>NW_027640363.1:0-1200000 GCF_949752795.1 Hyperoodon ampullatus
CCCTATCTACAATGACAGCTGGATGTGGCATAAGGCTGGACACTTGGGACTGAGAGGATTGGTGAGATTGGGTGAGCAAATGCAGACCCTTTAAAGCAATAATGCATGGCACACATTCCATGGGTCCCAACTCTCCAGGTTGAAGGGAATATTACTACAGATATAACATGTACGGGAATCCTAGAGAACGGACACACTGTGAATACGAAAGGTTTCTAAAACTCAACGAATAGTCCCTCTCCTGGTGCTCCGGTTTGACTTTCCATCTGCTTTATTATCAACCTCCCAACTTGGAGAGACAGCCCCTTTAACCTCCTGGTTCGCACAGGTTGCCAATTTGGCAGAGGATGAAAGGGAAGAGGGAGAACCAATGAGAGAGTAGCTGTTAGGCATTTGGACGGGCACATATCACTGTAATTTCCCGGCAGGAAGAAGAATTAACCAAAGTCTCAGCCACCCACCGGGAATCAGTATAGATCCAGAACCAAAATTTTGGACTTGCGGTCAGCTCACCAAAAACGAGTTGAAAAATGGAGCTCAGGGGCACAGCAATTCACAAACTGGCCGAGTAATAAAGGACAACTATCGTCCAAAAATCTGTTGAGGGAAGGCAACGAGGCGGACTTGAAAGCGAGGCAGAATAGCAGGAAACAGATTTCCAGAGGTACGTTGGAATCGCCTTTAAAGCACAGGAAGAGGGGCACAACTTCGACAATGATGCACTTGGCCAAAAAGGGCGTATGCGTTTTCTCCTGAATATATTCAGGAGAAAACGCATACGCCCTTTTTGGCCAAGCAAGCAAGCGGGCAATGCAAATCTGCACTACAAAGAAGTATCACTTCCCACCGGTCAAAAGGGACATCCACAAAATGTGTAAAAACCAGAAAGGCAAGACAGGCCCTGGAGAACAGGGAGCCTTGTTATGCTGATGGGCGGGATGTAAATTGCCAACTGCCTCTCTGGAGGAGTGCATTGTGTTCCCTAAAACAAGTAAACAACAGAGCTACAGAGCCAAGGGCACTTCCAGTCTAGGGAATATACCTTGGGAAAACTGAAAATCAAAAAGACACAGCCACCCCAAAATTTAGGGCTGCACTGCTTACAAGGACCTCAACTTGGGTACACCTTAAATATCCCAGGAAATATAAAAATGGTTCAAAAAATTGTGGTACTTACGTACGATGGAATATCCCTCAGCCATGAAATCAATGTCATAAGACCAGTAGCAGCAAAATGGGTGGATTCAGGTACGATGATTCTAAGTGAAATAAGTCACACAGAAAAAGAAACTTATCATAAGATATCACTTATGAAGATCCTGTAAGCATGGCTACACTTGAACTGAGTTAGGAAAGAGAACAGTGTCTCACATTTAGAAAACACTCTTATGCCTGCTTAAGGGGGAAGGAGAGGTGGGGTGATGCATAAAACCAGAGTTTGATATAAGCACAGGTACCGTTCCAAAAACCAACTATGGAATAGACAAGACCTACACCTTCCTCAGTGAAAGGGACTCAAAACCCAATATTTCCCGCAGAGGAATATATCTGAGTAGTAAGAATCTTAAAACCTATGTATTGATATGTCTCCGTAAGGGAATCAAGTGTGTCTAGACTGGAATAAATATGGCAGCGAGAATCAGCTCAAACCCACTATAAAAAGGAATTTCAAAAATAAAACAAAAAAAAAATGGGAAATTCTTTACAATTCCTTCAGGGTCTCTGATGAAACCTGAAATGACCCTATCTACAATGACAGCTGGATGTGGCATAAGGCTGGACACTTGGGACTGAGAGGATTGGTGAGACTGGGTGAGCAAATGCAGACCCTTTAAAGCAATAATGCATGGCACACATTCCATGGGTCCCAACTCTCCAGGTTGAAGGGAATATTACTACAGATATAACATGTACGGGAATCCTAGAGTACGGACACACTGTGAATACGAAAGGTTTCTAAAACTCAACGAATAGTCCCTCTCCTGGTGCTCCGGTTTGACTTTCCATCTGCTTTATTATCAACCTCCCAACTTGGAGAGACAGCCCCTTTAACCTCCTGGTTCGCACAGGTTGCCAATTTGGCAGAGGATGAAAGGGAAGAGGGAGAACCAATGAGAGAGTAGCTGTTAGGCATTTGGACGGGCACATATCACTGTAATTTCCCGGCAGGAAGAAGAATTAACCAAAGTCTCAGCCACCCACCGGGAATCAGTATAGATCCTGAACCAAAATTTTGGACTTGCGGTCAGCTCACCAAAAACGAGTTGAAAAATGGAGCTCAGGGGCACAGCAATTCACAAACTGGCCGAGTAATAAAGGACAACTATCGTCCAAAAATCTGTTGAGGGAAGGCAACGAGGCGGACTTGAAAGCGAGGCAGAATAGCAGGAAACAGATTTCAAGAGGTACGTTGGAATCGCCTTTAAAGCACAGGAAGAGGGGCACAACTTCGACAATGATGAACTTGGCCCAAAAGGGCGTATGCGTTTTCTCCTGAATATATTCAGGAGAAAACGCATACGCCCTTTTTGGCCAAGCAAGCAAGCGGGCAATGCAAATCTGCACTACAAAGAAGTATCACTTCCCACCGGTCAAAAGGGACATCCACAAAATGTGTAAAAACCAGAAAGGCAAGACAGGCCTTGGAGAACAGGGAGCCTTTTTATGCTGATGGGCGGGATGTAAATTGCCAACTGCCTCTCTGGAGGAGTGCATTGTGTTCCCTAAAACAAGTAAACAACAGAGCTACAGAGCCAAGGGCACTTCCAGTCTAGGGAATATACCTTGGGAAAACTGAAAATCAAAAAGACACAGCCACCCCAAAATTTAGGGCTGCACTGCTTACAAGGACCTCAACTTGGGTACACCTTAAATATCCCAGGAAATATAAAAATGGTTCAAAAAATTGTGGTACTTACGTATGATGGAATATCCCTCAGCCATGAAATCAATGTCATAAGACCAGTAGCAGCAAAATGGGTGGATTCAGGTACGATGATTCTAAGTGAAATAAGTCACACAGAAAAAGAAACTTATCATAAGATATCACTTATGAAGATCCTGTAAACATGGCTACACTTGAACTGAGTTAGGAAAGAGAACAGTGTCTCACATTTAGAAAACACTCTTATGCCTGCTTAAGGGGGAAGGAGAGGTGGGGTGATGCATAAAACCAGAGTTTGATATAAGCACAGGTACCGTTCCAAAAACCAACTATGGAATAGACAAGACCTACACCTTCCTCAGTGAAAGGGACTCAAAACCCCATATTTCCCGCAGAGGAATATATCTGACTAGTAAGAATCTTAAAACCTATGTATTGATATGTCTCCGTAAGGGAATCAAGTGTGTCTAGACTGGGATAAATATGGCAGCGAGAATCAGCTCAAACCCACTATAAAAAGGAATTTCAAAAATAAAACAAAAAAAACTGGGAAATTCTTTACAATAACTTCAGGGTCTCTGATGAAAACTGAAATGACCCTATCTACAATGACAGCTGGATGTGGCATAAGGCTGGACACTTGGGACTGAGAGGATTGGTGAGATTGGGTGAGCAAATGCAGACCCTTTAAAGCAATAATGCATGGCACACATTCCATGGGTCCCAACTCTCCAGGTTGAAGGGAATATTACTACAGATATAACATGTACGGGAATCCTAGAGAACGGACACACTGTGAATATGAAAGGTTTCTAAAACTCAACGAATAGTCCCTCTCCTGGTGCTCCGGTTTGACTTTCCATCTGCTTTATTATCAACCTCCCAACTTGGAGAGACAGCCCCTTTAACCTCCTGGTTCGCACAGGTTGCCAATTTGGCAGAGGATGAAAGGGATTAGGGAGAACCAATGAGAGAGTAGCTGTTAGGCATTTGGACGGGCACATATCACTGTAATTTCCCGGCAGGAAGAAGAATTAACCAAAGTCTCAGCCACCCACCGGGAATCAGTATAGATCCTGAACCAAAATTTTGGACTTGCGGTCAGCTCACCAAAAACGAGTTGAAAAATGGAGCTCAGGGGCACAGCAATTCACAAACTGGCCGAGTAATAAAGGACAACTATCGTCCAAAAATCTGTTGAGGGAAGGCAACGAGGCGGACTTGAAAGCGAGGCAGAATAGCAGGAAACAGATTTCCAGAGGTACGTTGGAATCGCCTTTAAAGCACAGGAAGAGGGGCACAACTTCGACAATGATGCACTTGGCCAAAAAGGGCGTATGCGTTTTCTCCTGAATATATTCAGGAGAAAACGCATACGCCCTTTTTGGCCAAGCAAGCAAGCGGGCAATGCAAATCTGCACTACAAAGAAGTATCACTTCCCACCGGTCAAAAGGGACATCCACAAAATGTGTAAAAACCAGAAAGGCAAGACAGGCCCTGGAGAACAGGGAGCCTTGTTATGCTGATGGGCGGGATGTAAATTGCCAACTGCCTCTCTGGAGGAGTGCATTGTGTTCCCTAAAACAAGTAAACAACAGAGCTACAGAGCCAAGGGCACTTCCAGTCTAGGGAATATACCTTGGGAAAACTGAAAATCAAAAAGACACAGCCACCCCAAAATTTAGGGCTGCACTGCTTACAAGGACCTCAACTTGGGTACACCTTAAATATCCCAGGAAATATAAAAATGGTTCAAAAAATTGTGGTACTTACGTACGATGGAATATCCCTCAGCCATGAAATCAATGTCATAAGACCAGTAGCAGCAAAATGGGTGGATTCAGGTACGATGATTCTAAGTGAAATAAGTCACACAGAAAAAGAAACTTATCATAAGATATCACTTATGAAGATCCTGTAAACATGGCTACACTTGAACTGAGTTAGGAAAGAGAACAGTGTCTCACATTTAGAAAACACTCTTATGCCTGCTTAAGGGGGAAGGAGAGGTGGGGTGATGCATAAAACGAGAGTTTGATATAAGCACAGGTACCGTTCCAAAAACCAACTATGGAATAGACAAGACCTACACCTTCCTCAGTGAAAGGGACTCAAAACCCCATATTTCCCGCAGAGGAATATATCTGACTAGTAAGAATCTTAAAACCTATGTATTGATATGTCTCCGTAAGGGAATCAAGTGTGTCTAGACTGGGATAAAGATGGCAGCGAGAATCAGCTCAAACCCACTATAAAAAGGAATTTCAAAAATAAAACAAAAAAACTGGGAAATTCTTTACAATTCCTTCAGGGTCTCTGATGAAACCTGAAATGACCCTATCTACAATGACAGCTGGATGTGGCATAAGGCTGGACACTTGGGACTGAGAGGATTGGTGAGATTGGGTGAGCAAATGCAGACCCTTTAAAGCAATAATGCATGGCACACATTCCATGGGTCCCAACTCTCCAGGTTGAAGGGAATATTACTACAGATATAACATGTACGGGAATCCTAGAGAACGGACACACTGTGAATACGAAAGGTTTCTAAAACTCAACGAATAGTCCCTCTCCTGGTGCTCCGGTTTGACTTTCCATCTGCTTTATTATCAACCTCCCAACTTGGAGAGACAGCCCCTTTAACCTCCTGGTTCGCACAGGTTGCCAATTTGGCAGAGGATGAAAGGGAAGAGGGAGAACCAATGAGAGAGTAGCTGTTAGGCATTTGGACGGGCACATATCACTGTAATTTCCCGGCAGGAAGAAGAATTAACCAAAGTCTCAGCCACCCACCGGGAATCAGTATAGATCCAGAACCAAAATTTTGGACTTGCGGTCAGCTCACCAAAAACGAGTTGAAAAATGGAGCTCAGGGGCACAGCAATTCACAAACTGGCCGAGTAATAAAGGACAACTATCGTCCAAAAATCTGTTGAGGGAAGGCAACGAGGCGGACTTGAAAGCGAGGCAGAATAGCAGGAAACAGATTTCCAGAGGTACGTTGGAATCGCCTTTAAAGCACAGGAAGAGGGGCACAACTTCGACAATGATGCACTTGGCCAAAAAGGGCGTATGCGTTTTCTCCTGAATATATTCAGGAGAAAACGCATACGCCCTTTTTGGCCAAGCAAGCAAGCGGGCAATGCAAATCTGCACTACAAAGAAGTATCACTTCCCACCGGTCAAAAGGGACATCCACAAAATGTGTAAAAACCAGAAAGGCAAGACAGGCCCTGGAGAACAGGGAGCCTTGTTATGCTGATGGGCGGGATGTAAATTGCCAGCTGCCTCTCTGGAGGAGTGCATTGTGTTCCCTAAAACCAGTAAACAACAGAGCTACGGAGCCAAGGGCACTTCCAGTCTAGGGAATATACCTTGGGAAAACTGAAAATCAAAAAGACACAGCCACCCCAAAATTTAGGGCTGCACTGCTTACAAGGACCTCAACTTGGGTACACCTTAAATATCCCAGGAAATATAAAAATGGTTCAAAAAATTGTGGTACTTACGTACGATGGAATATCCCTCAGCCATGAAATCAATGTCATAAGACCAGTAGCAGCAAAATGGGTGGATTCAGGTACGATGATTCTAAGTGAAATAAGTCACACAGAAAAAGAAACTTATCATAAGATATCACTTATGAAGATCCTGTAAGCATGGCTACACTTGAACTGAGTTAGGAAAGAGAACAGTGTCTCACATTTAGAAAACACTCTTATGCCTGCTTAAGGGGGAAGGAGAGGTGGGGTGATGCATAAAACCAGAGTTTGATATAAGCACAGGTACCGTTCCAAAAACCAACTATGGAATAGACAAGACCTACACCTTCCTCAGTGAAAGGGACTCAAAACCCCATATTTCCCGCAGAGGAATATATCTGACTAGTAAGAATCTTAAAACCTATGTATTGATATGTCTCCGTAAGGGAATCAAGTGTGTCTAGACTGGAATAAATATGGCAGCGAGAATCAGCTCAAACCCACTATAAAAAGGAATTTCAAAAATAAAACAAAAAAAAAACTGGGAAATTCTTTACAATTCCTTCAGGGTCTCTGATGAAACCTGAAATGACCCTATCTACAATGACAGCTGGATGTGGCATAAGGCTGGACACTTGGGACTGAGAGGATTGGTGAGACTGGGTGAGCAAATGCAGACCCTTTAAAGCAATAATGCATGGCACACATTCCATGGGTCCCAACTCTCCAGGTTGAAGGGAATATTACTACAGATATAACATGTACGGGAATCCTAGAGTACGGACACACTGTGAATACGAAAGGTTTCTAAAACTCAACGAATAGTCCCTCTCCTGGTGCTCCGGTTTGACTTTCCATCTGCTTTATTATCAACCTCCCAACTTGGAGAGACAGCCCCTTTAACCTCCTGGTTCGCACAGGTTGCCAATTTGGCAGAGGATGAAAGGGAAGAGGGAGAACCAATGAGAGAGTAGCTGTTAGGCATTTGGACGGGCACATATCACTGTAATTTCCCGGCAGGAAGAAGAATTAACCAAAGTCTCAGCCACCCACCGGGAATCAGTATAGATCCTGAACCAAAATTTTGGACTTGCGGTCAGCTCACCAAAAACGAGTTGAAAAATGGAGCTCAGGGGCACAGCAATTCACAAACTGGCCGAGTAATAAAGGACAAGTATCGTCCAAAAATCTGTTGAGGGAAGGCAACGAGGCGGACTTGAAAGCGAGGCAGAATAGCAGGAAACAGATTTCCAGAGGTACGTTGGAATCGCCTTTAAAGCACAGGAAGAGGGGCACAACTTCGACAATGATGCACTTGGCCAAAAAGGGCGTATGCGTTTTCTCCTGAATATATTCAGGAGAAAACGCATACGCCCTTTTTGGCCAAGCAAGCAAGCGGGCAATGCAAATCTGCACTACAAAGAAGTATCACTTCCCACCGGTCAAAAGGGACATCCACAAAATGTGTAAAAACCAGAAAGGCAAGACAGGCCCTGGAGAACAGGGAGCCTTGTTATGCTGATGGGCGGGATGTAAATTGCCAGCTGCCTCTCTGGAGGAGTGCATTGTGTTCCCTAAAACCAGTAAACAACAGAGCTACGGAGCCAAGGGCACTTCCAGTCTAGGGAATATACCTTGGGAAAACTGAAAATCAAAAAGACACAGCCACCCCAAAATTTAGGGCTGCACTGCTTACAAGGACCTCAACTTGGGTACACCTTAAATATCCCAGGAAATATAAAAATGGTTCAAAAAATTGTGGTACTTACGTACGATGGAATATCCCTCAGCCATGAAATCAATGTCATAAGACCAGTAGCAGCAAAATGGGTGGATTCAGGTACGATGATTCTAAGTGAAATAAGTCACACAGAAAAAGAAACTTATCATAAGATATCACTTATGAAGATCCTGTAAGCATGGCTACACTTGAACTGAGTTAGGAAAGAGAACAGTGTCTCACATTTAGAAAACACTCTTATGCCTGCTTAAGGGGGAAGGAGAGGTGGGGTGATGCATAAAACCAGAGTTTGATATAAGCACAGGTACCGTTCCAAAAACCAACTATGGAATAGACAAGACCTACACCTTCCTCAGTGAAAGGGACTCAAAACCCCATATTTCCCGCAGAGGAATATATCTGACTAGTAAGAATCTTAAAACCTATGTATTGATATGTCTCCGTAAGGGAATCAAGTGTGTCTAGACTGGGATAAAGATGGCAGCGAGAATCAGCTCAAACCCACTATAAAAAGGAATTTCAAAAATAAAACAAAAAAACTGGGAAATTCTTTACAATTCCTTCAGGGTCTCTGATGAAACCTGAAATGACCCTATCTACAATGACAGCTGGATGTGGCATAAGGCTGGACACTTGGGACTGAGAGGATTGGTGAGATTGGGTGAGCAAATGCAGACCCTTTAAAGCAATAATGCATGGCACACATTGCATGGGTCCCAACTCTCCAGGTTGAAGGGAATATTACTACAGATATAACATGTACGGGAATCCTAGAGAACGGACACACTGTGAATACGAAAGGTTTCTAAAACTCAACGAATAGTCCCTCTCCTGGTGCTCCGGTTTGACTTTCCATCTGCTTTATTATCAACCTCCCAACTTGGAGAGACAGCCCCTTTAACCTCCTGGTTCGCACAGGTTGCCAATTTGGCAGAGGATGAAAGGGAAGAGGGAGAACCAATGAGAGAGTAGCTGTTAGGCATTTGGACGGGCACATATCACTGTAATTTCCCGGCAGGAAGAAGAATTAACCAAAGTCTCAGCCACCCACCGGAAATCAGTATAGATCCTGAACCAAAATTTTGGACTTGCGGTCAGCTCACCAAAAACGAGTTGAAAAATGGAGCTCAGGGGCACAGCAATTCACAAACTGGCCGAGTAATAAAGGACAACTATCGTCCAAAAATCTGTTGAGGGAAGGCAACGAGGCGGACTTGAAAGCGAGGCAGAATAGCAGGAAACAGATTTCAAGAGGTACGTTGGAATCGCCTTTAAAGCACAGGAAGAGGGGCACAACTTCGACAATGATGCACTTGGCCAAAAAGGGCGTATGCGTTTTCTCCTGAATATATTCAGGAGAAAACGCATACGCCCTTTTTGGCCAAGCAAGCAAGCGGGCAATGCAAATCTGCACTACAAAGAAGTATCACTTCCCACCGGTCAAAAGGGACATCCACAAAATGTGTAAAAACCAGAAAGGCAAGACAGGCCCTGGAGAACAGGGAGCCTTGTTATGCTGATGGGCGGGATGTAAATTGCCAGCTGCCTCTCTGGAGGAGTGCATTGTGTTCCCTAAAACCAGTAATCAACAGAGCTACGGAGCCAAGGGCACTTCCAGTCTAGGGAATATACCTTGGGAAAACTGAAAATCAAAAAGACACAGCCACCCCAAAATTTAGGGCTGCACTGCTTACAAGGACCTCAACTTGGGTACACCTTAAATATCCCAGGAAATATAAAAATGGTTCAAAAAATTGTGGTACTTACGTACGATGGAATATCCCTCAGCCATGAAATCAATGTCATAAGACCAGTAGCAGCAAAATGGGTGGATTCAGGTACGATGATTCTAAGTGAAATAAGTCACACAGAAAAAGAAACTTATCATAAGATATCACTTATGAAGATCCTGTAAACATGGCTACACTTGAACTGAGTTAGGAAAGAGAACAGTGTCTCACATTTAGAAAACACTCTTATGCCTGCTTAAGGGGGAAGGAGAGGTGGGGTGATGCATAAAACCAGAGTTTGATATAAGCACAGGTACCGTTCCAAAAACCAACTATGGAATAGACAAGACCTACACCTTCCTCAGTGAAAGGGACTCAAAACCCCATATTTCCCGCAGAGGAATATATCTGAGTAGTAAGAATCTTAAAACCTATGTATTGATATGTCTCCGTAAGGGAATCAAGTGTGTCTAGACTGGAATAAATATGGCAGCGAGAATCAGCTCAAACCCACTATAAAAAGGAATTTCAAAAATAAAACAAAAAAAAACTGGGAAATTCTTTACAATTCCTTCAGGGTCTCTGATGAAACCTGAAATGACCCTATCTACAATGACAGCTGGATGTGGCATAAGGCTGGACACTTGGGACTGAGAGGATTGGTGAGACTGGGTGAGCAAATGCAGACCCTTTAAAGCAATAATGCATGGCACACATTCCATGGGTCCCAACTCTCCAGGTTGAAGGGAATATTACTACAGATATAACATGTACGGGAATCCTAGAGTACGGACACACTGTGAATACGAAAGGTTTCTAAAACTCAACGAATAGTCCCTCTCCTGGTGCTCCGGTTTGACTTTCCATCTGCTTTATTATCAACCTCCCAACTTGGAGAGACAGCCCCTTTAACCTCCTGGTTCGCACAGGTTGCCAATTTGGCAGAGGATGAAAGGGAAGAGGGAGAACCAATGAGAGAGTAGCTGTTAGGCATTTGGACGGGCACATATCACTGTAATTTCCCGGCAGGAAGAAGAATTAACCAAAGTCTCAGCCACCCACCGGGAATCAGTATAGATCCTGAACCAAAATTTTGGACTTGCGGTCAGCTCACCAAAAACGAGTTGAAAAATGGAGCTCAGGGGCACAGCAATTCACAAACTGGCCGAGTAATAAAGGACAAGTATCGTCCAAAAATCTGTTGAGGGAAGGCAACGAGGCGGACTTGAAAGCGAGGCAGAATAGCAGGAAACAGATTTCCAGAGGTACGTTGGAATCGCCTTTAAAGCACAGGAAGAGGGGCACAACTTCGACAATGATGCACTTGGCCAAAAAGGGCGTATGCGTTTTCTCCTGAATATATTCAGGAGAAAACGCATACGCCCTTTTTGGCCAAGCAAGCAAGCGGGCAATGCAAATCTGCACTACAAAGAAGTATCACTTCCCACCGGTCAAAAGGGACATCCACAAAATGTGTAAAAACCAGAAAGGCAAGACAGGCCCTGGAGAACAGGGAGCCTTGTTATGCTGATGGGCGGGATGTAAATTGCCAGCTGCCTCTCTGGAGGAGTGCATTGTGTTCCCTAAAACCAGTAAACAACAGAGCTACGGAGCCAAGGGCACTTCCAGTCTAGGGAATATACCTTGGGAAAACTGAAAATCAAAAAGACACAGCCACCCCAAAATTTAGGGCTGCACTGCTTACAAGGACCTCAACTTGGGTACACCTTAAATATCCCAGGAAATATAAAAATGGTTCAAAAAATTGTGGTACTTACGTACGATGGAATATCCCTCAGCCATGAAATCAATGTCATAAGACCAGTAGCAGCAAAATGGGTGGATTCAGGTACGATGATTCTAAGTGAAATAAGTCACACAGAAAAAGAAACTTATCATAAGATATCACTTATGAAGATCCTGTAAGCATGGCTACACTTGAACTGAGTTAGGAAAGAGAACAGTGTCTCACATTTAGAAAACACTCTTATGCCTGCTTAAGGGGGAAGGAGAGGTGGGGTGATGCATAAAACCAGAGTTTGATATAAGCACAGGTACCGTTCCAAAAACCAACTATGGAATAGACAAGACCTACACCTTCCTCAGTGAAAGGGACTCAAAACCCCATATTTCCCGCAGAGGAATATATCTGACTAGTAAGAATCTTAAAACCTATGTATTGATATGTCTCCGTAAGGGAATCAAGTGTGTCTAGACTGGGATAAAGATGGCAGCGAGAATCAGCTCAAACCCACTATAAAAAGGAATTTCAAAAATAAAACAAAAAAACTGGGAAATTCTTTACAATTCCTTCAGGGTCTCTGATGAAACCTGAAATGACCCTATCTACAATGACAGCTGGATGTGGCATAAGGCTGGACACTTGGGACTGAGAGGATTGGTGAGATTGGGTGAGCAAATGCAGACCCTTTAAAGCAATAATGCATGGCACACATTCCATGGGTCCCAACTCTCCAGGTTGAAGGGAATATTACTACAGATATAACATGTACGGGAATCCTAGAGAACGGACACACTGTGAATACGAAAGGTTTCTAAAACTCAACGAATAGTCCCTCTCCTGGTGCTCCGGTTTGACTTTCCATCTGCTTTATTATCAACCTCCCAACTTGGAGAGACAGCCCCTTTAACCTCCTGGTTCGCACAGGTTGCCAATTTGGCAGAGGATGAAAGGGAAGAGGGAGAACCAATGAGAGAGTAGCTGTTAGGCATTTGGACGGGCACATATCACTGTAATTTCCCGGCAGGAAGAAGAATTAACCAAAGTCTCAGCCACCCACCGGGAATCAGTATAGATCCAGAACCAAAATTTTGGACTTGCGGTCAGCTCACCAAAAACGAGTTGAAAAATGGAGCTCAGGGGCACAGCAATTCACAAACTGGCCGAGTAATAAAGGACAACTATCGTCCAAAAATCTGTTGAGGGAAGGCAACGAGGCGGACTTGAAAGCGAGGCAGAATAGCAGGAAACAGATTTCCAGAGGTACGTTGGAATCGCCTTTAAAGCACAGGAAGAGGGGCACAACTTCGACAATGATGCACTTGGCCAAAAAGGGCGTATGCGTTTTCTCCTGAATATAATCAGGAGAAAACGCATACGCCCTTTTTGGCCAAGCAAGCAAGCGGGCAATGCAAATCTGCACTACAAAGAAGTATCACTTCCCACCGGTCAAAAGGGACATCCACAAAATGTGTAAAAACCAGAAAGGCAAGACAGGCCCTGGAGAACAGGGAGCCTTGTTATGCTGATGGGCGGGATGTAAATTGCCAGCTGCCTCTCTGGAGGAGTGCATTGTGTTCCCTAAAACCAGTAAACAACAGAGCTACGGAGCCAAGGGCACTTCCAGTCTAGGGAATATACCTTGGGAAAACTGAAAATCAAAAAGACACAGCCACCCCAAAATTTAGGGCTGCACTGCTTACAAGGACCTCAACTTGGGTACACCTTAAATATCCCAGGAAATATAAAAATGGTTCAAAAAATTGTGGTACTTACGTACGATGGAATATCCCTCAGCCATGAAATCAATGTCATAAGACCAGTAGCAGCAAAATGGGTGGATTCAGGTACGATGATTCTAAGTGAAATAAGTCACACAGAAAAAGAAACTTATCATAAGATATCACTTATGAAGATCCTGTAAGCATGGCTACACTTGAACTGAGTTAGGAAAGAGAACAGTGTCTCACATTTAGAAAACACTCTTATGCCTGCTTAAGGGGGAAGGAGAGGTGGGGTGATGCATAAAACCAGAGTTTGATATAAGCACAGGTACCGTTCCAAAAACCAACTATGGAATAGACAAGACCTACACCTTCCTCAGTGAAAGGGACTCAAAACCCCATATTTCCCGCAGAGGAATATATCTGAGTAGTAAGAATCTTAAAACCTATGTATTGATATGTCTCCGTAAGGGAATCAAGTGTGTCTAGACTGGAATAAATATGGCAGCGAGAATCAGCTCAAACCCACTATAAAAAGGAATTTCAAAAATAAAACAAAAAAAAACTGGGAAATTCTTTACAATTCCTTCAGGGTCTCTGATGAAACCTGAAATGACCCTATCTACAATGACAGCTGGATGTGGCATAAGGCTGGACACTTGGGACTGAGAGGATTGGTGAGACTGGGTGAGCAAATGCAGACCCTTTAAAGCAATAATGCATGGCACACATTCCATGGGTCCCAACTCTCCAGGTTGAAGGGAATATTACTACAGATATAACATGTACGGGAATCCTAGAGTACGGACACACTGTGAATACGAAAGGTTTCTAAAACTCAACGAATAGTCCCTCTCCTGGTGCTCCGGTTTGACTTTCCATCTGCTTTATTATCAACCTCCCAACTTGGAGAGACAGCCCCTTTAACCTCCTGGTTCGCACAGGTTGCCAATTTGGCAGAGGATGAAAGGGAAGAGGGAGAACCAATGAGAGAGTAGCTGTTAGGCATTTGGACGGGCACATATCACTGTAATTTCCCGGCAGGAAGAAGAATTAACCAAAGTCTCAGCCACCCACCGGGAATCAGTATAGATCCTGAACCAAAATTTTGGACTTGCGGTCAGCTCACCAAAAACGAGTTGAAAAATGGAGCTCAGGGGCACAGCAATTCACAAACTGGCCGAGTAATAAAGGACAAGTATCGTCCAAAAATCTGTTGAGGGAAGGCAACGAGGCGGACTTGAAAGCGAGGCAGAATAGCAGGAAACAGATTTCCAGAGGTACGTTGGAATCGCCTTTAAAGCACAGGAAGAGGGGCACAACTTCGACAATGATGCACTTGGCCAAAAAGGGCGTATGCGTTTTCTCCTGAATATATTCAGGAGAAAACGCATACGCCCTTTTTGGCCAAGCAAGCAAGCGGGCAATGCAAATCTGCACTACAAAGAAGTATCACTTCCCACCGGTCAAAAGGGACATCCACAAAATGTGTAAAAACCAGAAAGGCAAGACAGGCCCTGGAGAACAGGGAGCCTTGTTATGCTGATGGGCGGGATGTAAATTGCCAGCTGCCTCTCTGGAGGAGTGCATTGTGTTCCCTAAAACCAGTAAACAACAGAGCTACGGAGCCAAGGGCACTTCCAGTCTAGGGAATATACCTTGGGAAAACTGAAAATCAAAAAGACACAGCCACCCCAAAATTTAGGGCTGCACTGCTTACAAGGACCTCAACTTGGGTACACCTTAAATATCCCAGGAAATATAAAAATGGTTCAAAAAATTGTGGTACTTACGTACGATGGAATATCCCTCAGCCATGAAATCAATGTCATAAGACCAGTAGCAGCAAAATGGGTGGATTCAGGTACGATGATTCTAAGTGAAATAAGTCACACAGAAAAAGAAACTTATCATAAGATATCACTTATGAAGATCCTGTAAGCATGGCTACACTTGAACTGAGTTAGGAAAGAGAACAGTGTCTCACATTTAGAAAACACTCTTATGCCTGCTTAAGGGGGAAGGAGAGGTGGGGTGATGCATAAAACCAGAGTTTGATATAAGCACAGGTACCGTTCCAAAAACCAACTATGGAATAGACAAGACCTACACCTTCCTCAGTGAAAGGGACTCAAAACCCCATATTTCCCGCAGAGGAATATATCTGACTAGTAAGAATCTTAAAACCTATGTATTGATATGTCTCCGTAAGGGAATCAAGTGTGTCTAGACTGGGATAAATATGGCAGCGAGAATCAGCTCAAACCCACTATAAAAAGGAATTTCAAAAATAAAAC
Source organism: Hyperoodon ampullatus (assembly GCF_949752795.1). Lineage (NCBI taxonomy): Eukaryota > Metazoa > Chordata > Mammalia > Artiodactyla > Ziphiidae > Hyperoodon > Hyperoodon ampullatus. Next base: position 15,604 of record NW_027640363.1, read on the forward strand.
AAAAAAACTGGGAAATTCTTTACAATTCCTTCAGGGTCTCTGATGAAACCTGAAATGACCCTATCTACAATGACAGCTGGATGTGGCATAAGGCTGGACACTTGGGACTGAGAGGATTGGTGAGATTGGGTGAGCAAATGCAGACCCTTTAAAGCAATAATGCATGGCACACATTGCATGGGTCCCAACTCTCCAGGTTGAAGGGAATATTACTACAGATATAACATGTACGGGAATCCTAGAGAACGGACACACTGTGAATACGAAAGGTTTCTAAAACTCAACGAATAGTCCCTCTCCTGGTGCTCCGGTTTGACTTTCCATCTGCTTTATTATCAACCTCCCAACTTGGAGAGACAGCCCCTTTAACCTCCTGGTTCGCACAGGTTGCCAATTTGGCAGAGGATGAAAGGGAAGAGGGAGAACCAATGAGAGAGTAGCTGTTAGGCATTTGGACGGGCACATATCACTGTAATTTCCCGGCAGGAAGAAGAATTAACCAAAGTCTCAGCCACCCACCGGGAATCAGTATAGATCCTGAACCAAAATTTTGGACTTGCGGTCAGCTCACCAAAAACGAGTTGAAAAATGGAGCTCAGGGGCACAGCAATTCACAAACTGGCCGAGTAATAAAGGACAACTATCGTCCAAAAATCTGTTGAGGGAAGGCAACGAGGCGGACTTGAAAGCGAGGCAGAATAGCAGGAAACAGATTTCAAGAGGTACGTTGGAATCGCCTTTAATGCACAGGAAGAGGGGCACAACTTCGACAATGATGCACTTGGCCAAAAAGGGCGTATGCGTTTTCTCCTGAATATATTCAGGAGAAAACGCATACGCCCTTTTTGGCCAAGCAAGCAAGCGGGCAATGCAAATCTGCACTACAAAGAAGTATCACTTCCCACCGGTCAAAAGGGACATCCACAAAATGTGTAAAAACCAGAAAGGCAAGACAGGCCCTGGAGAACAGGGAGCCTTGTTATGCTGATGGGCGGGATGTAAATTGCCAGCTGCCTCTCTGGAGGAGTGCATTGTGTTCCCTAAAACCAGTAAACAACAGAGCTACAGAGCCAAGGGCACTTCCAGTCTAGGGAATATACCTTGGGAAAACTGAAAATCAAAAAGACACAGCCACCCCAAAATTTAGGGCTGCACTGCTTACAAGGACCTCAACTTGGGTACACCTTAAATATCCCAGGAAATATAAAAATGGTTCAAAAAATTGTGGTACTTACGTACGATGGAATATCCCTCAGCCATGAAATCAATGTCATAAGACCAGTAGCAGCAAAATGGGTGGATTCAGGTACGATGATTCTAAGTGAAATAAGTCACACAGAAAAAGAAACTTATCATAAGATATCACTTATGAAGATCCTGTAAACATGGCTACACTTGAACTGAGTTAGGAAAGAGAACAGTGTCTCACATTTAGAAAACACTCTTATGCCTGCTTAAGGGGGAAGGAGAGGTGGGGTGATGCATAAAACCAGAGTTTGATATAAGCACAGGTACCGTTCCAAAAACCAACTATGGAATAGACAAGACCTACACCTTCCTCAGTGAAAGGGACTCAAAACCCCATATTTCCCGCAGAGGAATATATCTGACTAGTAAGAATCTTAAAACCTATGTATTGATATGTCTCCGTAAGGGAATCAAGTGTGTCTAGACTGGGATAAATATGGCAGCGAGAATCAGCTCAAACCCACTATAAAAAGAATTTCAAAAATAAAACAAAAAAACTGGGAAATTCTTTACAATTCCTTCAGGGTCTCTGATGAAACCTGAAATGACCCTATCTACAATGACAGCTGGATGTGGCATAAGGCTGGACACTTGGGACTGAGAGGATTGGTGAGATTGGGTGAGCAAATGCAGACCCTTTAAAGCAATAATGCATGGCACACATTCCATGGGTCCCAACTCTCCAGGTTGAAGGGAATATTACTACAGATATAACATGTACGGGAATCCTAGAGAACGGACACACTGTGAATACGAAAGGTTTCTAAAACTCAACGAATAGTCCCTCTCCTGGTGCTCCGGTTTGACTTTCCATCTGCTTTATTATCAACCTCCCAACTTGGAGAGACAGCCCCTTTAACCTCCTGGTTCGCACAGGTTGCCAATTTGGCAGAGGATGAAAGGGAAGAGGGAGAACCAATGAGAGAGTAGCTGTTAGGCATTTGGACGGGCACATATCACTGTAATTTCCCGGCAGGAAGAAGAATTAACCAAAGTCTCAGCCACCCACCGGGAATCAGTATAGATCCTGAACCAAAATTTTGGACTTGCGGTCAGCTCACCAAAAACGAGTTGAAAAATGGAGCTCAGGGGCACAGCAATTCACAAACTGGCCGAGTAATAAAGGACAACTATCGTCCAAAAATCTGTTGAGGGAAGGCAACGAGGCGGACTTGAAAGCGAGGCAGAATAGCAGGAAACAGATTTCAAGAGGTACGTTGGAATCGCCTTTAAAGCACAGGAAGAGGGGCACAACTTCGACAATGGTGCACTTGGACAAAAAGGGCGTATGCGTTTTCTCCTGAATATATTCAGGAGAAAACGCATACGCCCTTTTTGGCCAAGCAAGCAAGCGGGCAATGCAAATCTGCACTACAAAGAAGTATCACTTCCCACCGGTCAAAAGGGACATCCACAAAATGTGTAAAAACCAGAAAGGCAAGACAGGCCCTGGAGAACAGGGAGCCTTGTTATGCTGATGGGCGGGATGTAAATTGCCAACTGCCTCTCTGGAGGAGTGCATTGTGTTCCCTAAAACAAGTAAACAACAGAGCTACAGAGCCAAGGGCACTTCCAGTCTAGGGAATATACCTTGGGAAAACTGAAAATCAAAAAGACACAGCCACCCCAAAATTTAGGGCTGCACTGCTTACAAGGACCTCAACTTGGGTACACCTTAAATATCCCAGGAAATATAAAAATGGTTCAAAAAATTGTGGTACTTACGTACGATGGAATATCCCTCAGCCATGAAATCAATGTCATAAGACCAGTAGCAGCAAAATGGGTGGATTCAGGTACGATGATTCTAAGTGAAATAAGTCACACAGAAAAAGAAACTTATCATAAGATATCACTTATGAAGATCCTGTAAACATGGCTACACTTGAACTGAGTTAGGAAAGAGAACAGTGTCTCACATTTAGAAAACACTCTTATGCCTGCTTAAGGGGGAAGGAGAGGTGGGGTGATGCATAAAACCAGAGTTTGATATAAGCACAGGTACCGTTCCAAAAACCAACTATGGAATAGACAAGACCTACGCCTTCCTCAGTGAAAGGGACTCAAAACCCCATATTTCCCGCAGAGGAATATATCTGACTAGTAAGAATCTTAAAACCTATGTATTGATATGTCTCCGTAAGGGAATCAAGTGTGTCTAGACTGGGATAAATATGGCAGCGAGAATCAGCTCAAACCCACTATAAAAAGGAATTTCAAAAATAAAACAAAAAAAAAACTGGGAAATTCTTTACAATTCCTTCAGGGTCTCTGATGAAACCTGAAATGACCCTATCTACAATGACAGCTGGATGTGGCATAAGGCTGGACACTTGGGACTGAGAGGATTGGTGAGATTGGATGAGCAAATGCAGACCCTTTAAAGCAATAATGCATGGCACACATTCCATGGGTCCCAGCTCTCCAGGTTGAAGGGAATATTACTACAGATATAACATGTACGGGAATCCTAGAGAACGGACACACTGTGAATACGAAAGGTTTCTAAAACTCAACGAATAGTCCCTCTCCTGGTGCTCCGGTTTGACTTTCCATCTGCTTTATTATCAACCTCCCAACTTGGAGAGACAGCCCCTTTAACCTCCTGGTTCGCACAGGTTGCCAATTTGGCAGAGGATGAAAGGGATTAGGGAGAACCAATGAGAGAGTAGCTGTTAGGCATTTGGACGGGCACATATCACTGTAATTTCCCGGCAGGAAGAAGAATTAACCAAAGTCTCAGCCACCCACCGGGAATCAGTATAGATCCTGAACCAAAATTTTGGACTTGCGGTCAGCTCACCAAAAACGAGTTGAAAAATGGAGCTCAGGGGCACAGCAATTCACAAACTGGCCGAGTAATAAAGGACAACTATCGTCCAAAAATCTGTTGAGGGAAGGCAACAAGGCGGACTTGAAAGCGAGGCAGAATAGCAGGAAACAGATTTCCAGAGGTACGTTGGAATCGCCTTTAAAGCACAGGAAGAGGGGCACAACTTCGACAATGATGCACTTGGCCAAAAAGGGCGTATGCGTTTTCTCCTGAATATATTCAGGAGAAAACGCATACGCCCTTTTTGGCCAAGCAAGCAAGCGGGCAATGCAAATCTGCACTACAAAGAAGTATCACTTCCCACCGGTCAAAAGGGACATCCACAAAATGTGTGAAAACCAGAAAGGCAAGACAGGCCCTGGAGAACAGGGAGCCTTGTTATGCTGATGGGCGGGATGTAAATTGCCAACTGCCTCTCTGGAGGAGTGCATTGTGTTCCCTAAAACAAGTAAACAACAGAGCTACAGAGCCAAGGGCACTTCCAGTCTAGGGAATATACCTTGGGAAAACTGAAAATCAAAAAGACACAGCCACCCCAAAATTTAGGGCTGCACTGCTTACAAGGACCTCAACTTGGGTACACCTTAAATATCCCAGGAAATATAAAAATGGTTCAAAAAATTGTGGTACTTACGTACGATGGAATATCCCTCAGCCATGAAATCAATGTCATAAGACCAGTAGCAGCAAAATGGGTGGATTCAGGTACGATGATTCTAAGTGAAATAAGTCACACAGAAAAAGAAACTTATCATAAGATATCACTTATGAAGATCCTGTAAACATGGCTACACTTGAACTGAGTTAGGAAAGAGAACAGTGTCTCACATTTAGAAAACACTCTTATGCCTGCTTAAGGGGGAAGGAGAGGTGGGGTGATGCATAAAACCAGAGTTTGATATAAGCACAGGTACCGTTCCAAAAACCAACTATGGAATAGACAAGACCTACACCTTCCTCAGTGAAAGGGACTCAAAACCCCATATTTCCCGCAGAGGAATATATCTGACTAGTAAGAATCTTAAAACCTATGTATTGATATGTCTCCGTAAGGGAATCAAGTGTGTCTAGACTGGGATAAATATGGCAGCGAGAATCAGCTCAAACCCACTATAAAAATGAATTTCAAAAATAAAACAAAAAAACTCGGAAATTCTTTACAATTCCTTCAGGGTCTCTGATGAAACCTGAAATGACCCTATCTACAATGACAGCTGGATGTGGCATAAGGCTGGACACTTGGGACTGAGAGGATTGGTGAGATTGGGTGAGCAAATGCAGACCCTTTAAAGCAATAATGCATGGCACACATTCCATGGGTCCCAACTCTCCAGGTTGAAGGGAATATTACTACAGATATAACATGTACGGGAATCCTAGAGAACGGACACACTGTGAATACGAAAGGTTTCTAAAACTCAACGAATAGTCCCTCTCCTGGTGCTCCGGTTTGACTTTCCATCTGCTTTATTATCAACCTCCCAACTTGGAGAGACAGCCCCTTTAACCTCCTGGTTCGCACAGGTTGCCAATTTGGCAGAGGATGAAAGGGAAGAGGGAGAACCAATGAGAGAGTAGCTGTTAGGCATTTGGACGGGCACATATCACTGTAATTTCCCGGCAGGAAGAAGAATTAACCAAAGTCTCAGCCACCCACCGGGAATCAGTATAGATCCTGAACCAAAATTTTGGACTTGCGGTCAGCTCACCAAAAACGAGTTGAAAAATGGAGCTCAGGGGCACAGCAATTCACAAACTGGCCGAGTAATAAAGGACAACTATCGTCCAAAAATCTGTTGAGGGAAGGCAACGAGGCGGACTTGAAAGCGAGGCAGAATAGCAGGAAACAGATTTCAAGAGGTACGTTGGAATCGCCTTTAAAGCACAGGAAGAGGGGCACAACTTCGACAATGATGCACTTGGCCCAAAAGGGCGTATGCGTTTTCTCCTGAATATATTCAGGAGAAAACGCATACTCCCTTTTTGGCCAAGCAAGCAAGCGGGCAATGCAAATCTGCACTACAAAGAAGTATCACTTCCCACCGGTCAAAAGGGACATCCACAAAATGTGTAAAAACCAGAAAGGCAAGACAGGCCCTGGAGAACAGGGAGCCTTGTTATGCTGATGGGCGGGATGTAAGTTGCCAACTGCCTCTCTGGAGGAGTGCATTGTGTTCCCTAAAACAAGTAAACAACAGAGCTACAGAGCCAAGGGCACTTCCAGTCTAGGGAATATACCTTGGGAAAACTGAAAATCAAAAAGACACAGCCACCCCAAAATTTAGGGCTGCACTGCTTACAAGGACCTCAACTTGGGTACACCTTAAATATCCCAGGAAATATAAAAATGGTTCAAAAAATTGTGGTACTTACGTACGATGGAATATCCCTCAGCCATGAAATCAATGTCATAAGACCAGTAGCAGCAAAATGGGTGGATTCAGGTACGATGATTCTAAGTGAAATAAGTCACACAGAAAAAGAAACTTATCATAAGATATCACTTATGAAGATCCTGTAAACATGGCTACACTTGAACTGAGTTAGGAAAGAGAACAGTGTCTCACATTTAGAAAACACTCTTATGCCTGCTTAAGGGGGAAGGAGAGGTGGGGTGATGCATAAAACCAGAGTTTGATATAAGCACAGGTACCGTTCCAAAAACCAACTATGGAATAGACAAGACCTACACCTTCCTCAGTGAAAGGGACTCAAAACCCCATATTTCCCGCAGAGGAATATATCTGACTAGTAAGAATCTTAAAACCTATGTATTGATATGTCTCCGTAAGGGAATCAAGTGTGTCTAGACTGGCATAAACATTGCAGTGAGAATCAGCTCAAACCCACTATAAAAAGGAATTTCAAAAAAAAACAAACAAACTGGGAATTGCTTTACAATTCCTTCAGGGTCTCTGATGAAACCTGAAATGACCCTATCTACAATGACAGCTGGATGTGGCATAAGGCTGGACACTTGGGACTGAGAGGATTGGTGAGATTGGGTGAGCAAATGCAGACCCTTTAAAGCAATAATGCATGGCACACATTCCATGGGTCCCAACTCTCCAGGTTGAAGGGAATATTACTACAGATATAACATGTACGGGAATCCTAGAGAACGGACACACTGTGAATACGAAAGGTTTCTAAAACTCAACGAATAGTCCCTCTCCTGGTGCTCCAGTTTGACTTTCCATCTGCTTTATTATCAACCTCCCAACTTGGAGAGACAGCCCCTTTAACCTCCTGGTTCGCACAGGTTGCCAATTTGGCAGAGGATGAAAGGGAAGAGGGAGAACCAATGAGAGAGTAGCTGTTAGGCATTTGGACGGGCACATATCACTGTAATTTCCCGGCAGGAAGAAGAATTAACCAAAGTCTCAGCCACCCACCGGGAATCAGTATAGATCCTGAACCAAAATTTTAGACTTGCGGTCAGCTCACCAAAAACGAGTTGAAAAATGGAGCTCAGGGGCACAGCAATTCACAAACTGGCCGAGTAATAAAGGACAACTATTGTCCAAAAATCTGTTGAGGGAAGGCAATGAGGCGGACTTGAAAGCGAGGCAGAATAGCAGGAAACAGATTTCAAGAGGTACGTTGGAATCGCCTTTAAAGCACAGGAAGAGGGGCACAACTTCGACAATGATGCACTTGGCCAAAAAGGGCGTATGCGTTTTCTCCTGAATATATTCAGGAGAAAACGCATACGCCCTTTTTGGCCAAGCAAGCAAGCGGGCAATGCAAATCTGCACTACAAAGAAGTATCACTTCCCACCGGTCAAAAGGGACATCCACAAAATGTGTAAAAACCAGAAAGGCAAGACAGGCCCTGGAGAACAGGGAGCCTTGTTATGCTGATGGGAGGGATGTAAATTGCAAACTGCCTCTCTGGAGGAGTGCATTGTGTTCCCTAAAACAAGTAAACAACAGAGCTACAGAGCCAAGGGCACTTCCAGTCTAGGGAATATACCTGGGAATAACTGAAAATCAATAAGACAGAGCCACCCCAAAATTTAGGGCTGCACCGCTTACAATGACCTCAACTTGGGTACACCTTAAATATCCCAGGAAATATAAAATTGGTTCAAAAAATTGTGGTACTTACGTACGATGGAATATCCCTCAGCCATGAAATCAATGTCATAAGACCAGTAGCAGCAAAATGGGTGGGTTCAGGTACGATGATTCTAAGTGAAATAAGTCATAGAGAAAAAGAAACTTATCATAAGTTATCACTTATGAAGATCCTGTAAACATGGCTACACTTGAACTGAGTTAGGAAAGAGAACAGTGTCTCACATTTAGAAAACACTCTTATGCCTGCTTAAGGGGGAAGGAGAGGTGGGGTGATGCATAAAACCAGAGTTTGATATAAGCACAGGTACCGTTCAAAAAACCAACTATGGAATAGACAAGACCTACACCTTCCTCAGTGAAAGGGACTCAAAACCCCATATTTCCCGCAGAGGAATATATCTGACTAGTAAGAATCTTAAAACCTATGTATTGTTATGTCTCCGTAAGGGAATCAAGTGTTTCTAGACTGGCATAAACATGGCAGCGAGAATCAGCTCAAACCCACTATAAAAAGGAATTTCAAAAATAAAACAAAAAAACTGGGAAATTCTTTACAATTCCTTCAGGGTCTCTGATGAAACCTGAAATGACCCTATCTACAATGACAGCTGGATGCGGCATAAGGCTGGACACTTGGGACTGAGAGGATTGGTGAGATTGGGTGAGCAAATGCAGACCCTTTAAAGCAATAATGCATGGCACACATTCCATGGGTCCCAACTCTCCAGGTTGAAGGGAATATTACTACAGATATAACATGTACGGGAATCCTAGAGAACGGACACACTGTGAATACGAAAGGTTTCTAAAACTCAACGAATAGTCCCTCTCCTGGTGCTCCGGTTTGACTTTCCATCTGCTTTATTATCAACCTCCCAACTTGGAGAGACAGCCCCTTTAACCTCCTGGTTCGCACAGGTTGCCAATTTGGCAGAGGATGAAAGGGAAGAGGGAGAACCAATGAGAGAGTAGCTGTTAGGCATTTGGACGGGCACATATCACTGTAATTTCCCGGCAGGAAGAAGAATTAACCAAAGTCTCAGCCACCCACCGGGAATCAGTATAGATCCTGAACCAAAATTTTGGACTTGCGGTCAGCTCACCAAAAACGAGTTGAAAAATGGAGCTCAGGGGCACAGCAATTCACAAACTGGCCGAGTAATAAAGGACAACTATCGTCCAAAAATCTGTTGAGGGAAGGCAACGAGGCGGACTTGAAAGCGAGGCAGAATAGCAGGAAACAGATTTCCAGAGGTACGTTGGAATCGCCTTTAAAGCACAGGAAGAGGGGCACAACTTCGACAATGATGCACTTGGCCAAAAAGGGCGTATGCGTTTTCTCCTGAATATATTCAGGAGAAAACGCATACGCCCTTTTTGGCCAAGCAAGCAAGCGGGCAATGCAAATCTGCACTACAAAGAAGTATCACTTCCCACCGGTCAAAAGGGACATCCACAAAATGTGTAAAAACCAGAAAGGCAAGACAGGCCTTGGAGAACAGGGAGCCTTGTTATGCTGATGGGCGGGATGTAAATTGCCAGCTGCCTCTCTGGAGGAGTGCATTGTGTTCCCTAAAACCAGTAAACAACAGAGCTACAGAGCCAAGGGCACTTCCAGTCTAGGGAATATACCTTGGGAAAACTGAAAATCAAAAAGACACAGCCACCCCAAAATTTAGGGCTGCACTGCTTACAAGGACCTCAACTTGGGTACACCTTAAATATCCCAGGAAATATAAAAATGGTTCAAAAAATTGTGGTACTTACGTACGATGGAATATCCCTCAGCCATGAAATCAATGTCATAAGACCAGTAGCAGCAAAATGGGTGGATTCAGGTACGATGATTCTAAGTGAAATAAGTCACACAGTAAAAGAAACTTATCATAAGATATCACTTATGAAGATCCTGTAAACATGGCTACACTTGAACTGAGTTAGGAAAGAGAACAGTGTCTCACATTTAGAAAACACTCTTATGCCTGCTTAAGGGGGAAGGAGAGGTGGGGTGATGCATAAAACCAGAGTTTGATATAAGCACAGGTACCGTTCCAAAAACCAACTATGGAATAGACAAGACCTACACCTTCCTCAGTGAAAGGGACTCAAAACCCCATATTTCCCGCAGAGGAATATATCTGACTAGTAAGAATCTTAAAACCTATGTATTGATATGTCTCCGTAAGGGAATCAAGTGTGTCTAGACTGGGATAAATATGGCAGCGAGAATCAGCTCAAACCCACTATAAAAAGGAATTTCAAAAACAAAACAAAAAAACTGGGAAATTCTTTACAATTCCTTCAGGGTCTCTGATGAAACCTGAAATGACCCTATCTACAATGACAGCTGGATGTGGCATAAGGCTGGACACTTGGGACTGAGAGGATTGGTGAGATTGGGTGAGCAAATGCAGACCCTTTAAAGCAATAATGCATGGCACACATTCCATGGGTCCCAACTCTCCAGGTTGAAGGGAATATTACTACAGATATAACATGTACGGGAATCCTAGAGAACGGACACACTGTGAATACGAAAGGTTTCTAAAACTCAACGAATAGTCCCTCTCCTGGTGCTCCGGTTTGACTTTCCATCTGCTTTATTATCAACCTCCCAACTTGGAGAGACAGCCCCTTTAACCTCCTGGTTCGCACAGGTTGCCAATTTGGCAGAGGATGAAAGGGAAGAGGGAGAACCAATGAGAGAGTAGCTGTTAGGCATTTGGACGGGCACATATCACTGTAATTTCCCGGCAGGAAGAAGAATTAACCAAAGTCTCAGCCACCCACCGGGAATCAGTATAGATCCTGAACCAAAATTTTGGACTTGCGGTCAGCTCACCAAAAACGAGTTGAAAAATGGAGCTCAGGGGCACAGCAATTCACAAACTGGCCGAGTAATAAAGGACAACTATCGTCCAAAAATCTGTTGAGGGAAGGCAACGAGGCGGACTTGAAAGCGAGGCAGAATAGCAGGAAACAGATTTCCAGAGGTACGTTGGAATCGCCTTTAAAGCACAGGAAGAGGGGCACAACTTCGACAATGATGCACTTGGCCCAAAAGGGTGTATGTGTTTTCTCCTGAATATATTCAGGAGAAAACGCATACACCCTTTTTGGCCAAGCAAGCAAGCGGGCAATGCAAATCTGCACTACAAAGAAGTATCATTTCCCACCGGTCCAAAGGGACATCCACAAAATGTGTAAAAACCGGAAAGGCAAGACAGGCCCTGGAGAACAGGGAGCCTTGTTATGCTGATGGGCGGGATGTAAATTGCCAACTGCCTCTCTGGAGGAGTGCATTGTGTTCCCTAAAACAAGTAAACAACAGAGCTACAGAGCCAAGGGCACTTCCAGTCTAGGGAATATACCTTGGGAAAACTGAAAATCAAAAAGACACAGCCACCCCAAAATTTAGGGCTGCACTGCTTACAAGGACCTCAACTTGGGTACACCTTAAATATCCCAGGAAATATAAAAATGGTTCAAAAAATTGTGGTACTTACGTACGATGGAATATCCCTCAGCCATGAAATCAATGTCATAAGACCAGTAGCAGCAAAATGGGTGGATTCAGGTACGATGATTCTAAGTGAAATAAGGCACACAGAAAAAGAAACTTATCATAAGATATCACTTATGAAGATCCTGTAAACATGGCTACACTTGAACTGAGTTAGGAAAGAGAACAGTGTCTCACATTTAGAAAACACTCTTATGCCTGCTTAAGGGGGAAGGAGAGGTGGGGTGATGCATAAAACCAGAGTTTGATATAAGCACAGGTACCGTTCCAAAAACCAACTATGGAATAGACAAGACCTACACCTTCCTCAGTGAAAGGGACTCAAAACACCATATTTCCCGCAGAGGAATATATCTGACTAGTAAGAATCTTAAAATCTATGTATTGGTATGTCTCCGTAAGGGAATCAAGTGTGTCTAGACTGGGATAAATATGGCAGCGAGAATCAGCTCAAACCCACTATAAAAAGGAATTTCAAAAATAAAACAAAAAAACTGGGAAATTCTTTACAATTCCTTCAGGGTCTCTGATGAAACCTGAAATGACCCTATCTACAATGACAGCTGGATGTGGCATAAGGCTGGACACTTGGGACTGAGAGGATTGGTGAGATTGGGTGAGCAAATGCAGACCCTTTAAAGCAATAATGCATGGCACACATTCCATGGGTCCCAACTCTCCAGGTTGAAGGGAATATTACTACAGATATAACATGTACGGGAATCCTAGAGAACGGACACACTGTGAATACGAAAGGTTTCTAAAACTCAACGAATAGTCCCTCTCCTGGTGCTCCGGTTTGACTTTCCATCTGCTTTATTATCAACCTCCCAACTTGGAGAGACAGCCCCTTTAACCTCCTGGTTCGCACAGGTTGCCAATTTGGCAGAGGATGAAAGGGAAGAGGGAGAACCAATGAGAGAGTAGCTGTTAGGCAATTGGACGGGCACATATCACTGTAATTTCCCGGCAGGAAGAAGAATTAACCAAAGTCTCAGCCACCCACCGGGAATCAGTATAGATCCTGAACCAAAATTTTGGACTTGCGGTCAGCTCACCAAAAACGAGTTGAAAAATGGAGCTCAGGGGCACAGCAATTCACAAACTGGCCGAGTAATAAAGGACAACTATCGTCCAAAAATCTGTTGAGGGAAGGCAACGAGGCGGACTTGAAAGCGAGGCAGAATAGCAGGAAACAGATTTCAAGAGGTACGTTGGAATCGCCTTTAAAGCACAGGAAGAGGGGCACAACTTCGACAATGATGCACTTGGCCAAAAAGGGCGTATGCGTTTTCTCCTGAATATATTCAGGAGAAAACGCATACGCCCTTTTTGGCCAAGCAAGCAAGCGGGCAATGCAAATCTGCACTACAAAGAAGTATCACTTCCCACCGGTCAAAAGGGACATCCACAAAATGTGTAAAAACCAGAAAGGCAAGACAGGCCTTGGAGAACAGGGCGCCTTGTTATGCTGATGGGCGGGATGTAAATTGCCAACTGCCTCTCTGGAGGAGTGCATTGTGTTCCCTAAAACAAGTAAACAACAGAGCTACAGAGCCAAGGGCACTTCCAGTCTAGGGAATATACCTGGGAAAAACTGAAAATCAATAAGACAGAGCCACCCCAAAATTTAGGGCTGCACTGCTTACAATGACCTCAACTTGGGTACACCTTAAATATCCCAGGAAATATAAAATTGGTTCAAAAAATTGTGGTACTTACGTACGATGGAATATCCCTCAGCCATGAAATCAATGTCATAAGACCAGTAGCAGCAAAATGGGTGGATTCAGGTACGATGATTCTAAGTGAAATAAGTCACAGAGAAAAAGAAACTTATCATAAGTTATCACTTATGAAGATCCTGTAAACATGGTTACACTTGAACTGAGTTAGGAAAGAGAACAGTGTCTCACATTTAGAAAACACTCTTATGCCTGCTTAAGGGGGAAGGAGAGGTGGGGTGATGCATAAAACCAGAGTTTGATATAAGCACAGGTACCGTTCCAAAAACCAACTATGGAATAGACAAGACCTACACCTTCCTCAGTGAAAGGGACTCAAAACCCCATATTTCCCGCAGAGGAATATATCTGACTAGTAAGAATCTTAAAACCTATGTATTGATATGTCTCCGTACGGGAATCAAGTGTGTCTAGACTGGCATAAACATGGCAGCGAGAATCAGCTCAAACCCACTATAAAAAGGAATTTCAAAAACAAAACAAAAAAAACTGGGAAATTCTTTACAATTCCTTCAGGGTCTCTGATGAAACCTGAAATGACCCTATCTACAATGACAGCTGGATGTGGCATAAGGCTGGACACTTGGGACTGAGAGGATTGGTGAGATTGGGTGAGCAAATGCAGACCCTTTAAAGCAATAATGCATGGCACACATTCCATGGGTCCCAACTCTCCAGGTTGAAGGGAATATTACTACAGATATAACATGTACGGGAAACCTAGAGAACGGACACACTGTGAATACGAAAGTTTTCTAAAACTCAACGAATAGTCCCTCTCCTGGTGCTCCGGTTTGACTTTCCATCTGCTTTATTATCAACCTACCAACTTGGAGAGACAGCCCCTTTAACCTCCTGGTTCGCACAGGTTGCCAATTTGGCAGAGGATGAAAGGGAAGAGGGAGAACCAATGAGAGTGTAGCTGTTAGGCATTTGGACGGGCACATATCACTGTAATTTCCCGGCAGGAAGAAGAATTAACCAAAGTCTCAGCCACCCACCGGGAATCAGTATAGATCCTGAACCAAAATTTTGGACTTGCGGTCAGCTCACCAAAAACGAGTTGAAAAATGGAGCTCAGGGGCACAGCAATTCACAAACTGGCCGAGTAATAAAGGACAACTATCGTCCAAGAATTTGTTGAGGGAAGGCAATGAGGCGGACTTGAAAGCGTGGCAGAATAGCAGGAAACAGATTTCAAGAGGTACGTTGGAATCGCCTTTAAAGCACAGGAAGAGGGGCACAACTTTGACAATGATGCACTTGGCCAAAAAGGGCGTATGTGTTTTCTCCTGAATATATTCAGGAGAAAACGCATACGCCCTTTTTGGCCAAGCAAGCAAGCGGGCAATGCAAATCTGCACTACAAAGAAGTATCACTTCCCACCGGTCAAAAGGGACATCCACAAAATGTGTAAAAACCAGAAAGGCAAGACAGGCCCTGGAGAACAGGGAGCCTTGTTATGCTGATGGGCGGGATGTAAATTGCCAACTGCCTCTCTGGAGGAGTGCATTGTGTTCCCTAAAACAAGTAAACAACAGAGCTACAGAGCCAAGGGCACTTCCAGTCTAGGGAATATACCTTGGGAAAACTGAAAATCAAAAAGACACAGCCACCCCAAAATTTAGGGCTGCACTGCTTACAAGGACCTGAACTTGGGTACACCTTAAATATCCCAGGAAATATAAAAATGGTTCAAAAAATTGTGGTACTTACGTACGATGGAATATCCCTCAGCCATGAAATCAATGTCATAAGACCAGTAGCAGTAAAATGGGTGGATTCAGGTACGATGATTCTAAGTGAAATAAGGCACACAGAAAAAGAAACTTATCATAAGATATCACTTATGAAGATCCTGTAAACATGGCTACACTTGAACTGAGTTAGGAAAGAGAACAGTGTCTCACATTTAGAAAACACTCTTATGCCTGCTTAAGGGGGAAGGAGAGGTGGGGTGATGCATAAAACCAGAGTTTGATATAAGCACAGGTACCGTTCCAAAAACCAACTATGGAATAGACAAGACCTACACCTTCCTCAGTGAAAGGGACTCAAAACCCCATATTTCCCGCAGAGGAATATATCTGACTAGTAAGAATCTTAAAATCTATGTATTGGTATGTCTCCGTAAGGGAATCAAGTGTGTCTAGACTGGGATAAATATGGCAGCGAGAATCAGCTCAAACCCACTATAAAAAGGAATTTCAAAAATAAAACAAAAAAACTGGGAAATTCTTTACAATTCCTTCAGGGTCTCTGATGAAACCTGAAATGACCCTATCTACAATGACAGCTGGATGTGGCATAAGGCTGGACACTTGGGACTGAGAGGATTGGTGAGATTGGGTGAGCAAATGCAGACCCTTTAAAGCAATAATGCATGGCACACATTCCATGGGTCCCAACTCTCCAGGTTGAAGGGAATATTACTACAGATATAACATGTACGGGAATCCTAGAGAACGGACACACTGTGAATACGAAAGGTTTCTAAAACTCAACGAATAGTCCCTCTCCTGGTGCTCCGGTTTGACTTTCCATCTGCTTTATTATCAACCTCCCAACTTGGAGAGACAGCCCCTTTAACCTCCTGGTTCGCACAGGTTGCCAATTTGGCAGAGGATGAAAGGGAAGAGGGAGAACCAATGAGAGAGTAGCTGTTAGGCATTTGGACAGGCACATATCACTGTAATTTCCCGGCAGGAAGAAGAATTAACCAAAGTCTCAGCCACCCACCGGGAATCAGTATAGATCCTGAACCAAAATTTTGGACATGCGGTCAGCTCACCAAAAACGAGTTGAAAAATGGAGCTCAAGGGCACAGCAATTCACAAACTGGCCGAGTAATAAAGGACAACTATCGTCCAAAAATCTGTTGAGGGAAGGCAACGAGGCGGACTTGAAAGCGAGGCAGAATAGCAGGAAACAGATTTCAAGAGGTACGTTGGAATCGCCTTTAAAGCACAGGAAGAGGGGCACAACTTCGACAATGATGCACTTGGCCAAAAAGGGCGTATGCGTTTTCTCCTGAATATATTCAGGAGAAAACGCATACGCCCTTTTTGGCCAAGCAAGCAAGCGGGCAATGCAAATCTGCACTACAAAGAAGTATCACTTCCCACCGGTCAAAATGGACATCCACAAAATGTGTAAAAACCAGAAAGGCAAGACAGGCCCTGGAGAACAGGGAGCCTTGTTATGCTGATGGGCGGGATGTAAATTGCCAACTGCCTCTCTGGAGGAGTGCATTGTGTTCCCTAAAACAAGTAAACAACAGAGCTACAGAGCCAAGGGCACTTCCAGTCTAGGGAATATACCTTGGGAAAACTGAAAATCAAAAAGACACAGCCACCCCAAAATTTAGGGCTGCACTGCTTACAAGGACCTCAACTTGGGTACACCTTAAATATCCCAGGAAATATAAAAATGGTTCAAAAAATTGTGGTACTTACGTACGATGGAATATCCCTCAGCCATGAAATCAATGTCATAAGACCAGTAGCAGCAAAATGGGTGGATTCAGGTACGATGATTCTAAGTGAAATAAGTCACACAGAAAAAGAAACTTATCATAAGATATCACTTATGAAGATCCTGTAAACATGGCTACACTTGAACTGAGTTAGGAAAGAGAACAGTGTCTCACATTTAGAAAACACTCTTATGCCTGCTTAAGGGGGAAGGAGAGGTGGGGTGATGCATAAAACCAGAGTTTGATATAAGCAGAGGTACCGTTCCAAAAACCAACTATGGAATAGTCAAGACCTACACCTTCCTCAGAGAAAGGGACTCAAAACCCCATATTTCCCGCAGAGGAATATATCTGACTAGTAAGAATCTTAAAACCTATGTATTGGTATGTCTCCGTAAGGGAATCAAGTGTGTCTAGACTGGGATAAATATGGCAGCGAGAATCAGCTCAAACCCACTATAAAAAGGAATTTCAAAAATAAAACAAAAAAACTGGGCAATTCTTTACAATTCCTTCAGGGTCTCTGATGAAACCTGAAATGACCCTATCTACAATGACAGCTGGATGTGGCATAAGGCTGGACACTTGGGACTGAGAGGATTGGTGAGATTGGGTGAGCAAATGCAGACCCTTTAAAGCAATAATGCATGGCACACATTCCATGGGTCCCAACTCTCCAGGTTGAAGGGAATATTACTACAGATATAACATGTACGGGAATCCTAGAGAACGGACACACTGTGAATACGAAAGGTTTCTAAAACTCAACGAATAGTCCCTCTCCTGGTGCTCCGGTTTGACTTTCCATCTGCTTTATTATCAACCTCCCAACTTGGAGAGACAGCCCCTTTAACCTCCTGGTTCGCACAGGTTGCCAATTTGGCAGAGGATGAAAGGGAAGAGGGAGAACCAATGAGAGAGTAGCTGTTAGGCATTTGGACGGGCACATATCACTGTAATTTCCCGGCAGGAAGAAGAATTAACCAAAGTCTCAGCCACCCACCGGGAATCAGTATAGATCCTGAACCAAAATTTTGGACTTGCGGTCAGCTCACCAAAAACGAGTTGAAAAATGGAGCTCAGGGGCACAGCAATTCACAAACTGGCCGAGTAATAAAGGACAACTATCGTCCAAAAATCTGTTGAGGGAAGGCAACGAGGCGGACTTGAAAGCGAGGCAGAATAGCAGGAAACAGATTTCAAGAGGTACGTTGGAATCGCCTTTAAAGCACAGGAAGAGGGGCACAACTTCGACAATGATGCACTTGGCCAAAAAGGGCGTATGCGTTTTCTCCTGAATATATTCAGGAGAAAACGCATACGCCCTTTTTGGCCAAGCAAGCAAGCGGGCAATGCAAATCTGCACTACAAAGAAGTATCACTTCCCACCGGTCAAAAGGGACATCCACAAAATGTGGAAAAACCAGAAAGGCAAGACAGGCCCTGGAGAACAGGGAGCCTTGTTATGCTGATGGCCGGGATGTAAATTGCCAACTGCCTCTCTGGAGGAGTATATTGTGTTCCCTAAAACAAGTAAAGAACGGAGCTACAGAGCCAAGGGCACTTCCAGTCTAGGGAATATACCTGGGAAAAACTGAAAATCAATAAGACAGAGCCACCCCAAAATTTAGGGCTGCACTGCTTACAAGGACCTCAACTTGGGTACACCTTAAATATCCCAGGAAATATAAAATTCGTTCAAAAAATTGTGGTACTTACGTACGATGGAATATCCCTCAGCCATGAAATCAATGTCATAAGACCAGTAGCAGCAAAATGGGTGGATTCAGGTACGATGATTCTAAGTGAAATAAGTCACACAGAAAAAGAAACTTATCATAAGTTATCACTTATGAAGATCCTGTAAACATGGTTACACTTGAACTGAGTTAGGAAAGAGAACAGTGTCTCACATTTAGAAAACACTCTTATGCCTGCTTAAGGGGGAAGGAGAGGTGGGGTGATGCATAAAACCAGAGTTTGATATAAGCACAGGTACCGTTCCAAAAACCAACTATGGAATAGACAAGACCTACACCTTCCTCAGTGAAAGGGACTCAAAACCCCATATTTCCCGCAGAGGAATATATCTGACTAGTAAGAATCTTAAAACCTATGTATTGATATGTCTCCGTAAGGGAATCAAGTGTGTCTAGACTGGCATAAACATGGCAGCGAGAAGCAGCTCAAACCCACTATAAAAAGGAATTTCAAAAACAAAACAAAAAAAACTGGGAAATTCTTTACAATTCCTTCAGGGTCTCTGATGAAACCTGAAATGACCCTATCTACAATGACAGCTGGATGTGGCATAAGGCTGTACACTTGGGACTGAGAGGATTGGTGAGATTGGGTGAGCAAATGCAGACCCTTTAAAGCAATAATGCATGGCACACATTCCATGGGTCCCAACTCTCCAGGTTGAAGGGAATATTACTACAGATATAACATGTACGGGAATCCTAGAGATCGGACACACTGTGAATACGAAAGGTTTCTAAAACTCAATGAATAGTCCCTCTCCTGGTGCTCCGGTTTGACTTTCCATCTGCTTTATTATCAACCTACCAACTTGGAGAGACAGCCCCTTTAACCTCCTGGTTCGCACAGGTTGCCAATTTGGCAGAGGATGAAAGGGAAGAGGGAGAACCAATGAGAGAGTAGCTGTTAGGCATTTGGACGGGCACATATCACTGTAATTTCCAGGCAGGAAGAAGAATTAACCAAAGTCTCAGCCACCCACCGGGAATCAGTATAGATCCTGAACCAAAATTTTGGACTTGCGGTCAGCTCACCAAAAACGAGTTGAAAAATGGAGCTCAGGGGCACAGCAATTCACAAACTGGCCGAGTAATAAAGGACAACTATCGTCCAAAAATTTGTTGAGGGAAGGCAATGAGGCGGACTTGAAAGCGTGGCAGAATAGCAGGAAACAGATTTCAAGAGGTACGTTGGAATCGCCTTTAAAGCACAGGAAGAGGGGCACAACTTCGACAATGATGCACTTGGCCAAAAAGGGCGTATCCGTTTTCTCCTGAATATATTCAGGAGAAAACGCATACGCCCTTTTTGGCCAAGCAAGCAAGCAGGCAATGCAAATCTGCACTACAAAGAAGTATCACTTCCCACCGGTCAAAAGGGACATCCACAAAATGTGTAAAAACCAGAAAGGCAAGACAGGCCCTGGAGAACAGGGTGCCTTGTTATGCTGATGGGCGGGATGTAAATTGCCAACTGCCTCTCTGGAGGAGTGCATTGTGTTCCCTAAAACAAGTAAACAACAGAGCTACAGAGCCAAGGGCACTTCCAGTCTAGGGAATATACCTTGGGAAAACTGAAAATCAAAAAGACACAGCCACCCCAAAATTTAGGGCTTCACTGCTTACAAGGACCTCAACTTGGGTACACCTTAAATATCCCAGGAAATATAAAAATGGTTCAAAAAATTGTGGTACTTACGTACGATGGAATATCCTTCAGCCATGAAATCAATGTCATAAGACCAGTAGCAGCAAAATGGGTGGATTCAGGTACGATGATTCTAAGTGAAATAAGTCACACAGAAAAAGAAACTTATCATAAGATATCACTTATGAAGATCCTGTAAACATGGCTACACTTGAACTGAGTTAGGAAAGAGAACAGTGTCTCACATTTAGAAAACACTCTTATGCCTGCTTAAGGGGGAAGGAGAGGTGGGGTGATGCATAAAACCAGAGTTTGATATAAGCACAGGTACCGTTCCAAAAACCAACTATGGAATAGACAAGACCTACACCTTCCTCAGTGAAAGGGACTCAAAACCCCATATTTCCCGCAGAGGAATATATCTGACTAGTAAGAATCTTAAAATCTATGTATTGGTATGTCTCCGTAAGGGAATCAAGTGTGTCTAGACTGGGATAAATATGGCAGCGAGAATCAGCTCAAACCCACTATAAAAAGGAATTTCAAAAATAAAACAAAAAAACTGGGAAATTCTTTACAATTCCTTCAGGGTCTCTGATGAAACCTGAAATGACCCTATCTACAATGACAGCTGGATGTGGCATAAGGCTGGACACTTGGGACTGAGAGGATTGGTGAGATTGGGTGAGCAAATGCAGACCCTTTAAAGCAATAATGCATGGCACACATTCCATGGGTCCCAACTCTCCAGGTTGAAGGGAATATTACTACAGATATAACATGTACGGGAATCCTAGAGAACGGACACACTGTGAATACGAAAGGTTTCTAAAACTCAACGAACAGTCCCTCTCCTGGTGCTCCGGTTTGACTTTCCATCTGCTTTATTATCAACCTCCCAACTTGGAGAGACAGCCCCTTTAACCTCCTGTTTCGCACTGGTTGCCAATTTGGCAGAGGATGAAAGGGAAGAGGGAGAACCAATGAGAGAGTAGCTGTTAGGCATTTGGACAGGCACATATCACTGTAATTTCCCGGCAGGAAGAAGAATTAACCAAAGTCTCAGCCACCCACCGGGAATCAGTATAGATCCTGAACCAAAATTTTGGACATGCGGTCAGCTCACCAAAAACGAGTTGAAAAATGGGGCTCAGGGGCACAGCAATTCACAAACTGGCCGAGTAATAAAGGACAACTATCGTCCAAAAATCTGTTGAGGGAAGGCAACGAGGCGGACTTGAAAGCGAGGCAGAATAGCAGGAAACAGATTTCAAGAGGTACGTTGGAATCGCCTTTAAAGCACAGGAAGAGGGGCACAACTTCGACAATGATGCACTTGGCCAAAAAGGGCGTATGCGTTTTCTCCTGAATATATTCAGGAGAAAACGCATACACCCTTTTTGGCCAAGCAAGCAAGCGGGCAATGCAAATCTGCACTACAAAGAAGTATCACTTCCCACCGGTCAAAAGGGACATCCACAAAATGTGTAAAAACCAGAAAGGCAAGACAGGCCCTGGAGAACAGGGAGCCTTGTTATGCTGATGGGCGGGATGTAAATTGCCAACTGCCTCTCTGGAGGAGTGCATTGTGTTCCCTAAAACAAGTAAACAACAGAGCTACAGAGCCAAGGGCACTTCCAGTCTAGGGAATATACCTTGGGAAAACTGAAAATCAAAAAGACACAGCCACCCCAAAATTTAGGGCTGCACTGCTTACAAGGACCTCAACTTGGGTACACCTTAAATATCCCAGGAAATATAAAAATGGTTCAAAAAATTGTGGTACTTACGTACGATGGAATATCCCTCAGCCATGAAATCAATGTCATAAGACCAGTAGCAGCAAAATGGGTGGATTCAGGTACGATGATTCTAAGTGAAATAAGTCACACAGAAAAAGAAACTTATCATAAGATATCACTTATGAAGATCCTGTAAACATGGCTACACTTGAACTGAGTTAGGAAAGAGAACAGTGTCTCACATTTAGAAAACACTCTTATGCCTGCTTAAGGGGGAAGGAGAGGTGGGGTGATGCATAAAACCAGAGTTTGATATAAGCACAGGTACCGTTCCAATAACCAACTATGGAATAGACAAGACCTACACCTTCCTCAGTGAAAGGGACTCAAAACAACATATTTCCCGCAGAGGAATATATCTGACTAGTAAGAATCTTAAAACCTATGTATTGGTATGTCTCCGTAAGGGAATCAAGTGTGTCTAGACTGGGATAAATATGGCAGCGAGAATCAGCTCAAACCCACTATAAAAAGGAATTTCAAAAATAAAACAAAAAAACTGGGAAATTCTTTACAATTCCTTCAGGGTCTCTGATGAAACCTGAAATGACCCTATCTACAATGACAGCTGGATGTGGCATAAGGCTGGACACTTGGGACTGAGAGGATTGGTGAGATTGGGTGAGCAAATGCAGACCCTTTAAAGCAATAATGCATGGCACACATTCCATGGGTCCCAACTCTCCAGGTTGAAGGGAATATTGCTACAGATATAACATGTACGGGAATCCTAGAGAACGGACACACTGTGAATACGAAAGGTTTCTAAAACTCAACGAATAGTCCCTCTCCTGGTGCTCCGGTTTGACTTTCCATCTGCTTTATTATCAACCTCCCAACTTGGAGAGACAGCCCCTTTAACCTCCTGGTTCGCACAGGTTGCCAATTTGGCAGAGGATGAAAGGGAAGAGGGAGAACCAATGAGAGAGTAGCTGTTAGGCATTTGGACGGGCACATATCACTGTAATTTCCCGGCAGGAAGAAGAATTAACCAAAGTCTCAGCGACCCACCGGGAATCAGTATAGATCCTGAACCAAAATTTTGGACTTGCGGTCAGCTCACCAAAAACGAGTTGAAAAATGGAGCTCAGGGGCACAGCAATTCACAAACTGGCCGAGTAATAAAGGACAACTATCGTCCAAAAATCTGTTGAGGGAAGGCAATGAGGCGGACTTGAAAGCGTGGCAGAATAGCAGGAAACAGATTTCAAGAGGTACGTTGGAATCGCCTTTAAAGCACAGGAAGAGGGGCACAACTTCGACAATGATGCACTTGGCCAAAAAGGGCGTATGTGCTTTCTCCTGAATATATTCAGGAGAAAACGCATACGCCCTTTTTGGCCAAGCAAGCAAGCGGGCAATGCAAATCTGCACTACAAAGAAGTATCACTTCCCACTAGTCAAAAGGGACATCCACAAAATGTGTAAAAACCAGAAAGGCAAGACAGGCCCTGGAGAACAGGGTGCCTTGTTATGCTGATGGGCGGGATGTAAATTGCCAACTGCCTCTCTGGAGGAGTGCATTGTGTTCCCTAAAACAAGTAAACAACAGAGCTACAGAGGCAAGGGCACTTCCAGTCTAGGGAATATACCTTGGGAAAACTGAAAATCAAAAAGACACAGCCACCCCAAAATTTAGGGCTGCACTGTTTACAAGGACCTCAACTTGGGTACACCTTAAATATCCCAGGAAATATAAAAATGGTTCAAAAAATTGTGGTACTTACGTACGATGGAATATCCCTCAGCCATGAAATCAATGTCATAAGACCAGTAGCAGCAAAATGGGTGGATTCAGGTACGATGATTCTAAGTGAAATAAGTCACACAGAAAAAGAAACTTATCATAAGATATCACTTATGAAGATCCTGTAAACATGGCTACACTTGAACTGAGTTAGGAAAGAGAACAGTGTCTCACATTTAGAAAACACTCTTATGCCTGCTTAAGGGGGAAGGAGAGGTGGGGTGATGCATAAAACCAGAGTTTGATATAAGCACAGGTACCGTTCCAAAAACCAACTATGGAATAGACAAGACCTACACCTTCCTCAGTGAAAGGGACTCAAAACCCCATATTTCCCGCAGAGGAATATATCTGACTAGTAAAGTAAGAATCTTAAAACCTATGTATTGATATATCTCTGTAAGTGAATCAATTGTGTCTAGACTGGGATAAATATGGCAGCGAGAATCAGCTCAAACCCACTATAAAAAGGAATTTCAAAAATAAAACAAAAAAACTGGGAAATTCTTTACAATTCCTTCAGGGTCTCTGATGAAACCTGAAATGACCCTATCTACAATGACAGCTGGATGTGGCATAAGGCTGGACACTTGGGACTGAGAGGATTGGTGAGATTGGGTGAGCAAATGCAGACCCTTTAAAGCAATAATGCATGGCACACATTCCATGGGTCCCAACTCTCCAGGTTGAAGGGAATATTACTACAGATATAACATGTACGGGAATCCTAGAGAACGGACACACTGTGAATACGAAAGGTTTCTAAAACTCAACGAATAGTCCCTCTCCTGGTGCTCCGGTTTGACTTTCCCTCTGCTTTATTATCAACCTCCCAACTTGGAGAGACAGCCCCTTTAACCTCCTGGTTCGCACAGGTTGCCAATTTGGCAGAGGATGAAAGGGAAGAGGGAGAACCAATGAGAGAGTAGCTGTTAGGCATTTGGACGGGCACATATCACTGTAATTTCCCGGCAGGAAGAAGAATTAACCAAAGTCTCAGCCACCCACCGGGAATCAGTATAGATCCTGAACCAAAATTTTGGACTTGCGGTCAGCTCACCAAAAACGAGTTGAAAAATGGAGCTCAGGGGCACAGCAATTCACAAACTGGCCGAGTAATAAAGGACAACTATCGTCCAAAAATCTGTTGAGGGAAGGCAACCAGGTGGACTTGAAAGCGAGGCAGAATAGCAGGAAACAGATTTCCAGAGGTACGTTGGAATCGCCTTTAAAGCACAGGAAGAGGGGCACAACTTCGACAATGATGCACTTGGCCAAAAAGGGCGTATGCGTTTTCTCCTGAATATATTCAGGAGAAAACGCATACGCCCTTTTTGGCCAAGCAAGCAAGCGGGCAATGCAAATCTGCACGACAAAGAAGTATCACTTCCCACCGGTCAAAAGGGACATCCACAAAATGTGTAAAAACCAGAAAGGCAAGACAGGCCCTGGAGAACAGGGAGCCTTGTTATGCTGAATGGCGGGATGTAAATTGCCAACTGCCTCTCTGGAGGAGTGCATTGTGTTCCCTAAAACCAGTAAACAACAGAGCTACAGAGCCAAGGGCACTTCCAGTCTAGGGAATATACCTTGGGAAAACTGAAAATCAAAAAGACACAGCCACCCCAAAATTTAGGGCTGCACTGCTTACAAGGACCTCAACTTGGGTACACCTTAAATATCCCAGGAAATATAAAAATGGTTCAAAAAATTGTGGTACTTACGTACGATGGAATATCCCTCAGCCATGAAATCAATGTCATAAGACCAGTAGCAGCAAAATGGGTGGATTCAGGTACGATGATTCTAAGTGAAATAAGGCACACAGAAAAAGAAACTTATCATAAGATATCACTTATGAAGATCCTGTAAACATGGCTACACTTGAACTGAGTTAGGAAAGAGAACAGTGTCTCACATTTAGAAAACACTCTTATGCCTGCTTAAGGGGGAAGGAGAGGTGGGGTGATGCATAAAACCAGAGTTTGATATAAGCACAGGTACCGTTCCAAAAACCAACTATGGAATAGACAAGACCTACACCTTCCTCAGTGAAAGGGACTCAAAACCCCATATTTCCCGCAGAGGAATATATCTGACTAGTAAGAATCTTAAAACCTATGTATTGATATGTCTCCGTAAGGGAATCAAGTGTGTCTAGAATGGCATAAACATGGCAGCGAGAATCAGCTCAAACCCACTATAAAAAGGAATTTCAAAAACAAAACAAAAAAGCTGGGAAATTCTTTACAATTCCTTCAGGGTCTCTGATGAAACCTGGAATGACCCTATCTACAACGACAGCTGGATGTGGCATAAGGCTGGACACTTGGGACTGAGAGGATTGGTGAGATTGGGTGAACAAATGCAGACCATTTAAAGCAATAATGCATGGCACACATTCCATGGGTCCCAACTCTCCAGGTTGAAGGGAATATTACTACAGTTATAACATGTACGGGAAACCTAGAGAACGGACACACTGTGAATACGAAAGGTTTCTAAAACTCAACGAATAGTCCCTCTCCTGGTGCTCCGGTTTGACTTTCCATCTGCTTTACTATCAACCTCCCAACTTGGAGAGACAGCCCCTTTAACCTCCTGGTTCGCACAGGTTGCCAATTTGGCAGAGGATGAAAGGGAAGAGGGAGAACCAATGAGAGAGTAGCTGTTAGGCATTTGGACGGGCACATATCACTGTAATTTCCCAGCAGGAAGAAGAATTAACCAAAGTCTCAGCCCCCCACCGGGAACCAGTATAGGTCCTGAACCAAAATTTTGGACTTGCGGTCAGCTCACCTAACACGAGTTGAATAATGAGGCTCAGGGGCACAGCAATTCACAAACTGGCCGAGTAATAAAGGACAACTATCGTCCAAATATCTGTTGAGGGAAGGCCACGAGGCGGACTTGAAAGCGAGGCAGAATAGCAGGAAACAGATTTCAAGAGGTACGTTGGAATCGCCTTTAAAGCACAGGAAGAGGGGCACAACTTCGACAATGATGCACTTGGCCAAAAAGGGCGTATGCGTTTTCTCCTGAATATATTCAGGAGAAAACGCATACGCCCTTTTTGGCCAAGCAAGCAAGCAGGCAATGCAAATCTGCACTACAAAGAAGTATCACTTCCCACCGGTCAAAAGGGACATCCACAAAATGTGTAAAAACCAGAAAGGCAAGACAGGCCCTGGAGAACAGGGAGCCTTGTTATGCTGATGGGCGGGATGTAAATTGCCAACTGCCTCTCTGGAGGAGTGCATTGTGTTCCCTAAAACAAGTAAACAACAGAGCTACAGAGCCAAGGGCACTTCCAGTCTAGGGAATATACCTTGGGAAAACTGAAAATCAAAAAGACACAGCCACCCCAAAATTTAGGGCTGCACTGCTTACAAGGACCTCAACTTGGGTACACCTTAAATATCCCAGGAAATATAAAAATGGTTCAAAAAATTGTGGTACTTACGTACGATGGAATATCCCTCAGCCATGAAATCAATGTCATAAGACCAGTAGCAGCAAAATGGGTGGATTCAGGTACGATGATTCTAAGTGAAATAAGTCACACAGAAAAAGAAACTTATCATAAGATATCACTTATGAAGATCCTGTAAACATGGCTACACTTGAACTGAGTTAGGAAAGAGAACAGTGTCTCACATTTAGAAAACACTCTTATGCCTGCTTAAGGGGGAAGGAGAGGTGGGGTGATGCATAAAACCAGAGTTTGATATAAGCAGAGGTACCGTTCCAAAAACCAACTATGGAATAGACAAGACCTACACCTTCCTCAGTGAAAGGGACTCAAAACCCCATATTTCCCGCAGAGGAATATATCTGACTAGTAAGAATCTTAAAACCTATGTATTGGTATGTCTCCGTAAGGGAATCAAGTGTGTCTAGACTGGGATAAATATGGCAGCGAGAATCAGCTCAAACCCACTATAAAAAGGAATTTCAAAAATAAAACAAAAAAACTGGGAAATTCTTTACAATTCCTTCAGGGTCTCTGATGAAACCTGAAATGACCCTATCTACAATGACAGCTGGATGTGGCATAAGGCTGGACACTTGGGACTGAGAGGATTGGTGAGACTGGGTGAGCAAATGCAGACCCTTTAAAGCAATAATGCATGGCACACATTCCATGGGTCCCAACTCTCCAGGTTGAAGGGAATATTGCTACAGATATAACATGTACGGGAATCCTAGAGAACGGACACACTGTGAATACGAAAGGTTTCTAAAACTCAACGAATAGTCCCTCTCCTGGTGCTCCGGTTTGACTTTCCATCTGCTTTATTATCAACCTCCCAACTTGGAGAGACAGCCCCTTTAACCTCCTGGTTCGCACAGGTTGCCAATTTGGCAGAGGATGAAAGGGAAGAGGGAGAACCAATGAGAGAGTAGCTGTTAGGCATTTGGACGGGCACATATCACTGTAATTTCCCGGCAGGAAGAAGAATTAACCAAAGTCTCAGCGACCCACCGGGAATCAGTATAGATCCTGAACCAAAATTTTGGACTTGCGGTCAGCTCACCAAAAACGAGTTGAAAAATGGAGCTCAGGGGCACAGCAATTCACAAACTGGCCGAGTAATAAAGGACAACTATCGTCCAAAAATCTGTTGAGGGAAGGCAATGAGGCGGACTTGAAAGCGTGGCAGAATAGCAGGAAACAGATTTCAAGAGGTACGTTGGAATCGCCTTTAAAGCACAGGAAGAGGGGCACAACTTCGACAATGATGAACTTGGCCAAAAAGGGCGTATGTGCTTTCTCCTGAATATATTCAGGAGAAAACGCATACGCCCTTTTTGGCCAAGCAAGCAAGCGGGCAATGCAAATCTGCACTACAAAGAAGTATCACTTCCCACTAGTC
The DNA here is from genome assembly GCF_949752795.1 of Hyperoodon ampullatus. NCBI lineage: Eukaryota > Metazoa > Chordata > Mammalia > Artiodactyla > Ziphiidae > Hyperoodon > Hyperoodon ampullatus. Next base: position 44,346 of record NW_027640363.1, read on the forward strand.
AAAAGGGACATCCACAAAATGTGTAAAAACCAGAAAGGCAAGACAGGCCCTGAAGAACAGGGTGCCTTGTTATGCTGATGGGCGGGATGTAAATTGCCAACTGCCTCTCTGGAGGAGTGCATTGTGTTCCCTAAAACAAGTAAACAACAGAGCTACAGAGGCAAGGGCACTTCCAGTCTAGGGAATATACCTTGGGAAAACTGAAAATCAAAAAGACACAGCCACCCCAAAATTTAGGGCTGCACTGTTTACAAGGACCTCAACTTGGGTACACCTTAAATATCCCAGGAAATATAAAAATGGTTCAAAAAATTGTGGTACTTACGTACGATGGAATATCCCTCAGCCATGAAATCAATGTCATAAGACCAGTAGCAGCAAAATGGGTGGATTCAGGTACGATGATTCTAAGTGAAATAAGTCACACAGAAAAAGAAACTTATCATAAGATATCACTTATGAAGATCCTGTAAACATGGCTACACTTGAACTGAGTTAGGAAAGAGAACAGTGTCTCACATTTAGAAAACACTCTTATGCCTGCTTAAGGGGGAAGGAGAGGTGGGGTGATGCATAAAACCAGAGTTTGATATAAGCACAGGTACCGTTCCAAAAACCAACTATGGAATAGACAAGACCTACACCTTCCTCAGTGAAAGGGACTCAAAACCCCATATTTCCCGCAGAGGAATATATCAGACTAGTAAAGTAAGAATCTTAAAACCTATGTATTGATATGTCTCCGTAAGTGAATCAATTGTGTCTAGACTGGGATAAATATGGCAGCGAGAATCAGCTCAAACCCACTATAAAAAGGAATTTCAAAAATAAAACAAAAAAACTGGGAAATTCTTTACAATTCCTTCAGGGTCTCTGATGAAACCTGAAATGACCCTATCTACAATGACAGCTGGATGTGGCATAAGGCTGGACACTTGGGACTGAGAGGATTGGTGAGATTGGGTGAGCAAATGCAGACCCTTTAAAGCAATAATGCATGGCACACATTCCATGGGTCCCAACTCTCCAGGTTGAAGGGAATATTACTACAGATATAACATGTACGGGAATCCTAGAGAACGGACACACTGTGAATACGAAAGGTTTCTAAAACTCAACGAATAGTCCCTCTCCTGGTGCTCCGGTTTGACTTTCCCTCTGCTTTATTATCAACCTCCCAACTTGGAGAGACAGCCCCTTTAACCTCCTGGTTCGCACAGGTTGCCAATTTGGCAGAGGATGAAAGGGAAGAGGGAGAACCAATGAGAGAGTAGCTGTTAGGCATTTGGACGGGCACATATCACTGTAATTTCCCGGCAGGAAGAAGAATTAACCAAAGTCTCAGCCACCCACCGGGAATCAGTATAGATCCTGAACCAAAATTTTGGACTTGCGGTCAGCTCACCAAAAACGAGTTGAAAAATGGAGCTCAGGGGCACAGCAATTCACAAACTGGCCGAGTAATAAAGGACAACTATCGTCCAAAAATCTGTTGAGGGAAGGCAACCAGGTGGACTTGAAAGCGAGGCAGAATAGCAGGAAACAGATTTCAAGAGGTACGTTGGAATCGCCTTTAAAGCACAGGAAGAGGGGCACAACTTCGACAATGATGCACTTGGCCAAAAAGGGCGTATGCGTTTTCTCCTGAATATATTCAGGAGAAAACGCATACGCCCTTTTTGGCCAAGCAAGCAAGCGGGCAATGCAAATCTGCACGACAAAGAAGTATCACTTCCCACCGGTCAAAAGGGACATCCACAAAATGTGTAAAAACCAGAAAGGCAAGACAGGCCCTGGAGAACAGGGAGCCTTGTTATGCTGAATGGCGGGATGTAAATTGCCAACTGCCTCTCTGGAGGAGTGCATTGTGTTCCCTAAAACCAGTAAACAACAGAGCTACAGAGCCAAGGGCACTTCCAGTCTAGGGAATATACCTTGGGAAAACTGAAAATCAAAAAGACACAGCCACCCCAAAATTTAGGGCTGCACTGCTTACAAGGACCTCAACTTGGGTACACCTTAAATATCCCAGGAAATATAAAAATGGTTCAAAAAATTGTGGTACTTACGTACGATGGAATATCCCTCAGCCATGAAATCAATGTCATAAGACCAGTAGCAGCAAAATGGGTGGATTCAGGTACGATGATTCTAAGTGAAATAAGGCACACAGAAAAAGAAACTTATCATAAGATATCACTTATGAAGATCCTGTAAACATGGCTACACTTGAACTGAGTTAGGAAAGAGAACAGTGTCTCACATTTAGAAAACACTCTTATGCCTGCTTAAGGGGGAAGGAGAGGTGGGGTGATGCATAAAACCAGAGTTTGATATAAGCACAGGTACCGTTCCAAAAACCAACTATGGAATAGACAAGACCTACACCTTCCTCAGTGAAAGGGACTCAAAACCCCATATTTCCCGCAGAGGAATATATCTGACTAGTAAGAATCTTAAAACCTATGTATTGATATGTCTCCGTAAGGGAATCAAGTGTGTCTAGAATGGCATAAACATGGCAGCGAGAATCAGCTCAAACAAACTATAAAAAGGAATTTCAAAAACAAAACAAAAAAGCTGGGAAATTCTTTACAATTCCTTCAGGGTCTCTGATGAAACCTGGAATGACCCTATCTACAACGACAGCTGGATGTGGCATAAGGCTGGACACTTTGGACTGAGAGGATTGGTGAGATTGGGTGAACAAATGCAGACCATTTAAAGCAATAATGCATGGCACACATTCCATGGGTCCCAACTCTCCAGGTTGAAGGGAATATTACTACAGTTATAACATGTACGGGAAACCTAGAGAACGGACACACTGTGAATACGAAAGGTTTCTAAAACTCAACGAATAGTCCCTCTCCTGGTGCTCCGGTTTGACTTTCCATCTGCTTTACTATCAACCTCCCAACTTGGAGAGACAGCCCCTTTAACCTCCTGGTTCGCACAGGTTGCCAATTTGGCAGAGGATGAAAGGGAAGAGGGAGAACCAATGAGAGAGTAGCTGTTAGGCATTTGGACGGGCACATATCACTGTAATTTCCCAGCAGGAAGAAGAATTAACCAAAGTCTCAGCCCCCCACCGGGAACCAGTATAGGTCCTGAACCAAAATTTTGGACTTGCGGTCAGCTCACCTAACACGAGTTGAAAAATGAGGCTCAGGGGCACAGCAATTCACAAACTGGCCGAGTAATAAAGGACAACTATCGTCCAAATATCTGTTGAGGGAAGGCCACGAGGCGGACTTGAAAGCGAGGCAGAATAGCAGGAAACAGATTTCAAGAGGTACGTTGGAATCGCCTTTAAAGCACAGGAAGAGGGGCACAACTTCGACAATGATGCACTTGGCCAAAAAGGGCGTATGCGTTTTCTCCTGAATATATTCAGGAGAAAACGCATACGCCCTTTTTGGCCAAGCAAGCAAGCAGGCAATGCAAATCTGCACTACAAAGAAGTATCACTTCCCACCGGTCAAAAGGGACATCCACAAAATGTGTAAAAACCAGAAAGGCAAGACAGGCCCTGGAGAACAGGGAGCCTTGTTATGCTGATGGGCGGGATGTAAATTGCCAACTGCCTCTCTGGAGGAGTGCATTGTGTTCCCTAAAACAAGTAAACAACAGAGCTACAGAGCCAAGGGCACTTCCAGTCTAGGGAATATACCTTGGGAAAACTGAAAATCAAAAAGACACAGCCACCCCAAAATTTAGGGCTGCACTGCTTACAAGGACCTCAACTTGGGTACACCTTAAATATCCCAGGAAATATAAAAATGGTTCAAAAAATTTTGGTACTTACATACGATGGAATATCCCTCAGCCATGAAATCAATGTCATAAGACCAGTAGCAGCAAAATGGGTGGATTCAGGTACGATGATTCTAAGTGAAATAAGTCACAGAGAAAAAGAAACTTATCATAAGATATCACTTATGAAGATCCTGTAAACATGGCTACACTTGAACTGAGTTAGGAAAGAGAACAGTGTCTCACATTTAGAAAACACTCTTATGCCTGCTTAAGGGGGAAGGAGAGGTGGGGTGATGCATAAAACCAGAGTTTGATATAAGCTGAGGTACCGTTCCAAAAACCAACTATGGAATAAGCAAGACCTACACCTTCCTCAGTGAAAGGGACTCAAAACCCCATATTTCCCGCAGAGGAATATATCTGACTAGTAAGAATCTTAAAACCTATGTATTGATATGTATCCGTAAGGGAACCAAGTGTGTCTAGACTGGCATAAACATGGCAGCGAGAATCAGCTCAAACCCACTATAAAAAGGAATTTCAAAAACAAAACAAAATCTGGGAAATTCTTTACAATTCATTCAGAGTCTCTGATGAAACCTGGACTGACCCTATCTACAACGACAGCTGGATGTGGCATAAGGCGGGACACTTGGACTGAGAGGATTGGTGAGATTGGGTGAACAAATGCAGAACCTTTAAAGCATTAATGCATGGCACCCATTCCATGGGTCCCAACTCTCCAGGTTGAAGGGAATATTACTACAGTTATAACATGTACGGGAAACCTAGAGAACGGACACACTGTGAATACAAAAGGTTTCTAAAACTCAACGAATAGTCCCTCACCTGGTGTTCCGGTTTGACTTTCCACCTGCTTTACTATCAACCTCCCAACTTGGAGAGACAGCCCCTTTAACCTCCTGGTTCGCACAGGTTGCCAATTTGGCAGAGGATGAAAGGGAAGAGGGAGAACCAATGAGAGAGTAGCTGTTATGCATTTGGACGGGCACATATCACTCTAATTTCCCGGCAGAAAGAAGAATTAACCAAAGTCTCAGCCCCCCACCGGGAACCAGCATAGATCCTGAAACAAAATTTTGGACCTGCGGTCAGCTCACCAAAAACGAGTTGAAAAATGGAGCTCAGGGGCAGAGCAATTCACAAACTGGCCGAGTAATAAAGGACAACTATCGTCCAAAAATCTGTTGAGGGAAGGCAACGAGGTGGACTTGAAAACGAAGCAGAATAGCAGGAAACAGATTTCAAGAGGTACGTTGGAATCACCTTTAAAGCACTGGATGAGGGGCACAACTTCGGCAATGATGCACGTGGCCAAAAAGGGCGTATGCGTTTTCTCCTGAATATATTCAGGAGAAAACGCATACGCCCTTTTTGGCCAAGCAAGCAATCGGGCAATGCAAATCTGCATTACAAAGAAGTATCACTTACCACCGGTCAAAAGGGACATCCACAAAATGTGTAAAAACCAGAAAGGCAAGACAGGCACTGGAGAACAGGGAGCCTTGTTATGCTGATGGGCGGGATGTAAATTGCCCACTGCCTCTCTGGAGGAGTGCATTGTGTTCCCTAAAACAAGTAAACAACAGAGCTACAGAGCCAAGGGCACTTCCAGTCTAGGGAATATACCTGGGAAAAACTGAAAATCAATAAGACAGAGCCACCCCAAAATTTAGGGCTGCACTGCTTACAAGGACATCAACTTGGGTACACCTTAAATATCCCAGGAAATATAAAATTGGTTCAAAAAATTGTGGTACTTACGTACGATGGAATATCCCTCAGCCATGAAATCAATGTCATAAGACCAGTAGCAGCAAAATGGGTGGATTCAGGTACGATGATTTTAAGTGAAATAAGTCACAGAGAAAAAGAAACTTATCATAAGTTATCACTTATGAAGATCCTGTAAACATGGCTACACTTGAACTGAGTTAGGAAAGAGAACAGTGTCTCACATTTAGAAAACACTCTTATGCCTGCTTAAGGGGGAAGGAGAGGTGGGGTGATGCATAAAACCAGAGTTTGATATAAGCACAGGTACCGTTCCAAAAACCAACTATGGAATAGACAAGACCTACACCTTCCTCAGTGAAAGGGACTCAAAACCCCATATTTCCCGCAGAGGAATATATCTGACTAGTAAGAATCTTAAAACCTATGTATTGATATGTCTCCGTAAGGGAATCAAGTGTGTCTAGAATGGCATAAATATGGCAGCGAGAATCAGCTCAAAACCACTATAAAAAGGAATTTCAAAAATAAAACAAAAAAACTGGGAAATTCTTTACAATTCCTTCAGGGTCTCTGATGAAACCTGAAATGACCCTATCTACAATGACAGCTGGATGTGGCATAAGGCTGGACACTTGGGACTGAGAGGATTGGTGAGATAGGGTGAGCAAATGCAGACCCTTTAAAGCAATAATGCATGGCACACATTCCATGGGTCCCAACTCTCCAGGTTGAAGGGAATATTAATACAGATATAATATGTACGGGAATCCTAGAGAATGGACACACTGTGAATACGAAAGGTTTCTAAAACTCAACGAATAGTCCCTCTCCTGGTGCTCCGGTTTGACTTTCCATCTGCTTTATTATCAACCTCCCAACTTGGAGAGACAGCCCCTTTAACCTACTGGTTCGCACAGGTTGCCAATTTGGCAGAGGATGAAAGGGAAGAGGGAGAACCAATGAGAGAGTAGCTGTTAGGCATTTGGACGGGCACATATCACTGTAATTTCCCGGCAGGAAGAAGAATTAACCAAAGTCTCAGCCACCCACCGGGAATCAGTATAGATCCTGAACCAAAATTTTGGACTTGCGGTCAGCTCACCAAAAACGAGTTGAAAAATGGAGCTCAGGGGCACAGCAATTCACAAACTGGCCGAGTAATAAAGGACAACTATCGTCCAAAAATCTGTTGAGGGAAGGCAACGAGGCGGACTTGAAAGCGAGGCAGAATAGCAGGAAACAGATTTCAAGAGGTACGTTGGAATCGCCTTTAAAGCACAGGAAGAGGGGCACAACTTCGACAATGATGCACTTGGCCAAAAAGGGCGTATGCGTTTTCTCCTGAATATATTTAGGAGAAAACGCATACGCCCTTTTTGGCCAAGCAAGCAAGTGGGCAATGGAAATCTGCACTACAAAGAAGTATCACTTCCCACCGGTCAAAAGGGACATCCACAAAATGTGTAAAAACCAGAAAGGCAAGACAGGCCCTGGAGAACAGGGAGCCTTGTTATGCTGATGGGCGGGATGTAAATTGCCAACTGCCTCTCTGGAGGAGTGCATTGTGTTCCCTAAAACAAGTAAACAACAGAGCTACAGAGCCAAGGGCACTTCCAGTCTAGGGAATATACCTGGGAAAAACTGAAAATCAAAAAGACACAGCCACCCCAAAATTTAGGGCTGCACTGCTTACAAGGACCTCAACTTGGGTACACCTTAAATATCCCATGAAATATAAAATTGGTTCAAAAAATTGTGGTACTTACGTACGATGGAATATCCCTCAGCCATGAAATCAATGTCATAAGACCAGTAGCAGCAAAATGGGTGGATTCAGGTACGATGATTTTAAGTGAAATAAGTCACAGAGAAAAAGAAACTTATCATAAGTTATCACTTATGAAGATCCTGTAAACATGGCTACACTTGAACTGAGTTAGGAAAGAGAACAGTGTCTCACATTTAGAAAACACTCTTATGCCTGCTTAAGGGGGAAGGAGAGGTGGGGTGATGCATAAAACCAGAGTTTGATATAAGCACAGGTACCGTTCCAAAAACCAACTATGGAATAGACAAGACCTACACCTTCCTCAGTGAAAGGGACTCAAAACCCCATATTTCCAGGAGAAGAATATATCTTACTAGTAAGAATCTTAAAACCTATGTATTGATATGTCTCCGTAAGGGAAACAAGTGTGTCTAGACTGGCACAAACATGGCAGCGAGAATCAGCTCAAACCCACTATAAAAAGGAATTTCAAAAACAAAACAAAAAAAACAGGGAAATTCTTTACAATTCCTTCAGGGTCTCTGATGAAACCTGAAATGACCCTATCTACAATGACAGCTGGATGTGGCATAAGGCTGGACACTTGGGACTGAGAGGATTGGTAAGATAGGGTGAGCAAATGCAGACCCTTTAAAGCAATAATGCATGGCACACATTCCATGGGTCCCAACTCTCCAGGTTGAAGGGAATATTACTACAGATATAACATGTACGGGAATCCTAGAGAACGGACACACTGTGAATACGAAAGGTTTCTAAAACTCAACGAATAGTCCCTCTCCTGGTGCTCCGGTTTGACTTTCCATCTGCTTTATTATCAACCTCCCAACTTGGAGAGACAACCCGTTTAACCTCCTGGTTCGCACAGGTTGCCAATTTGGCAGAGGATGAAAGGGAAGAGGGAGAACCAATGAGAGAGTAGCTGTTAGGCATTTGGACGGGCACATATCACTGTAATTTCCCGGCAGGAAGAAGAATTAACCAAAGTCTCAGCCACCCACCGGGAACCAGTATAGGTCCTGAAGCAAAATTTTGGACTTGCGGTCAGCTCACCAAAAACGAGTTGAAAAATGGAGCTCAGGGGCACAGCAATTCACAAACTGGCCGAGTAATAAAGGACAACTATCGTCCAAAAATCTGTTGAGGGAAGGCAACGAGGCGGACTTGAAAGCGAGGCAGAATAGCAGGAAACAGATTTCAAGAGGTACGTTGGAATCGCCTTTAAAGCACAGGAAGAGGGGCACAACTTCGACAATGATGCACTTGGCCAAAAAGGGCGTATGCGTTTTCTCCTGAATATATTCAGGAGAAAACGCATACGCCCTTTTTGGCCAAGCAAGCAAGCGGGCAATGCAAATCTGCACTACAAAGAAGTATCACTTCCCACCGGTCAAAAGGGACATCCACAAAATGTGTAAAAACCAGAAAGGCAAGACAGGCCCTGGAGAACAGGGAGCCTTGTTATGCTGATGGGCGGGATTTAAATTGCCAACTGCCTCTCTGGAGGAGTGCATTGTGTTCCCTAAAACAAGTAAACAACAGAGGTACAGAGCCAAGGGCACTTCCAGTCTAGGGAATATACCTTGGGAAAACTGAAAATCAAAAAGACACAGCCACCCCAAAATTTAGGGCTGCACTGCTTACAAGGACCTCAACTTGGGTACACCTTAAATATCCCAGGAAATATAAAAATGGTTCAAAAAATTGTGGTACTTACGTACGATGGAATATCCCTCAGCCATGAAATCAATGTCATAAGACCAGTAGCAGCAAAATGGGTGGATTCAGGTACGATGATTCTAAGTGAAATAAGTCACACAGAAAAAGAAACTTATCATAAGATATCACTTATGAAGATCCTGTAAACATGGCTACACTTGAACTGAGTTAGGAAAGAGAACAGTGTCTCACATTTAGAAAACACTCTTATGCCTGCTTAAGGGGGAAGGAGAGGTGGGGTGATGCATAAAACCAGAGTTTGATATAAGCACAGGTACCGTTCCAAAAACCAACTATGGAATAGACAAGACCTACACCTTCCTCAGTGAAAGGGACTCAAAACCCCATATTTCCCGCAGAGGAATATATCTGACTAGTAAGAATCTTAAAACCTATGTATTGGTATGTCTCCGTAAGGGAATCAAGTGTGTCTAGACTGGGATAAATATGGCAGCGAGAATCAGCTCAAACCCACTATAAAAAGGAATTTCAAAAATAAAACAAAAAAACTGGGAAATTCTTTACAATTCCTTCAGGGTCTCTGATGAAACCTGAAATGACCCTATCTACAATGACAGCTGGATGTGGCATAAGGCTGGACACTTGGGACTGAGAGGATTGGTGAGATTGGGTGAGCAAATGCAGACCCTTTAAAGCAATAATGCATGGCACACATTCCATGGGTCCCAACTCTCCAGGTTGAAGGGAATATTACTACAGATATAATATGTACGGGAATCCTAGAGAATGGACACACTGTGAATACGAAATGTTTCTAAATCTCAACGAATAGTCCCTCTCCTGGTGCTCCGGTTTGACTTTCCATCTGCTTTATTATCAACCTCCCAACTTGGAGAGACAGCCTCTTTAACCTACTGGTTCGCACAGGTTGCCAATTTGGCAGAGGATGAAAGGGAAGAGGGAGAACCAATGAGAGAGTAGCTGTTAGGCATTTGGACGGGCACATATCACTGTAATTTCCCGGCAGGAAGAAGAATTAACCAAAGTCTCAGCCACCCACCGGGAATCAGTATAGATCCTGAACCAAAATTTTGGACTTGCGGTCAGCTCACCAAAAACGAGTTGAAAAATGGAGCTCAGGGGCACAGCAATTCACAAACTGGCCAAGTAATAAAGGACAACTATCGTCCAAAAATCTGTTGAGGGAAGGCAACGAGGCGGACTTGAAAGCGAGGCAGAATAGCAGGAAACAGATTTCAAGAGGTACGTTGGAATCACCTTTAAAGCACAGGAAGAGGGGCACAACTTCGACAATGATGCACTTGGCCAAAAAGGGCGTATGCGTTTTCTCCTGAATATATTCAGGAGAAAACGCATACGCCCTTTTTGGCCAAGCAAGCAAGCGGGCAATGCAAATCTGCACTACAAAGAAGTATCACTTCCCACCAGTCAAAAGGGACATCCACAAAATGTGTAAAAACCAGAAAGGCAAGACAGGCCTTGGAGAACAGGGCGCCTTGTTATGCTGATGGGCGGGATGTAAATTGCCAACTGCCTCTCTGGAGGAGTGCATTGTGTTCCCTAAAACAAGTAAACAACAGAGCTACAGAGCCAAGGGCACTTCCAGTCTAGGGAATATACCTGGGAAAAACTGAAAATCAATAAGACAGAGCCACCCCAAAATTTAGGGCTGCACTGCTTACAATGACCTCAACTTGGGTACACCTTAAATATCCCAGGAAATATAAAATTGGTTCAAAAAATTGTGGTACTTACGTACGATGGAATATCCCTCAGCCATGAAATCAATGTCATAAGACCAGTAGCAGCAAAATGGGTGGATTCAGGTATGATGATTCTAAGTGAAATAAGTCACAGAGAAAAAGAAACTTATCATAAGTTAACACTTATGAAGATCCTGTAAACATGGTTACACTTGAACTGAGTTAGGAAAGAGAACAGTGTCTCACATTTAGAAAACACTCTTATGCCTGCTTAAGGGGGAAGGAGAGGTGGGGTGATGCATAAAACCAGAGTTTGATATAAGCACAGGTACCGTTCCAAAAACCAACTATGGAATAGACAAGACCTACACCTTCCTCAGTGAAAGGGACTCAAAACCCCATATTTCCCGCAGAGGAATATATCTGACTAGTAAGAATCTTAAAACCTATGCATTGATATGTCTCCGTACGGGAATCAAGTGTGTCTAGACTGGCATAAACATGGCAGCGAGAATCAGCTCAAACCCACTATAAAAAGGAATTTCAAAAACAAAACAAAAAAAACTGGGAAATTCTTTACAATTCCTTCAGGGTCTCTGATGAAACCTGAAATGACCCTATCTACAATGACAGCTGGATGTGGCATAAGGCTGGACACTTGGGACTGAGAGGATTGGTGAGATTGGGTGAGCAAATGCAGACCCTTTAAAGCAATAATGCATGGCACACATTCCATGGGTCCCAACTCTCCAGGTTGAAGGGAATATTACTACAGATATAACATGTACGGGAATCCTAGAGAACGGACACACTGTGAATACGAAAGGTTTCTAAAACTCAACGAATAGTCCCTCTCCTGGTGTTCCGGTTTGACTTTCCATCTGCTTTATTATCAACCTACCAACTTGGAGAGACAGCCCCTTTAACCTCCTGGTTCGCACAGGTTGCCAATTTGGCAGAGGATGAAAGGGAAGAGGGAGAACCAATGAGAGTGTAGCTGTTAGGCATTTGGACGGGCACATATCACTGTAATTTCCCGGCAGGAAGAAGAATTAACCAAAGTCTCAGCCACCCACCGGGAATCAGTATTGATCCTGAACCAAAATTTTGGACTTGCGGTCAGCTCACCAAAAACGAGTTGAAAAATGGAGCTCAGGGGCACAGCAATTCACAAACTGGCCGAGTAATAAAGGACAACTATCGTCCAAGAATTTGTTGAGGGAAGGCAATGAGGCGGACTTGAAAGCGTGGCAGAATAGCAGGAAACAGATTTCAAGAGGTACGTTGGAATCGCCTTTAAAGCACAGGAAGAGGGGCACAACTTCGACAATGATGCACTTGGCCAAAAAGGGCGTATGTGTTTTCTCCTGAATATATTCAGGAGAAAACGCATACGCCCTTTTTGGCCAAGCAAGCAAGCGGGCAATGCAAATCTGCACTACAAAGAAGTATCACTTCCCACCGGTCAAAAGGGACATCCACAAAATGTGTAAAAACCAGAAAGGCAAGACAGGCCCTGGAGAACAGGGAGCCTTGTTATGCTGATGGGCGGGATGTAAATTGCCAACTGCCTCTCTGGAGGAGTGCATTGTGTTCCCTAAAACAAGTAAACAACAGAGCTACAGAGCCAAGGGCACTTCCAGTCTAGGGAATATACCTTGGGAAAACTGAAAATCAAAAAGACACAGCCACCCCAAAATTTAGGGCTGCACTGCTTACAAGGACCTCAACTTGGGTACACCTTAAATATCCCAGGAAATATAAAAATGGTTCAAAAAATTGTGGTACTTACGTACGATGGAATATCCCTCAGCCATGAAATCAATGTCATAAGACCAGTAGCAGTAAAATGGGTGGATTCAGGTACGATGATTCTAAGTGAAATAAGGCACACAGAAAAAGAAACTTATCATAAGATATCACTTATGAAGATCCTGTAAACATGGCTACACTTGAACTGAGTTAGGAAAGAGAACAGTGTCTCACATTTAGAAAACACTCTTATGCCTGGTTAAGGGGGAAGGAGAGGTGGGGTGATGCATAAAACCAGAGTTTGATATAAGCACAGGTACCGTTCCAAAAACCAACTATGGAATAGACAAGACCTACACCTTCCTCAGTGAAAGGGACTCAAAACCCCATATTTCCAGGAGAAGAATATATCTTACTAGTAAGAATCTTAAAACCTATGTATTGATATGTCTCCGTAAGGGAAACAAGTGTGTCTAGACTGGCACAAACATGGCAGCGAGAATCAGCTCAAACCCACTATAAAAAGGAATTTCAAAAACAAAACAAAAAAAACAGGGAAATTCTTTACAATTCCTTCAGGGTCTCTGATGAAACCTGAAATGACCCTATCTACAATGACAGCTGGATGTGGCATAAGGCTGGACACTTGGGACTGAGAGGATTGGTAAGATAGGGTGAGCAAATGCAGACCCTTTAAAGCAATAATGCATGGCACACATTCCATGGGTCCCAACTCTCCAGGTTGAAGGGAATATTACTACAGATATAACATGTACGGGAATCCTAGAGAACGGACACACTGTGAATACGAAAGGTTTCTAAAACTCAACGAATAGTCCCTCTCCTGGTGCTCCGGTTTGACTTTCCATCTGCTTTATTATCAACCTCCCAACTTGGAGAGACAACCCGTTTAACCTCCTGGTTCGCACAGGTTGCCAATTTGGCAGAGGATGAAAGGGAAGAGGGAGAACCAATGAGAGAGTAGCTGTTAGGCATTTGGACGGGCACATATCACTGTAATTTCCCGGCAGGAAGAAGAATTAACCAAAGTCTCAGCCACCCACCGGGAACCAGTATAGGTCCTGAAGCAAAATTTTGGACTTGCGGTCAGCTCACCAAAAACGAGTTGAAAAATGGAGCTCAGGGGCACAGCAATTCACAAACTGGCCGAGTAATAAAGGACAACTATCGTCCAAAAATCTGTTGAGGGAAGGCAACGAGGCGGACTTGAAAGCGAGGCAGAATAGCAGGAAACAGATTTCAAGAGGTACGTTGGAATCGCCTTTAAAGCACAGGAAGAGGGGCACAACTTCGACAATGATGCACTTGGCCAAAAAGGGCGTATGCGTTTTCTCCTGAATATATTCAGGAGAAAACGCATACGCCCTTTTTGGCCAAGCAAGCAAGCGGGCAATGCAAATCTGCACTACAAAGAAGTATCACTTCCCACCGGTCAAAAGGGACATCCACAAAATGTGTAAAAACCAGAAAGGCAAGACAGGCCCTGGAGAACAGGGAGCCTTGTTATGCTGATGGGCGGGATTTAAATTGCCAACTGCCTCTCTGGAGGAGTGCATTGTGTTCCCTAAAACAAGTAAACAACAGAGGTACAGAGCCAAGGGCACTTCCAGTCTAGGGAATATACCTTGGGAAAACTGAAAATCAAAAAGACACAGCCACCCCAAAATTTAGGGCTGCACTGCTTACAAGGACCTCAACTTGGGTACACCTTAAATATCCCAGGAAATATAAAAATGGTTCAAAAAATTGTGGTACTTACGTACGATGGAATATCCCTCAGCCATGAAATCAATGTCATAAGACCAGTAGCAGCAAAATGGGTGGATTCAGGTACGATGATTCTAAGTGAAATAAGTCACACAGAAAAAGAAACTTATCATAAGATATCACTTATGAAGATCCTGTAAACATGGCTACACTTGAACTGAGTTAGGAAAGAGAACAGTGTCTCACATTTAGAAAACACTCTTATGCCTGCTTAAGGGGGAAGGAGAGGTGGGGTGATGCATAAAACCAGAGTTTGATATAAGCACAGGTACCGTTCCAAAAACCAACTATGGAATAGACAAGACCTACACCTTCCTCAGTGAAAGGGACTCAAAACCCCATATTTCCCGCAGAGGAATATATCTGACTAGTAAGAATCTTAAAACCTATGTATTGGTATGTCTCCGTAAGGGAATCAAGTGTGTCTAGACTGGGATAAATATGGCAGCGAGAATCAGCTCAAACCCACTATAAAAAGGAATTTCAAAAATAAAACAAAAAAACTGGGAAATTCTTTACAATTCCTTCAGGGTCTCTGATGAAACCTGAAATGACCCTATCTACAATGACAGCTGGATGTGGCATAAGGCTGGACACTTGGGACTGAGAGGATTGGTGAGATTGGGTGAGCAAATGCAGACCCTTTAAAGCAATAATGCATGGCACACATTCCATGGGTCCCAACTCTCCAGGTTGAAGGGAATATTACTACAGATATAATATGTACGGGAATCCTAGAGAATGGACACACTGTGAATACGAAATGTTTCTAAATCTCAACGAATAGTCCCTCTCCTGGTGCTCCGGTTTGACTTTCCATCTGCTTTATTATCAACCTCCCAACTTGGAGAGACAGCCTCTTTAACCTACTGGTTCGCACAGGTTGCCAATTTGGCAGAGGATGAAAGGGAAGAGGGAGAACCAATGAGAGAGTAGCTGTTAGGCATTTGGACGGGCACATATCACTGTAATTTCCCGGCAGGAAGAAGAATTAACCAAAGTCTCAGCCACCCACCGGGAATCAGTATAGATCCTGAACCAAAATTTTGGACTTGCGGTCAGCTCACCAAAAACGAGTTGAAAAATGGAGCTCAGGGGCACAGCAATTCACAAACTGGCCGAGTAATAAAGGACAACTATCGTCCAAAAATCTGTTGAGGGAAGGCAACGAGGCGGACTTGAAAGCGAGGCAGAATAGCAGGAAACAGATTTCAAGAGGTACGTTGGAATCACCTTTAAAGCACAGGAAGAGGGGCACAACTTCGACAATGATGCACTTGGCCAAAAAGGGCGTATGCGTTTTCTCCTGAATATATTCAGGAGAAAACGCATACGCCCTTTTTGGCCAAGCAAGCAAGCGGGCAATGCAAATCTGCACTACAAAGAAGTATCACTTCCCACCAGTCAAAAGGGACATCCACAAAATGTGTAAAAACCAGAAAGGCAAGACAGGCCTTGGAGAACAGGGCGCCTTGTTATGCTGATGGGCGGGATGTAAATTGCCAACTGCCTCTCTGGAGGAGTGCATTGTGTTCCCTAAAACAAGTAAACAACAGAGCTACAGAGCCAAGGGCACTTCCAGTCTAGGGAATATACCTGGGAAAAACTGAAAATCAATAAGACAGAGCCACCCCAAAATTTAGGGCTGCACTGCTTACAATGACCTCAACTTGGGTACACCTTAAATATCCCAGGAAATATAAAATTGGTTCAAAAAATTGTGGTACTTACGTACGATGGAATATCCCTCAGCCATGAAATCAATGTCATAAGACCAGTAGCAGCAAAATGGGTGGATTCAGGTATGATGATTCTAAGTGAAATAAGTCACAGAGAAAAAGAAACTTATCATAAGTTAACACTTATGAAGATCCTGTAAACATGGTTACACTTGAACTGAGTTAGGAAAGAGAACAGTGTCTCACATTTAGAAAACACTCTTATGCCTGCTTAAGGGGGAAGGAGAGGTGGGGTGATGCATAAAACCAGAGTTTGATATAAGCACAGGTACCGTTCCAAAAACCAACTATGGAATAGACAAGACCTACACCTTCCTCAGTGAAAGGGACTCAAAACCCCATATTTCCCGCAGAGGAATATATCTGACTAGTAAGAATCTTAAAACCTATGCATTGATATGTCTCCGTACGGGAATCAAGTGTGTCTAGACTGGCATAAACATGGCAGCGAGAATCAGCTCAAACCCACTATAAAAAGGAATTTCAAAAACAAAACAAAAAAAACTGGGAAATTCTTTACAATTCCTTCAGGGTCTCTGATGAAACCTGAAATGACCCTATCTACAATGACAGCTGGATGTGGCATAAGGCTGGACACTTGGGACTGAGAGGATTGGTGAGATTGGGTGAGCAAATGCAGACCCTTTAAAGCAATAATGCATGGCACACATTCCATGGGTCCCAACTCTCCAGGTTGAAGGGAATATTACTACAGATATAACATGTACGGGAATCCTAGAGAACGGACACACTGTGAATACGAAAGGTTTCTAAAACTCAACGAATAGTCCCTCTCCTGGTGCTCCGGTTTGACTTTCCATCTGCTTTATTATCAACCTACCAACTTGGAGAGACAGCCCCTTTAACCTCCTGGTTCGCACAGGTTGCCAATTTGGCAGAGGATGAAAGGGAAGAGGGAGAACCAATGAGAGTGTAGCTGTTAGGCATTTGGACGGGCACATATCACTGTAATTTCCCGGCAGGAAGAAGAATTAACCAAAGTCTCAGCCACCCACCGGGAATCAGTATAGATCCTGAACCAAAATTTTGGACTTGCGGTCAGCTCACCAAAAACGAGTTGAAAAATGGAGCTCAGGGGCACAGCAATTCACAAACTGGCCGAGTAATAAAGGACAACTATCGTCCAAAAATCTGTTGAGGGAAGGCAACGAGGCGGACTTGAAAGCGAGGCAGAATAGCAGGAAACAGATTTCAAGAGGTACGTTGGAATCGCCTTTAAAGCACAGGAAGAGGGGCACAACTTCGACAATGATGCACTTGGCCAAAAAGGGCGTATGCGTTTTCTCCTGAATATATTCAGGAGAAAACGCATACGCCCTTTTTGGCCAAGCAAGCAAGCGGGCAATGCAAATCTGCACTACAAAGAAGTATCACTTCCCACCGGTCAAAAGGGACATCCACAAAATGTGTAAAAACCAGAAAGGCAAGACAGGCCCTGGAGAACAGGGCGCCTTGTTATGCTGATGGGCGGGATGTAAATTGCCAACTGCCTCTCTGGAGGAGTGCATTGTGTTCCCTAAAACAAGTAAACAACAGAGCTACGGAGCCAAGGGCACTTCCAGTCTAGGGAATATACCTGGGAAAAACTGAAAATCAATAAGACAGAGCCACCCCAAAATTTAGGGCTGCACTGCTTACAAGGACCTCAACTTGGGTACACCTTAAATATCCCAGGAAATATAAAATTCGTTCAAAAAATTGTGGTACTTACGTACGATGGAATATCCCTCAGCCATGAAATCAATGTCATAAGACCAGTAGCAGCAAAATGGGTGGATTCAGGTACGATGATTCTAAGTGAAATAAGTCACACAGAAAAAGAAACTTATCATAAGTTATCACTTATGAAGATCCTGTAAACATGGTTACACTTGAACTGAGTTAGGAAAGAGAACAGTGTCTCACATTTAGAAAACACTCTTATGCCTGCTTAAGGGGGAAGGAGAGGTGGGGTGATGCATAAAACCAGAGTTTGATATAAGCACAGGTACCGTTCCAAAAACCAACTATGGAATAGACAAGACCTACACCTTCCTCAGTGAAAGGGACTCAAAACCCCATATTTCCCGCAGAGGAATATATCTGACTAGTAAGAATCTTAAAACCTATGTATTGATATGTCTCCATAAGGGAATCAAGTGTGTCTAGACTGGCATAAACATGGCAGAGAGAAGCAGCTCAAACCCACTATAAAAAGGAATTTCAAAAACAAAACAAAAAAAACTGGGAAATTCTTTACAATTCCTTCAGGGTCTCTGATGAAACCTGAAATGACCCTATCTACAATGACAGCTGGATGTGGCATAAGGCTGGACACTTGGGACTGAGAGGATTGGTGAGATTGGGTGAGCAAATGCAGACCCTTTAAAGCAATAATGCATGGCACACATTCCATGGGTCCCAACTCTCCAGGTTGAAGGGAATATTACTACAGATATAACATGTACGGGAATCCTAGAGAACGGACACACTGTGAATACGAAAGGTTTCTAAAACTCAACGAATAGTCCCTCTCCTGGTGCTCCGGTTTGACTTTCCATCTGCTTTATTATCAACCTACCAACTTGGAGAGA
The DNA here is from genome assembly GCF_949752795.1 of Hyperoodon ampullatus. Taxonomy (NCBI): domain Eukaryota; kingdom Metazoa; phylum Chordata; class Mammalia; order Artiodactyla; family Ziphiidae; genus Hyperoodon; species Hyperoodon ampullatus. The sequence continues at coordinate 62,929 of NW_027640363.1, forward strand.
CAGCCCCTTTAACCTCCTGGTTCGCACAGGTTGCCAATTTGGCAGAGGATGAAAGGGAAGAGGGAGAACCAATGAGAGAGTAGCTGTTAGGCATTTGGACGGGCACATATCACTGTAATTTCCAGGCAGGAAGAAGAATTAACCAAAGTCTCAGCCACCCACCGGGAATCAGTATAGATCCTGAACCAAAATTTTGGACTTGCGGTCAGCTCACCAAAAACGAGTTGAAAAATGGAGCTCAGGGGCACAGCAATTCACAAACTGGCCGAGTAATAAAGGACAACTATCGTCCAAAAATTTGTTGAGGGAAGGCAATGAGGCGGACTTGAAAGCGTGGCAGAATAGCAGGAAACAGATTTCAAGAGGTACGTTGGAATCGCCTTTAAAGCACAGGAAGAGGGGCACAACTTCGACAATGATGCACTTGGCCAAAAAGGGCGTATCCGTTTTCTCCTGAATATATTCAGGAGAAAACGCATACGCCCTTTTTGGCCAAGCAAGCAAGCAGGCAATGCAAATCTGCACTACAAAGAAGTATCACTTCCCACCGGTCAAAAGGGACATCCACAAAATGTGTAAAAACCAGAAAGGCAAGACAGGCCCTGGAGAACAGGGTGCCTTGTTATGCTGATGGGCGGGATGTAAATTGCCAACTGCCTCTCTGGAGGAGTGCATTGTGTTCCCTAAAACAAGTAAACAACAGAGCTACAGAGCCAAGGGCACTTCCAGTCTAGGGAATATACCTTGGGAAAACTGAAAATCAAAAAGACACAGCCACCCCAAAATTTAGGGCTTCACTGCTTACAAGGACCTCAACTTGGGTACACCTTAAATATCCCAGGAAATATAAAAATGGTTCAAAAAATTGTGGTACTTACGTACGATGGAATATCCCTCAGCCATGAAATCAATGTCATAAGACCAGTAGCAGCAAAATGGGTGGATTCAGGTACGATGATTCTAAGTGAAATAAGTCACACAGAAAAAGAAACTTATCATAAGATATCACTTATGAAGATCCTGTAAACATGGCTACACTTGAACTGAGTTAGGAAAGAGAACAGTGTCTCACATTTAGAAAACACTCTTATGCCTGCTTAAGGGGGAAGGAGAGGTGGGGTGATGCATAAAACCAGAGTTTGATATAAGCACAGGTACCGTTCCAAAAACCAACTATGGAATAGACAAGACCTACACCTTCCTCAGTGAAAGGGACTCAAAACCCCATATTTCCCGCAGAGGAATATATCTGACTAGTAAGAATCTTAAAATCTATGTATTGGTATGTCTCCGTAAGGGAATCAAGTGTGTCTAGACTGGGATAAATATGGCAGCGAGAATCAGCTCAAACCCACTATAAAAAGGAATTTCAAAAATAAAACAAAAAAACTGGGAAATTCTTTACAATTCCTTCAGGGTCTCTGATGAAACCTGAAATGACCCTATCTACAATGACAGCTGGATGTGGCATAAGGCTGGACACTTGGGACTGAGAGGATTGGTGAGATTGGGTGAGCAAATGCAGACCCTTTAAAGCAATAATGCATGGCACACATTCCATGGGTCCCAACTCTCCAGGTTGAAGGGAATATTACTACAGATATAACATGTACGGGAATCCTAGAGAACGGACACACTGTGAATACGAAAGGTTTCTAAAACTCAACGAACAGTCCCTCTCCTGGTGCTCCGGTTTGACTTTCCATCTGCTTTATTATCAACCTCCCAACTTGGAGAGACAGCCCCTTTAACCTCCTGGTTAGCACAGGTTGCCAATTTGGCAGAGGATGAAAGGGAAGAGGGAGAACCAATGAGAGAGTAGCTGTTAGGCATTTGGACGGGCACATATCACTGTAATTTCCCGGCAGGAAGAAGAATTAACCAAAGTCTCAGCGACCCACCGGGAATCAGTATAGATCCTGAACCAAAATTTTGGACTTGCGGTCAGCTCACCAAAAACGAGTTGAAAAATGGAGCTCAGGGGCACAGCAATTCACAAACTGGCCGAGTAATAAAGGACAACTATCGTCCAAAAATCTGTTGAGGGAAGGCAATGAGGCGGACTTGAAAGCGTGGCAGAATAGCAGGAAACAGATTTCAAGAGGTACGTTGGAATCGCCTTTAAAGCACAGGAAGAGGGGCACAACTTCGACAATGATGCACTTGGCCAAAAAGGGCGTATGTGCTTTCTCCTGAATATATTCAGGAGAAAACGCATACGCCCTTTTTGGCCAAGCAAGCAAGCGGGCAATGCAAATCTGCACTACAAAGAAGTATCACTTCCCACTAGTCAAAAGGGACATCCACAAAATGTGTAAAAACCAGAAAGGCAAGACAGGCCCTGGAGAACAGGGTGCCTTGTTATGCTGATGGGCGGGATGTAAATTGCCAACTGCCTCTCTGGAGGAGTGCATTGTGTTCCCTAAAACAAGTAAACAACAGAGCTACAGAGGCAAGGGCACTTCCAGTCTAGGGAATATACCTTGGGAAAACTGAAAATCAAAAAGACACAGCCACCCCAAAATTTAGGGCTGCACTGTTTACAAGGACCTCAACTTGGGTACACCTTAAATATCCCAGGAAATATAAAAATGGTTCAAAAAATTGTGGTACTTACGTACGATGGAATATCCCTCAGCCATGAAATCAATGTCATAAGACCAGTAGCAGCAAAATGGGTGGATTCAGGTACGATGATTCTAAGTGAAATAAGTCACACAGAAAAAGAAACTTATCATAAGATATCACTTATGAAGATCCTGTAAACATGGCTACACTTGAACTGAGTTAGGAAAGAGAACAGTGTCTCACATTTAGAAAACACTCTTATGCCTGCTTAAGGGGGAAGGAGAGGTGGGGTGATGCATAAAACCAGAGTTTGATATAAGCACAGGTACCGTTCCAAAAACCAACTATGGAATAGACAAGACCTACACCTTCCTCAGTGAAAGGGACTCAAAACCCCATATTTCCCGCAGAGGAATATATCTGACTAGTAAGAATCTTAAAATCTATGTATTGGTATGTCTCCGTAAGGGAATCAAGTGTGTCTAGACTGGGATAAATATGGCAGCGAGAATCAGCTCAAACCCACTATAAAAAGGAATTTCAAAAATAAAACAAAAAAACTGGGAAATTCTTTACAATTCCTTCAGGGTCTCTGATGAAACCTGAAATGACCCTATCTACAATGACAGCTGGATGTGGCATAAGGCTGGACACTTGGGACTGAGAGGATTGGTGAGATTGGGTGAGCAAATGCAGACCCTTTAAAGCAATAATGCATGGCACACATTCCATGGGTCCCAACTCTCCAGGTTGAAGGGAATATTACTACAGATATAACATGTACGGGAATCCTAGAGAACGGACACACTGTGAATACGAAAGGTTTCTAAAACTCAACGAACAGTCCCTCTCCTGGTGCTCCGGTTTGACTTTCCATCTGCTTTATTATCAACCTCCCAACTTGGAGAGACAGCCCCTTTAACCTCCTGGTTCGCACAGGTTGCCAATTTGGCAGAGGATGAAAGGGAAGAGGGAGAACCAATGAGAGAGTAGCTGTTAGGCATTTGGACGGGCACATATCACTGTAATTTCCCGGCAGGAAGAAGAATTAACCAAAGTCTCAGCGACCCACCGGGAATCAGTATAGATCCTGAACCAAAATTTTGGACTTGCGGTCAGCTCACCAAAAACGAGTTGAAAAATGGAGCTCAGGGGCACAGCAATTCACAAACTGGCCGAGTAATAAAGGACAACTATCGTCCAAAAATCTGTTGAGGGAAGGCAATGAGGCGGACTTGAAAGCGTGGCAGAATAGCAGGAAACAGATTTCAAGAGGTACGTTGGAATCGCCTTTAAAGCACAGGAAGAGGGGCACAACTTCGACAATGATGCACTTGGCCAAAAAGGGCGTATGTGCTTTCTCCTGAATATATTCAGGAGAAAACGCATACGCCCTTTTTGGCCAAGCAAGCAAGCGGGCAATGCAAATCTGCACTACAAAGAAGTATCACTTCCCACTAGTCAAAAGGGACATCCACAAAATGTGTAAAAACCAGAAAGGCAAGACAGGCCCTGGAGAACAGGGTGCCTTGTTATGCTGATGGGCGGGATGTAAATTGCCAAATGCCTCTCTGGAGGAGTGCATTGTGTTCCCTAAAACAAGTAAACAACAGAGCTACAGAGGCAAGGGCACTTCCAGTCTAGGGAATATACCTTGGGAAAACTGAAAATCAAAAAGACACAGCCACCCCAAAATTTAGGGCTGCACTGTTTACAAGGACCTCAACTTGGGTACACCTTAAATATCCCAGGAAATATAAAAATGGTTCAAAAAATTGTGGTACTTACGTACGATGGAATATCCCTCAGCCATGAAATCAATGTCATAAGACCAGTAGCAGCAAAATGGGTGGATTCAGGTACGATGATTCTAAGTGAAATAAGTCACACAGAAAAAGAAACTTATCATAAGATATCACTTATGAAGATCCTGTAAACATGGCTACACTTGAACTGAGTTAGGAAAGAGAACAGTGTCTCACATTTAGAAAACACTCTTATGCCTGCTTAAGGGGGAAGGAGAGGTGGGGTGATGCATAAAACCAGAGTTTGATATAAGCACAGGTACCGTTCCAAAAACCAACTATGGAATAGACAAGACCTACACCTTCCTCAGTGAAAGGGACTCAAAACCCCATATTTCCCGCAGAGGAATATATCTGACTAGTAAAGTAAGAATCTTAAAACCTATGTATTGATATGTCTCCGTAAGTGAATCAATTGTGTCTAGACTGGGATAAATATGGCAGCGAGAATCAGCTCAAACCCACTATAAAAAGGAATTTCAAAAATAAAACAAAAAAACTGGGAAATTCTTTACAATTCCTTCAGGGTCTCTGATGAAACCTGAAATGACCCTATCTACAATGACAGCTGGATGTGGCATAAGGCTGGACACTTGGGACTGAGAGGATTGGTGAGATTGGGTGAGCAAATGCAGACCCTTTAAAGCAATAATGCATGGCACACATTCCATGGGTCCCAACTCTCCAGGTTGAAGGGAATATTACTACAGATATAACATGTACGGGAATCCTAGAGAACGGACACACTGTGAATACGAAAGGTTTCTAAAACTCAACGAATAGTCCCTCTCCTGGTGCTCCGGTTTGACTTTCCCTCTGCTTTATTATCAACCTCCCAACTTGGAGAGACAGCCCCTTTAACCTCCTGGTTCGCACAGGTTGCCAATTTGGCAGAGGATGAAAGGGAAGAGGGAGAACCAATGAGAGAGTAGCTGTTAGGCATTTGGACGGGCACATATCACTGTAATTTCCCGGCAGGAAGAAGAATTAACCAAAGTCTCAGCCACCCACCGGGAATCAGTATAGATCCTGAACCAAAATTTTGGACTTGCGGTCAGCTCACCAAAAACGAGTTGAAAAATGGAGCTCAGGGGCACAGCAATTCACAAACTGGCCGAGTAATAAAGGACAACTATCGTCCAAAAATCTGTTGAGGGAAGGCAACCAGGTGGACTTGAAAGCGAGGCAGAATAGCAGGAAACAGATTTCAAGAGGTACTTTGGAATCGCCTTTAAAGCACAGGAAGAGGGGCACAACTTCGACAATGATGCACTTGGCCAAAAAGGGCGTATGCGTTTTCTCCTGAATATATTCAGGAGAAAACGCATACGCCCTTTTTGGCCAAGCAAGCAAGCGGGCAATGCAAATCTGCACGACAAAGAAGTATCACTTCCCACCGGTCAAAAGGGACATCCACAAAATGTGTAAAAACCAGAAAGGCAAGACAGGCCCTGGAGAACAGGGAGCCTTGTTATGCTGAATGGCGGGATGTAAATTGCCAACTGCCTCTCTGGAGGAGTGCATTGTGTTCCCTAAAACCAGTAAACAACAGAGCTACAGAGCCAAGGGCACTTCCAGTCTAGGGAATATACCTTGGGAAAACTGAAAATCAAAAAGACACAGCCACCCCAAAATTTAGGGCTGCACTGCTTACAAGGACCTCAACTTGGGTACACCTTAAATATCCCAGGAAATATAAAAATGGTTCAAAAAATTGTGGTACTTACGTACGATGGAATATCCCTCAGCCATGAAATCAATGTCATAAGACCAGTAGCAGCAAAATGGGTGGATTCAGGTACGATGATTTTAAGTGAAATAAGTCACAGAGAAAAAGAAACTTATCATAAGTTATCACTTATGAAGATCCTGTAAACATGGCTACACTTGAACTGAGTTAGGAAAGAGAACAGTGTCTCACATTTAGAAAACACTCTTATGCCTGCTTAAGGGGGAAGGAGAGGTGGGGTGATGCATAAAACCAGAGTTTGATATAAGCACAGGTACCGTTCCAAAAACCAACTATGGAATAGACAAGACCTACACCATCCTCAGTGAAAGGGACTCAAAACCCCATATTTCCAGGAGAAGAATATATCTTACTAGTAAGAATCTTAAAACCTATGTATTGATATGTCTCCGTAAGGGAAACAAGTGTGTCTAGACTGGCACAAACATGGCAGCGAGAATCAGCTCAAACCCACTATAAAAAGGAATTTCAAAAACAAAACAAAAAAAACAGGGAAATTCTTTACAATTCCTTCAGGGTCTCTGATGAAACCTGAAATGACCCTATCTACAATGACAGCTGGATGTGGCATAAGGCTGGACACTTGGGACTGAGAGGATTGGTAAGATAGGGTGAGCAAATGCAGACCCTTTAAAGCAATAATGCATGGCACACATTCCATGGGTCCCAACTCTCCAGGTTGAAGGGAATATTACTACAGATATAACATGTACGGGAATCCTAGAGAACGGACACACTGTGAATACGAAAGGTTTCTAAAACTCAACGAATAGTCCCTCTCCTGGTGCTCCGGTTTGACTTTCCATCTGCTTTATTATCAACCTCCCAACTTGGAGAGACAACCCGTTTAACCTCCTGGTTCGCACAGGTTGCCAATTTGGCAGAGGATGAAAGGGAAGAGGGAGAACCAATGAGAGAGTAGCTGTTAGGCATTTGGACGGGCACATATCACTGTAATTTCCCGGCAGGAAGAAGAATTAACCAAAGTCTCAGCCACCCACCGGGAACCAGTATAGGTCCTGAAGCAAAATTTTGGACTTGCGGTCAGCTCACCAAAAACGAGTTGAAAAATGGAGCTCAGGGGCACAGCAATTCACAAACTGGCCGAGTAATAAAGGACAACTATCGTCCAAAAATCTGTTGAGGGAAGGCAACGAGGCGGACTTGAAAGCGTGGCAGAATAGCAGGAAACAGATTTCAAGAGGTACGTTGGAATCGCCTTTAAAGCACAGGAAGAGGGGCACAACTTCGACAATGATGCACTTGGCCAAAAAGGTCGTATGTGTTTTCTCCTGAATATATTCAGGAGAAAACGCATACGCCCTTTTTGGCCAAGCAAGCAAGCGGGCAATGCAAATCTGCACTACAAAGAAGTATTACTTCCCACCGGTCAAAAGGGACATCCACAAAATGTGTAAAAACCAGAAAGGCAAGACAGGCCCTGGAGAACAGGGTGCCTTGTTATGCTGATGGGCGGGATGTAAATTGCCAACTGCCTCTCTGGAGGAGTGCATTGTGTTCCCTAAAACAAGTAAACAACAGAGCTACAGAGCCAAGGGCACTTCCAGTCTAGGGAATATACCTTGGGAAAACTGAAAATCAAAAAGACACAGCCACCCCAAAATTTAGGGCTGCACTGCTTACAAGGACCTCAACTTGGGTACACCTTAAATATCCCAGGAAATATAAAAATGGTTCAAAAAATTGTGGTACTTACGTACGATGGAATATCCCTCAGCCATGAAATCAATGTCATAAGACCAGTAGCAGCAAAATGGGTGGATTCAGGTACAATGATTCTAAGTGAAATAAGTCACACAGAAAAAGAAACTTATCATAAGATATCACTTATGAAGATCCTGTAAACATGGCTACACTTGAACTGAGTTAGGAAAGAGAACAGTGTCTCACATTTAGAAAACACTCTTATGCCTGCTTAAGGGGGAAGGAGAGGTGGGGTGATGCATAAAACCAGAGTTTGATATAAGCACAGGTACCGTTCCAAAAGCCAACTATGGAATAGACAAGACCTACACCTTCCTCAGTGAAAGGGACTCAAAACCCCATATTTCCCGCAGAGGAATATATCTGACTAGTAAGAATCTTAAAACCTATGTATTGATATGTCTCCATAAGGGAATCAAGTGTGTCTAGACTGGCATAAACATGGCAGCGAAAATCAGCTCAAACTCACTATGAAAAGGAATTTCAAAAAGAAAACAAAAAAACTGGGAAATTCTTTACAATTCCTTCAGGGTCTCTGATGAAACCTGGAATGACCCTATCTACAATGACAGCTGGATGTGTCATAAGGAGGGACACTTGGGACTGAGACGATTGGTGAGATTGGGTGAGCAAATGCAGACCCTTTAAAGCACAAATGCCTGGCACCCATTCCATGGGTCCCAACTCTCCAGGTTGAAGGGAATATTACTAGAGCTATAACATGTAGGGGAAACATAGAGAATGGACACACTGTGAATACGAAAGGTTTCTAAAACTCAACGAATAGTCCCTCTCCTGGTGCTCCGGTTTGACTTTCCATCTGCTTTACTATCAACCTCCCAACTTGGAGAGACAGCCCCTTTAACCTCCTGGTTCGCACAGGTTGCCAATTTGGCAGAGGATGAAAGGGAAGAGGGAGAACCAATGAGAGAGTAGGCATTTGAACGGGCACATATCACTGTAATTTCCCGGCAGGAAGAAGAATAACCAAAGTCTCAGCCTCCCACAGGGAACCAGCATAGGTCCTGAACCAAAATGTTGGACTTGCGGTCAGCTCACCAAAAACGAGTTGAAAAATGGAGCTCAGGGGCACAGCAATTCACAAACTGGCCGAGTAATAAAGGACAACTATCGTCCAAAAATCTGTTGAGGGAAAACTATGAGGTGGACTTGAAAGCGAGGCAGAATAGCAGGAAACAGATTTCAAGAGGTTCGTTGGAATCGCCTTTAAAGCACAGGAAGAGGGGCACAACTTCAAAAATGATGCACTTGGCCAAAAAGGGCATATGCGTTTTCTTCTGAATATATTCAGGAGAAAACGCATATGTCCTTTTTGGCCAAGCAAGCAAGCGGGCAATGCAAATCTGCACTACAAAGAAGTATCACTTCCCACCGGTCAAAAGGGACATCCACAAAATGTGTAAAAACCAGAAAGGCAAGACTGGCCCTGGAGAACAGGGAGCCTTGTTATGCTGATGGGCGGGATGTAAATTGCCAACTGCCTCTCTGGAGGAGTGCATTGTGTTCCCTAAAACAAGTAAACAACAGAGCTACAGAGCCAAGGGCACTTCCAGTCTAGGGAATATTCCTTGGGAAAACTGAAAATCAATAAGACAGAGCCACCCCAAAATTTAGGGCTGCACTGCTTACAAGGACCTCAACTTGGGTACACCTTAAATATCCCAGGAAATATAAAAATGGTTCAAAAAATTGTGGTACTTACGTACGATGGAATATCCCTCAGCCATGAAATCAATGTCATAAGACCAGTAGCAGCAAAATGGGTGGATTCACGTACGATGATTCTAAGTGAAATAAGTCACACAGAAATAGAAACTTATCATAAGATATCACTTATGAAGATCCTGTAAACATGGCTACACTTGAACTGAGTTAGGAAAGAGAACAGTGTCTCACATTTAGAAAACACTCTTATGCCTGCTTAAGGGGGAAGGAGAGGTGGGGTGATGCATAACACAAGAATTTGATATAAGCACAGGTACCGTTCCAAAAACCAACTATGGAATAGACGAGACCTACACCTTCCTCAGTGAAAGGGACTCAAAACCACATATTTCGCGCAGAGGAATATATCTGACTAGTAAGTATCTTAAAACCTATGTATTGATATGTCTCCATAAGGGAATCAAGTGTGTCTAGACTGGCATAAACATGGCAGCGAGAATCAGCTCCAACCCACTATAAAAAGGAATTTCAAAAACAAAACAAAAAAACTGGGAAATTCTTTACAATTCCTTCAGGGTCTCTGATGAAACCTGGAATGACCCTATCTACAAGGACAGCTGGATGTGGCATAAGGCTGGACACTAGGGACTGAGAGGATTGGTGAGATTGGGTGAGCAAATGCAGACCCTTTAAAGCAATAATGCATGGCACCCATTCCATGTGTCCCAACTCTCCAGGTTGAAGGGAATATTACTACAGTTATAACATGTACAGGAAACCTAGAGAACGGACACACTGTGAATACGAAAGGTTTCTAAAACTCAACGAATAGTCCCTCTCCTGGTGCTCCGGTTTGACTTTCCATCTGCTTTATTATCAACCTCCCAACTTGGAGAGACAGCCCCTTTAACCTGCTGGTTCGCACAGGTTGCCAATATGGCAGAGGATGAAAGGGAAGAGGGAGAACCAAAGAGAGAGTAGCTGTTAGGCATTTGGACGGGCACATATCACTGTAATTTCCCGGCAGGAAGAAGAATTAACCAAAGTCTCAGCCACCCACCGGGAATCAGTATAGATCCTGAACCAAAATTTTGAACTTGCGGTCAGCTCACCAAAAACGAGTTGAAAAATGGAGCTCAGGGGCACAGCAATTCACAAACTGGCCGAGTAATAAAGGACAACTATCGTCCAAAAATCTGTTGAGGGAAGGCAACGAGGCGGACTTGAAACCGAGGCAGAATAGCAGGAAACAGATTTCAAGAGGTACGTTGGAATCGCCTTTAAAGCACAGGAAGAGGGGCACAACTTCGACAATGATGCACTTGGCCAAAAAGGGCGTATGCGTTTTCTCCTGAATATATTCAGGAAAAAACGCATACGCCCTTTTTGGCCAAGCAAGCAAGCGGGCAATGCAAATCTCCACTACAAAGAAGTATCACTTCCCACCGGTCAAAAGGGACATCCACAAAATGTGTAAAAACCAGAAAGGCAAGACAGGCCCTGGAGAACAGGGAGCCTTGTTATGCTGATGGGCGGGATGTAAATTGCCAACTGCCTCTCTGGAGGAGTGCATTGTGTTCCCTAAAACAAGTAAACAACAGAGCTACAGAGCCAAGGGCACTTCCAGTCTAGGGAATATACCTTGGGAAAACTGAAAATCAAAAAGACACAGCCACCCCAAAATTTAGGGCTGCACTGCTTACAAGGACCTCAACTTGGGTACACCTTAAATATCCCAGGAAATATAAAAATGGTTCAAAAAATTGTGGTACTTACGTACGATGGAATATCCCTCAGCCATGAAATCAATGTCATAAGACCAGTAGCAGCAAAATGGGTGGATTCAGGTACGATGATTCTAAGTGAAATAAGTCACAGAGAAAAAGAAACTTATCATAAGATATCACTTATGAAGATCCTGTAAACATGGCTACACTTGAACTGAGTTAGGAAAGAGAACACTGTCTCACATTTAGAAAACACTCTTATGCCTGCTTAAGGGGGAAGGAGAGGTGGGGTGATGCATAAAACCAGAGTTTGATATAAGCAGAGGTACCGTTCCAAAAACCAACTATGGAATAGTCAAGACCTACACCTTCCTCAGTGAAAGGGACTCAAAACCCCATATTTCCCGCAGAGGAATATATCTGACTAGTAAGAATCTTAAAACCTATGTATTGGTATGTCTCCGTAAGGGAATCAAGTGTGTCTAGACTGGGATAAATATGGCAGCGAGAATCAGCTCAAACCCACTATAAAAAGGAATTTCAAAAATAAAACAAAAAAACTGGGCAATTCTTTACAATTCCTTCAGGGTCTCTGATGAAACCTGAAATGACCCTATCTACAATGACAGCTGGATGTGGCATAAGGCTGGACACTTGGGACTGAGAGGATTGGTGAGATTGGGTGAGCAAATGCAGACCCTTTAAAGCAATAATGCATGGCACACATTCCATGGGTCCCAACTCTCCAGGTTGAAGGGAATATTACTACAGATATAACATGTACGGGAATCCTAGAGAACGGACACACTGTGAATACGAAAGGTTTCTAAAACTCAACGAATAGTCACTCTCCTGGTGCTCCGGTTTGACTTTCCATCTGCTTTATTATCAACCTCCCAACTTGGAGAGACAGCCCCTTTAACCTCCTGGTTCGCACAGGTTGCCAATTTGGCAGAGGATGAAAGGGAAGAGGGAGAACCAATGAGAGAGTAGCTGTTAGGCATTTGGACGGGCACATATCACTGTAATTTCCCGGCAGGAAGAAGAATTAACCAAAGTCTCAGCCACCCACCGGGAATCAGTATAGATCCTGAACCAAAATTTTGGACTTGCGGTCAGCTCACCAAAAACGAGTTGAAAAATGGAGCTCAGGGGCACAGCAATTCACAAACTGGCCGAGTAATAAAGGACAACTATCGTCCAAAAATCTGTTGAGGGAAGGCAACGAGGCGGACTTGAAAGCGAGGCAGAATAGCAGGAAACAGATTTCAAGAGGTACGTTGGAATCGCCTTTAAAGCACAGGAAGAGGGGCACAACTTCGACAATGATGCACTTGGCCAAAAAGGGCGTATGCGTTTTCTCCTGAATATATTCAGGAGAAAATGCATACGCCCTTTTTGGACAAGCAAGCAAGCGGGCAATGCAAATCTGCACTACAAAGAAGTATCACTTCCCACCGGTCAAAAGGGACATCCACAAAATGTGTAAAAACCAGAAAGGCAAGACAGGCCCTGGAGAACAGGGCGCCTTGTTATGCTGATGGGCGGGATGTAAATTGCCAACTGCCTCTCTGGAGGAGTGCATTGTGTTCCCTAAAACAAGTAAACAACAGAGCTACGGAGCCAAGGGCACTTCCAGTCTAGGGAATATACCTGGGAAAAACTGAAAATCAATAAGACAGAGCCACCCCAAAATTTAGGGCTGCACCGCTTACAAGGACCTCAACTTGGGTACACCTTAAATATCCCAGGAAATATAAAATTCGTTCAAAAAATTGTGGTACTTACGTACGATGGAATATCCCTCAGCCATGAAATCAATGTCATAAGACCAGTAGCAGCAAAATGGGTGGATTCAGGTACGATGATTCTAAGTGAAATAAGTCACACAGAAAAAGAAACTTATCATAAGTTATCACTTATGAAGATCCTGTAAACATGGTTACACTTGAACTGAGTTAGGAAAGAGAACAGTGTCTCACATTTAGAAAACACTCTTATGCCTGCTTAAGGGGGAAGCAGAGGTGGGGTGATGCATAAAACCAGAGTTTGATATAAGCACAGGTACCGTTCCAAAAACCAACTATGGAATAGACAAGACCTACACCTTCCTCAGTGAAAGGGACTCAAAACCCCATATTTCCCGCAGAGGAATATATCTGACTAGTAAGAATCTTAAAACCTATGTATTGATATGTCTCCGTAAGGGAATCAAGTGTGTCTAGACTGGCATAAACATGGCAGCGAGAAGCAGCTCAAACCCACTATAAAAAGGAATTTCAAAAACAAAACAAAAAAAACTGGGAAATTCTTTACAATTCCTTCAGGGTCTCTGATGAAACCTGAAATGACCCTATCTACAATGACAGCTGGATGTGGCATAAGGCTGGACACTTGGGACTGAGAGGATTGGTGAGATTGGGTGAGCAAATGCAGACCCTTTAAAGCAATAATGCATGGCACACATTCCATGGGTCCCAACTCTCCAGGTTGAAGGGAATATTACTACAGATATAACATGTACGGGAATCCTAGAGAACGGACACACTGTGAATACGAAAGGTTTCTAAAACTCAACGAATAGTCCCCCTCCTGGTGCTCCGGTTTGACTTTCCATCTGCTTTATTATCAACCTACCAACTTGGAGAGACAGCCCCTTTAACCTCCTGGTTCGCACAGGTTGCCAATTTGGCAGAGGATGAAAGGGAAGAGGGAGAACCAATGAGAGAGTAGCTGTTAGGCATTTGGACGGGCACATATCACTGTAATTTCCAGGCAGGAAGAAGAATTAACCAAAGTCTCAGCCACCCACCGGGAATCAGTATAGATCCTGAACCAAAATTTTGGACTTGCGGTCAGCTCACCAAAAACGAGTTGAAAAATGGAGCTCAGGGGCACAGCAATTCACAAACTGGCCGAGTAATAAAGGACAACTATCGTCCAAAAATCTGTTGAGGGAAGGCAATGAGGCGGACTTGAAAGCGTGGCAGAATAGCAGGAAACAGATTTCAAGAGGTACGTTGGAATCGCCTTTAAAGCACAGGAAGAGGGGCACAACTTCGACAATGATGCACTTGGCCAAAAAGGGCGTATCCGTTTTCTCCTGAATATATTCAGGAGAAAACGCATACGCCCTTTTTGGCCAAGCAAGCAAGCAGGCAATGCAAATCTGCACTACAAAGAAGTATCACTTCCCACCGGTCAAAAGGGACATCCACAAAATGTGTAAAAACCAGAAAGGCAAGACAGGCCCTGGAGAACAGGGTGCCTTGTTATGCTGATGGGCGGGATGTAAATTGCCAACTGCCTCTCTGGAGGAGTGCATTGTGTTCCCTAAAACAAGTAAACAACAGAGCTACAGAGCCAAGGGCACTTCCAGTCTAGGGAATATACCTTGGGAAAACTGAAAATCAAAAAGACACAGCCACCCCAAAATTTAGGGCTTCACTGCTTACAAGGACCTCAACTTGGGTACACCTTAAATATCCCAGGAAATATAAAAATGGTTCAAAAAATTGTGGTACTTACGTACGATGGAATATCCCTCAGCCATGAAATCAATGTCATAAGACCAGTAGCAGCAAAATGGGTGGATTCAGGTACGATGATTCTAAGTGAAATAAGGCACACAGAAAAAGAAACTTATCATAAGATATCACTTATGAAGATCCTGTAAACATGGCTACACTTGAACTGAGTTAGGAAAGAGAACAGTGTCTCACATTTAGAAAACACTCTTATGCCTGCTTAAGGGGGAAGGAGAGGTGGGGTGATGCATAAAACCAGAGTTTGATATAAGCACAGGTACCGTTCCAAAAACCAACTATGGAATAGACAAGACCTACACCTTCCTCAGTGAAAGGGACTCAAAACCCCATATTTCCCGCAGAGGAATATATCTGACTAGTAAGAATCTTAAAATCTATGTATTGGTATGTCTCCGTAAGGGAATCAAGTGTGTCTAGACTGGGATAAATATGGCAGCGAGAATCAGCTCAAACCCACTATAAAAAGGAATTTCAAAAATAAAACAAAAAAACTGGGAAATTCTTTACAATTCCTTCAGGGTCTCTGATGAAACCTGAAATGACCCTATCTACAATGACAGCTGGATGTGGCATAAGGCTGGACACTTGGGACTGAGAGGATTGGTGAGATTGGGTGAGCAAATGCAGACCCTTTAAAGCAATAATGCATGGCACACATTCCATGGGTCCCAACTCTCCAGGTTGAAGGGAATATTACTACAGATATAACATGTACGGGAATCCTAGAGAACGGACACACTGTGAATACGAAAGGTTTCTAAAACTCAACGAACAGTCCCTCTCCTGGTGCTCCGGTTTGACTTTCCATCTGCTTTATTATCAACCTCCCAACTTGGAGAGACAGCCCCTTTAACCTCCTGTTTCGCACTGGTTGCCAATTTGGCAGAGGATGAAAGGGAAGAGGGAGAACCAATGAGAGAGTAGCTGTTAGGCATTTGGACAGGCACATATCACTGTAATTTCCCGGCAGGAAGAAGAATTAACCAAAGTCTCAGCCACCCACCGGGAATCAGTATAGATCCTGAACCAAAATTTTGGACATGCGGTCAGCTCACCAAAAACGAGTTGAAAAATGGGGCTCAGGGGCACAGCAATTCACAAACTGGCCGAGTAATAAAGGACAACTATCGTCCAAAAATCTGTTGAGGGAAGGCAACGAGGCGGACTTGAAAGCGAGGCAGAATAGAAGGAAACAGATTTCAAGAGGTACGTTGGAATCGCCTTTAAAGCACAGGAAGAGGGGCACAACTTCGACAATGATGCACTTGGCCAAAAAGGGCGTATGCGTTTTCTCCTGAATATATTCAGGAGAAAACGCATACACCCTTTTTGGCCAAGCAAGCAAGCGGGCAATGCAAATCTGCACTACAAAGAAGTATCACTTCCCACCGGTCAAAAGGGACATCCACAAAATGTGTAAAAACCAGAAAGGCAAGACAGGCCCTGGAGAACAGGGAGCCTTGTTATGCTGATGGGCGGGATGTAAATTGCCAACTGCCTCTCTGGAGGAGTGCATTGTGTTCCCTAAAACAAGTAAACAACAGAGCTACAGAGCCAAGGGCACTTCCAGTCTAGGGAATATACCTTGGGAAAACTGAAAATCAAAAAGACACAGCCACCCCAAAATGTAGGGCTGCACTGCTTACAAGGACCTCAACTTGGGTACACCTTAAATATCCCAGGAAATATAAAATTGGTTCAAAAAATTGTGGTACTTACGTACGATGGAATATCCCTCAGCCATGAAATCAATGTCATAAGACCAGTAGCAGCAAAATGGGTGGATTCAGGTACGATGATTCTAAGTGAAATAAGTCACAGAGAAAAAGAAACTTATCATAAGATATCACTTATGAAGATCCTGTAAACATGGCTACACTTGAACTGAGTTAGGAAAGAGAACAGTGTCTCACATTTAGAAAACACTCTTATGCCTGCTTAAGGGGGAAGGAGAGGTGGGGTGATGCATAAAACCAGAGTTTGATATAAGCAGAGGTACCGTTCCAAAAACCAACTATGGAATAGACAAGACCTACACCTTCCTCAGTGAAAGGGACTCAAAACCCCATATTTCCCGCAGAGGAATATATCTGACTAGTAAGAATCTTAAAACCTATGTATTGGTATGTCTCCGTAAGGGAATCAAGTGTGTCTAGACTGGGATAAATATGGCAGCGAGAATCAGCTCAAACCCACTATAAAAAGGAATTTCAAAAATAAAACAAAAAAACTGGGAAATTCTTTACAATTCCTTCAGGGTCTCTGATGAAACCTGAAATGACCCTATCTACAATGACAGCTGGATGTGGCATAAGGCTGGACACTTGGGACTGAGAGGATTGGTGAGATTGGGTGAGCAAATGCAGACCCTTTAAAGCAATAATGCATGGCACACATTCCATGGGTCCCAACTCTCCAGGTTGAAGGGAATATTGCTACAGATATAACATGTACGGGAATCCTAGAGAACGGACACACTGTGAATACGAAAGGTTTCTAAAACTCAACGAATAGTCCCTCTCCTGGTGCTCCGGTTTGACTTTCCATCTGCTTTATTATCAACCTCCCAACTTGGAGAGACAGCCCCTTTAACCTCCTGGTTCGCACAGGTTGCCAATTTGGCAGAGGATGAAATGGAAGAGGGAGAACCAATGAGAGAGTAGCTGTTAGGCATTTGGACGGGCACATATCACTGTAATTTCCCGGCAGGAAGAAGAATTAACCAAAGTCTCAGCGACCCACCGGGAATCAGTATAGATCCTGAACCAAAATTTTGGACTTGCGGTCAGCTCACCAAAAACGAGTTGAAAAATGGAGCTCAGGGGCACAGCAATTCACAAACTGGCCGAGTAATAAAGGACAACTATCGTCCAAAAATCTGTTGAGGGAAGGCAATGAGGCGGACTTGAAAGCGTGGCAGAATAGCAGGAAACAGATTTCAAGAGGTACGTTGGAATCGCCTTTAAAGCACAGGAAGAGGGGCACAACTTCGACAATGATGCACTTGGCCAAAAAGGGCGTATGTGCTTTCTCCTGAATATATTCAGGAGAAAACGCATACGCCCTTTTTGGCCAAGCAAGCAAGCGGGCAATGCAAATCTGCACTACAAAGAAGTATCACTTCCCACTAGTCAAAAGGGACATCCACAAAATGTGTAAAAACCAGAAAGGCAAGACAGGCCCTGGAGAACAGGGTGCCTTGTTATGCTGATGGGCGGGATGTAAATTGCCAACTGCCTCTCTGGAGGAGTGCATTGTGTTCCCTAAAACAAGTAAACAACAGAGCTACAGAGGCAAGGGCACTTCCAGTCTAGGGAATATACCTTGGGAAAACTGAAAATCAAAAAGACACAGCCACCCCAAAATTTAGGGCTGCACTGTATACAAGGACCTCAACTTGGGTACACCTTAAATATCCCAGGAAATATAAAAATGGTTCAAAAAATTGTGGTACTTACGTACGATGGAATATCCCTCAGCCATGAAATCAATGTCATAAGACCAGTAGCAGCAAAATGGGTGGATTCAGGTACGATGATTCTAAGTGAAATAAGGCACACAGAAAAAGAAACTTATCATAAGATATCACTTATGAAGATCCTGTAAACATGGCTACACTTGAACTGAGTTAGGAAAGAGAACAGTGTCTCACATTTAGAAAACACTCTTATGCCTGCTTAAGGGGGAAGGAGAGGTGGGGTGATGCATAAAACCAGAGTTTGATATAAGCACAGGTACCGTTCCAAAAACCAACTATGGAATAGACAAGACCTACACCTTCCTCAGCGAAAGGGACTCAAAACCCCATATTTCCCGCAGAGGAATATATCTGACTAGTAAAGTAAGAATCCTAAAACCTATGTATTGATATGTCTCCGTAAGGGAATCAATTGTGTCTAGACTGGGATAAATATGGCAGCGAGAATCAGCTCAAAACCACTATAAAAAGGAATTTCAAAAATAAAACAAAAAAACTGGGAAATTCTTTACAATTCCTTCAGGGTCTCTGATGAAACCTGAAATGACCCTATCTACAATGACAGCTGGATGTGGCATAAGGCTGGACACTTGGGACTGAGAGGATTGGTGAGATTGGGTGAGCAAATGCAGACCCTTTAAAGCAATAATGCATGGCACACATTCCATGGGTCCCAACTCTCCAGGTTGAAGGGAATATTACTACAGATATAATATGTACGGGAATCCTAGAGAATGGACACACTGTGAATACGAAAGGTTTCTAAAACTCAACGAATAGTCCCTCTCCTGGTGCTCCGGTTTGACTTTCCATCTGCTTTATTATCAACCTCCCAACTTGGAGAGACAGCCCCTTTAACCTCCTGGTTCGCACAGGTTGCCAATTTGGCAGAGGATGAAAGGGAAGAGGGAGAACCAATGAGAGAGTAGCTGTTAGGCATTTGGACGGGCACATATCACTGTAATTTCCCGGCAGGAAGAAGAATTAACCAAAGTCTCAGCCACCCACCGGGAATCAGTATAGATCCTGAACCAAAATTTTGGACTTGCGGTCAGCTCACCAAAAACGAGTTGAAAAATGGAGCGCAGGGGCACAGCAATTCACAAACTGGCCGAGTAATAAAGGACAACTATCGTCCAAAAATCTGTTGAGGGAAGGCAACCAGGTGGACTTGAAAGCGAGGCAGAATAGCAGGAAACAGATTTCAAGAGGTACGTTGGAATCGCCTTTAAAGCACAGGAAGAGGGGCACAACTTCGACAATGATGCACTTGGCCAAAAAGGGCGTATGCGTTTTCTCCTGAATATATTCAGGAGAAAACGCATACGCCCTTTTTGGCCAAGCAAGCAAACGGGCAATGCAAATCTGCACGACAAAGAAGTATCACTTCCCACCGGTCAAAAGGGACATCCACAAAATGTGTAAAAACCAGAAAGGCAAGACAGGCCCTGGAGAACAGGGAGCCTTGTTATGCTGATGGGCGGGATGTAAATTGCCAACTGCCTCTCTGGGGGAGTGCATTGTGTTCCCCAAAACAAGTAAACAACAGAGCTACAGAGCCAAGGGCACTTCCCGTCTAGGGAATATACCTGGGAAAAACTGAAAATCAATAAGACAGAGCCACGCCAAAATTTAGGGCTGCACCGCTTACAATGACCTCAACTAGGATACAACTTAAATATCCCAGGAAATATAAAATTGGTTCAAAAAATTGTGGTACTTACGTACGATGGAATATCCCTCAGCCATGAAATCAATGTCATAAGACCAGTAGCAGCAAAATGGGTGGATTCAGGTACGATGATTCTAAGTGAAATAAGTCACAGAGAAAAAGAAACTTATCATAAGTTATCACTTATGAAGATCCTGTAAACATGGCTACACTTGAACTGAGTTAGGAAAGAGAACAGTGTCTCACATTTAGAAAACACTCTTATGCCTGCTTAAGGGGGAAGGAGAGGTGGGGTGATGCATAAAACCAGAGTTTGATATAAGCACAGGTACCGTTCCAAAAACCAACTATGGAATAGACAAGACCTACACCTTCCTCAGTGAAAGGGACTCAAAACCCCATATTTCCCGCAGAGGAATATATCTGACTAGTAAGAATCTTAAAACCTATGTATTGATATGTCTCCGTAAGGGAATCAAGTGTGTCTAGACTGGCATAAACATGGCAGCGAGAAGCAGCTCAAACCCACTATAAAAAGGAATTTCAAAAACAAAACAAAAAAAACTGGGAAATTCTTTACAATTCCTTCAGGGTCTCTGATGAAACCTGAAATGACCCTATCTACAATGACAGCTGGATGTGGCATAAGGTTGGACACTTGGGACTGAGAGGATTGGTGAGATTGGGTGAGCAAATGCAGACCCTTTAAAGCAATAATGCATGGCACACATTCCATGGGTCCCAACTCTCCAGGTTGAAGGGAATATTACTACAGATATAACATGTACGGGAATCCTAGAGAACGGACACACTGTGAATACGAAAGGTTTCTAAAACTCAATGAATAGTCCCTCTCCTGGTGCTCCGGTTTGACTTTCCATCTGCTTTATTATCAACCTCCCAACTTGGAGAGACAGCCCCTTTAACCTCCTGGTTCGCACAGGTTGCCAATTTGGCAGAGGATGAAAGGGAAGAGGGAGAACCAATGAGAGAGTAGCTGTTAGGCATTTGGACGGGCACATATCACTGTAATTTCCCAGCAGGAAGAAGAATTAACCAAAGTCTCAGCCCCCCACCGGGAACCAGTATAGGTCCTGAACCAAAATTTTGGACTTGCGGTCACCTCACCTAACACGAGTTGAAAAATGGAGCTCAGGGGCACAGCAATTCACAAACTGGCCGAGTAATAAAGGACAACTATCGTCCAAATATCTGTTGAGGGAAGGCCACGAGGCGGACTTGAAAGCGAGGCAGAATAGCAGGAAACAGATTTCAAGAGGTACGTTGGAATCGCCTTTAAAGCACAGGAAGAGGGGCACAACTTCGACAATGATGCACTTGGCCAAAAAGGGCGTATGCGTTTTCTCCTGAATATATTCAGGAGAAAACGCATACGCCCTTTTTGGCCAAGCAAGCAAGCGGGCAATGCAAATCTGCACTACAAAGAAGTATCACTTCCCACCAGTCAAAAGGGACATCCACAAAATGTGTAAAAACCAGAAAGGCAAGACAGGCCCTGGAGAACAGGGTGCCTTGTTATGCTGATGGGCGGGATGTAAATTGCCAACTGCCTCTCTGGAGGAGTGCATTGTGTTCCCTAAAACAAGTAAACAACAGAGCTACAGAGCCAAGGGCACTTCCAGTCTAGGGAATATACCTTGGGAAAACTGAAAATCAAAAAGACACAGCCACCCCAAAATTTAGGGCTGCACTGCTTACAAGGACCTCAACTTGGGTACACCTTAAATATCCCAGGAAATATAAAATTGGTTCAAAAAATTGTGGTACTTACATACGATGGAATATCCCTCAGCCATGAAATCAATGTCATAAGACCAGTAGCAGCAAAATGGGTGGATTCAGGTACGATGATTCTAAGTGAAATAAGTCACAGAGAAAAAGAAACTTATCATAAGATATCACTTATGAAGATCCTGTAAACATGGCTACACTTGAACTGAGTTAGGAAAGAGAACAGTGTCTCACATTTAGAAAACACTCTTATGCCTGCTTAAGGGGGAAGGAGAGGTGGGGTGATGCATAAAACCAGAGTTTGATATAAGCAGAGGTACCGTTCCAAAAACCAACTATGGAATAGACAAGACCTACACCTTCCTCAGTGAAAGGGACTCAAAACCCCATATTTCCCGCAGAGGAATATATCTGACTAGTAAGAATCTTAAAACCTATGTATTGGTATGTCTCCGTAAGGGAATCAAGTGTGTCTAGACTGGGATAAATATGGCAGCGAGAATCAGCTCAAACCCACTATAAAAAGGAATTTCAAAAATAAAACAAAAAAACTGGGAAATTCTTTACAATTCCTTCAGGGTCTCTGATGAAACCTGAAATGACCCTATCTACAATGACAGCTGGATGTGGCATAAGGCTGGACACTTGGGACTGAGAGGATTGGTGAGATTGGGTGAGCAAATGCAGACCCTTTAAAGCAATAATGCATGGCACACATTCCATGGGTCCCAACTCTCCAGGTTGAAGGGAATATTGCTACAGATATAACATGTACGGGAATCCTAGAGAACGGACACACTGTGAATACGAAAGGTTTCTAAAACTCAACGAATAGTCCCTCTCCTGGTGCTCCGGTTTGACTTTCCATCTGCTTTATTATCAACCTCCCAACTTGGAGAGACAGCCCCTTTAACCTCCTGGTTCGCACAGGTTGCCAATTTGGCAGAGGATGAAAGGGAAGAGGGAGAACCAATGAGAGAGTAGCTGTTAGGCATTTGGACGGGCACATATCACTGTAATTTCCCGGCAGGAAGAAGAATTAACCAAAGTCTCAGCCACCCACCGGGAATCAGTATAGATCCTGAACCAAAATTTTGGACTTGCGGTCAGCTCACCAAAAACGAGTTGAAAAATGGAGCTCAGGGGCACAGCAATTCACAAACTGGCCGAGTAATAAAGGACAACTATCGTCCAAAAATCTGTTGAGGGAAGGCAATGAGGCGGACTTGAAAGCGTGGCAGAATAGCAGGAAACAGATTTCAAGAGGTACATTGGAATCGCCTTTAAAGCACAGGAAGAGGGGCACAACTTCGACAATGATGCACTTGGCCAAAAAGGGCGTATGTGCTTTCTCCTGAATATATTCAGGAGAAAACGCATACGCGCTTTTTGGCCAAGCAAGCAAGCGGGCAATGCAAATCTGCACTACAAAGAAGTATCACTTCCCACTAGTCAAAAGGGACATCCACAAAATGTGTAAAAACCAGAAAGGCAAGACAGGCCCTGGAGAACAGGGTGCCTTGTTATGCTGATGGGCGGGATGTAAATTGCCAACTGCCTCTCTGGAGGAGTGCATTGTGTTCCCTAAAACAAGTAAACAACAGAGCTACAGAGGCAAGGGTACTTCCAGTCTAGGGAATATACCTTGGGAAAACTGAAAATCAAAAAGACACAGCCACCCCAAAATTTAGGGCTGCACTGTTTACAAGGACCTCAACTTGGGTACACCTTAAATATCCCAGGAAATATAAAAATGGTTCAAAAAATTGTGGTACTTACGTACGATGGAATATCCCTCAGCCATGAAATCAATGTCATAAGACCAGTAGCAGCAAAATGGGTGGATTCAGGTACGATGATTCTAAGTGAAATAAGTCACACAGAAAAAGAAACTTATCATAAGATATCACTTATGAAGATCCTGTAAACATGGCTACACTTGAACTGAGTTAGGAAAGAGAACAGTGTCTCACATTTAGAAAACACTCTTATGCCTGCTTAAGGGGGAAGGAGAGGTGGGGTGATGCATAAAACCAGAGTTTGATATAAGCACAGGTACCGTTCCAAAAACCAACTATGGAATAGACAAGACCTACACCTTCCTCAGTGAAAGGGACTCAAAACCCCATATTTCCCGCAGAGGAATATATCTGACTAGTAAAGTAAGAATCTTAAAACCTATGTATTGATATGTCTCCGTAAGTGAATCAATTGTGTCTAGACTGGGATAAATATGGCAGCGAGAATCAGCTCAAACCCACTATAAAAAGGAATTTCAAAAATAAAACAAAAAAACTGGGAAATTCTTTACAATTCCTTCAGGGTCTCTGATGAAACCTGAAATGACCCTATCTACAATGACAGCTGGATGTGGCATAAGGCTGGACACTTGGGACTGAGAGGATTGGTGAGATTGGGTGAGCAAATGCAGACCCTTTAAAGCAATAATGCATGGCACACATTCCATGGGTCCCAACTCTCCAGGTTGAAGGGAATATTACTACAGATATAACATGTACGGGAATCCTAGAGAACGGACACACTGTGAATACGAAAGGTTTCTAAAACTCAACGAATAGTCCCTCTCCTGGTGCTCCGGTTTGACTTTCCCTCTGCTTTATTATCAACCTCCCAACTTGGAGAGACAGCCCCTTTAACCTCCTGGTTCGCACAGGTTGCCAATTTGGCAGAGGATGAAAGGGAAGAGGGAGAACCAATGAGAGAGTAGCTGTTATGCATTTGGACGGGCACATATCACTCTAATTTCCCGGCAGAAAGAAGAATTAACCAAAGTCTCAGCCCCCCACCGGGAACCAGCATAGATCCTGAACCAAAATTTTGGACCTGCGGTCAGCTCACCAAAAACGAGTTGAAAAATGGAGCTCAGGGGCAGAGCAATTAACAAACTGGCCGAGTAATAAAGGACAACTATCGTCCAAAAATCTGTTGAGGGAAGGCAACGAGGTGGACTTGAAAACGAAGCAGAATAGCAGGAAACAGATTTCAAGAGGTACGTTGGAATCACCTTTAAAGCACAGGAAGAGGGGCACAACTTCGACAATGATGCACTTGGCCAAAAAGGGCGTATGCGTTTTCTCCTGAATATATTCAGGAGAAAACGCATACACCCTTTTTGGCCAAGCAAGCAAGCGGGCAATGCAAATCTGCACTACAAAGAAGTATCACTTCCCACCGGTCAAAAGGGACATCCACAAAATGTGTAAAAACCAGAAAGGCAAGACAGGCCCTGGAGAACAGGGAGCCTTGTTATGCTGATGGGCGGGATGTAAATTGCCAACTGCCTCTCTGGAGGAGTGCATTGTGTTCCCTAAAACAAGTAAACAACAGAGCTACAGAGCCAAGGGCACTTCCAGTCTAGGGAATATACCTTGGGAAAACTGAAAATCAAAAAGACACAGCCACCCCAAAATGTAGGGCTGCACTGCTTACAAGGACCTCAACTTGGGTACACCTTAAATATCCCAGGAAATATAAAATTGGTTCAAAAAATTGTGGTACTTACGTACGATGGAATATCCCTCAGCCATGAAATCAATGTCATAAGACCAGTAGCAGCAAAATGGGTGGATTCAGGTACGATGATTCTAAGTGAAATAAGTCACAGAGAAAAAGAAACTTATCATAAGATATCACTTATGAAGATCCTGTAAACATGGCTACACTTGAACTGAGTTAGGAAAGAGAACAGTGTCTCACATTTAGAAAACACTCTTATGCCTGCTTAAGGGGGAAGGAGAGGTGGGGTGATGCATAAAACCAGAGTTTGATATAAGCAGAGGTACCGTTCCAAAAACCAACTATGGAATAGACAAGACCTACACCTTCCTCAGTGAAAGGGACTCAAAACCCCATATTTCCCGCAGAGGAATATATCTGACTAGTAAGAATCTTAAAACCTATGTATTGGTATGTCTCCGTAAGGGAATCAAGTGTGTCTAGACTGGGATAAATATGGCAGCGAGAATCAGCTCAAACCCACTATAAAAAGGAATTTCAAAAATAAAACAAAAAAACTGGGAAATTCTTTACAATTCCTTCAGGGTCTCTGATGAAACCTGAAATGACCCTATCTACAATGACAGCTGGATGTGGCATAAGGCTGGACACTTGGGACTGAGAGGATTGGTGAGATTGGGTGAGGAAATGCAGACCCTTTAAAGCAATAATGCATGGCACACATTCCATGGGTCCCAACTCTCCAGGTTGAAGGGAATATTGCTACAGATATAACATGTACGGGAATCCTAGAGAACGGACACACTGTGAATACGAAAGGTTTCTAAAACTCAACGAATAGTCCCTCTCCTGGTGCTCCGGTTTGACTTTCCATCTGCTTTATTATCAACCTCCCAACTTGGAGAGACAGCCCCTTTAACCTCCTGGTTCGCACAGGTTGCCAATTTGGCAGAGGATGAAATGGAAGAGGGAGAACCAATGAGAGAGTAGCTGTTAGGCATTTGGACGGGCACATATCACTGTAATTTCCCGGCAGGAAGAAGAATTAACCAAAGTCTCAGCGACCCACCGGGAATCAGTATAGATCCTGAACCAAAATTTTGGACTTGCGGTCAGCTCACCAAAAACGAGTTGAAAAATGGAGCTCAGGGGCACAGCAATTCACAAACTGGCCGAGTAATAAAGGACAACTATCGTCCAAAAATCTGTTGAGGGAAGGCAATGAGGCGGACTTGAAAGCGTGGCAGAATAGCAGGAAACAGATTTCAAGAGGTACGTTGGAATCGCCTTTAAAGCACAGGAAGAGGGGCACAACTTCGACAATGATGCACTTGGCCAAAAAGGGCGTATGTGCTTTCTCCTGAATATATTCAGGAGAAAACGCATACGCCCTTTTTGGCCAAGCAAGCAAGCGGGCAATGCAAATCTGCACTACAAAGAAGTATCACTTCCCACTAGTCAAAAGGGACATCCACAAAATGTGTAAAAACCAGAAAGGCAAGACAGGCCCTGGAGAACAGGGTGCCTTGTTATGCTGATGGGCGGGATGTAAATTGCCAACTGCCTCTCTGGAGGAGTGCATTGTGTTCCCTAAAACAAGTAAACAACAGAGCTACAGAGGCAAGGGCACTTCCAGTCTAGGGAATATACCTTGGGAAAACTGAAAATCAAAAAGACACAGCCACCCCAAAATTTAGGGCTGCACTGTATACAAGGACCTCAACTTGGGTACACCTTAAATATCCCAGGAAATATAAAAATGGTTCAAAAAATTGTGGTACTTACGTACGATGGAATATCCCTCAGCCATGAAATCAATGTCATAAGACCAGTAGCAGCAAAATGGGTGGATTCAGGTACGATGATTCTAAGTGAAATAAGGCACACAGAAAAAGAAACTTATCATAAGATATCACTTATGAAGATCCTGTAAACATGGCTACACTTGAACTGAGTTAGGAAAGAGAACAGTGTCTCACATTTAGAAAACACTCTTATGCCTGCTTAAGGGGGAAGGAGAGGTGGGGTGATGCATAAAACCAGAGTTTGATATAAGCACAGGTACCGTTCCAAAAACCAACTATGGAATAGACAAGACCTACACCTTCCTCAGCGAAAGGGACTCAAAACCCCATATTTCCCGCAGAGGAATATATCTGACTAGTAAAGTAAGAATCTTAAAACCTATGTATTGATATGTCTCCGTAAGGGAATCAATTGTGTCTAGACTGGGATAAATATGGCAGCGAGAATCAGCTCAAAACCACTATAAAAAGGAATTTCAAAAATAAAACAAAAAAACTGGGAAATTCTTTACAATTCCTTCAGGGTCTCTGATGAAACCTGAAATGACCCTATCTACAATGACAGCTGGATGTGGCATAAGGCTGGACACTTGGGACTGAGAGGATTGGTGAGATTGGGTGAGCAAATGCAGACCCTTTAAAGCAATAATGCATGGCACACATTCCATGGGTCCCAACTCTCCAGGTTGAAGGGAATATTACTACAGATATAATATGTACGGGAATCCTAGAGAATGGACACACTGTGAATACGAAAGGTTTCTAAAACTCAACGAATAGTCCCTCTCCTGGTGCTCCGGTTTGACTTTCCATCTGCTTTATTATCAACCTCCCAACTTGGAGAGACAGCCCCTTTAACCTCCTGGTTCGCACAGGTTGCCAATTTGGCAGAGGATGAAAGGGAAGAGGGAGAACCAATGAGAGAGTAGCTGTTAGGCATTTGGACGGGCACATATCACTGTAATTTCCCGGCAGGAAGAAGAATTAACCAAAGTCTCAGCCACCCACCGGGAATCAGTATAGATCCTGAACCAAAATTTTGGACTTGCGGTCAGCTCACCAAAAACGAGTTGAAAAATGGAGCTCAGGGGCACAGCAATTCACAAACTGGCCGAGTAATAAAGGACAACTATCGTCCAAAAATCTGTTGAGGGAAGGCAACCAGGTGGACTTGAAAGCGAGGCAGAATAGCAGGAAACAGATTTCAAGAGGTACGTTGGAATCGCCTTTAAAGCACAGGAAGAGGGGCACAACTTCGACAATGATGCACTTGGCCAAAAAGGGCGTATGCGTTTTCTCCTGAATATATTCAGGAGAAAACGCATACGCCCTTTTTGGCCAAGCAAGCAAACGGGCAATGCAAATCTGTACGACAAAGAAGTATCACTTCCCACCGGTCAAAAGGGACATCCACAAAATGTGTAAAAACCAGAAAGGCAAGACAGGCCCTGGAGAACAGGGAGCCTTGTTATGCTGATGGGCGGGATGTAAATTGCCAACTGCCTCTCTGGGGGAGTGCATTGTGTTCCCCAAAACAAGTAAACAACAGAGCTACAGAGCCAAGGGCACTTCCCGTCTAGGGAATATACCTGGGAAAAACTGAAAATCAATAAGACAGAGCCACGCCAAAATTTAGGGCTGCACCGCTTACAATGACCTCAACTTGGATACAACTTAAATATCCCAGGAAATATAAAATTGGTTCAAAAAATTGTGGTACTTACGTACGATGGAATATCCCTCAGCCATGAAATCAATGTCATAAGACCAGTAGCAGCAAAATGGGTGGATTCAGGTACGATGATTCTAAGTGAAATAAGTCACAGAGAAAAAGAAACTTATCATAAGTTATCACTTATGAAGATCCTGTAAACATGGCTACACTTGAACTGAGTTAGGAAAGAGAACAGTGTCTCACATTTAGAAAACACTCTTATGCCTGCTTAAGGGGGAAGGAGAGGTGGGGTGATGCATAAAACCAGAGTTTGATATAAGCACAGGTACCGTTCCAAAAACCAACTATGGAATAGACAAGACCTACACCTTCCTCAGTGAAAGGGACTCAAAACCCCATATTTCCCGCAGAGGAATATATCTGACTAGTAAGAATCTTAAAACCTATGTATTGATATGTCTCCGTAAGGGAATCAAGTGTGTCTAGACTGGCATAAACATGGCAGCGAGAAGCAGCTCAAACCCACTATAAAAAGGAATTTCAAAAACAAAACAAAAAAAACTGGGAAATTCTTTACAATTCCTTCAGGGTCTCTGATGAAACCTGAAATGACCCTATCTACAATGACAGCTGGATGTGGCATAAGGTTGGACACTTGGGACTGAGAGGATTGGTGAGATTGGGTGAGCAAATGCAGACCCTTTAAAGCAATAATGCATGGCACACATTCCATGGGTCCCAACTCTCCAGGTTGAAGGGAATATTACTACAGATATAACATGTACGGGAATCCTAGAGAACGGACACACTGTGAATACGAATGGTTTCTAAAACTCAATGAATAGTCCCTCTCCTGGTGCTCCAGTTTGACTTTCCATCTGCTTTATTATCAACCTCCCAACTTGGAGAGACAGCCCCTTTAACCTCCTGGTTCGCACAGGTTGCCAATTTGGCAGAGGATGAAAGGGAAGAGGGAGAACCAATGAGAGAGTAGCTGTTAGGCATTTGGACGGGCACATATCACTGTAATTTCCCAGCAGGAAGAAGAATTAACCAAAGTCTCAGCCCCCCACCGGGAACCAGTATAGGTCCTGAACCAAAATTTTGGACTTGCGGTCACCTCACCTAACACGAGTTGAAAAATGGAGCTCAGGGGCACAGCAATTCACAAACTGGCCGAGTAATAAAGGACAACTATCGTCCAAATATCTGTTGAGGGAAGGCCACGAGGCGGACTTGAAAGCGAGGCAGAATAGCAGGAAACAGATTTCAAGAGGTACGTTGGAATCGCCTTTAAAGCACAGGAAGAGGGGCACAACTTCGACAATGATGCACTTGGCCAAAAAGGGCGTATGCGTTTTCTCCTGAATATATTCAGGAGAAAACGCATACGCCCTTTTTGGCCAAGCAAGCAAGCGGGCAATGCAAATCTGCACTACAAAGAAGTATCACTTCCCACCAGTCAAAAGGGACATCCACAAAATGTGTAAAAACCAGAAAGGCAAGACAGGCCCTGGAGAACAGGGTGCCTTGTTATGCTGATGGGCGGGATGTAAATTGCCAACTGCCTCTCTGGAGGAGTGCATTGTGTTCCCTAAAACAAGTAAACAACAGAGCTACAGAGCCAAGGGCACTTCCAGTCTAGGGAATATACCTTGGGAAAACTGAAAATCAAAAAGACACAGCCACCCCAAAATTTAGGGCTGCACTGCTTACAAGGACCTCAACTTGGGTACACCTTAAATATCCCAGGAAATATAAAATGGGTTCAAAAAATTGTGGTACTTACATACGATGGAATATCCCTCAGCCATGAAATCAATGTCATAAGACCAGTAGCAGCAAAATGGGTGGATTCAGGTACGATGATTCTAAGTGAAATAAGTCACAGAGAAAAAGAAACTTATCATAAGATATCACTTATGAAGATCCTGTAAACATGGCTACACTTGAACTGAGTTAGGAAAGAGAACAGTGTCTCACATTTAGAAAACACTCTTATGCCTGCTTAAGGGGGAAGGAGAGGTGGGGTGATGCATAAAACCAGAGTTTGATATAAGCAGAGGTACCGTTCCAAAAACCAACTATGGAATAGACAAGACCTACACCTTCCTCAGTGAAAGGGACTCAAAACCCCATATTTCCCGCAGAGGAATATATCTGACTAGTAAGAATCTTAAAACCTATGTATTGGTATGTCTCCGTAAGGGAATCAAGTGTGTCTAGACTGGGATAAATATGGCAGCGAGAATCAGCTCAAACCCACTATAAAAAGGAATTTCAAAAATAAAACAAAAAAACTGGGAAATTCTTTACAATTCCTTCAGGGTCTCTGATGAAACCTGAAATGACCCTATCTACAATGACAGCTGGATGTGGCATAAGGCTGGACACTTGGGACTGAGAGGATTGGTGAGATTGGGTGAGCAAATGCAGACCCTTTAAAGCAATAATGCATGGCACACATTCCATGGGTCCCAACTCTCCAGGTTGAAGGGAATATTGCTACAGATATAACATGTACGGGAATCCTAGAGAACGGACACACTGTGAATACGAAAGGTTTCTAAAACTCAACGAATAGTCCCTCTCCTGGTGCTCCGGTTTGACTTTCCATCTGCTTTATTATCAACCTCCCAACTTGGAGAGACAGCCCCTTTAACCTCCTGGTTCGCACAGGTTGCCAATTTGGCAGAGGATGAAAGGGAAGAGGGAGAACCAATGAGAGAGTAGCTGTTAGGCATTTGGACGGGCACATATCACTGTAATTTCCCGGCAGGAAGAAGAATTAACCAAAGTCTCAGCCACCCACCGGGAATCAGTATAGATCCTGAACCAAAATTTTGGACTTGCGGTCAGCTCACCAAAAACGAGTTGAAAAATGGAGCTCAGGGGCACAGCAATTCACAAACTGGCCGAGTAATAAAGGACAACTATCGTCCAAAAATCTGTTGAGGGAAGGCAATGAGGCGGACTTGAAAGCGTGGCAGAATAGCAGGAAACAGATTTCAAGAGGTACATTGGAATCGCCTTTAAAGCACAGGAAGAGGGGCACAACTTCGACAATGATGCACTTGGCCAAAAAGGGCGTATGTGCTTTCTCCTGAATATATTCAGGAGAAAACTCATACGCGCTTTTTGGCCAAGCAAGCAAGCGGGCAATGCAAATCTGCACTACAAAGAAGTATCACTTCCCACTAGTCAAAAGGGACATCCACAAAATGTGTAAAAACCAGAAAGGCAAGACAGGCCCTGGAGAACAGGGTGCCTTGTTATGCTGATGGGCGGGATGTAAATTGCCAACTGCCTCTCTGGAGGAGTGCATTGTGTTCCCTAAAACAAGTAAACAACAGAGCTACAGAGGCAAGGGTACTTCCAGTCTAGGGAATATACCTTGGGAAAACTGAAAATCAAAAAGACACAGCCACCCCAAAATTTAGGGCTGCACTGTTTACAAGGACCTCAACTTGGGTACACCTTAAATATCCCAGGAAATATAAAAATGGTTCAAAAAATTGTGGTACTTACGTACGATGGAATATCCCTCAGCCATGAAATCAATGTCATAAGACCAGTAGCAGCAAAATGGGTGGATTCAGGTACGATGATTCTAAGTGAAATAAGTCACACAGAAAAAGAAACTTATCATAAGATATCACTTATGAAGATCCTGTAAACATGGCTACACTTGAACTGAGTTAGGAAAGAGAACAGTGTCTCACATTTAGAAAACACTCTTATGCCTGCTTAAGGGGGAAGGAGAGGTGGGGTGATGCATAAAACCAGAGTTTGATATAAGCACAGGTACCGTTCCAAAAACCAACTATGGAATAGACAAGACCTACACCTTCCTCAGTGAAAGGGACTCAAAACCCCATATTTCCCGCAGAGGAATATATCTGACTAGTAAAGTAAGAATCTTAAAACCTATGTATTGATATGTCTCCGTAAGTGAATCAATTGTGTCTAGACTGGGATAAATATGGCAGCGAGAATCAGCTCAAACCCACTATAAAAAGGAATTTCAAAAATAAAACAAAAAAACTGGGAAATTCTTTACAATTCCTTCAGGGTCTCTGATGAAACCTGAAATGACCCTATCTACAATGACAGCTGGATGTGGCATAAGGCTGGACACTTGGGACTGAGAGGATTGGTGAGATTGGGTGAGCAAATGCAGACCCTTTAAAGCAATAATGCATGGCACACATTCCATGGGTCCCAACTCTCCAGGTTGAAGGGAATATTACTACAGATATAACATGTACGGGAATCCTAGAGAACGGACACACTGTGAATACGAAAGGTTTCTAAAACTCAACGAATAGTCCCTCTCCTGGTGCTCCGGTTTGACTTTCCCTCTGCTTTATTATCAACCTCCCA
Organism: Hyperoodon ampullatus; assembly: GCF_949752795.1. NCBI lineage: Eukaryota > Metazoa > Chordata > Mammalia > Artiodactyla > Ziphiidae > Hyperoodon > Hyperoodon ampullatus. Next base: position 95,980 of record NW_027640363.1, read on the forward strand.
ACTTGGAGAGACAGCCCCTTTAACCTCCTGGTTCGCACAGGTTGCCAATTTGGCAGAGGATGAAAGGGAAGAGGGAGAACCAATGAGAGAGTAGCTGTTATGCATTTGGACGGGCACATATCACTCTAATTTCCCGGCAGAAAGAAGAATTAACCAAAGTCTCAGCCCCCCACCGGGAACCAGCATAGATCCTGAACCAAAATTTTGGACCTGCGGTCAGCTCACCAAAAACGAGTTGAAAAATGGAGCTCAGGGGCAGAGCAATTAACAAACTGGCCGAGTAATAAAGGACAACTATCGTCCAAAAATCTGTTGAGGGAAGGCAACGAGGTGGACTTGAAAACGAAGCAGAATAGCAGGAAACAGATTTCAAGAGGTACGTTGGAATCACCTTTAAAGCACTGGATGAGGGGCACAACTTCGACAATGATGCACTTGGCCAAAAAGTGCGTATGCGTTTTCTCCTGAATATATTCAGGAGAAAACGCATACGCCCTTTTTGGCCAAGCAAGCAATCGGGCAATGCAAATCTGCACTACAAAGAAGTATCACTTCCCACCGGTCAAAAGGGACATCCACAAAATGTGTAAAAACCAGAAAGGCAAGACAGGCACTGGAGAACAGGGAGCCTTGTTATGCTGATGGGCGGGATGTAAATTGCCCACTGCCTCTCTGGAGGAGTGCATTGTGTTCCCTAAAACAAGTAAACAACAGAGCTACGGAGCCAAGGGCACTTCCAGTCTAGGGAATATACCTGGGAAAAACTGAAAATCAATAAGACAGAGCCACCCCAAAATTTAGGGCTGCACTGCTTACAAGGACATCAACTTGGGTACACCTTAAATATCCCAGGAAATATAAAATTGGTTCAAAAAATTGTGGTACTTACGTACGATGGAATATCCCTCAGCCATGAAATCAATGTCATAAGACCAGTAGCAGCAAAATGGGTGGATTCAGGTACGATGATTTTAAGTGAAATAAGTCACAGAGAAAAAGAAACTTATCATAAGTTATCACTTATGAAGATCCTGTAAACATGGCTACACTTGAACTGAGTTAGGAAAGAGAACAGTGTCTCACATTTAGAAAACACTCTTATGCCTGCTTAAGGGGGAAGGAGAGGTGGGGTGATGCATAAAACCAGAGTTTGATATAAGCACAGGTACCGTTCCAAAAACCAACTATGGAATAGACAAGACCTACACCTTCCTCAGTGAAAGGGACTCAAAACCCCATATTTCCCGCAGAGGAATATATCTGACTAGTAAGAATCTTAAAACCTATGTATTGATATGTCTCCGTAAGGGAATCAAGTGTGTCTAGAATGGCATAAATATGGCAGCGAGAATCAGCTCTAACCCACTATAAAAAGGAATTTCAAAAATAAAACAAAAAAACTGGGAAATTCTTTACAATTCCTTCAGGGTCTCTGATGAAACCTGAAATGACCCTATCTACAATGACAGCTGGATGTGGCATAAGGCTGGACACTTGGGACTGAGAGGATTGGTGAGATTGGGTGAGCAAATGCAGACCCTTTAAAGCAATAATGCATGGCACACATTCCATGGGTCCCAACTCTCCAGGTTGAAGGGAATATTACTACAGATATAATATGTACGGGAATCCTAGAGAATGGACACACTGTGAATACGAAAGGTTTCTAAAACTCAACGAATAGTCCCTCTCCTGGTGCTCCGGTTTGACTTTCCATCTGCTTTATTATCAACCTCCCAACTTGGAGAGACAGCCCCTTTAACCTACTGGTTCGCACAGGTTGCCAATTTGGCAGAGGATGAAAGGGAAGAGGGAGAACCAATGAGAGAGTAGCTGTTAGGCATTTGGACGGGCACATATCACTGTAATTTCCCGGCAGGAAGAAGAATTAACCAAAGTCTCAGCCACCCACCGGGAATCAGTATAGATCCTGAACCAAAATTTTGGACTTGCGGTCAGCTCACCAAAAACGAGTTGAAAAATGGAGCTCAGGGGCACAGCAATTCACAAACTGGCCGAGTAATAAAGGACAACTATCGTCCAAAAATCTGTTGAGGGAAGGCAACGAGGCGGACTTGAAAGCGAGGCAGAATAGCAGGAAACAGATTTCAAGAGGTACGTTGGAATCGCCTTTAAAGCACAGGAAGAGGGGCACAACTTCGACAATGATGCACTTGGCCAAAAAGGGCGTATGCGTTTTCTCCTGAATATATTCAGGAGAAAACGCATACGCCCTTTTTGGCCAAGCAAGCAAGCGGGCAATGCAAATCTGCACTACAAAGAAGTATCACTTCCCACCGGTCAAAAGGGACATCCACAAAATGTGTAAAAACCAGAAAGGCAAGACTGGCCCTGGAGAACAGGGAGCCTTGTTATGCTGATGGGCGGGATGTAAATTGCCAACTGCCTCTCTGGAGGAGTGCATTGTGTTCCCTAAAACAAGTAAACAACAGAGCTACAGAGCCAAGGGCACTTCCAGTCTAGGGAATATTCCTTGGGAAAACTGAAAATCAATAAGACAGAGCCACCCCAAAATTTAGGGCTGCACTGCTTACAAGGACCTCAACTTGGGTACACCTTAAATATCCCAGGAAATATAAAAATGGTTCAAAAAATTGTGGTACTTACGTACGATGGAATATCCCTCAGCCATGAAATCAATGTCATAAGACCAGTAGCAGCAAAATGGGTGGATTCAGGTACGATGATTCTAAGTGAAATAAGTCACAGAGAAAAAGAAACTTATCATAAGTTATCACTTATGAAGATCCTGTAAACATGGCTACACTTGAACTGAGTTAGGAAAGAGAACAGTGTCTCACATTTAGAAAACACTCTTATGCCTGCTTAAGGGGGAAGGAGAGGTGGGGTGATGCATAAAACCAGAGTTTGATATAAGCACAGGTACCGTTCCAAAAACCAACTATGGAATAGACAAGACCTACACCTTCCTCAGTGAAAGGGACTCAAAACCCCATATTTCCCGCAGAGGAATATATCTGACTAGTAAGAATCTTAAAACCTATGTATTGATATGTCTCCGTAAGGGAATCAAGTGTGTCTAGAATGGCATAAATATGGCAGCGAGAATCAGCTCAAACCCACTATAAAAAGGAATTTCAAAAATAAAACAAAAAAACTGGGAAATTCTTTACAATTCCTTCAGGGTCTCTGATGAAACCTGAAATGACCCTATCTACAATGACAGCTGGATGTGGCATAAGGCTGGACACTTGGGACTGAGAGGATTGGTGAGATTGGGTGAGCAAATGCAGACCCTTTAAAGCAATAATGCATGGCACACATTCCATGGGTCCCAACTCTCCAGGTTGAAGGGAATATTACTACAGATATAATATGTACGGGAATCCTAGAGAATGGACACACTGTGAATACGAAAGGTTTCTAAAACTCAACGAATAGTCCCTCTCCTGGTGCTCCGGTTTGACTTTCCATCTGCTTTATTATCAACCTCCCAACTTGGAGAGACAGCCCCTTTAACCTCCTGGTTCGCACAGGTTGCCAATTTGGCAGAGGATGAAAGGGAAGAGGGAGAACCAATGAGAGAGTAGCTGTTAGGCATTTGGACGGGCACATATCACTGTAATTTCCCGGCAGGAAGAAGAATTAACCAAAGTCTCAGCCACCCACCGGGAATCAGTATAGATCCTGAACCAAAATTTTGGACTTGCGGTCAGCTCACCAAAAACGAGTTGAAAAATGGAGCTCAGGGGCACAGCAATTCACAAACTGGCCGAGTAATAAAGGACAATTATCGTCCAAAAATCTGTTGAGGGAAGGCAACGAGGCGGACTTGAAAGCGAGGCAGAATAGCAGGAAACAGATTTCAAGAGGTACGTTGGAATCGCCTTTAAAGCACAGGAAGAGGGGCACAACTTCGACAATGATGCACTTGGCCAAAAAGGGCGTATGCGTTTTCTCCTGAATATATTCAGGAGAAAACGCATACGCCCTTTTTGGCCAAGCAAGCAAACGGGCAATGCAAATCTGCACTACAAAGAAGTATCACTTCCCACCGGTCAAAAGGGACATCCACAAAATGTGTAAAAACCAGAAAGGCAAGACAGGCCCTGGAGAACAGGGAGCCTTGTTATGCTGATGGGCGGGATGTAAATTGCCAACTGCCTCTCTGGAGGAGTGCATTGTGTTCCCTAAAACAAGTAAACAACAGAGCTACAGAGCCAAGGGCACTTCCAGTCTAGGGAATATACCTTGGGAAAACTGAAAATCAAAAAGACACAGCCACCCCAAAATTTAGGGCTGCACTGCTTACAAGGACCTCAACTTGGGTACACCTTAAATATCCCAGGAAATATAAAAATGGTTCAAAAAATTGTGGTACTTACGTACGATGGAATATCCCTCAGCCATGAAATCAATGTCATAAGACCAGTAGCAGCAAAATGGGTGGATTCAGGTACGATGATTCTAAGTGAAATAAGTCACAGAGAAAAAGAAACTTATCATAAGTTATCACTTATGAAGATCCTGTAAACATGGCTACACTTGAACTGAGTTAGGAAAGAGAACAGTGTCTCACATTTAGAAAACACTCTTATGCCTGCTTAAGGGGGAAGCAGAGGTGGGGTGATGCATAAAACCAGAGTTTGATATAAGCACAGGTACCGTTCCAAAAACCAACTATGGAATAGACAAGACCTACACCTTCCTCAGTGAAAGGGACTCAAAACCCCATATTTCCCGCAGAGGAATATATCTGACTAGTAAGAATCTTAAAACCTATGTATTGATATGTCTCCGTAAGGGAATCAAGTGTGTCTAGACTGGCATAAACATGGCAGCGAGAAGCAGCTCAAACCCACTATAAAAAGGAATTTCAAAAACAAAACAAAAAAAACTGGGAAATTCTTTACAATTCCTTCAGGGTCTCTGATGAAACCTGAAATGACCCTATCTACAATGACAGCTGGATGTGGCATAAGATTGGACACTTGGGACTGAGAGGATTGGTGAGATTGGGTGAGCAAATGCAGACCCTTTAAAGCAATAATGCATGGCACACATTCCATGGGTCCCAACTCTCCAGGTTGAAGGGAATATTACTACAGATATAACATGTACGGGAATCCTAGAGAACGGACACACTGTGAATACGAAAGGTTTCTAAAACTCAATGAATAGTCCCTCTCCTGGTGCTCCGGTTTGACTTTCCATCTGCTTTATTATCAACCTCCCAACTTGGAGAGACAGCCCCTTTAACCTCCTGGTTCGCACAGGTTGCCAATTTGGCAGAGGATGAAAGGGAAGAGGAAGAACCAATGAGAGAGTAGCTGTTAGGCATTTGGACGGGCACATATCACTGTAATTTCCTGGCAGGAAGAAGAATTAACCAAAGTCTCAGCCAACCACCGGGAATCAGTATAGATCCTGAACCAAAATTTTGGACTTGCGGTCAGCTCACCAAAAACGAGTTGAAAAATGGAGCTCAGGGGCACAGCAATTCACAAACTGGCCGAGTAATAAAGGACAACTATCGTCCAAAAATCTGTTGAGGGAAGGCAACGAGGTGGACTTGAAAGCGAGGCAGAATAGCAGGAAACAGATTTCAAGAGGTACGTTGGAATCGCCTTTAAAGCACAGGAAGAGGGGCACAACTTTGATAATGATGCACTTGGCCAAAAAGGGCGTATGCGTTTTCTCCTGAATATATTCAGGAGAAAACGCATACGCCCTTTTTGGCCAAGCAAGCAAGCGGGCAATGCAAATCTGCACTACAAAGAAGTATCACTTCCCACCAGTCAAAAGGGACATCCACAAAATGTGTAAAAACCAGAAAGGCAAGACAGGCCCTGGAGAACAGGGTGCCTTGTTATGCTGATGGGCGGGATGTAAATTGCCAACTGCCTCTCTGGAGGAGTGCATTGTGTTCCCTAAAACAAGTAAACAACAGAGCTACAGAGCCAAGGGCACTTCCAGTCTAGGGAATATACCTTGGGAAAACTGAAAATCAAAAAGACACAGCCACCCCAAAATTTAGGGCTGCACTGCTTACAAGGACCTCAACTCGGGTACACCTTAAATATCCCAGGAAATATAAAAATGGTTCAAAAAATTGTGGTACTTACGTACGATGGAATATCCCTCAGCCATGAAATCAATGTCATAAGACCAGTAGCAGCAAAATGGGTGGATTCAGGTACGATGATTCTAAGTGAAATAAGGCACAGAGAAAAAGAAACTTATCCTAAGATATCACTTATGAAGATCCTGTAAACATGGCTACACTTGAACTGAGTTAGGAAAGAGAACAGTGTCTCACATTTAGAAAACACTCTTATGCCTGCTTAAGGGGGAAGGAGAGGTGGGGTGATGCATAAAACCAGAGTTTGATATAAGCACAGGTACCGTTCCAAAAACCAACTATGGAATAGACAAGACCTACACCTTCCTCAGTGAAAGGGACTCAAAACCCCATATTTCCCGCAGAGGAATATATCTGACTAGTAAGAATCTTAAAATCTATGTATTGGTATGTCTCCGTAAGGGAATCAAGTGTGTCTAGACTGGGATAAATATGGCAGCGAGAATCAGCTCAAACCCACTATAAAAAGGAATTTCAAAAATAAAACAAAAAAACTGGGAAATTCTTTACAATTCCTTCAGGGTCTCTGATGAAACCTGAAATGACCCTATCTACAATGACAGCTGGATGTGGCATAAGGCTGGACACTTGGGACTGAGAGGATTGGTGAGATTGGGTGAGCAAATGAAGACCCTTTAAAGCAATAATGCATGGCACACATTCCATGGGTCCCAACTCTCCAGGTTGAAGGGAATATTACTACAGATATAATATGTACGGGAATCCTAGAGAATGGACACACTGTGAATACAAAAGGTTTCTAAAACTCAACGAATAGTCCCTCTCCTGGTGCTCCGGTTTGACTTTCCATCTGCTTTATTATCAACCTCCCAACTTGGAGAGACAGCCCCTTTAACCTACTGGTTCGCACAGGTTGCCAATTTGGCAGAGGATGAAAGGGAAGAGGGAGAACCAATGAGAGAGTAGCTGTTAGGCATTTGGACGGGCACATATCACTGTAATTTCCCGGCAGGAAGAAGAATTAACCAAAGTCTCAGCCACCCACCGGGAATCAGTATAGATCCTGAACCAAAATTTTGGACTTGCGGTCAGCTCACCAAAAACGAGTTGAAAAATGGAGCTCAGGGGCACAGCAATTCACAAACTGGCCGAGTAATAAAGGACAACTATCGTCCAAAAATCTGTTGAGGGAAGGCAACGAGGCAGACTTGAAAGCGAGGCAGAATAGCAGGAAACAGATTTCAAGAGGTACGTTGGAATCGCCTTTAAAGCACAGGAAGAGGGGCACAACTTCGACAATGATGCACTTGGCCAAAAAGGGCGTATGCGTTTTCTCCTGAATATATTCAGGAGAAAACGCATACGCCCTTTTTGGCCAAGCAAGCAAACGGGCAATGCAAATCTGCACTACAAAGAAGTATCACTTCCCACCGGTCAAAAGGGACATCCACAAAATGTGTAAAAACCAGAAAGGCAAGACAGGCCCTGGAGAACAGGGAGCCTTGTTATGCTGATGGGCGGGATGTAAATTGCCAACTGCCTCTCTGGGGGAGTGCATTGTGTTCCCCAAAACAAGTAAACAACAGAGCTACAGAGCCAAGGGCACTTCCCGTCTAGGGAATATACCTGGGAAAAACTGAAAATCAATAAGACAGAGCCACGCCAAAATTTAGGGCTGCACCGCTTACAATGACCTCAACTAGGATACAACTTAAATATCCCAGGAAATATAAAATTGGTTCAAAAAATTGTGGTACTTACGTACGATGGAATATCCCTCAGCCATGAAATCAATGTCATAAGACCAGTAGCAGCAAAATGGGTGGATTCAGGTACGATGATTCTAAGTGAAATAAGTCACAGAGAAAAAGAAACTTATCATAAGTTATCACTTATGAAGATCCTGTAAACATGGCTACACTTGAACTGAGTTAGGAAAGAGAACAGTGTCTCACATTTAGAAAACACTCTTATGCCTGCTTAAGGGGGAAGGAGAGGTGGGGTGATGCATAAAACCAGAGTTTGATATAAGCACAGGTACCGTTCCAAAAACCAACTATGGAATAGACAAGACCTACACCTTCCTCAGTGAAAGGGACTCAAAACCCCATATTTCCCGCAGAGGAATATATCTGACTAGTAAGAATCTTAAAACCTATGTATTGATATGTCTCCGTAAGGGAATCAAGTGTGTCTAGACTGGCATAAACATGGCAGCGAGAAGCAGCTCAAACCCACTATAAAAAGGAATTTCAAAAACAAAACAAAAAAAACTGGGAAATTCTTTACAATTCCTTCAGGGTCTCTGATGAAACCTGAAATGACCCTATCTACAATGACAGCTGGATGTGGCATAAGGTTGGACACTTGGGACTGAGAGGATTGGTGAGATTGGGTGAGCAAATGCAGACCCTTTAAAGCAATAATGCATGGCACACATTCCATGGGTCCCAACTCTCCAGGTTGAAGGGAATATTACTACAGATATAACATGTACGGGAATCCTAGAGAACGGACACACTGTGAATACGAATGGTTTCTAAAACTCAATGAATAGTCCCTCTCCTGGTGCTCCGGTTTGACTTTCCATCTGCTTTATTATCAACCTCCCAACTTGGAGAGACAGCCCCTTTAACCTCCTGGTTCGCACAGGTTGCCAATTTGGCAGAGGATGAAAGGGAAGAGGGAGAACCAATGAGAGAGTAACTGTTAGGCATTTGGACGGGCACATATCACTGTAATTTCCTGGCAGGAAGAAGAATTAACCAAAGTCTCAGCCACCCACCGGGAATCAGTATAGATCCTGAACCAAAATTTTGGACTTGCGGTCACCTCACCAAAAACGAGTTGAAAAATGGAGCTCAGGGGCACAGCAATTCACAAACTGGCCGAGTAATAAAGGACAACTATCGTCCAAAAATCTGTTGAGGGAAGGCAATGAGGCAGACTTGAAAGCGTGGCAGAATAGCAGGAAACAGATTTCAAGAGGTACGTTGGAATCGCCTTTAAAGCACAGGAAGAGGGGCACGACTTTGATAATGATGCACTTGGCCAAAAAGGGCGTATGCGTTTTCTCCTGAATATATTCAGGAGAAAACGCATACGCCCTTTTTGGCCAAGCAAGCAAGCGGGCAATGCAAATCTGCACTACAAAGAAGTATCACTTCCCACCAGTCAAAAGGGACATCCACAAAATGTGTAAAAACCAGAAAGGCAAGACAGGCCCTGGAGAACAGGGTGCCTTGTTATGCTGATGGGCGGGATGTAAATTGCCAACTGCCTCTCTGGAGGAGTGCATTGTGTTCCCTAAAACAAGTAAACAACAGAGCTACAGAGCCAAGGGCACTTCCAGTCTAGGGAATATACCTTGGGAAAACTGAAAATCAAAAAGACACAGCCACCCCAAAATTTAGGGCTGCACTGCTTACAAGGACCTCAACTTGGGTACACCTTAAATATCCCAGGAAATATAAAAATGGTTCAAAAAATTGTGGTACTTACGTACGATGGAATATCCCTCAGCCATGAAATCAATGTCATAAGACCAGTAGCAGCAAAATGGGTGGATTCAGGTACGATGATTCTAAGTGAAATAAGGCACACAGAAAAAGAAACTTATCATAAGATATCACTTATGAAGATCCTGTAAACATGGCTACACTTGAACTGAGTTAGGAAAGAGAACAGTGTCTCACATTTAGAAAACACTCTTATGCCTGCTTAAGGGGGAAGGAGAGGTGGGGTGATGCATAAAACCAGAGTTTGATATAAGCACAGGTACCGTTCCAAAAACCAACTATGGAATAGACAAGACCTACACCTTCCTCAGTGAAAGGGACTCAAAACACCATATTTCCCGCAGAGGAATATATCTGACTAGTAAGAATCTTAAAATCTATGTATTGGTATGTCTCCGTAAGGGAATCAAGTGTGTCTAGACTGGGATAAATATGGCAGCGAGAATCAGCTCAAACCCACTATAAAAAGGAATTTCAAAAATAAAACAAAAAAACTGGGAAATTCTTTACAATTCCTTCAGGGTCTCTGATGAAACCTGAAATGACCCTATCTACAATGACAGCTGGATGTGGCATAAGGCTGGACACTTGGGACTGAGAGGATTGGTGAGATTGGGTGAGCAAATGCAGACCCTTTAAAGCAATAATGCATGGCACACATTCCATGGGTCCCAACTCTCCAGGTTGAAGGGAATATTACTACAGATATAATATGTACGGGAATCCTAGAGAATGGACACACTGTGAATACGAAAGGTTTCTAAAACTCAACGAATAGTCCCTCTCCTGGTGCTCCGGTTTGACTTTCCATCTGCTTTATTATCAACCTCCGAACTTGGAGAGACAGCCCCTTTAACCTACTGGTTCGCACAGGTTGCCAATTTGGCAGAGGATGAAAGGGAAGAGGGAGAACCAATGAGAGAGTAGCTGTTAGGCATTTGGACGGGCACATATCACTGTAATTTCCCGGCAGGAAGAAGAATTAACCAAATTCTCAGCCACCCAGCGGGAACCAGTATAGGTCCTGAACCAAAATTTTGGACTTGCGGTCAGCTCACCAAAAACGAGTTGAAAAATGGAGCTCAGGGGCACAGCAATTCACAAACTGGCCGAGTAATAAAGGACAACTATCGTCCAAAAATCTGTTGAGGGAAGGCAACGAGGCAGACTTGAAAGCGAGGCAGAAGAGCAGGAAACAGATTTCAAGAGGTACGTTGGAATCGCCTTTAAAGCACAGGAAGAGGGGCACAACTTCGACAATGATGCACTTGGCCAAAAAGGGCGTATGCGTTTTCTCCTGAATATATTCAGGAGAAAACGCATACGCCCTTTTTGGCCAAGCAAGCAAACGGGCAATGCAAATCTGCACTACAAAGAAGTATCACTTCCCACCGGTCAAAAGGGACATCCACAAAATGTGTAAAAACCAGAAAGGCAAGACAGGCCCTGGAGAACAGGGAGCCTTGTTATGCTGATGGGCGGGATGTAAATTGCCAACTGCCTCTCTGGGGGAGTGCATTGTGTTCCCCAAAACAAGTAAACAACAGAGCTACAGAGCCAAGGGCACTTCCCGTCTAGGGAATATACCTGGGAAAAACTGAAAATCAATAAGACAGAGCCACGCCAAAATTTAGGGCTGCACCGCTTACAATGACCTCAACTTGGATACAACTTAAATATCCCAGGAAATATAAAATTGGTTCAAAAAATTGTGGTACTTACGTACGATGGAATATCCCTCAGCCATGAAATCAATGTCATAAGACCAGTAGCAGCAAAATGGGTGGATTCAGGTACGATGATTCTAAGTGAAATAAGTCACACAGAAAAAGAAACTTATCATAAGTTATCACTTATGAAGATCCTGTAAACATGGCTACACTTGAACTGAGTTAGGAAAGAGAACAGTGTCTCACATTTAGAAAACACTCTTATGCCTGCTTAAGGGGGAAGGAGAGGTGGGGTGATGCATAAAACCAGAGTTTGATATAAGCACAGGTACCGTTCCAAAAACCAACTATGGAATAGACAAGACCTACACCTTCCTCAGTGAAAGGGACTCAAAACCCCATATTTCCCGCAGAGGAATATATCTGACTAGTAAGAATCTTAAAACCTATGTATTGATATGTCTCCGTAAGGGAATCAAGTGTGTCTAGACTGGCATAAACATGGCAGCGAGAAGCAGCTCAAACCCACTATAAAAAGGAATTTCAAAAACAAAACAAAAAAAACTGGGAAATTCTTTACAATTCCTTCAGGGTCTCTGATGAAACCTGAAATGACCCTATCTACAATGACAGCTGGATGTGGCATAAGGTTGGACACTTGGGACTGAGAGGATTGGTGAGATTGGGTGAGCAAATGCAGACCCTTTAAAGCAATAATGCATGGCACACATTCCATGGGTCCCAACTCTCCAGGTTGAAGGGAATATTACTACAGATATAACATGTACGGGAATCCTAGAGAACGGACACACTGTGAATACGAATGGTTTCTAAAACTCAATGAATAGTCCCTCTCCTGGTGCTCCGGTTTGACTTTCCATCTGCTTTATTATCAACCTCCCAACTTGGAGAGACAGCCCCTTTAACCTCCTGGTTCGCACAGGTTGCCAATTTGGCAGAGGATGAAAGGGATGAGGGAGAACCAATGAGAGAGTAACTGTTAGGCATTTGGACGGGCACATATCACTGTAATTTCCTGGCAGGAAGAAGAATTAACCAAAGTCTCAGCCACCCACCGGGAATCAGTATAGATCCTGAACCAAAATTTTGGACTTGTGGTCACCTCACCAAAAACGAGTTGAAAAATGGAGCTCAGGGGCACAGCAATTCACAAACTGGCCGAGTAATAAAGGACAACTATCGTCCAAAAATCTGTTGAGGGAAGGCAATGAGGCGGACTTGAAAGCGTGGCAGAATAGCAGGAAACAGATTTCAAGAGGTACGTTGGAATCGCCTTTAAAGCACAGGAAGAGGGGCACGACTTTGATAATGATGCACTTGGCCAAAAAGGGCGTATGCGTTTTCTCCTGAATATATTCAGGAGAAAACGCATACGCCCTTTTTGGCCAAGCAAGCAAGCGGGCAATGCAAATCTGCACTACAAAGAAGTATCACTTCCCACCAGTCAAAAGGGACATCCACAAAATGTGTAAAAACCAGAAAGGCAAGACAGGCCCTGGAGAACAGGGTGCCTTGTTATGCTGATGGGCGGGATGTAAATTGCCAACTGCCTCTCTGGAGGAGTGCATTGTGTTCCCTAAAACAAGTAAACAACAGAGGTACAGAGCCAAGGGCACTTCCAGTCTAGGGAATATACCTTGGGAAAACTGAAAATCAAAAAGACACAGCCACCCCAAAATTTAGGGCTGCACTGCTTACAAGGACCTCAACTTGGGTACACCTTAAATATCCCAGGAAATATAAAAATGGTTCAAAAAATTGTGGTACTTACGTACGATGGAATATCCCTCAGCCATGAAATCAATGTCATAAGACCAGTAGCAGCAAAATGGGTGGATTCAGGTACGATGATTCTAAGTGAAATAAGGCACACAGAAAAAGAAACTTATCATAAGATATCACTTATGAAGATCCTGTAAACATGGCTACACTTGAACTGAGTTAGGAAAGAGAACAGTGTCTCACATTTAGAAAACACTCTTATGCCTGCTTAAGGGGGAAGGAGAGGTGGGGTGATGCATAAAACCAGAGTTTGATATAAGCACAGGTACCGTTCCAAAAACCAACTATGGAATAGACAAGACCTACACCTTCCTCAGTGAAAGGGACTCAAAACCCCATATTTCCCGCAGAGGAATATATCTGACTAGTAAGAATCTTAAAATCTATGTATTGGTATGTCTCCGTAAGGGAATCAAGTGTGTCTAGACTGGGATAAATATGGCAGCGAGAATCAGCTCAAACCCACTATAAAAAGGAATTTCAAAAATAAAACAAAAAAACTGGGAAATTCTTTACAATTCCTTCAGGGTCTCTGATGAAACCTGAAATGACCCTATCTACAATGACAGCTGGATGTGGCATAAGGCTGGACACTTGGGACTGAGAGGATTGGTGAGATTGGGTGAGCAAATGCAGACCCTTTAAAGCAATAATGCATGGCACACATTCCATGGGTCCCAACTCTCCAGGTTGAAGGGAATATTACTACAGATATTATATGTACGGGAATCCTAGAGAATGGACACACTGTGAATACGAAAGGTTTCTAAAACTCAACGAATAGTCCCTCTCCTGGTGCTCCGGTTTGACTTTCCATCTGCTTTATTATCAACCTCCCAACTTGGAGAGACAGCCCCTTTAACCTCCTGGTTCGCACAGGTTGCCAATTTGGCAGAGGATGAAAGGGAAGAGGGAGAACCAATGAGAGAGTAGCTGTTAGGCATTTGGACGGGCACATATCACTGTAATTTCCGGGCAGGAAGAAGAATTAACCAAAGTCTCAGCCACCCACCGGGAATCAGTATAGATCCTGAACCAAAATTTTGGACTTGCGGTCAGCTCACCAAAAACAAGTTGAAAAATGGAGCTCAGGGGCACAGCAATTCACAAACTGGCCGAGTAATAAAGGACAACTATCGTCCAAAAATCTGTTGAGGGAAGGCAACGAGGCGGACTTGAAAGCGAGGCAGAATAGCAGGAAACAGATTTCAAGAGGTACGTTGGAATCGCCTTTAAAGCACAGGAAGAGGGGCACAACTTCGACAATGATGCACTTGGCCAAAAAGGGCGTATGCGTTTTCTCCTGAATATATTCAGGAGAAAACGCATACGACCTTTTTGCCAGGCAAACAAGCGGGCAATGCAAATCTGCACTACAAAGAAGTATCACTTCCCACCGGTCAAAAGGGACATCCACAAAATGTGTAAAAACCAGAAAGGCAAGACAGGCCCTGGAGAACAGGGAGCCTTGTTATGCTGATGGGCGGGATGTAAATTGCCAACTGCCTCTCTGGAGGAGTGCATTGTGTTCCCTAAAACAAGTAAACAACAGAGCTACAGAGCCAAGGGCACTTCCAGTCTAGGGAATATACCTGGGAAAAACTGAAAATCAATAAGACAGAGCCACCCCAAAATTTAGGGCTGCACCGCTTACAATGACCTCAACTTGGGTACAACTTAAATATCCCAGGAAATATAAAATTGGTTCAAAAAATTGTGGTACTTACGTACGATGGAATATCCCTCAGCCATGAAATCAATGTCATAAGACCAGTAGCAGCAAAATGGGTGGATTCAGGTACGATGATTCTAAGTGAAATAAGTCACAGAGAAAAAGAAACTTATCATAAGTTATCACTTATGAAGATCCTGTAAACACGGCTACACTTGAACTGAGTTAGGAAAGAGAACAGTGTCTCACATTTAGAAAACACTCTTATGCCTGCTTAAGGGGGAAGGAGAGGTGGGGTGATGCATAAAACCAGAGTTTGATATAAGCACAGGTACCGTTCCAAAAACCAACTATGGAATAGACAAGACCTACACCTTCCTCAGTGAAAGGGACTCAAAACCCCATATTTCCCGCAGAGGAATATATCTGACTAGTAAGAATCTTAAAACCTATGTATTGATATGTCTCCGTAAGGGAATCAAGTGTGTCTAGACTGGCATAAACATGGCAGCGAGAAGCAGCTCAAACCCACTATAAAAAGGAATTTCAAAAACAAAACAAAAAAAACTGGGAAATTCTTTACAATTCCTTCAGGGTCTCTGATGAAACCTGAAATGACCCTATCTACAATGACAGCTGGATGTGGCATAAGGCTGGACACTTGGGACTGAGAGGATTGGTGAGATTGGGTGAGCAAATGCAGACCCTTTAAAGCAATAATGCATGGCACACATTCCATGGGTCCCAACTCTCCAGGTTGAAGGGAATATTACTACAGATATAACATGTACGGGAATCCTAGAGAACGGACACACTGTGAATACGAAAGGTTTCTAAAACTCAACGAATAGTCCCTCTCCTGGTGCTCTGGTTTGACTTTCCATCTGCTTTATTATCAACCTCCCAACTTGGAGAGACAGCCCCTTTAACCTCCTGGTTCGCACAGGTTGCCAATTTGGCAGAGGATGAAAGGGAAGAGGGAGAACCAATGAGAGAGTAGCTGTTAGGCATTTGGACGGGCACATATCACTGTAATTTCCCGGCAGGAAGAAGAATTAACCAAAGTCTCAGCCACCCACCGGGAATCAGTATAGATCCTGAACCAAAATTTTGGACTTGCGGTCAGCTCACCAAAAACGAGTTGAAAAATGGAGCTCAGGGGCACAGCAATTCACAAACTGGCCGAGTAATAAAGGACAACTATCATCCAAAAATCTGTTGAGGGAAGGCAATGAGGCGGACTTGAAAGCGTGGCAGAATAGCAGGAAACAGATTTCAAGAGGTACGTTGGAATCGCCTTTAAAGCACAGGAAGAGGGGCACAACTTTGATAATGATGCACTTGGCCAAAAAGGGCGTATGCGTTTTCTCCTGAATATATTCAGGAGAAAACGCATACGCCCTTTTTGGCCAAGCAAGCAAGCGGGCAATGCAAATCTGCACTACAAAGAAGTATCACTTCCCACCAGTCAAAAGGGACATCCACAAAATGTGTAAAAACCAGAAAGGCAAGACAGGCCATGGAGAACAGGGTGCCTTGTTATGCTGATGGGCGGGATGTAAATTGCCAACTGCCTCTCTGGAGGAGTGCATTGTGTTCCCTAAAACAAGTAAACAACAGAGCTACAGAGCCAAGGGCACTTCCAGTCTAGGGAATATACCTTGGGAAAACTGAAAATCAAAAAGACACAGCCACCCCAAAATTTAGGGCTGCACTGCTTACAAGGACCTCAACTTGGGTACACCTTAAATATCCCAGGAAATATAAAAATGGTTCAAAAAATTGTCGTACTTACGTACGATGGAATATCCCTCAGCCATGAAATCAATGTCATAAGACCAGTAGCAGCAAAATGGGTGGATTCAGGTACGATGATTCTAAGTGAAATAAGGCACACAGAAAAAGAAACTTATCATAAGATATCACTTATGAAGATCCTGTAAACATGGCTACACTTGAACTGAGTTAGGAAAGAGAACAGTGTCTCACATTTAGAAAACACTCTTATGCCTGCTTAAGGGGGAAGGAGAGGTGGGGTGATGCATAAAACCAGAGTTTGATATAAGCACAGGTACCGTTCCAAAAACCAACTATGGAATAGACAAGACCTACACCTTCCTCAGTGAAAGGGACTCAAAACCCCATATTTCCCGCAGAGGAATATATCTGACTAGTAAGAATCTTAAAATCTATGTATTGGTATGTCTCCGTAAGGGAATCAAGTGTGTCTAGACTGGGATAAATATGGCAGCGAGAATCAGCTCAAACCCACTATAAAAAGGAATTTCAAAAATAAAACAAAAAAACTGGGAAATTCTTTACAATTCCTTCAGGGTCTCTGATGAAACCAGAAATGACCCTATCTACAATGACAGCTGGATGTGGCATAAGGCTGGACACTTGGGACTGAGAGGATTGGTGAGATTGGGTGAGCAAATGCAGACCCTTTAAAGCAATAATGCATGGCACACATTCCATGGGTCCCAAATCTCCAGGTTGAAGGGAATATTACTACAGATATAACATGTACGGGAATCCTAGAGAACGGACACACTGTGAATACGAAAGGTTTCTAAAACTCAACGAATAGTCCCTCTCCTGGTGCTCCGGTTTGACTTTCCATCTGCTTTATTATCAACCTCCCAACTTGGAGAGACAGCCCCTTTAACCTCCTGGTTCGCACAGGTTGCCAATTTGGCAGAGGATGAAAGGGAAGAGGGAGAACCAATGAGAGAGTAGCTGTTAGGCATTTGGACAGGCACATATCACTGTAATTTCCCGGCAGGGAGAAGAATTAACCAAAGTCTCAGCCACCCACCAGGAATCAGTATAGATCCTGAACCAAAATTTTGAACTTGCGGTCAGCTCACCAAAAACGAGTTGAAAAATGGAGCTCAGGGGCACAGCAATTCACAAACTGGCCGAGTAATAAAGGACAACTATCGTCCAAAAATCTGTGGAGGGAAGGCAACGAGGCGGACTTGAAAGCGAGGCAGAATAGCAGGAAACAGATTTCAAGAGGTACGTTGGAATCGCCTTTAAAGCACAGGAAGAGGGGCACAACTTCGACAATGATGCACTTGGCCAAAAAGGGCGTATGCGTTTTCTCCTGAATATATTCAGGAGAAAACGCATACGCCCTTTTTGGCCAAGCAAGCAAGCGGGCAATGCATATCTCCACTACAAAGAAGTATCACTTCCCACCGGTCAAAAGGGACATCCACAAAATGTGTAAAAACCAGAAAGGCAAGACTGGTCCTGGAGAACAGGGAGCCTTGTTATGCTGATGGACGGGATGTAAATTGCCAACTGCCTCTCTGGAGGAGTGCATTGTGTTCCCTAAAACAAGTAAAGAACAGAGCTACAGAGCCAAGGGCACTTCCAGTCTAGGGAATATACCTGGGAAAAACTGAAAATCAATAAGACAGAGCCACCCCAATATTTTGGGCTGCACTGCTTACAAGGACCTCAACTTGGGTACACCTTAAATATCCCAGGAAATATAAAAATGGTTCAAAAAATTGTGGTACTTACGTACGATGGAATATCCCTCAGCCATGAAATCAATGTCATAAGACCAGTAGCAGCAAAATGGGTGGATTCAGGTACGATGATTCTAAGTGAAATAAGTCACAGAGAAAAAGAAACTTATCATAAGTTATCACTTATGAAGATCCTGTAAACATGGCTACACTTGAACTGATTTAGGAAAGAGAACAGTGTCTCACATTTAGAAAACACTCTTATGCCTGCTTAAGGGGGAAGGAGAGGTGGGGTGATGCATAAAACCAGAGTTTGATATAAGCACAGGTACCGTTCCAAAAACCAACTATGGAATAGACAAGACCTACACCTTCCTCAGTGAAAGGGACTCAAAACCCCATATTTCCCGCAGAGGAATATATCTGACTAGTAAGAATCTTAAAACCTATGTATTGATATGTCTCCGTAAGGGAATCAAGTGTGTCTAGAATGGCATAAATATGGCAGCGAGAATCAGCTCAAACCCACTATAAAAAGGAATTTCAAAAATAAAACAAAAAAACTGGGAAATTCTTTACAATTCCTTCAGGGTCTCTGATGAAACCTGAAATGACCCTATCTACAATGACAGCTGGATGTGGCATAAGGCTGGACACTTGGGACTGAGAGGATTGGTGAGATTGGGTGAGCAAATGCAGACCCTTTAAAGCAATAATGCATGGCACACATTCCATGGGTCCCAACTCTCCAGGTTGAAGGGAATATTACTACAGATATAATATGTACGGGAATCCTAGAGAATGGACACACTGTGAATACGAAAGGTTTCTAAAACTCAACGAATAGTCCCTCTCCTGGTGCTCCGGTTTGACTTTCCATCTGCTTTATTATCAACCTCCCAACTTGGAGAGACAGCCCCTTTAACCTCCTGGTTCGCACAGGTTGCCAATTTGGCAGAGGATGAAAGGGAAGAGGGAGAACCAATGAGAGAGTAGCTGTTAGGCATTTGGACGGGCACATATCACTGTAATTTCCCGGCAGGAAGAAGAATTAACCAAAGTCTCAGCCACCCACCGGGAATCAGTATAGATCCTGAACCAAAATTTTGGACTTGCGGTCAGCTCACCAAAAACGAGTTGAAAAATGGAGCTCAGGGGCACAGCAATTCACAAACTGGCCGAGTAATAAAGGACAACTATCGTCCAAAAATCTGTTGAGGGAAGGCAACGAGGCGGACTTGAAAGCGAGGCAGAATAGCAGGAAACAGATTTCAAGAGGTACGTTGGAATCGCCTTTAAAGCACAGGAAGAGGGGCACAACTTCGACAATGATGCACTTGGCCAAAAAGGGCGTATGTGTTTTCTCCTGAATATATTCAGGAGAAAACGCATACGCCCTTTTTGGCCAAGCAAGCAAGCGGGCAATGCAAATCTGCACTACAAAGAAGTATCACTTCCCACCGGTCAAAAGGGACATCCACAAAATGTGTAAAAACCAGAAAGGCAAGACAGGCCCTGGAGAACAGGGAGCCTTGTTATGCTGATGGGCGGGATGTAAATTGCCAACTGCCTCTCTGGAGGAGTGCATTGTGTTCCCTAAAACAAGTAAAGAACAGAGCTACAGAGCCAAGGGCACTTCCAGTCTAGGGAATATACCTGGGAAAAACTGAAAATCAATAAGACAGAGCCACCCCAAAATTTAGGGCTGCACCGCTTACAATGACCTCAACTTGGGTACACCTTAAATATCCCAGGAAATATAAAATTGGTTCAAAAAATTGTGGTACTTACGTACGATGGAATATCCCTCAGCCATGAAATCAATGTCATAAGACCAGTAGCAGCAAAATGGGTGGATTCAGGTACGATGATTCTAAGTGAAATAAGTCACAGAGAAAAAGAAACTTATCATAAGTTATCACTTATGAAGATCCTGTAAACATGGCTACACTTGAACTGAGTTAGGAAAGAGAACAGTGTCTCACATTTAGAAAACACTCTTATGCCTGCTTAAGGGGGAAGGAGAGGTGGGGTGATGCATAAAACCAGAGTTTGATATAAGCACAGGTACCGTTCCAAAAACCAACTATGGAATAGACAAGACCTACACCTTCCTCAGTGAAAGGGACTCAAAACCCCATATTTCCCGCAGAGGAATATATCTGACTAGTAAGAATCTTAAAACCTATGTATTGATATGTCTCCGTAAGGGAATCAAGTGTGTCTAGACTGGCATAAACATGGCAGTGAGAAGCAGCTCAAACCCACTATAAAAAGGAATTTCAAAAACAAAACAAAAAAAACTGGGAAATTCTTTAGAATTCCTTCAGGGTCTCTGATGAAACCTGAAATGACCCTATCTACAATGACAGCTGGATGTGGCATAAGGCTGGACACTTGGGACTGAGAGGATTGGTGAGATTGGGTGAGCAAATGCAGACCCTTTAAAGCAATAATGCATGGCACACATTCCATGGGTCCCAACTCTCCAGGTTGAAGGGAATATTACTACAGATATAACATGTACGGGAATCCTAGAGAACGGACACACTGTGAATACGAAAGGTTTCTAAAACTCAACGAATAGTCCCTCTCCTGGTGCTCCGGTTTGACTTTCCATCTGCTTTATTATCAACCTCCCAACTTGGAGAGACAGCCCCTTTAACCTCCTGGTTCGCACAGGTTGCCAATTTGGCAGAGGATGAAAGGGAAGAGGGAGAACCAATGAGAGAGTAGCTGTTAGGCATTTGGACGGGCACATATCACTGTAATTTCCCGGCAGGAAGAAGAATTAACCAAAGTCTCAGCCACCCACTGGGAATCAGTATAGATCCTGAACCAAAATTTTGGACTTGCGGTCAGCTCACCAAAAACGAGTTGAAAAATGGAGCTCAGGGGCACAGCAATTCACAAACTGGCCGAGTAATAAAGGACAACTATCGTCCAAAAATCTGTTGAGGGAAGGCAATGAGGCGGACTTGAAAGCGTGGCAGAATAGCAGGAAACAGATTTCAAGAGGTACGTTGGAATCGCCTTTAAAGCACAGGAAGAGGGGCACAACTTTGATAATGATGCACTTGGCCAAAAAGGGTGTATGTGTTTTCTCCTGAATATATTCAGGAGAAAACGCATACGCCCTTTTTGGCCAAGCAAGCAAGCGGGTAATGCAAATCTGCACTACAAAGAAGTATCACTTCCCACCAGTCAAAAGGGACATTAACAAAATGTGTAAAAACCAGAAAGGCAAGACAGGCCCTGGAGAACAGGGTGCCTTTTTATGCTGATGGGCGGGATGTAAATTGCCAACTGCCTCTCTGGAGGAGTGCATTGTGTTCCCTAAAACAAGTAAACAACAGAGCTACAGAGCCAAGGGCACTTCCAGTCTAGGGAATATACCTTGGGAAAACTGAAAATCAAAAAGACACAGCCACCCCAAAATTTAGGGCTGCACTGCTTACAAGGACCTCAACTTGGGTACACCTTAAATATCCCAGGAAATATAAAATTGGTTCAAAAAATTGTGGTACTTACGTACGATGGAATATCCCTCAGCCATGAAATCAATGTCATAAGACCAGTAGCAGCAAAATGGGTGGATTCAGGTACGATGATTCTATGTGAAATAAGGCACACAGAAAAAGAAACTTATCATAAGATATCACTTATGAAGATCCTGTAAACATGGCTACACTTGAACTGAGTTAGGAAAGAGAACAGTGTCTCACATTTAGAAAACACTCTTATGCCTGCTTAAGGGGGAAGGAGAGGTGGGGTGATGCATAAAACCAGAGTTTGATATAAGCACAGGTACCGTTCCAAAAACCAACTATGGAATAGACAATACCTACACCTTCCTCAGTGAAAGGGACTCAAAACCCCATATTTCCCGCAGAGGAATATATCTGACTAGTAAGAATATTAAAATCTATGTATTGGTATGTCTCCGTAAGGGAATCAAGTGTGTCTAGACTGGGATAAATATGGCAGCGAGAATCAGCTCAAACCCACTATAAAAAGGAATTTCAAAAATAAAACAATAAAACTGGGAAATTCTTCACATTTCCTTCAGGGTCTCTGATGAAACCTGAAATGACCCTATCTACAATGACAGCTGGATGTGGCATAAGGCTGGACACTTGGGACTGAGTGGATTGGTGAGATTGGGTGAGCAAATGCAGACCCTTTAAAGCAATAATGCATGGCACACATTCCATGCGTCCCAACTCTCCAGGTTGAAGGGAATATTACTACAGATATAACATGTACGGGAATCCTAGAGAACGGACACACTGTGAATACGAAAGGTTTCTAAAACTCAACGAATAGTCCCTCTCCTGGTGCTCCGGTTTGACTTTCCATCTGCTTTATTATCAACCTCCCAACTTGGAGAGACAGCCCCTTTAACCTCCTGGTACGCACAGGTTGCCAATTTGGCAGAGGATGAAAGGGAAGAGGGAGAACCAATGAGAGAGTAGCTGTTAGGCATTTGGACAGGCACATATCACTGTAATTTCCCGGCAGGAAGAAGAATTAACCAAAGTCTCAGCCACCCACCGGGAATCAGTATAGATCCTGAACCAAAATTTTGGACTTGCGGTCAGCTCACCAAAAACGAGTTGAAAAATGGAGCTCAGGGGCACAGCAATTCACAAACTGGCCGAGTAATAAAGGACAACTATCGTCCAAAAATCTGTTGAGGGAAGGCAACGAGGCGGACATTAAAGCGAGGCAGAATAGCAGGAAACAGATTTCAAGAGGTACGTTGGAATCGCCTTTAAAGCACAGGAAGAGGGGCACAACTTCGACAATGATGCACTTGGCCAAAAAGGGCGTATGCGTTTTCTCCTGAATATATTCAGGAGAAAACGCATACGCCCTTTTTGGCCAAGCAAGCAAGCGGGCAATGCAAATCTGCACTACAAAGAAGTATCACTTCCCACCGGTCAAAAGGGACATCCACAAAATGTGTAAAAACCAGAAAGGCAAGACAGGCCCTGGAGAACAGGGAGCCTTGTTATGCTGATGGGCGGGATGTAAATTGCCAACTGCCTCTCTGGAGGAGTGCATTGTGTTCCCTAAAACAAGTAAACAACAGAGCTACAGAGCCAAGGGCACTTCCAGTCTAGGGAATATACCTGGGAAAAACTGAAAATCAATAAGAGAGAGCCACCCCAAAATTTAGGGCTGCACTGCTTACAAGGACCTCAACTTGGGTACACCTTAAATATCCCAGGAAATATAAAATTGGTTCAAAAAATTGTGGTACTTACGTACGATGGAATATCCCTCAGCCATGAAATCAATGTCATAAGACCAGTAGCAGCAAAATGGGTGGATTCAGGTACGATGATTCTAAGTGAAATAAGTCACAGAGAAAAAGAAACTTATCATAAGTTATCACTTATGAAGATCCTGTAAACATGGCTACACTTGAACTGAGTTAGGAAAGAGAACAGTGTCTCACATTTAGAAAACACTCTTATGCCTGCTTAAGGGGGAAGGAGAGGTGGGGTGATGCATAAAACCAGAGTTTGATATAAGCACAGGTACCGTTCCAAAAACCAACTATGGAATAGACAAGACCTACACCTTCCTCAGTGAAAGGGGCTCAAAACCCCATATTACCTGCAGAGGAATATATCTGACTAGTAAGAATCTTAAAACCTATGTATTGATATGTCTCCGTAAGGGAATCAAGTGTGTCTAGACTGGCATAAACATGGCAGCGAGAATCAGCTCAAACCCACTATAAAAAGGAATTTCAAAAACAAAACAAAAAAAAACTGGGAAATTCTTTACAATTCCTTCAGGGTCTCTGATGAAACCTGAAATGACCCTATCTACAATGACAGCTGTATGTGGCATAAGGCTGGACACTTGGGACTGAGAGGATTGGTGAGATTGGGTGAGCAAATGAAGACCCTTTAAAGCAATAATGCATGACACACATTCCATGGGTCCCAAATCTCCAGGTTGAAGGGAATATTACTACAGATATAACATGTACGGGAATCCTAGAGAACGGACACACTGTGAATACGAAAGGTTTCTAAAACTCAACGAATAGTCCCTCTCCTGGTGCTCCGGTTTGACTTTCCATCTGCTTTATTATCAACCTCCCAACTTGGAGAGACAGCCCCTTTAACCTCCTGGTTCGCACAGGTTGCCAATTTGGCAGAGGATGAAAGGGAAGAGGGAGAACCAATGAGAGAGTAGCTGTTAGGCATTTGGACGGGCACATATCACTGTAATTTCCCGGCAGGAAGAAGAATTAACCAAAGTCTCAGCCACCCACCGGGAATCAGTATAGATCCTGAACCAAAATTTTGGACTTGCGGTCAGCTCACCAAAAACGAGTTGAAAAATGGAGCTCAGGGGCACAGCAATTCACAAACTGGCCGAGTAATAAAGGACAACTATCATCCAAAAATCTGTTGAGGGAAGGCAATGAGGCGGACTTGAAAGCGTGGCAGAATAGCAGGAAACAGATTTCAAGAGGTACGTTGGAATCGCCTTTAAATCACAGGAAAAGGGGCACAACTTCGACAATGATGCACTTGGCCAAAAAGGGCGTATGTGTTTTCTCCTGAATATATTCAGGAGAAAACGCATACGCCCTTTTTGGCCAAGCAAGCAAGCGGGCAATGCAAATCTGCACTACAAAGAAGTATCACTTCCCACCAGTCAAAAGGGACATCCACAAAATGTGTAAAAACCAGAAAGGCAAGACAGGCCCTGGAGAACAGGGTGCCTTGTTATGCTGATGGGCGGGATGTAAATTGCCAACTGCCTCTCTGGAGGAGTGCATTGTGTTCCCTAAAACAAGTAAACAACAGAGCTACAGAGCCAAGGGCACTTCCAGTCTAGGGAATATACCTTGGGAAAACTGAAAATCAAAAAGACACAGCCACCCCAAAATTTAGGGCTGCACTGTTTACAAGGACCTCAACTTGGGTACAACTTAAATATCCCAGGAAATATAAAAATGGTTCAAAAAATTGCGGTACTTACGTACGATGGAATATCCCTCAGCCATGAAATCAATGTCATAAGACCAGTAGCAGCAAAATGGGTGGATTCAGGTACGATGATTCTAAGTGAAATAAGTCACACAGAAAAAGAAACTTATCATAAGATATCACTTATGAAGATCCTGTAAACATGGCTACACTTGAACTGAGTTAGGAAAGAGAACAGTGTCTCACATTTAGAAAACACTCTTATGCCTGCTTAAGGGGGAAGGAGAGGTGGGGTGATGCATAAAACCAGAGTTTGATATAAGCACAGGTACCGTTCCAAAAACCAACTATGGAATAGACAAGACCTACACCTTCCTCAGTGAAAGGGACTCAAAACCCCATATTTCCCGCAGAGGAATATATCTGACTAGTAAGAATCTTAAAACCTATGTATTGATATGTCTCCGTAAGGGAATCAAGTGTGTCTAGAATGGCATAAACATGGCAGCGAGAATCAGCTCAAACCCACTATAAAAAGGAATTTCAAAAACAAAACAAAAAAGCTGGGAAATTCTTTACAATTCCTTCAGGGTCTCTGATGAAACCTGGAATGACCCTATCTACAACGACAGCTGGATGTGGCATAAGGCTGGACACTTTGGACTGAGAGGATTGGTGAGATTGGGTGAACAAATGCAGACCATTTAAAGCAATAATGCATGGCACACATTCCATGGGTCCCAACTCTCCAGGTTGAAGGGAATATTACTACAGTTATAACATGTACGGGAAACCTAGAGAACGGACACACTGTGAATACGAAAGGTTTCTAAAACTCAAAGAATAGTCCCTCTCCTGGTGCTCCGGTTTGACTTTCCATCTGCTTTACTATCAACCTCCCAACTTGGAGAGACAGCCCCTTTAACCTCCTGGTTCGCACAGGTTGCCAATTTGGCAGAGGATGAAAGGGAAGAGGGAGAACCAATGAGAGAGTAGCTGTTAGGCATTTGGACGGGCACATATCACTGTAATTTCCCAGCAGGAAGAAGAATTAACCAAAGTCTCAGCCCCCCACCGGGAACCAGTATAGGTCCTGAACAAAAATTTTGGACTTGCGGTCAGCTCACCTAAAACGAGTTGAAAAATGGAGCTCAGGGGCACAGCAATTCACAAACTGGCCGAGTAATAAAGGAAAACTAACGTCCAAATATCTGTTGAGGGAAGGCCACGAGGCGGACTTGAAAGCGAGGCAGAATAGCAGGAAACAGATTTCAAGAGGTACGTTGGAATCGCCTTTAAAGCACAGGAAGAGGGGCACAACTTCGACAATGATGCACTTGGCCAAAAAGGGCGTATGCGTTTTCTCCTGAATATATTCAGGAGAAAACGCATACGCCCTTTTTGGCCAAGCAAGCAAGCAGGCAATGCAAATCTGCACTACAAAGAAGTATCACTTCCCACCGGTCAAAAGGGACATCCACAAAATGTGTAAAAACCAGAAAGGCAAGACAGGCCCTGGAGAACAGGGAGCCTTGTTATGCTGATGGGCGGGATGTAAATTGCCAACTGCCTCTCTGGAGGAGTGCATTGTGTTCCCTAAAACAAGTAAACAACAGAGCTACAGAGCCAAGGGCACTTCCAGTCTAAGGAATATACCTTGGGAAAACTGAAAATCAAAAAGACACAGCCACCCCAAAATTTAGGGCTGCACTGCTTACAAGGACCTCAACTTGGGTACACCTTAAATATCCCAGGAAATATAAAAATGGTTCAAAAAATTTTGGTACTTACATACGATGGAATATCCCTCAGCCATGAAATCAATGTCATAAGACCAGTAGCAGCAAAATGGGTGGATTCAGGTACGATGATTCTAAGTGAAATAAGTCACAGAGAAAAAGAAACTTATCATAAGATATCACTTATGAAGATCCTGTAAACATGGCTACACTTGAACTGAGTTAGGAAAGAGAACAGTGTCTCACATTTAGAAAACACTCTTATGCCTGCTTAAGGGGGAAGGAGAGGTGGGGTGATGCATAAAACCAGAGTTTGATATAAGCAGAGGTACCGTTCCAAAAACCAACTATGGAATAAGCAAGACCTACACCTTCCTCAGTGAAAGGGACTCAAAACCCCATATTTCCCGCAGAGGAATATATCTGACTAGTAAGAATCTTAAAACCTATGTATTGATATGTCTCCGTAAGGGAACCAAGTGTGTCTAGACTGGCATAAACATGGCAGCGAGAATCAGCTCAAACCCACTATAAAAAGGAATTTCAAAAACAAAACAAAAAACTGGGAAATTCTTTACAATTCATTCAGAGTCTCTGATGAAACCTGGACTGACCCTATCTACAACGACAGCTGGATGTGGCATAAGGCGGGACACTTGGACTGAGAGGATTGGTGAGATTGGGTGAACAAATGCAGAACCTTTAAAGCATTAATGCATGGCACCCATTCCATGGGTCCCAACTCTCCAGGTTGAAGGGAATATTACTACAGTTATAACATGTACGGGAAACCTAGAGAACGGACACACTGTGAATACAAAAGGTTTCTAAAACTCAACGAATAGTCCCTCTCCTGGTGCTCCGGTTTGACTTTCCACCTGCTTTACTATCAACCTCCCAACTTGGAGAGACAGCCCCTTTAACCTCTTGGTTCGCACAGGTTGCCAATTTGGCAGAGGATGAAAGGGAAGAGGGAGAACCAATGAGAGAGTAGCTGTTACGCATTTGGACGGGCACATATCACTCTAATTTCCCGGCAGAAAGAAGAATTAACCAAAGTCTCAGCTCCCCACCGGGAACCAGCATAGATCCTGAACCAAAATTTTGGACCTGCGGTCAGCTCACCAAAAACGAGTTGAAAAATGGAGCTCAGGGGCACAGCAATTCACAAACTGGCCGAGTAATAAAGGACAACTATCGTCCAAAAATCTGTTGAGGGAAGGCAACGAGGTGGACTTGAAAGCGAAGCAGAATAGCAGGAAACAGATTTCAAGAGGTACGTTGGAATCACCTTTAAAGCACTGGATGAGGGGCACAACTTCGGCAATGATGCACGTGGCCAAAAAGGGCGTATGCGTTTTCTCCTGAATATATTCAGGAGAAAACGCATACGCCCTTTTTGGCCAAGCAAGAAATCGGGCAATGCAAATCTGCATTACAAAGAAGTATCACTTCCCACCGGTCAAAAGGGACATCCACAAAATGTGTAAAAACCAGAAAGGCAAGACAGGCACTGGAGAACAGGGAGCCTTGTTATGCTGATGGGCGGATGTAAATTGCCAACTGCCTCTCTGGAGGAGTACATTGTGTTCCCTAAAACAAGTAAAGAACAGAGCTACTGAGGCAAGGGCACTTCCAGTCTAAGGAATATACCTTTGGAAAACTGAAAATCAAAAAGACACAGCCACCCCAAAATTTAGGGCTGCACTGCTTACAAGGACCTCAACTTGGGTACACCTTAAATATCCCAGGAAATATAAAAATGGTTCAAAAAATTGTGGTACTTACGTACGATGGAATATCCCTCAGCCATGAAATCAATGTCATAAGACCAGTAGCAGCAAAATGGGTGGATTCAGGTACGATGTTTCTAAGTGAAATAAGTCACAGAGAAAAAGAAACTTATCATAAGATATCACTTATGAAGATCCTGTAAACATGGCTACACTTGAACTGAGTTAGGAAAGAGAACAGTGTCTCACATTTAGAAAACACTCTTATGCCTGCTTAAGGGGGAAGGAGAGGTGGGGTGATGCATAAAACCACAGTTTGATATAAGCACAGGTACCGTTCCAAAAACCAACTATGGAATAGACAAGACCTACACCTTCCTCAGTGAAAGGGACTCAAAACCCCATATTTCCCGCAGAGGAATATATCTGACTAGTAAGAATCTTAAAACCTATGTATTGATATGTCTCCGTAAGGGAATCAAGTGTGTCTAGACTGGCATAAACATGGCAGCGAGAATCAGCTCAAACCCACTATAAAAAGGAATTTCAAAAACAAAACAAAAAAACTGGGAAATTCTTTTCAATTCCTTCAGGGTCTCTGATGAAACCTGGAATGACCCTATCTACAATGACAGCTGGATGTGGCATAAGGCTGGACACTTTGGACTGAGAGGATTGGTGAGATTGGGTGAACAAATGCAGACCATTTAAAGCAATAATGCATGGCACACATTCCATGGGTCCCAACTCTCCAGGTTGAAGGGAATATTACTACAGATATAACATGTACGGGAATCCTAGAGAACGGACACACTGTGAATACGAAAGGTTTCTAAAACTCAACGAAGAGTCCCTCTCCTGGTGCTCCGGTTTGACTTTCCATCTGCTTTATTATCAACCTCCCAACTTGGAGAGACAGCCCCTTTAACCTCCTGGTTCGCACAGGTTGCCAATTTGGCAGAGGATGAAAGGGAAGAGGGAGAACCAATGAGAGAGTAGCTGTTAGGCATTTGGACGGGCACATATCACTGTAATTTCCTGGCAGGAAGAAGAATTAACCAAAGTCTCAGCCACCCACCGGGAATCAGTATAGATCCTGAACCAAAATTTTGGACTTGCGGTCAGCTCACCAAAAACGAGTTGAAAAATGGAGCTCAGGGGCACAGCAATTCACAAACTGGCCGAGTAATAAAGGACAACTATCGACCAAAAATCTGTTGAGGGAAGGCAACGAGGCGGACTTGAAAGCGAGGCAGAATAGCAGGAAACAGATTTCAAGAGGTACGTTGGAATCGCCTTTAAAGCACAGGAAGAGGGGCACAACTTCGACAATGATGCACTTGGCCAAAAAGGGCGTATGCGTTTTCTCCTGAATATATTCAGGAGAAAACGCATACGCCCTTTTTGGCCAAGCAAGCAAGCGGGCAATGCAAATCTGCACTACAAAGAAGTATCACTTCCAACCGGTCAAAAGGGACATCCACAAAATGTGTAAAAACCAGAAAGGCAAGACAGGCCCTGGAGAACAGGGAGCCTTGTTATGCTGATGGGCGGGATGTAAATTGCCAACTGCCTCTCTGGAGGAGTGCATTGTGTTCCCTAAAACAAGTAAACAACAGAGCTACAGAGCCAAGGGCACTTCCAGTCTAGGGAATATACCTGGGAAAAACTGAAAATCAATAAGACAGAGCCACCCCAAAATTTAGGGCTGCACTGCTTACAAGGACCTCAACTTGGGTACACCTTAAATATCCCAGGAAATATAAAATTGGTTCAAAAAATTGTGGTACTTACGTACGATGGAATATCCCTCAGCCATGAAATCAATGTCATAAGACCAGTAGCAGCAAAATGGGTGGATTCAGGTACGATGATTTTAAGTGAAATAAGTCACAGAGAAAAAGAATCTTATCATAAGTTATCACTTATGAAGAACCTGTAAACATGGCTACACTTGAACTGAGTTAGGAAAGAGAACAGTGTCTCACATTTAGAAAACACTCTTATGCCTGCTTAAGGGGGAAGGAGAGGTGGGGTGATGCATAAAACCAGAGTTTGATATAAGCACAGGTACCGTTCCAAAAACCAACTATGGAATAGACAAGACCTACACCTTCCTCAGTGAAAGGGACTCAAAACCCCATATTTCCAGGAGAAGAATATATCTTACTAGTAAGAATCTTAAAACCTATGTATTGATATGTCTCCGTAAGGGAATCAAGTGTGTCTAGACTGGCACAAACATGGCAGCGAGAATCAGCTCAAACCCACTATAAAAAGGAATTTCAAAAATAAAACAAAAAAACTGGGAAATTCTTTACAATTCCTTCAGGGTCTCTGATGAAACCTGAAATGACCCTATCTACAATGACAGCTGGATGTGGCATAAGGCTGGACACTTGGGACTGAGAGGATTGGTGAGATTGGGTGAGCAAATGCAGACCCTTTAAAGCAATAATGCATGGCACACATTCCATGGGTCCCAACTCTCCAGGTTGAAGGGAATATTACTACAGATATAACATGTACGGGAATCCTAGAGAACGGACACACTGTGAATACGAAAGGTTTCTAAAACTCAACGAATAGTCCCTCTCCTGGTGCTCCGGTTTGACTTTCCATCTGCTTTATTATCAACCTCCCAACTTGGAGAGACAGCCCCTTTAACCTCCTGGTTCGCACAGGTTTCCAATTTGGCAGAGGATGAAAGGGAAGAGGGAGAACCAATGAGAGAGTAGCTGTTAGGCATTTGGACGGGCACATATCACTGTAATTTCCCGGCAGGAAGAAGAATTAACCAAAGTCTCAGCCACCCACCGGGAATCAGTATAGATCCTGAACCAAAATTTTGGACTTGCGGTCAGCTCACCAAAAACGAGTTGAAAAATGGAGCTCAGGGGCACAGCAATTCACAAACTGGCTGAGTAATAAAGGACAACTATCGTCCAAAAATCTGTTGAGGGAAGGCAACGAGGTGGACTTGAAAGCGAGGCAGAATAGCAGGAAACAGATTTCAAGAGGTACGTTGGAATCGCCTTTAAAGCACAGGAAGAGGGGCACAACTTCGACAATGATGAACTTGGCCCAAAAGTGCGTATGCGTTTTCTCCTGAATATATTCAGGAGAAAACGCATACGCACTTTTTGGCCAAGCAAGCAAGCGGGCAATGCAAATCTGCACTACAAAGAAGTATCACTTCCCACCGGTCAAAAGGGACATCCACAAAATGTGTAAAAACCAGAAAGGCAAGACAGGCCCTGGAGAACAGGGAGCCTTGTTATGCTGATGGGCGGGATGTAAATTGCCAACTGCCTATCTGGAGGAGTGCATTGTGTTCCCTAAAACAAGTAAACAACAGAGCTACAGAGCCAAGGGCACTTCCAGGCTAGGGAATATACCTGGGAAAAACTGAAAATCAATAAGACAGAGCCACCCCAAAATTTATGGCTGCACTGCTTACAAGGACCTCAACTTGGGTACACCTTAAATATCCCAGGAAATATAAAATTGGTTCAAAAAATTGTGGTACTTACGTACGATGGAATATCCCTCAGCCATGAAATCAATGTCATAAGACCAGTAGCAGCAAAATGGGTGGATTCAGGTACGATGATTCTAAGTGAAATAAGTCACACAGAAAAAGAAACTTATCATAAGTTATCACTTATGAAGATCCTGTAAACATGGCTACACTTGAACTGAGTTAGGAAAGAGAACAGTGTCTCACATTTAGAAAACACTCTTATGCCTGCTTAAGGGGGAAGGAGAGGTGGGGTGATGCATAAAACCAGAGTTTGATATAAGCACAGGTACCGTTCCAAAAACCAACTATGGAATAGACAAGACCTACACCTTCCTCAGTGAAAGGGACTCAAAACCCCATATTTCCCGCAGAGGAATATATCTGACTAGTAAGAATCTTAAAACCTATGTATTGATATGTCTCCGTAAGGGAATCAAGTGTGTCTATACTGGCACAAACATGGCAGCGAGAATCAGCTCAAACCCACTATAAAAAGGAATTTCAAAAACAAAACAAAAAAAACTGGGAAATTCTTTACAATTCCTTCAGGGTCTCTGATGAAACCTGAAATGACCCTATCTACAATGACAGCTGGATGTGGCATAAGGCTGGACACTTGGGACTGAGAGGATTGGTGAGATTGGGTGAGCAAATGCAGACCCTTTAAAGCAATAATGCATGGCACACATTCCATGGGTCCCAACTCTCCAGGTTGAAGGGAATATTACTACAGTTATAACATGTACGGGAATCCTAGAGAACGGACACACTGTGAATACGAAAGGTTTCTAAAACTCAACGAATAGTCCCTCTCCTGGTGCTCCGGTTTGACTTTCCATCTGCTTTATTATCAACCTCCCAACTTGGAGAGACAGCCCCTTTAACCTCCTGGTTCGCACAGGTTGCCAATTTGGCAGAGGATGAAAGGGAAGAGGGAGAACCAATGAGAGAGTAGCTGTTAGGCATTTGGACGGGCACATATCACTGTAATTTCCCGGCAGGAAGAAGAATTAACCAAAGTCTCAGCCACCCACCGGGAATCAGTATAGATCCTGAACCAAAATTTTGGACTTGCGGTCAGCTCACCAAAAACGAGTTGAAAAATGGAGCTCAGGGGCACAGCAATTCACAAACTGGCCGAGTAATAAAGGACAACTATCGTCCAAAAATCTGTTGAGGGAAGGCAACGAGGTGGACTTGAAAGCGAGGGAGAATAGCAGGAAACAGATTTCAAGAGGTACGTTGGAATCGCCTTTAAAGCACAGGAAGAGGGGCACAACTTCGACAATGATGCACTTGGCCAAAAAGGGCGTATGTGTTTTCTCCTGAATATATTCAGGAGAAAACGCATACGCCCTTTTTGGCCAAGCAAGCAAGCGGGCAATGCAAATCTGCACTACAAAGAAGTATCACTTCCCACCAGTCAAAAGGGACATCCACAAAATGTGTAAAAACCAGAAAGGCAAGACAGGCCCTGGAGAACAGGGAGCCTTGTTATGCTGATGGGCGGGATGTAAATTGCCAACTGCCTCTCTGGAGGAGTGCATTGTGTTCCCTAAAACAAGTAAACAACAGAGCTACAGAGCCAAGGGCACTTCCAGTCTAGGGAATATACCTGGGAAAAACTGAAAATCAATAAGACAGAGCCACCCCAAAATTTTGGGCTGCACTGCTTACAAGGACCTCAACTTGGGTACACCTTAAATATCCCAGGAAATATAAAAATGGTTCAAAAAATTGTGGTACTTACGTACGATGGAATATCCCTCAGCCATGAAATCAATGTCATAAGACCAGTAGCAGCAAAATGGGTGGATTCAGGTACGATGATTCTAAGTGAGATAAGTCACAGAGAAAAAGAAACTTATCATAAGTTATCACTTATGAAGATCCTGTAAACATGGCTATACTTGAACTGAGTTAGGAAAGAGAACAGTGTCTCACATTTAGAAAACACTCTTATGCCTGCTTAAGGCGGAAGGAGAGGTGGGGTGATGCATAAAACCAGAGTTTGATATAAGCACAGGTACCGTTCCAAAAACCAACTATGGAATAGACAAGACCTACACCTTCCTCAGTGAAAGGGACTCAAAACCCCATATTTCCCGCAGAGGAATATATCTGACTAGTAAGAATCTTAAAACCTATGTATTGATATGTCTCCGTAAGGGAATCAAGTGTGTCTAGACTGGCATAAACATGGCAGCGAGAAACAGCTCAAACCCACTATAAAAAGGAATTTCAAAAACAAAACAAAAAACTGGGAAATTCTTTACAATTCATTCAGAGTCTCTGATGAAACCTGGACTGACCCTTTCTACAACGACAGCTGGATGTGGCATAAGGCGGGACACTTGGACTGAGAGGATTTGTGAGATTGGGTGAACAAATGCAGAACCTTTAAAGCATTAATGCATGGCACCCATTCCATGGGTCCCAACTCTCCAGGATGAAGGGAATATTACTACAGTTATAACATGTACGGGAAACCTAGAGAACGGACACACTGTGAATACGAAAGGTTTCTAAAACTCAACGAATAGTCCCTCTCCTGGTGCTCCGGTTTGACTTTCCACCTGCTTTACTATCAACCTCCCAACTTGGAGAGACAGCCCCTTTAACCTCCTGGTTCGCACAGGTTGCCAATTTGGCAGAGGATGAAAGGGAAGAGGGAGAACCAATGAGAGAGTAGCTGTTAGGCATTTGGACGGGCACATATCACTCTAATTTCCCGGCAGGAAGAAGAATTAACCAAAGTCTCAGCCCCCCACCGGG
Organism: Hyperoodon ampullatus; assembly: GCF_949752795.1. Lineage (NCBI taxonomy): Eukaryota > Metazoa > Chordata > Mammalia > Artiodactyla > Ziphiidae > Hyperoodon > Hyperoodon ampullatus. Next base: position 130,939 of record NW_027640363.1, read on the forward strand.
AACCAGCATAGATCCTGAACCAAAATTTTGGACCTGCGGTCAGCTCACCAAAAACGAGTTGAAAAATGGAGCTCAGGGGCACAGCAATTCACAAACTGGCCGAGTAATAAAGGACAACTATCGTCCAAAAATCTGTTGAGGGAAGGCAACGAGGTGGACTTGAAAGCGAAGCAGAATAGCAGGAAACAGATTTCAAGAGGTACGTTGGGATCACCTTTAAAGCACCGGATGAGGGGCACAACTTCGGCAATGATGCACGTGGCCAGAAAGGGCGTATGCGTTTTCTCCTGAATATATTCAGGAGAAAACGCATACGCCCTTTTTGGCCAAGCAAGCAAGCGGGCAATGCAAATCTGCATTACAAAGAAGTATCACTTCCCACCGGTCAAAAGGGACATCCACAAAATGTGTAAAAACCAGAAAGGCAAGACAGGCACTGGAGAACAGGGAGCCTTGTTATGCTGATGGGCGGATGTAAATTGCCAACTGCCTCTCTGGAGGAATACATTGTGTTCCCTAAAACAAGTAAAGAACAGAGCTACAGAGCCAAGGGCACTTCCAGTCTAAGGAATATACCTTTGGAAAACTGAATATCAAAAAGACACAGCCACCCCAAAATTTAGGGCTGCACTGCTTACAAGGACCTCAACTTGGGTACACCTTAAATATCCCAGGAAATATAAAAATGGTTCAAAAAATTGTGGTACTTACGTACGATGGAATATCCCTCAGCCATGAAATCAATGTCATAAGACCAGTAGCAGCAAAATGGGTGGATTCAGGTACGATGATTCTAAGTGAAATAAGTCACACAGAAAAAGAAACTTATCATAAGATATCACTTATGAAATCCCGTAAACATGGCTACACTTGAACTGAGTTAGGAAAGAGAACAGTGTCTCACATTTAGAAAACACTCTTATGCCTGCTTAAGGGGGAAGGAGAGGTGGGGTGATGCATAAAACCAGAGTTTGATATAAGCACAGGTACCGTTCCAAAAACCAACTATGGAATAGACAAGACCTACACCTTCCTCAGTGAAAGGGACTCAAAACCCCATATTTCCAGGAGAAGAATATATCTGACTAGTAAGAATCTTAAAACCTATGTATTGATATGTCTCCGTAAGGGAATCAAGTGTGTCTAGACTGGCACAAACATGGCAGCGAGAATCAGCTCAAACCCACTATAAAAAGGAATTTCAAAAATAAAACAAAAAAACTGGGAAATTCTTTACAATTCCTTCAGGGTCTCTGATGAAACCTGAAATGACCCTATCTACAATGACAGCTGGATGTGGCATAAGGCTGGACACTTGGGACTGAGAGGATTGGTGAGATTGGGTGAGCAAATGCAGACCCTTTAAAGCAATAATGCATGGCACACATTCCATGGGTCCCAACTCTCCAGGTTGAAGGGAATATTACTACAGATATAACATGTACGGGAATCCTAGAGAACGGACACACTGTGAATACGAAAGGTTTCTAAAACTCAACGAATAGTCCCTCTCCTGGTGCTCCAGTTTGACTTTCCATCTGCTTTATTATCAACCTCCCAACTTGGAGAGACAGCCCCTTTAACCTCCTGGTTCGCACAGGTTTCCAATTTGGCAGAGGATGAAAGGGAAGAGGGAGAACCAATGAGAGAGTAGCTGTTAGGCATTTGGACGGGCACATATCACTGTAATTTCCCGGCAGGAAGAAGAATTAACCAAAGTCTCAGCCACCCACCGGGAATCAGTATAGATCCTGAACCAAAATTTTGGACTTGCGGTCAGCTCACTAAAAACGAGTTGAAAAATGGAGCTCAGGGGCACAGCAATTCACAAACTGGCCGAGTAATAAAGGACAACTATCGTCCAAAAATCTGTTGAGGGAAGGCAACGAGGCGGACTTGAAAGCGTGGCAGAATAGCAGGAAACAGATTTCAAGAGGTACGTTGGAATCGCCTTTAAAGCACAGGAAGAGGGGCACAACTTCGACAATGATGCACTTGGCCAAAAAGGGCGTATGCGTTTTCTCCTGAATATATTCAGGAGAAAACGCATATGCCCTTTTTGGCCAAGCAAGCAAGCGGGCAATGCAAATCTGCACTACAAAGAAGTATCACTTCCCACCGGTCAAAAGGGACATCCACAAAATGTGTAAAAACCAGAAAGGCAAGACAGGCCCTGGAGAACAGGGAGCCTTGTTATGCTGATGGGCGGGATGTAAATTGCCAACTGCCTCTCTGGAGGAGTGCATTGTGTTCCCTAAAACAAGTAAACAACAGAGCTACAGAGCCAAGGGCACTTCCAGTCTAGGGAATATACCTGGGGAAAACTGAAAATCAAAAAGACACAGCCACCCCAAAATTTAGGGCTGCACTGCTTACAAGGACCTCAACTTGGGTACACCTTAAATATCCCAGGAAATATAAAAATGGTTCAAAAAATTGTGGTACTTACGTACGATGGAATATCCGTCAGCCATGAAATCAATGTCATAAGACCAGTAGCAGCAAAATGGGTGGATTCAGGTACGAAGATTCTAAGTGAAATAAGTCACACAGAAAAAGAAACTTATCATAAGATATCACTTATGAAGATCCTGTAAACATGGCTACACTTGAACTGAGTTAGGAAAGAGAACAGTGTCTCACATTTAGAAAACACTCTTATGCCTGCTTAAGGGGGAAGGAGAGGTGGGGTGATGCATAAAACCAGAGTTTGATATAAGCACAGGTACCGTTCCAAAAACCAACTATGGAATAGACAAGACCTACACCTTCCTCAGTGAAAGGGACTCAAAACCCCATATTTCCCGCAGAGGAATATATCTGACTAGTAAGAATCTTAAAACCTATGTATTGATATGTCTCCGTAAGGGAATCAAGTGTGTCTAGACTGGGATAAATATGCCAGCGAGAATCAGCTCAAACCCACTATAAAAATGAATTTCAAAAATAAAACAAAAAAACTGGGAAATTCTTTACAATTCCTTCAGGGTCTCTGATGAAACCTGAAATGACCCTATCTACAATGACAGCTGGATGTGGCATAAGGCTGGACACTTGGGACTGAGAGGATTGGTGAGATTGGGTGAGCAAATGCAGACCCTTTAAAGCAATAATGCATGGCACACATTCCATGGGTCCCAACTCTCCAGGTTGAAGGGAATATTACTACAGATATAACATGTACGGGAATCCTAGAGAACGGACACACTGTGAATACGAAAGGTTTCTAAAACTCAACGAATAGTCCCTCTCCTGGTGCTCCGGTTTGACTTTCCATCTGCTTTATTATCAACCTCCCAACTTGGAGAGACAGCCCCTTTAACCTCCTGGTTCGCACAGGTTGCCAATTTGGCAGAGGATGAAAGGGAAGAGGGAGAACCAATGAGAGAGTAGCTGTTAGGCATTTGGACGGGCACATATCACTGTAATTTCCCGGCAGGAAGAAGAATTAACCAAAGTCTCAGCCACCCACCGGGAATCAGTATAGATCCTGAACCAAAATTTTGGACTTGCGGTCAGCTCACCAAAAACGAGTTGAAAAATGGAGCTCAGGGAGGCCGGAGGAAGATGGCAGAAGAGTAAGACGCGGAGATCACCTTCCTCCCCACAGATACATCGGAAGTTCATCTACGCGTGGAGCAACTCCAACAGAGCGCCTGCTGAACGCTGACAGAGGACCTCGGGCCCCCCAAAAGGCAAGAAACTCCCCACATACCTGGGTAGGTCAAAAGAAAAAAAGAATAAACAGAGACAATAGGATATGGACGGGACCTGCACCAGTGGGAGGGAGCCGTGAAGGAGGGAAGGTTTCTACACACTACAAGCCCCTTCGAGGGCGGAGACTGCAGGTGGCGGAGGGGGAAGGCTTCGGAGTAGCGGAGGAGAGCACAGCAACAGGGGTGTGGAGGGCAAAGCAGAGAGATTTTGGCACAGAGGATTGGTGCCCTCAGGCACACACCAGCCCGAGAGACTTGTCTGCTTGGCCGCCAGGGCGGGCGGGGCTGGGAGCTGAGGCTCGGGTATCGGCTTTCAGTCGGAGCGCAGGGAGAGTTCTGGGGCTGGCGGCAGGAGGAGAGCCTGAAGGGGTTAGTGCTGGCCTGGAGGGAGTCCGGGGAAAGGGTCTGGAGCTACCGGAGAGGCAAGAGACTTTTTTCCCTTTTGTTGCCTGGTGCGCGAGGAGAGGGCATTCCCCTCCCTCCCCTCTGCCTGAGTGTGCCAGGGCCCCCGAATCAGCGGCTCCTTTAAACCCGTCCTGTCTGAGCGAAGAGCGGACGCCCTCCGGCGGCCTGCGCGCAGAGGCGGGGCCGGGTCCGGGGCTGAGACCCGGGAGCTGTGAGAGCAGAGACAGGGAAATCTCTCTGTGCAGCCTCCGAGGCAGCGGATTAAAGCTCCACGGTCCATTTGATGTGCCCTGCGTCTGTGGAGTGCATGAATGGACGGCGAATCATCCCAAATTGAGGAAGTGGACCTTGAGGACAAGATTTAAGACTTTCCCCCCCTTTTTTTTCCTCTTTTTACAACGAATTATCTCAAATTAAGGAGGTGGACTTAGCAAGATTTCAGACTTTTCGCCCTTTTCCTCTTTTTACAACGAATTATCCCAAATCGAGGAGGTGGACTTGGAGAGCAAGATCTTTGATTTTTCCCCCTGCTCTCTTTTTGTGAATGTGTGGATGAAAGGCTCTTGGTGTTGCAGCCAGGAGTTAGTGCTGTGCCTCTGAAGTGGGAGAGCCAACTTCAGGACACGGGTCCACAAGAGACCTCCCAGCTCCACATAATATCAAGCAGCGAAAATCTCCCAGGGATCTCCATCTCAACACCAGCACCCAGCTTCAGTCAACGACCAGCAAGCTACAGTGCTGGTCACCCTATGCCAAGCAACTAGCAAGGCAGGAACACAACCCCACCCATTAGCAGAGAGGATACCTAAAAACATAATAAGGCCACAGGCACCCCAAAACACACCACCAGACGTGGACCTGTCCACCAGAAAGACAAGGTCGAGCTTCAACCACCAGAACACAGGCATTAGTCCCCCCCACCAGGAAGCCTACACAACCTACTGAAACAACCTTAGCCACGGGGGACAGACACCAAAAACAACGGGAACTACGAATCTGCAGCCTGCAAAAAGGAGACCCCAAACACAGTAACATAAGCAAAATGAGAAAGCAGAAAAACACACAGCAGGTGAAGGAGCAAGATAAAAACCTACCAGACCTAACAAATGAAGAGGTAATAGGCAGTCTACCTGAAAAAGAATTCAGAATAATGATAGTAAAGCTGATCCAAGATTCTATTTCCCAGATCCAAAATCTTGGAAATAGAATAGACAATATGCAAGAAACAGTTAACAAGGACCTAGAAGAACTAAAGATGAATCAAGCATCGATTAAAAACACAATAAATGAAATGAAAAATACTCTAGATGGGATCAATAGCAGAATAACTGAGGCAGAAGAACGGATAAGTGAGGTGGAAGATAAAATAGTGGAAATAACTGATGCAGAGAAAAATAAAGAAAAAAGAATGAAAAGAACAGAGGACAGTCTCAGAGACCTCTGGGACAACATTAAACGCACCAACATTCGAATTATAGGGGTTCCAGAAGAAGAAGAGAAAAAGAAAGGGACTGAGAAAATATTTGAAGAGATTATAGTTGAAAACTTCCCTAATATGGGAAAGGAAATAGTTAATCAAGTCCAGGAGGCACAGAGAGTCCCATACAGAATAAATCCAAGAAGAAATACGCCAAGACACATATTAATCAAACTGTCAAAAATTAAAAACAAATAAATCATATTAAAAGCAGCAAGGGAAAAACAACAAATAACACACAAGGGAATCCCCATCAGGTTAACAGCTGATCTCTCAGCAGAAACTCTACAAGCCAGAAGGGAGTGGCAGGACATAATTAAAGTGATGAAGGAGAGAAACCTGCAACCAAGATTACTCTACCCAGCAAGGATCTCATTCAGATTTGATGGAGAAATTAAAACCTTTACAGACAAGCAAAAGCTGAGAGAGTTCAGCACCACCAAACCAGCTTTACAACAAATGCTAAAGGAACTTCTCTAGGCAAGAAACACAACAGAAGGACTATACCTACAATAACGAACCCAAAGCCATTAAGGAAATGGGAATAGGAACATACATATCAATAATTACCTTAAATGTAAATGGACTAAATGCTCCCACCAAAAGACACAGAGTGGCTGAATGGATACAAAAACAAGACCCATATATATGCTGTCTACAAGAGACCCACTTCAGACCTAGAGACACATACAGATTGAAAGTAAGGGGATGGAAAAAGATATTCCATGCAAATGGAAATCAAAAGAAAGCTGGAGTAGCAATTCTTATATCAGACAAAATAGACTTTAAAATAAAGACTATTAGAAGAGACAAAGAAGGACACTACATAACGATAAAGGGATCGATCCAAGAAGAAGATATAACAATTGTAAATATTTATGCACCCAACATAGGAGCACCTCAATACATAAGGCAAATACTAACAGCCATAAAAGGGGAAATCGACAGTAACACAATCATAGTAGGGGACTTTAACACCCCACTTTCACCAATGGACAGATCATCCAAAATGAAAATAAATAAGGAAACACAAGCTTTAAATGATACATTAAACAAGATGGACTTAATTGATATTTATAGGACATTCCACCCAAAAACAACAGAATACACATTTTTCTCAAGTGCTCATGGAACATTCTCCAGGATAGATCATATCTTGGGTCACAAATCAAGCCTTGGTAAATTTAAGAAAATTGAAATTGTATCAAGTATCTTTTCCGACCACAATGCTATGAGACTAGACATCAATTACAGGAAAAGATCTGTAAAAAATACAAACACATGGAGGCTAAACAATACACTACTCAATAATGAAGTGATCACTGAAGAAATCAAAGAGGAAATTAAGAAATACTTAGAAACAAATGACAATGGAGACACGACGACCCAAAACCTATGGGACGCAGCAAAAGCAGTTCTAAGGGGGAAGTTTATAGCAATACAATCCCACCTTAAGAAACAGGAAACATTTCGAGTAAACAACCTGACCCTGCACCTAAAGCAATTAGAGAAAGAAGAACAAAAAACCCCCAAAGTTAGCAGAAGGAAAGAAATCATAAAGATCAGATCAGAAATAAATGAAAAAGAAATGAAGGAAACGATAGCAAAGATCAACCAAACTAAAAGCTGGTTCTTTGAGAAGATAAACAAAATTGACAAACCATTAGCCAGACTCATCAAGAAAAGAAGGGAGAAGACTCAAATCAGTAGAATTAGAAATGAAAAAGGAGAAGTAACAACTGACACTGCAGAAATACAAAAGATCATGAGAGATTACTATAAGCAACTCTATGCCAATAAAATGGACAACCTGGAAGAAATGGACAAATTCTTAGAAATGCACAACCTACCAAGACTGACTCAGGAAGAAATAGAAAATATGAATAGACCAATCACAAGCACTGAAATTGAAACTGTGATTAAAAATCTTCCATCAAACAAAAGCCCAGGACCAGATGGCTTCACAGGCGAATTCTATCAAACATTTAGAGAAGAGCTAACACCCATCCTTCTCAAACTCTTCCAAACAATATCAGAGGAAGGAACACTCCCAAACTCATTCTACGAGGCCACCATCACCTTGATACCAAAACCAGGCAAGGACGTCACAAAGAAAGAAAACTACAGGCCAATATCACTGATGAACATAGATGCAAAAATCCTCAACAAAATACTAGCAAACAGAATCCAACAGCACATTAAAAGGATCATACACCATGATCAAGTGGGGTTTATTCCAGGAATGCAAGGATTCTTCAATATACGCAAATCAATCAATGTGATACACCATATTAACAAGTTGAAGGAGAAAAACCATATGATCATCTCAATAGATGCAGAGAAAGCTTTCGACAAAATTCAACACCCATTTATGATAAAAACCCTGCAGAAAGTAGGCATAGAGGGAACTTTCCTCAACATAATAAAGGCCATATATGACAAACCCACAGCCAACATTGTCCTCAATGGTGAAAAACTGAAACCATTTCCACTAAGATCAGGAACAAGACAAGGCTGCCCACTCTCACCACTCTTATTCAACATAGTTTTGGAAGTTTTAGCCACAGCAATCAGAGAAGAAAAGGAAATAAAAGGAATCCAAATTGGAAAAGAAGAAGTAAAGCTGTCACTGTTTGCAGATGACATGATACTATACATAGAGAATCCTAAAGATGCTACCGAAAAACTACTAGAGCTAATCAATGAATTTGGTAAAGTAGCAGGATACAAAATTAATGCACAGAAATCTCTGGCATTCCTGTACACTAATGATGAAAAATCTGAAAATGAAATCAAGAAAACACTCCCATTTACCATTGCAACAAAAAGAATAAAATATCTAGGAATAAATCTACCTAAGGAGACAAAAGACCTGTATGCAGAAAATTATAAGACACTGATGAAAGAAATTAAAGATGATATAAATAGATGGAGAGATATACCATGCTCCTGGATTGGAAGAATCAATATTGTGAAAATGACTCTACTACCCAAAGCAATCTACAGATTCAATGCAATCCCTATCAAACTACCACTGGCATTTTTCACAGAACTAGAACAAAAAATTTCAAAATTTGTTTGGAAAAACAAAAGACCCCGAATAGCCAAAGCAATCTTGAGAACGAAAAACGGAGCTGGAGGAATCAGGCTGCCTGACTTCAGACTATACTACAAAGCTACAGTAATTAAGACAGTGTGGTACTGGCATAAAAACAGAAAGATAGATCAGTGGATCAGGATAGAAAGCCCAGAGATAAACCCACGCACATATGGCCAACTTATCTTTGATAAAGGAGGCAGGATTGTACAGTGGAGAAAGGACAGCCTCTTCAATAAGTGGTGCTGGGAAAACTGGACAGGGACATGTAAAAGTATGAGATTAGATCATTCCCTAACACCATACACAAAAATAAGCTCAAAATGGATTAAAGACCTAAATGTAAGGCCAGAAACTATCAAACTCTTAGAGGAAAACATAGGTAGAACACTCTATGACATAAATCACAACAAGATCCTTTTGGACCCACCTCCTAGAGAAATGGAAATAAAAACAAAGATAAACAAATGGGACCTAATGAAACTTCAAAGCTTTTGCACAGCAAAGGAAACCATAAACAAGACCAAAAGACAACCCTCAGAATGGGAGAAAATATTTGCAAATGAAGCAACTGACAAAGGATTAATCTCCAAAATTTATAAACAGCTCATGCAGCTCAATAGCAAAAAAACAAACAACCCAATCCAAAAATGGGCAGAAGACTTAAATAGGAATTTCTCCAAAGAAGATATACAGACTGCCAACAAACACATGAAAGAATGCTCAACATCATTAATCATTAGAGAAATGCAAATCAAAACTACAATGAGATATCATCTCACACCAGTCAGAATGGCCATCATCAAGAAATCTAGAAACAATAAATGCTGGAGAGGGTGTGGAGAAAAGGGAACACTCTTGCACTGCTGGTGGGAATGTGAATTGGTACAGCCACTATGGAGAACAGTATGGAGGTTCCTTAAAAAACTAAAAATAGAACTACCATATGACCCAGCAATCCCACTACTAGGCATATACCCTGAGAAAACCATAATTCAAAAAGAGACATGTACCAAAATGTTCATTGCAGCTCTATTCACAATAGCCCTGAGCTGGAAACAACCTAAGTGTCCATCATCGGATGAATGGATAGAGAAGATGTGGCACATATATACAATGGAATATTACTCAGCCATAAAAAGAAACGAAACTGAGCTATTTGTAATGAGGTGGATAGACCTAGAGTCTGTCATACAGAGTGAAGTAAGTCAGAAAGAGAAAGACAAATACCGTATGCTAACACATATATATGGAATTTAAAAAAAAAAAAATGTCATGAAGAACCTAGGGGTAAAACGGGAATAAAGACACAGACCTACTTGAGAATGGACTTGAGGATATGGGGAAGGGGAAGGATAAGCTGTGACAAAGGGAAAGAGAGGCATGGACATATATACACTACCAAACGTAAGGTAGATAGATAGTGGGAAGCAGCCGCAGAGCACAGGGAGATCAGCTCGGTGCTTTGTGACCGCCTGGAGGGGTGGGATGGGGAGGGTGGGAGGGAGGGAGATGCATGAGGGAGGGGATGTGGGAACAGATGTATATGTATGACTGATTCACTTTGTTATAAAGCAGAAACTAATTAAAAAAAAAAAAAAAAAAATGGAGCTCAGGGGCACAGCAATTCACAAACTGGCCGAGTAATAAAGGACAACTATCGTCCAAAAATCTGTTGAGGGAAGGCAACGAGGTGGACTTGAAAGCGAGGCAGAGTAGCAGGAAACAGATTTCAAGAGGTACGTTGGAATCGCCTTTAAAGCACAGGAAGAGGGGCACAACTTCGACAATGATGCACTTGGCCAAAAAGGGTGTATGCGTTTTCTCCTGAATATATTCAGGAGAAAACGCATACGCCCTTTTTGGCCAAGCAAGCAAGCGGGCAATGCAAATCTGCACTACAAAGAAGTATCACTTCCCACCGGTCAAAAGGGACATCCACAAAATGTGTAAAAACCAGAAAGGCAATACAGGCCCTGGAGAACAGGGAGCCTTGTTATTCTGATGGGCGGGATGTAAATTGCCAACTGCCTCTCTGGAGGAGTGCATTGTGTTCCCTAAAACAAGTAAACAACAGAGCTACAGAGCCAAGGGCACTTCCAGTCTAGGGAATATACCTTGGGAAAACTGAAAATCAAAAAGACACAGCCACCCCAAAATTTAGGGCTGCACTGCTTTCAAGGACCTCAACTTGGGTACACCTTAATTATCCCAGGAAATATAAAAATGGTTCAAAAAATTGTGGTACTTACGTACGATGGAATATCCCTCAGCCATGAAATCAATGTCATAAGACCAGTAGCAGCAAAATGGGTGGATTCAGGTACGATGATTCTAAGTGAAATAAGTCACAGAGAAAAAGAAACTTATCATAAGATATCACTTATGAAGATCCTGTAAACATGGCTACACTTGAACTGAGTTAGGAAAGAGAACAGTGTCTCACATTTAGAAAACACTCTTATGCCTGCTTAAGGGGGAAGGAGAGGTGGGGTGATGCATAAAACCAGAGTTTGATATAAGCACAGGTACCGTTCCAAAAACCAACTATGGAATAGACAAGACCTACACCTTCCTCAGTGAAAGGGACTCAAAACCCCATATTTCCCGCAGAGGAATATATCTGACTAGTAAGAATCTTAAAACCTATGTATTGATATGTCTCCGTAAGGGAATCAAGTGTGTCTAGACTGGGATAAATATGGCAGCGAGAATCAGCTCAAACCCACTATAAAAAGGAATTTCAAAAATAAAACAAAAAAACTGGGCAATTCTTTACAATTCCTTCAGGGTCTCTGATGAAACCTGAAATGACCCTATCTACAAGGACAGCTGGATGTGGCATAAGGCTGGACACTTGGGACTGAGAGGATTGGTGAGATTGGGTGAGCAAATGCAGACCCTTTAAAGCAATAATGCATGGCACACATTCCATGGGTCCCAACTCTCCAGGTTGAAGGGAATATTACTACAGATATAACATGTACGGGAATCCTAGAGAACGGACACACTGTGAATACGAAAGGTTTCTAAAACTCAACGAATAGTCCCTCTCCTGGTGCTCCGGTTTGACTTTCCATCTGCTTTATTATCAACCTCCCAACTTGGAGAGACAGCCCCTTTAACCTCCTGGTTCGCACAGGTTGCCAATTTGGCAGAGGATGAAAGGGAAGAGGGAGAACCAATGAGAGAGTAGCTGTTAGGCATTTGGACGGGCACATATCACTGTAATTTCCCGGCAGGAAGAAGAATTAACCAAAGTCTCAGCCACCCACCGGGAATCAGTATAGATCCTGAACCAAAATTTTGGACTTGCGGTCAGCTCACCAAAAACGAGTTGAAAAATGGAGCTCAGGGGCACAGCAATTCACAAACTGGCCGAGTAATAAAGGACAACTATCGTCCAAAAATCTGTTGAGGGAAGGCAACTAGGTGGACTTGAAAGCGAGGCAGAGTAGCAGGAAACAGATTTCAAGAGGTACGTTGGAATCGCCTTTAAAGCACAGGAAGAGGGGCACAACTTCGACAATGATGCACTTGGCCAAAAAGGGCGTATGCGTTTTCTCCTGAATATATTCAGGAGAAAACGCATACGCCCTTTTTGGCCAAGCAAGCAAGCGGGCAATGCAAATCTGCACTACAAAGAAGTATCACTTCCCACCGGTCAAAAGGGACATCCACAAAATGTGTAAAAACCAGAAAGGCAAGACAGGCCCTGGAGAACAGGGAGCCTTGTTATGCTGATGGGCGGGATGTAAATTGCCAACTGCCTCTCTGGAGGAGTGCATTGTGTTCCCTAAAACAAGTAAACAACAGAGCTACAGAGCCAAGGGCACTTCCAGTCTAGGGAATATACCTTGGGAAAACTGAAAATCAAAAAGACACAGCCACCCCAAAATTTAGGGCTGCACTGCTTTCAAGGACCTCAACTTGGGTACACCTTAATTATCCCAGGAAATATAAAAATGGTTCAAAAAATTGTGGTACTTACGTACGATGGAATATCCCTCAGCCATGAAATCAATGTCATAAGACCAGTAGCAGCAAAATGGGTGGATTCAGGTACGATGATTCTAAGTGAAATAAGTCACACAGAAAAAGAAACTTATCATAAGATATCACTTATGAAGATCCTGTAAACATGGCTACACTTGAACTGAGTTAGGAAAGAGAACAGTGTCTCACATTTAGAAAACACTCTTATGCCTGCTTAAGGGGGAAGGAGAGGTGGGGTGATGCATAAAACCAGAGTTTGATATAAGCACAGGTACCGTTCCAAAAACCAACTATGGAATAGACAAGACCTACACCTTCCTCAGTGAAAGGGACTCAAAACCCCATATTTCCCGCAGAGGAATATATCTGACTAGTAAGAATCTTAAAACCTATGTATTGATATGTCTCCGTAAGGGAATCAAGTGTGTCTAGACTGGGATAAATATGGCAGCGAGAATCAGCTCAAACCCACTATAAAAAGGAATTTCAAAAATAAAACAAAAAAACTGGGAAATTCTTTACAATTCCTTCAGGGTCTCTGATGAAACCTGAAATGACCCTATCTACAATGACAGCTGGATGTGGCATAAGGCTGGACACTTGGGACTGAGAGGATTGGTGAGATTGGGTGAGCAAATGCAGACCCTTTAAAGCAATAATGCATGGCACACATTCCATGGGTCCCAACTCTCCAGGTTGAAGGGAATATTACTACAGATATAACATGTACGGGAATCCTAGAGAACGGACACACTGTGAATACGAAAGGTTTCTAAAACTCAACGAATAGTCCCTCTCCTGGTGCTCCGGTTTGACTTTCCATCTGCTTTATTATCAACCTCCCAACTTGGAGAGACAGCCCCTTTAACCTCCTGGTTCGCACAGGTTTCCAATTTGGCAGAGGATGAAAGGGAAGAGGGAGAACCAATGAGAGAGTAGCTGTTAGGCATTTGGACGGGCACATATCACTGTAATTTCCCGGCAGGAAGAAGAATTAACCAAAGTCTCAGCCACCCACCGGGAATCAGTATAGATCCTGAACCAAAATTTTGGACTTGCGGTCAGCTCACCAAAAACGAGTTGAAAAATGGAGCTCAGGGGCACAGCAATTCACAAACTGGCCGAGTAATAAAGGACAACTATCGTCCAAAAATCTGTTGAGGTAAGGCAACGAGGCGGACTTGAAAGCGTGGCAGAATAGCAGGAAACAGATTTCAAGAGGTACGTTGGAATCGCCTTTAAAGCACAGGAAGAGGGGCACAACTTCGACAATGATGCACTTGGCCAAAAAGGGCGTATGCGTTTTCTCCTGAATATATTCAGGAGAAAACGCATACGCCCTTTTTGGCCAAGCAAGCAAGCGGGCAATGCAAATCTGCACTACAAAGAAGTATCACTTCCCACCGGTCAAAAGGGACATCCACAAAATGTGTAAAAACCAGAAAGGCAAGACAGGCCCTGGAGAACAGGGTGCCTTGTTATGCTGATGGGCGGGATGTAAATTGCCAACTGCCTCTCTGGAGGAGTGCATTGTGTTCCCTAAAACAAGTAAACAACAGAGCTACAGAGCCAAGGGCACTTCCAGTCTAGGGAATATACCTTGGGAAAACTGAAAATCAAAAAGACACAGCCACCCCAAAATTTAGGGCTGCACTGCTTACAAGGACCTCAACTTGGGTACACCTTAAATATCCCAGGAAATATAAAAATGGTTCAAAAAATTGTGGTACTTACGTACGATGGAATATCCGTCAGCCATGAAATCAATGTCATAAGACCAGTAGCAGCAAAATGGGTGGATTCAGGTACGATGATTCTAAGTGAAATAAGTCACACAGAAAAAGAAACTTATCATAAGATATCACTTATGAAGATCCTGTAAACATGGCTACACTTGAACTGAGTTAGGAAAGAGAACAGTGTCTCACATTTAGAAAACACTCTTATGCCTGCTTAAGGGGGAAGGAGAGGTGGGGTGATGCATAAAACCAGAGTTTGATATAAGCACAGGTACCGTTCCAAAAACCAACTATGGAATAGACAAGACCTACACCTTCCTCAGTGAAAGGGACTCAAAACCCCATATTTCGCGCAGAGGAATATATCTGACTAGTAAGAATCTTAAAACCTATGTATTGATATGTCTCCGTAAGGGAATCAAGTGTGTCTAGACTGGGATAAATATGGCAGCGAGAATCAGCTCAAACCCACTATAAAAAGAAATTTCAAAAATAAAACAAAAAAACTGGGAAATTCTTTACAATTCCTTCAGGGTCTCTGATGAAACCTGAAATGACCCTATCTACAATGACAGCTGGATGTGGCATAAGGCTGGACACTTGGGACTGAGAGGATTGGTGAGATTAGGTGAGCAAATGCAGACCCTTTAAAGCAATAATGCATGGCACACATTCCATGGGTCCCAACTCTCCAGGTTGAAGGGAATATTACTACAGATATAACATGTACGGGAATCCTAGAGAACGGACACACTGTGAATACGAAAGGTTTCTAAAACTCAACGAATAGTCCCTCTCCTGGTGCTCCGGTTTGACTTTCCATCTGCTTTATTATCAACCTCCCAACTTGGAGAGACAGCCCCTTTAACCTCCTGGTTCGCACAGGTTGCCAATTTGGCAGAGGATGAAAGGGAAGAGGGAGAACCAATGAGAGAGTAGCTGTTAGGCATTTGGACGGGCACATATCACTGTAATTTCCCGGCAGGAAGAAGAATTAACCAAAGTCTCACCCACCCACCGGGAATCAGTATAGATCCTGAACCAAAATTTTGGACTTGCGGTCAGCTCACCAAAAACGAGTTGAAAAATGGAGCTCAGGGGCACAGCAATTCACAAACTGGCCGAGTAATAAAGGACAACTATCGTCCAAAAATCTGTTGAGGGAAGGCAACGAGGCGGACTTGAAAGCGAGGCAGAATAGCACGAAACAGATTTCAAGAGGTACGTTGGAATCGCCTTTAAAGCACAGGAAGAGGGGCACAACTTCGACAATGATGCACTTGGCCAAAAAGGGCGTATGCGTTTTCCCCTGAATATATTCAGGAGAAAACGCATACGCCCTTTTTGGCCAAGCAAGCAAGCGAGCAATGCAATTCTGCACTAAAAAGAAGTATCACTTCCCACCGGTCAAATGGGACATCCACAAAATGTGTAAAAACCAGAAAGGCAAGACAGGCCCTAGAGAACAGGGAGCCTTGTTATGCTGATGGGCGGGATGTAAATTGCCAACTGCCTCTCTGGAGGAGTGCATTGTGTTCCCTAAAAGAAGTAAACAACAGAGCTACAGAGCCAAGGGCACTTCCAGTCTAGGGAATATACCTTGGGAAAACTGAAAATCAAAAAGACACAGCCACCCCAAAATTTAGGGCTGCACTGCTTACAAGGACCTCAACTTGGGTACACCTTAAATATCCCAGGAAATATAAAATTGGTTCAAAAAATTGTGGTACTTACGTACGATGGAATATCCCTCAGCCATGAAATCAATGTCATAAGACCAGTAGCAGCAAAATGGGTGGATTCAGGTACGATGATTCTAAGTGAAATAAGTCACACAGAAAAAGAAACTTATCATAAGATATCACTTATGAAGATCCTGTAAACATGGCTACACTTGAACTGAGTTAGGAAAGAGAACAGTGTCTCACATTTAGAAAACACTCTTATGCCTGCTTAAGGGGGAAGGAGAGGTGGGGTGATGCATAAAACCAGAGTTTGATATAAGCACAGGTACCGTTCCAAAAACCAACTATGGAATAGACAAGACCTACACCTTCCTCAGTGAAAGGGACTCAAAACCCCATATTTCCCGCAGAGGAATATATCTGACTAGTAAGAATCTTAAAACCTATGTATTGATATGTCTCCGTAAGGGAATCAAGTGTGTCTAGACTGGGATAAATATGGCAGCGAGAATCAGCTCAAACCCACTATAAAAAGGAATTTCAAAAATAAAACAAAAAAACTGGGCAATTCTTTACAATTCCTTCAGGGTCTCTGATGAAACCTGAAATGACCCTATCTACAAGGACAGCTGGATGTGGCATAAGGCTGGACACTTGGGACTGAGAGGATTGGTGAGATTGGGTGAGCAAATGCAGACCCTTTAAAGCAATAATGCATGGCACACATTCCATGGGTCCCAACTCTCCAGGTTGAAGGGAATATTACTACAGATATAACAGGTACGGGAATCCTAGAGAACGGACACACTGTGAATACGAAAGGTTTCTAAAACTCAACGAATAGTCCCTCTCCTGGTGCTCCGGTTTGACTTTCCATCTGCTTTATTATCAACCTCCCAACTTGGAGAGACAGCCCCTTTAACCTCCTGGTTCGCACAGGTTGCCAATTTGGCAGAGGATGAAAGGGAAGAGGGAGAACCAATGAGAGAGTAGCTGTTAGGCATTTGGACGGGCACATATCACTGTAATTTCCCGGCAGGAAGAAGAATTAACCAAAGTCTCAGCCACCCACCGGGAATCAGTATAGATCCTGAACCAAAATTTTGGACTTGCGGTCAGCTCACCAAAAACGAGTTGAAAAATGGAGCTCAGGGGCACAGGAATTCACAAATTGGCCGAGTAATAAAGGACAACTATCGTCCAAAAATCTGTTGAGGGAAGGCAACGAGGCGGACTTCAATGCGTGGCAGAATAGCAGGAAACAGATTTCAAGAGGTACGTTGGAATCGCCTTTAAAGCACAGGAAGAGGGGCACAACTTCGACAATGATGCACTTGGCCAAAAAGGGCGTATGCATTTTCTCCTGAATATATTCAGGAGAAAACGCATACGCCCTTTTTGGCCAAGCAAGCAAGCGGGCAATGCAAATCTGCACTACAAAGAAGTATCACTTCCCACCGGTCAAAAGGGACATCCACAAAATGTGTAAAAACCAGAAAGGCAAGACAGGCCCTGGAGAAAAGGGTGCCTTGTTATGCTGATGGGCGGGATGTGAATTGCCAACTGCCTCTCTGGAGGAGTGCATTGTGTTCCCTAAAACAAGTAAACAACAGAGCTACAGAGCCAAGGGCACTTCCAGTCTAGGGAATATACCTTGGGAAAACTGAAAATCAAAAAGACACAGCCACCCCAAAATTTAGGGCTGCACTGCTTACAAGGACCTCAACTTGGGTACACCTTAAATATCCCAGGAAATATAAAAATGGTTCAAAAAATTGTGGTACTTACGTACGATGGAATATCCGTCAGCCATGAAATCAATGTCATAAGACCAGTAGCAGCAAAATGGGTGGATTCAGGTACGATGATTCTAAGTGAAATAAGTCACACAGAAAAAGAAACTTATCATAAGATATCACTTATGAAGATCCTGTAAACATGGCTACACTTGAACTGAGTTAGGAAAGAGAACAGTGTCTCACATTTAGAAAACACTCTTATGCCTGCTTAAGGGGGAAGGAGAGGTGGGGTGATGCATAAAACCAGAGTTTGATATAAGCACAGGTACCGTTCCAAAAACCAACTATGGAATAGACAAGACCTACACCTTCCTCAGTGAAAGGGACTCAAAACCCCATATTTCCCGCAGAGGAATATATCTGACTAGTAAGAATCTTAAAACCTATGTATTGATATGTCTCCGTAAGGGAATCAAGTGTGTCTAGACTGGGATAAATATGGCAGCGAGAATCAGCTCAAACCCACTATAAAAAGGAATTTCAAAAATAAAACAAAAAAACTGGGAAATTCTTTACAATTCCTTCAGGGTCTCTGATGAAACCTGAAATGACCCTATCTACAAGGACAGCTGGATGTGGCATAAGGCTGGACACTTGGGACTGAGAGGATTGGTGAGATTGGGTGAGCAAATGCAGACCCTTTAAAGCAATAATGCATGGCACACATTCCATGGGTCCCAACTCTCCAGGTTGAAGGGAATATTACTACAGATATAACATGTACGGGAATCCTAGAGAATGGACACACTGTGAATACGAAAGGTTTCTAAAACTCAACGAATAGTCCCTCTTCTGGCGCTCCGGTTTGACTTTCCATCTGCTTTATTATCAACCTCCCAACTTGGAGAGACAGCCCCTTTAACCTCCTGGTTCGCACAGGTTGCCAATTTGGCAGAGGATGAAAGGGAAGAGGGAGAACCAATGAGAGAGTAGCTGTTAGGCATTTGGAAGGGCACATATCAATGTAATTTCCCGGCAGGAAGAAGAATTAACCAAAGTCTCAGCCACCCACCGGGAATCAGTATAGATCCTGAACCAAAATTTTGGACTTGCGGTCAGCTCACCAAAAACGAGTTGAAAAATGGAGCTCAGGGGCACAGCAATTCACAAACTGGCCGAGTAATAAAGGACAACTATCGTCCAAAAATCTGTTGAGAGAAGGCAACGAGGTGGACTTGAAAGCGAGGCAGAATAGCAGGAAACAGATTTCAAGAGGTACGTTGGAATTGCCTTTAAAGCACAGGAAGAGGGGCACAACTTCGACAATGATGCACTTGGCCAAAAAGGGCGTATGCGTTTTCTCCTGAATATATTCAGGAGAAAACGCATACACCCTTTTTGGCCAAGCAAGCAAGCGGGCAATGCAAATCTGCACTACAAAGAAGTATCACTTCCCACCGGTCAAAAGGGACATCCACAAAATGTGTAAAAACCAGAAAGGCAAGACAGGCCCTGGAGAACAGGGTGCCTTGTTATGCTGATGGGCGGGATGTAAATTGCCAACTGCCTCTCTGGAGGAGTGCATTGTGTTCCCTAAAACAAGTAAACAACAGAGCTACAGAGCCAAGGGCACTTCCAGTCTAGGGAATATACCTTGGGAAAACTGAAAATCAAAAAGACACAGCCACCCCAAAATTTAGGGCTGCACTGCTTACAAGGACCTCAACTTGGGTACACCTTAAATATCCCAGGAAATATAAAAATGGTTCAAAAAATTGTGGTACTTACGTACGATGGAATATCCCTCAGCCATGAAATCAATGTCATAAGACCAGTAGCAGCAAAATGGGTGGATTCAGGTACGATGATTCTAAGTGAAATAAGTCACACAGAAAAAGAAACTTATCATAAGATATCACTTATGAAGATCCTGTAAACATGGCTACACTTGAACTGAGTTAGGAAAGAGAACAGTGTCTCACATTTAGAAAACACTCTTATGCCTGCTTAAGGGGGAAGGAGAGGTGGGGTGATGCATAAAACCAGAGTTTGATATAAGCACAGGTACCGTTCCAAAAACCAACTATGGAATAGACAAGACCTACACCTTCCTCAGTGAAAGGGACTCAAAACCCCATATTTCCCGCAGAGGAATATATCTGACTAGTAAGAATCTTAAAACCTATGTATTGATATGTCTCCGTAAGGGAATCAAGTGTGTCTAGACTGGGATAAATATGGCAGCGAGAATCAGCTCAAACCCACTATAAAAAGGAATTTCAAAAATAAAACAAAAAAACTGGGCAATTCTTTACAATTCCTTCAGGGTCTCTGATGAAACCTGAAATGACCCTATCTACAAGGACAGCTGGATGTGGCATAAGGCTGGACACTTGGGACTGAGAGGATTGGTGAGATTGGGTGAGCAAATGCAGACCCTTTAAAGCAATAATGCATGGCACACATTCCATGGGTCCCAACTCTCCAGGTTGAAGGGAATATTACTACAGATATAACATGTACGGGAATCCTAGAGAACGGACACACTGTGAATACGAAAGGTTTCTAAAACTCAACGAATAGTCCCTCTCCTGGTGCTCCGGTTTGACTTTCCATCTGCTTTATTATCAACCTCCCAACTTGGAGAGACAGCCCCTTTAACCTCCTGGTTCGCACAGGTTGCCAATTTGGCAGAGGATGAAAGGGAAGAGGGAGAACCAATGAGAGAGTAGCTGTTAGGCATTTGGACGGGCACATATCACTGTAATTTCCCGGCAGGAAGAAGAATTAACCAAAGTCTCAGCCACCCACCGGGAATCAGTATAGATCCTGAACCAAAATTTTGGACTTGCGGTCAGCTCACCAAAAACGAGTTGAAAAATGGAGCTCAGGGGCACAGCAATTCACAAACTGGCCGAGTAATAAAGGACAACTATCGTCCAAAAATCTGTTGAGGGAAGGCAACGAGGCGGACTTGAAAGCGAGGCAGAATAGCAGGAAACAGATTTCAAGAGGTACGTTGCAATCGCCTTTAAAGCACAGGAAGAGGGGCACAACTTCGACAATGATGCACTTGGCCAAAAAGGGCGTATGCGTTTTCTCCTGAATATATTCAGGAGAAAACGCATACGCCCTTTTTGGCCAAGCAAGCAAGCGGGCAATGCAAATCTGCACTACAAAGAAGTATCACTTCCCACCGGTCAAAAGGGACATCCACAAAATGTGTAAAAACCAGAAAGGCAAGACAGGCCCTGGAGAACAGGGAGCCTTGTTATGCTGATGGGCGGGATGTAAATTGCCAACTGCCTCTCTGGAGGAGTGCATTGTGTTCCCTAAAACAAGTAAACAACAGAGCTACAGAGCCAAGGGCACTTCCAGTCTAGGGAATATACCTTGGGAAAACTGAAAATCAAAAAGACACAGCCACCCCAAAATTTAGGGCTGCACTGCTTACAAGGACCTCAACTTGGGTACACCTTAAATATCCCAGGAAATATAAAAATGGTTCAAAAAATTGTGGTACTTACGTACGAAGGAATATCCTTCAGCCATGAAATCAATGTCATAAGACCAGTAGCAGCAAAATGGGTGGATTCAGGTACGATGATTCTAAGTGAAATAAGTCACACAGAAAAAGAAACTTATCATAAGATATCACTTATGAAGATCCTGTAAACATGGCTACACTTGAACTGAGTTAGGAAAGAGAACAGAGTCTCACATTTAGAAAACACTCTTATGCCTGCTTAAGGGGGAAGGAGAGGTGGGGTGATGCATAAAACCAGAGTTTGATATAAGCACAGGTACCGTTCCAAAAACCAACTATGGAATAGACAAGACCTACACCTTCCTCAGTGAAAGGGACTCAAAATCCCATATTTCCCGCAGAGGAATATATCTGACTAGTAAGAATCTTAAAACCTATGTATTGATATGTCTCCGTAAGGGAATCAAGTGTGTCTAGACTGGGATAAATATGGCAGCGAGAATCAGCTCAAACCCACTATAAAAAGGAATTTCAAAAATAAAACAAAAAAACTGGGAAATTCTTTACAATTCCTTCAGGGTCTCTGATGAAACCTGAAATGACCCTATCTACAAGGACAGCTGGATGTGGCATAAGGCTGGACACTTGGGACTGAGAGGATTGTTGAGATTGGGTGAGCAAATGCAGACCCTTTAAAGCAATAATGCATGGCACACATTCCATGGGTCCCAACTCTCCAGGTTGAAGGGAATATTACTACAGATATAACATGTACGGGAATCCTAGAGAACGGACACACTGTGAATACGAAAGGTTTCTAAAACTCAACGAATAGTCCCTCTCCTGGTGCTCCGGTTTGACTTTCCATCTGCTTTATTATCAACCTCCCAACTTGGAGAGACAGCCCCTTTAACCTCCTGGTTCGCACAGGTTGCCAATTTGGCAGAGGATGAAAGGGAAGAGGGAGAACCAATGAGAGAGTAGCTGTTAGGCATTTGGACGGGCACATATCACTGTAATTTCCCGGCAGGAAGAAGAATTAACCAAAGTCTCAGCCACCCACCGGGAATCAGTATAGATCCTGAACCGAAATTTTGGACTTGCGGTCAGCTCACCAAAAACGAGTTGAAAAATGGAGCTCAGGGGCACAGCAATTCACAAACTGGCCGAGTAATAAAGGACAACTATCGTCCAAAAATCTGTTGAGGGAAGGCAACGAGGCGGACTTGAAAGCGAGGCAGAATAGCAGGAAACAGATTTCAAGAGGTACGTTGCAATCGCCTTTAAAGCACAGGAAGAGGGGCACAACTTCGACAATGATGCACTTGGCCAAAAAGGGCGTATGCGTTTTCTCCTGAATATATTCAGGAGAAAACGCATACGCCCTTTTTGGCCAAGCAAGCAAGCGGGCAATGCAAATCTGCACTACAAAGAAGTATCACTTCCCACCGGTCAAAAGGGACATCCACAAAATGTGTAAAAACCAGAAAGGCAAGACAGGCCCTGGAGAACAGGGAGCCTTGTTATGCTGATGGGCGGGATGTAAATTGCCAACTGCCTCTCTGGAGGAGTGCATTGTTTTCCCTAAAACAAGTAAACAACAGAGCTACAGAGCCAAGGGCACTTCCAGTCTAGGGAATATACCTTGGGAAAACTGAAAATCAAAAAGACACAGCCACCCCAAAATTTAGGGCTGCACTGCTTACAAGGACCTCAACTTGGGTACACCTTAAATATCCCAGGAAATATAAAAATGGTTCAAAAAATTGTGGTACTTACGTACGAAGGAATATCCCTCAGCCATGAAATCAATGTCATAAGACCAGTAGCAGCAAAATGGGTGGATTCAGGTACGATGATTCTAAGTGAAATAAGTCACACAGAAAAAGAAACTTATCATAAGATATCACTTATGAAGATCCTGTAAACATGGCTACACTTGAACTGAGTTAGGAAAGAGAACAGAGTCTCACATTTAGAAAACACTCTTATGCCTGCTTAAGGGGGAAGGAGAGGTGGGGTGATGCATAAAACCAGAGTTTGATATAAGCACAGGTACCGTTCCAAAAACCAACTATGGAATAGACAAGACCTACACCTTCCTCAGTGAAAGGGACTCAAAATCCCATATTTCCCGCAGAGGAATATATCTGACTAGTAAGAATCTTAAAACCTATGTATTGATATGTCTCCGTAAGGGAATCAAGTGTGTCTAGACTGGGATAAATATGGCAGCGAGAATCAGCTCAAACCCACTATAAAAAGGAATTTCAAAAATAAAACAAAAAAACTGGGAAATTCTTTACAATTCCTTCAGGGTCTCTGATGAAACCTGAAATGACCCTATCTACAAGGACAGCTGGATGTGGCATAAGGCTGGACACTTGGGACTGAGAGGATTGGTGAGATTGGGTGAGCAAATGCAGACCCTTTAAAGCAATAATGCATGGCACACATTCCATGGGTCCCAACTCTCCAGGTTGAAGGGAATATTACTACAGATATAACATGTACGGGAATCCTAGAGAACGGACACACTGTGAATACGAAAGGTTTCTAAAACTCAACGAATAGTCCCTCTCCTGGTGCTCCGGTTTGACTTTCCATCTGCTTTATTATCAACCTCCCAACTTGGAGAGACAGCCCCTTTAACCTCCTGGTTCGCACAGGTTGCCAATTTGGCAGAGGATGAAAGGGAAGAGGGAGAACCAATGAGAGAGTAGCTGTTAGGCATTTGGACGGGCACATATCACTGTAATTTCCCGGCAGGAAGAAGAATTAACCAAAGTCTCAGCCACCCACCGGGAATCAGTATAGATCCTGAACCAAAATTTTGGACTTGCGGTCAGCTCACCAAAAACGAGTTGAAAAATGGAGCTCAGGGGCACAGCAATTCACAAACTGGCCGAGTAATAAAGGACAACTATCGTCCAAAAATCTGTTGAGGGAAGGCAACGAGGCGGACTTGAAAGCGTGGCAGAATAGCAGGAAACAGATTTCAAGAGGTACGTTGGAATCGCCTTTAAAGCACAGGAAGAGGGGCACAACTTCGACAATGATGCACTTGGCCAAAAAGGGCGTATGCGTTTTCTCCTGAATATATTCAGGAGAAAACGCATACGCCCTTTTTGGCCAAGCAAGCAAGCGGGCAATGCAAATCTGCACTACAAAGAAGTATCACTTCCCACCGGTCAAAAGGGACATCCACAAAATGTGTAAAAACCAGAAAGGCAAGACAGGCCCTGGAGAACAGGGTGCCTTGTTATGCTGATGGGCGGGATGTAAATTGCCAACTGCCTCTCTGGAGGAGTGCATTGTGTTCCCTAAAACAAGTAAACAACAGAGCTACAGAGCCAAGGGCTCTTCCAGTCTAGGGAATATACCTTGGGAAAACTGAAAATCAAAAAGACACAGCCACCCCAAAATTTAGGGCTGCACTGCTTACAAGGACCTCAACTTGGGTACACCTTAAATATCCCAGGAAATATAAAAATGGTTCAAAAAATTGTGGTACTTACGTACGATGGAATATCCCTCAGCCATGAAATCAATGTCATAAGACCAGTAGCAGCAAAATGGGTGGATTCAGGTACGATGATTCTAAGTGAAATAAGTCACACAGAAAAAGAAACTTATCATAAGATATCACTTATGAAGATCCTGTAAACATGGCTACACTTGAACTGAGTTAGGAAAGAGAACAGTGTCTCACATTTAGAAAACACTCTTATGCCTGCTTAAGGGGGAAGGAGAGGTGGGGTGATGCATAAAACCAGAGTTTGATATAAGCACAGGTACCGTTCCAAAAACCAACTATGGAATAGACAAGACCTACACCTTCCTCAGTGAAAGGGACTCAAAACCCCATATTTCCCGCAGAGGAATATATCTGACTAGTAAGAATCTTAAAACCTATGTATTGATATGTCTCCATAAGGGAATCAAGTGTGTCTAGACTGGGATAAATATGGCAGCGAGAATCAGCTCAAACCCACTATAAAAAGGAATTTCAAAAATAAAACAAAAAAACTGGGAAATTCTTTACAATTCCTTCAGGGTCTCTGATGAAACCTGAAATGACCCTATCTACAATGACAGCTGGATGTGGCATAAGGCTGGACACTTGGGACTGAGAGGATTGGTGAGATTGGGTGAGCAAATGCAGACCCTTTAAAGCAATAATGCATGGCACACATTGCATGGGTCCCAACTCTCCAGGTTGAAGGGAATATTACTACAGATATAACATGTACGGGAATCCTAGAGAACGGACACACTGTGAATACGAAAGGTTTCTAAAACTCAACGAATAGTCCCTCTCCTGGTGCTCCGGTTTGACTTTCCATCTGCTTTATTATCAACCTCCCAACTTGGAGAGACAGCCCCTTTAACCTCCTGGTTCGCACAGGTTGCCAATTTGGCAGAGGATGAAAGGGAAGAGGGAGAACCAATGAGAGAGTAGCTGTTAGGCATTTGGACGGGCACATATCACTGTAATTTCCCGGCAGGAAGAAGAATTAACCAAAGTCTCAGCCACCCACCGGGAATCAGTATAGATCCTGAACCGAAATTTTGGACTTGCGGTCAGCTCACCAAAAACGAGTTGAAAAATGGAGCTCAGGGGCACAGCAATTCACAAACTGGCCGAGTAATAAAGGACAACTATCGTCCAAAAATCTGTTGAGGGAAGGCAACGAGGCGGACTTGAAAGCGAGGCAGAATAGCAGGAAACAGATTTCAAGAGGTACGTTGCAATCGCCTTTAAAGCACAGGAAGAGGGGCACAACTTCGACAATGATGCACTTGGCCAAAAAGGGCGTATGCGTTTTCTCCTGAATATATTCAGGAGAAAACGCATACGCCCTTTTTGGCCAAGCAAGCAAGCGGGCAATGCAAATCTGCACTACAAAGAAGTATCACTTCCCACCGGTCAAAAGGGACATCCACAAAATGTGTAAAAACCAGAAAGGCAAGACAGGCCCTGGAGAACAGGGAGCCTTGTTATGCTGATGGGCGGGATGTAAATTGCCAACTGCCTCTCTGGAGGAGTGCATTGTGTTCCCTAAAACAAGTAAACAACAGAGCTACAGAGCCAAGGGCACTTCCAGTCTAGGGAATATACCTTGGGAAAACTGAAAATCAAAAAGACACAGCCACCCCAAAATTTAGGGCTGCACTGCTTACAAGGACCTCAACTTGGGTACACCTTAAATATCCCAGGAAATATAAAAATGGTTCAAAAAATTGTGGTACTTACGTACGAAGGAATATCCCTCAGCCATGAAATCAATGTCATAAGACCAGTAGCAGCAAAATGGGTGGATTCAGGTACGATGATTCTAAGTGAAATAAGTCACACAGAAAAAGAAACTTATCATAAGATATCACTTATGAAGATCCTGTAAACATGGCTACACTTGAACTGAGTTAGGAAAGAGAACAGAGTCTCACATTTAGAAAACACTCTTATGCCTGCTTAAGGGGGAAGGAGAGGTGGGGTGATGCATAAAACCAGAGTTTGATATAAGCACAGGTACCGTTCCAAAAACCAACTATGGAATAGACAAGACCTACACCTTCCTCAGTGAAAGGGACTCAAAATCCCATATTTCCCGCAGAGGAATATATCTGACTAGTAAGAATCTTAAAACCTATGTATTGATATGTCTCCGTAAGGGAATCAAGTGTGTCTAGACTGGGATAAATATGGCAGCGAGAATCAGCTCAAACCCACTATAAAAAGGAATTTCAAAAATAAAACAAAAAAACTGGGCAATTCTTTACAATTCCTTCAGGGTCTCTGATGAAACCTGAAATGACCCTATCTACAAGGACAGCTGGATGTGGCATAAGGCTGGACACTTGGGACTGAGAGGATTGGTGAGATTGGGTGAGCAAATGCAGACCCTTTAAAGCAATAATGCATGGCACACATTCCATGGGTCCCAACTCTCCAGGTTGAAGGGAATATTACTACAGATATAACATGTACGGGAATCCTAGAGAACGGACACACTGTGAATACGAAAGGTTTCTAAAACTCAACGAATAGTCCCTCTCCTGGTGCTCCGGTTTGACTTTCCATCTGCTTTATTATCAACCTCCCAACTTGGAGAGACAGCCCCTTTAACCTCCTGGTTCGCACAGGTTGCCAATTTGGCAGAGGATGAAAGGGAAGAGGGAGAACCAATGAGAGAGTAGCTGTTAGGCATTTGGACGGGCACATATCACTGTAATTTCCCGGCAGGAAGAAGAATTAACCAAAGTCTCAGCCACCCACCGGGAATCAGTATAGATCCTGAACCAAAATTTTGGACTTGCGGTCAGCTCACCAAAAACGAGTTGAAAAATGGAGCTCAGGGGCACAGCAATTCACAAATTGGCCGAGTAATAAAGGACAACTATCGTCCAAAAATCTGTTGAGGGAAGGCAACGAGGCGGACTTGAATGCGTGGCAGAATAGCAGGAAACAGATTTCAAGAGGTACGTTGGAATCGCCTTTAAAGCACAGGAAGAGGGGCACAACTTCGACAATGATGCACTTGGCCAAAAAGGGCGTATGCGTTTTCTCCTGAATATATTCAGGAGAAAACGCATACGCCCTTTTTGGCCAAGCAAGCAAGCGGGCAATGCAAATCTGCACTACAAAGAAGTATCACTTCCCACCGGTCAAAAGGGACATCCACAAAATGTGTAAAAACCAGAAAGGCAAGACAGGCCCTGGAGAAAAGGGTGCCTTGTTATGCTGATGGGCGGGATGTAAATTGCCAACTGCCTCTCTGGAGGAGTGCATTGTGTTCCCTAAAACAAGTAAACAACAGAGCTACAGAGCCAAGGGCACTTCCAGTCTAGGGAATATACCTTGGGAAAACTGAAAATCAAAAAGACACAGCCACCCCAAAATTTAGGGCTGCACCTCTTACAAGGACCTCAACTTGGGTACACCTTAAATATCCCAGGAAATATAAAAATGGTTCAAAAAATTGTGGTACTTACGTACGATGGAATATCCCTCAGCCATGAAATCAATGTCATAAGACCAGTAGCAGCAAAATGGGTGGATTCAGGTACGATGATTCTAAGTGAAATAAGTCACACAGAAAAAGAAACTTATCATAAGATATCACTTATGAAGATCCTGTAAACATGGCTACACTTGAACTGAGTTAGGAAAGAGAACAGTGTCTCACATTTAGAAAACACTCTTATGCCTGCTTAAGGGGGAAGGAGAGGTGGGGTGATGCATAAAACCAGAGTTTGATATAAGCACAGGTACCGTTCCAAAAACCAACTATGGAATAGACAAGACCTACACCTTCCTCAGTGAAAGGGACTCAAAACCCCATATTTCCCGCAGAGGAATATATCTGACTAGTAAGAATCTTAAAACCTATGTATTGATATGTCTCCGTAAGGGAATCAAGTGTGTCTAGACTGGGATAAATATGGCAGCGAGAATCAGCTCAAACCCACTATAAAAAGGAATTTCAAAAATAAAACAAAAAAACTGGGCAATTCTTTACAATTCCTTCAGGGTCTCTGATGAAACCTGAAATGACCCTATCTACAAGGACAGCTGGATGTGGCATAAGGCTGGACACTTGGGACTGAGAGGATTGGTGAGATTGGGTGAGCAAATGCAGACCCTTTAAAGCAATAATGCATGGCACACATTCCATGGGTCCCAACTCTCCAGGTTGAAGGGAATATTACTACAGATATAACAGGTACGGGAATCCTAGAGAACGGACACACTGTGAATACGAAAGGTTTCTAAAACTCAACGAATAGTCCCTCTCCTGGTGCTCCGGTTTGACTTTCCATCTGCTTTATTATCAACCTCCCAACTTGGAGAGACAGCCCCTTTAACCTCCTGGTTCGCACAGGTTGCCAATTTGGCAGAGGATGAAAGGGAAGAGGGAGAACCAATGAGAGAGTAGCTGTTAGGCATTTGGACGGGCACATATCACTGTAATTTCCCAGCAGGAAGAAGAATTAACCAAAGTCTCAGCCACCCACCGGGAATCAGTATAGATCCTGAACCAAAATTTTGGACTTGCGGTCAGCTCACCAAAAACGAGTTGAAAAATGGAGCTCAGGGGCACAGCAATTCACAAATTGGCCGAGTAATAAAGGACAACTATCGTCCAAAAATCTGTTGAGGGAAGGCAACGAGGCGGACTTGAATGCGTGGCAGAATAGCAGGAAACAGATTTCAAGAGGTACGTTGGAATCGCCTTTAAAGCACAGGAAGAGGGGCACAACTTCGACAATGATGCACTTGGCCAAAAAGGGCGTATGCGTTTTCTCCTGAATATATTCAGGAGAAAACGCATACGCCCTCTTTGGCCAAGCAAGCAAGCGGGCAATGCAAATCTGCACTACAAAGAAGTATCACTTCCCACCGGTCAAAAGGGACATCCACAAAATGTGTAAAAACCAGAAAGGCAAGACAGGCCTTGGAGAACAGGGAGCCTTGTTATGCTGATGGGCGGGATGTAAATTGCCAACTGCCTCTCTGGAGGAGTGCATTGTGTTCCCTAAAACAAGTAAACAACAGAGCTACAGAGCCAAGGGCACTTACAGTCTAGGGAATATACCTTGGGAAAACTGAAAATCAAAAAGACACAGCCACCCCAAAATTTAGGGCTGCACTGCGTACAAGGACCTCAACTTGGGTACACCTTAAATATCCCAGGAAATATAAAAATGGTTCAAAAAATTGTGGTACTTACGTACGATGGAATATCCCTCAGCCATGAAATCAATGTCATAAGACCAGTAGCAGCAAAATGGGTGGATTCAGGTACGATGATTCTAAGTGAAATAAGTCACACAGAAAAAGAAACTTATCATAAGATATCACTTATGAAGATCCTGTAAACATGGCTACACTTGAACTGAGTTAGGAAAGAGAACAGTGTCTCACATTTAGAAAACACTCTTATGCCTGCTTAAGGGGGAAGGAGAGGTGGGGTGATGCATAAAACCAGAGTTTGATATAAGCACAGGTACCGTTCCAAAAACCAACTATGGAATAGACAAGACCTACACCTTCCTCAGTGAAAGGGACTCAAAACCCCATATTTCCCGCAGAGGAATATATCTGACTAGTAAGAATCTTAAAACCTATGTATTGATATGTCTCCGTAAGGGAATCAAGTGTGTCTAGACTGGGATAAATATGGCAGCGAGAATCAGCTCAAACCCACTATAAAAAGGAATTTCAAAAATAAAACAAAAAAACTGGGAAATTCTTTACAATTCCTTCAGGGTCTCTGATGAAACCTGAAATGACCCTATCTACAATGACAGCTGGATGTGGCATAAGGCTGGACACTTGGGACTGAGAGGATTGGTGAGATTGGGTGAGCAAATGCAGACCCTTTAAAGCAATAATGCATGGCACACATTCCATGGGTCCCAACTCTCCAGGTTGAAGGGAATATTACTACAGATATAACATGTACGGGAATCCTAGAGAACGGACACACTGTGAATACGAAAGGTTTCTAAAACTCAACGAATAGTCCCTCTCCTGGTGCTCCGGTTTGACTTTCCATCTGCTTTATTATCAACCTCCCAACTTGGAGAGACAGCCCCTTTAACCTCCTGGTTCGCACAGGTTGCCAATTTGGCAGAGGATGAAAGGGAAGAGGGAGAACCAATGAGAGAGTAGCTGTTAGGCATTTGGACGGGCACATATCACTGTAATTTCCCGGCAGGAAGAAGAATTAACCAAAGTCTCAGCCACCCACCGGGAATCAGTATAGATCCTGAACCAAAATTTTGGACTTGCGGTCAGCTCACCAAAAACGAGTTGAAAAATGGAGCTCAGGGGCACAGCAATTCACAAACTGGCCGAGTAATAAAGGACAACTATCGTCCAAAAATCTGTTGAGGGAAGGCAACGAGGCGGACTTGAAAGCGAGGCAGAATAGCAGGAAACAGATTTCAAGAGGTACGTTGGAATCGCCTTTAAAGCACAGGAAGAGGGGCACAACTTCGACAATAATGCTCTTGGCCAAAAAGGGCGTATGCGTTTTCTCCGGAATATATTCAGGAGAAAACGCATACGCCCTTTTTGGCCAAGCAAGCAAGTGGGCAATGCAAATCTGCACTACAAAGAAGTATCACTTCCCACCGGTCAAAAGGGACATCCACAAAATGTGTAAAAACCAGAAAGGCAAGACAGGCGCTGGAGAACAGGGAGCCTTGTTATGCTGATGGGCGGGATGTAAATTGCCAACTGCCTCTCTGGAGGAGTGCATTGTGTTCCCTAAAACAAGTAAACAACAGAGCTACAGAGCCAAGGGCACTTCCAGTCTAGGGAATATACCTGGGAAAAACTGAAAATCAAAAAGACACAGCCACCCCAAAATTTAGGGCTGCACTGCTTACAAGGACCTCAACTTGGGTACACCTTAAATATCCCAGGAAATATAAAATTGGTTCAAAAAATTGTGGTACTTACGTACGATGGAATATCCCTCAGCCATGAAATCAATGTCATAAGACCAGTAGCAGCAAAATGGGTGGATTCAGGTACGATAATTTTAAGTGAAATAAGTCACAGAGAAAAAGAAACTTATCATAAGTTATCACTTATGAAGATCCTGTAAACATGGCTACACTTGAACTGAGTTAGGAAAGAGAACAGTGTCTCACATTTAGAAAACACTCTTATGCCTGCTTAAGGGGGAAGGAGAGGTGGGGTGATGCATAAAACCAGAGTTTGATATAAGCACAGGTACCGTTCCAAAAACCAACTATGGAATAGACAAGACCTACACCTTCCTCAGTGAAAGGGACTCAAAACCCCATATTTCCAGGAGAAGAATATATCTGACTAGTAAGAATCTTAAAAGCTATGTATTGATATGTCTCCGTAAGGGAATCAAGTGTGTCTAGACTGGCACAAACATGGCAGCGAGAATCAGCTCAAACCCACTATAAAAAAGAATTTCAAAAACAAAACAAAAAAAACTGGGAAATTCTTTACAATTCCTTCAGGGTCTCTGATGAAACCTGAAATGACCCTATCTACAATAACAGCTGGATGTGGCATAAGGCTGGACACTTGGGACTGAGAGGATTGGTGAGATTGGGTGATCAAATGCAGACCCTTTAAAGCAATAATGCATGACACACATTCCATGGGTCCCAACTCTCCAGGTTGAAGGGAATATTACTACAGATATAACATGTACGGGAATCCTAGAGAACGGACACACTGTGAATACGAAAGGTTTCTAAAACTCAACGAATAGTCCCTCTCCTGGTGCTCCGGTTTGACTTTCCATCTGCTTTATTATCAACCTCCCAACTTGGAGAGACAGCCCCTTTAACCTCCTGGTTCGCACAGGTTGCCAATTTGGCAGAGGATGAAAGGGAAGAGGGAGAACCAATGAGAGAGTAGCTGTTAGGCATTTGGACGGGCACATATCACTGTAATTTCCCGGCAGGAAGAAGAATTAACCAAAGTCTCAGCCACCCACCGGGAATCAGTATAGATCCTGAACCAAAATTTTGGACTTGCGGTCAGCTCACCAAAAACGAGTTGAAAAATGGAGCTCAGGGGCACAGCAATTCACAAACTGGCCGAGTAATAAAGGACAACTATCGTCCAAAAATCTGTTGAGGGAAGGCAACGAGGCGGACTTGAAAGCGTGGCAGAATAGCAGGAAACAGATTTCAAGAGGTACGTTGGAATCGCCTTTAAAGCACAGGAAGAGGGGCACAAATTCGACAATGATGCACTTGGCCAAAAAGGGCGTATGCGTTTTCTCCTGAATATATTCAGGAGAAAACGCATACGCCCTTTTTGGCCAAGCAAGCAAGCGGGCAATGCAAATCTGCACTACAAAGAAGTATCACTTCCCACCGGTCAAAAGGGACATCCACAAAATGTGTAAAAACCAGAAAGGCAAGACAGGCCCGGGAGAACAGGGTACCTTGTTATGCTGATGGGCGGGATGTAAATTGACAACTGCCTCTCTGGAGGAGTGCATTGTGTTCCCTAAAACAAGTAAACAACAGAGCTACAGAGCCAAGGGCACTTCCAGTCTAGGGAATATACCTTGGGAAAACTGAAAATCAAAAAGACACAGCCACCCCAAAATTTAGGGCTGCACTGCTTACAAGGACCTCAACTTGGGTACACCTTAAATATCCCAGGAAATATAAAAATGGTTCAAAAAATTGTGGTACTTACGTACGATGGAATATCCCTCAGCCATGAAATCAATGTCATAAGACCAGTAGCAGCAAAATGGGTGGATTCAGGTACGATGATTCTAAGTGAAATAAGTCACACAGAAAAAGAAACTTATCATAAGATATCACTTATGAAGATCCTGTAAACATGGCTACACTTGAACTGAGTTAGGAAAGAGAACAGTGTCTCACATTTAGAAAACACTCTTATGCCTGCTTAAGGGGGAAGGAGAGGTGGGGTGATGCATAAAACCAGAGTTTGATATAAGCACAGGTACCGTTCCAAAAACCAACTATGGAATAGACAAGACCTACACCTTCCTCAGTGAAAGGGACTCAAAACCCCATATTTCCCACAGAGGAATATATCTGACTAGTAAGAATCTTAAAACCTATGTATTGATATGTCTCCGTAAGGGAATCAAGTGTGTCTAGACTGGGATAAATATGGCAGCGAGAATCAGCTCAAACCCACTATAAAAAGGAATTTCAAAAATAAAACAAAAAAACTGGGAAATTCTTTACAATTCCTTCAGGGTCTCTGATGAAACCTGAAATGACCCTATCTACAATGACAGCTGGATGTGGCATAAGGCTGGACACTTGGGACTGAGAGGATTGGTGAGATTGGGTGAGCAAATGCAGACCCTTTAAAGCAATAATGCATGGCACACATTCCATGGGTCCCAACTCTCCAGGTTGAAGGGAATATTACTACAGATATAACATGTACGGGAATCCTAGAGAACGGACACACTGTGAATACGAAAGGTTTCTAAAACTCAACGAATAGTCCCTCTCCTGGTGCTCCGGTTTGACTTTCCATCTGCTTTATTATCAACCTCCCAACTTGGAGAGACAGCCCCTTTAACCTCCTGGTTCGCACAGGTTGCCAATTTGGCAGAGGATGAAAGGGAAGAGGGAGAACCAATGAGAGAGTAGCTGTTAGGCATTTGGACGGGCACATATCACTGTAATTTCCCGGCAGGAAGAAGAATTAACCAAAGTCTCAGCCACCCACCGGGAATCAGTATAGATCCTGAACCAAAATTTTGGACTTGCGGTCAGCTCACCAAAAACGAGTTGAAAAATGGAGCTCAGGGGCACAGCAATTCACAAACTGGCCGAGTAATAAAGGACAACTATCGTCCAAAAATCTGTTGAGGGAAGGCAACGAGGCGGACTTGAAAGCGTGGCAGAATAGCAGGAAACAGATTTCAAGAGGTACGTTGGAATCGCCTTTAAAGCACAGGAAGAGGGGCACAACTTCGACAATGATGCACTTGGCCAAAAAGGGCGTATGCGTTTTCTCCTGAATATATTCAGGAGAAAACGCATATGCCCTTTTTGGCCAAGCAAGCAAGCGGGCAATGCAAATCTGCACTACAAAGAAGTATCACTTCCCACCGGTCAAAAGGGACATCCACAAAATGTGTAAAAAGCAGAAAGGCAAGACAGGCCCTGGAGAACAGGGAGCCTTGTTATGCTGATGGGCGGGATGTAAATTGCCAACTGCCTCTCTGCAGGAGTGCATTGTGTTCCCTAAAACAAGTAAACAACAGAGCTACAGAGCCAAGGGCACTTCCAGTCTAGGGAATATACCTGGGGAAAACTGAAAATCAAAAAGACACAGCCACCCCAAAATTTAGGGCTGCACTGCTTACAAGGACCTCAACTTGGGTACACCTTAAATATCCCAGGAAATATAAAAATGGTTCAAAAAATTGTGGTACTTACGTACGATGGAATATCCCTCAGGCATGAAATCAATGTCATAAGACCAGTAGCAGCAAAATGGGTGGATTCAGGTACGATGATTCTAAGTGAAATAAGTCACACAGAAAAAGAAACTTATCATAAGATATCACTTATGAAGATCCTGTAAACATGGCTACACTTGAACTGAGTTAGGAAAGAGAACAGTGTCTCACATTTAGAAAACACACTTATGCCTGCTTAAGGGGGAAGGAGAGGTGGGGTGATGCATAAAACCAGAGTTTGATATAAGCACAGGTACCGTTCCAAAAACCAACTATGGAATAGACAAGACCTACACCTTCCTCAGTGAAAGGGACTCAAAACCCCATATTTCCCGCAGAGGAATATATCTGACTAGTAAGAATCTTAAAACCTATGTATTGATATGTCTCCGTAAGGGAATCAAGTGTGTCTAGACTGGGATAAATATGGCAGCGAGAATCAGCTCAAACCCACTATAAAAAGGAATTTCAAAAATAAAACAAAAAAACTGGGAAATTCTTTACAATTCCTTCAGGGTCTCTGATGAAACCTGAAATGACCCTATCTACAATGACAGCTGGATGTGGCATAAGGCTGGACACTTGGGACTGAGAGGATTGGTGAGATTGGGTGAGCAAATGCAGACCCTTTAAAGCAATAATGCATGGCACACATTCCATGGGTCCCAACTCTCCAGGTTGAAGGGAATGTTACTACAGATATAACATGTACGGGAATCCTAGAGAACGGACACACTGTGAATACGAAAGGTTTCTAAAACTCAACGAATAGTCCCTCTCCTGGTGCTCCGGTTTGACTTTCCATCTGCTTTATTATCAACCTCCCAACTTGGAGAGACAGCCCCTTTAACCTCCTGGTTCGAACAGGTTGCCAATTTGGCAGAGGATGAAAGGGAAGAGGGAGAACCAATGAGAGAGTAGCTGTTAGGCATTTGGACGGGCACATATCACTGTAATTTCCCGGCAGGAAGAAGAATTAACCAAAGTCTCAGCCACCCACCGGGAATCAGTATAGAACCTGAACCAAAATTTTGGACTTGCGGTCAGCTCACCAAAAACGAGTTGAAAAATGGAGCTCAGGGGCACAGCAATTCACAAACTGGCCGAGTAATAAAGGACAACTATCGTCCAAAAATCTGTTGAGGGAAGGCAACGAGGCGGACTTGAAAGCGAGGCAGAATAGCAGGAAACAGATTTCAAGAGGTACGTTGGAATCGCCTTTAAAGCACAGGAAGAGGGGCACAACTTCGACAATGATGCACTTGGCCAAAAAGGGCGTATGCGTTTTCTCCTGAATATATTCAGGAGAAAACGCATACGCCCTTTTTGGCCAAGCAAGCAAGCGGGCAATGCAAATCTGCACTACAAAGAAGTATCACTTCCCACCGGTCAAAAGGGACATCCACAAAATGTGTAAAAACCAGAAAGGCAAGACAGGCCCTGGAGAACAGGGAGCCTTGTTATGCTGATGGGCGGGATGTAAATTGCCAACTGCCTCTCTGGAGGAGTGCATTGTGTTCCCTAAAACAAGTAAACAACAGAGCTACAGAGCCAAGGGCACTTCCAGTCTAGGGAATATACCTTGGGAAAACTGAAAATCAAAAAGACACAGCCACCCCAAAATTTAGGGCTGCACTGCTTACAAGGACCTCAACTTGGGTACACCTTAAATATCCCAGGAAATATAAAAATGGTTCAAAAAATTGTGGTACTTACGTACGATGGAATATCCCTCAGCCATGAAATCAATGTCATAAGACCAGTAGCAGCAAAATGGGTGGATTCAGGTACGATGATTCTAAGTGAAATAAGTCACACAGAAAAAGAAACTTATCATAAGATATCACTTATGAAGATCCTGTAAACATGGCTACACTTGAACTGAGTTAGGAAAGAGAACAGTGTCTCACATTTAGAAAACACTCTTATGCCTGCTTAAGGGGGAAGGAGAGGTGGGGTGATGCATAAAACCAGAGTTTGATATAAGCACAGGTACCGTTCCAAAAACCAACTATGGAATAGACAAGACCTACACCTTCCTCAGTGAAAGGGACTCAAAATCCCATATTTCCCGCAGAGGAATATATCTGACTAGTAAGAATCTTAAAACCTATGTATTGATATGTCTCCGTAAGGGAACCAAGTGTGTCTAGACTGGGATAAATATGGCAGCGAGAATCAGCTCAAACTCACTATAAAAAGGAATTTCAAAAATAAAACAAAAAAACTGGGAAATTCTTTACAATTCCTTCAGGGTCTCTGATGAAACCTGAAATGACCCTATCTACAAGGACAGCTGGATGTGGCATAAGGCTGGACACTTGGGACTGAGAGGATTGGTGAGATT
Organism: Hyperoodon ampullatus; assembly: GCF_949752795.1. NCBI lineage: Eukaryota > Metazoa > Chordata > Mammalia > Artiodactyla > Ziphiidae > Hyperoodon > Hyperoodon ampullatus. The sequence goes on from NW_027640363.1 coordinate 168,603, forward strand.
GGGTGAGCAAATGCAGACCCTTTAAAGCAATAATGCATGGCACACATTCCATGGGTCCCAACTCTCCAGGTTGAAGGGAATATTACTACAGATATAACATGTACGGGAATCCTAGAGAACGGACACACTGTGAATACGAAAGGTTTCTAAAACTCAACGAATAGTCCCTCTCCTGGTGCTCCGGTTTGACTTTCCATCTGCTTTATTATCAACCTCCCAACTTGGAGAGACAGCCCCTTTAACCTCCTGGTTCGCACAGGTTGCCAATTTGGCAGAGGATGAAAGGGAAGAGGGAGAACCAATGAGAGAGTAGCTGTTAGGCATTTGGACGGGCACATATCACTGTAATTTCCCGGCAGGAAGAAGAATTAACCAAAGTCTCAGCCACCCACCGGGAATCAGTATAGATCCTGAACCAAAATTTTGGACTTGCGGTCAGCTCACCAAAAACGAGTTGAAAAATGGAGCTCAGGGGCACAGCAATTCACAAACTGGCCGAGTAATAAAGGACAACTATCGTCCAAAAATCTGTTGAGGGAAGGCAACGAGGCGGACTTGAAAGCGTGGCAGAATAGCAGGAAACAGATTTCCAGAGGTACGTTGGAATCGCCTTTAAAGCACAGGAAGAGGGGCACAACTTCGACAATGATGCACTTGGCCAAAAAGGGCGTATGCGTTTTCTCCTGAATATATTCAGGAGAAAACGCATACGCCCTTTTTGGCCAAGCAAGCAAGCGGGCAATGCAAATCTGCACTACAAAGAAGTATCACTTCCCACCGGTCAAAAGGGACATCCACAAAATGTGTAAAAACCAGAAAGGCAAGACAGGCCCTGGAGAAAAGGGTGCCTTGTTATGCTGATGGGCGGGATGTAAATTGCCAACTGCCTCTCTGGAGGAGTGCATTGTGTTCCCTAAAACAAGTAAACAACAGAGCTACAGAGCCAAGGGCACTTCCAGTCTAGGGAATATACCTTGGGAAAACTGAAAATCAAAAAGACACAGCCACCCCAAAATTTAGGGCTGCACTGCTTACAAGGACCTCAACTTGGGTACACCTTAAATATCCCAGGAAATATAAAAATGGTTCAAAAAATTGTGGTACTTACGTACGATGGAATATCCGTCAGCCATGAAATCAATGTCATAAGACCAGTAGCAGCAAAATGGGTGGATTCAGGTACGATGATTCTAAGTGAAATAAGTCACACAGAAAAAGAAACTTATCATAAGATATCACTTATGAAGATCCTGTAAACATGGCTACACTTGAACTGAGTTAGGAAAGAGAACAGTGTCTCACATTTAGAAAACACTCTTATGCCTGCTTAAGGGGGAAGGAGAGGTGGGGTGATGCATAAAACCAGAGTTTGATATAAGCACAGGTACCGTTCCAAAAACCAACTATGGAATAGACAAGACCTACACCTTCCTCAGTGAAAGGGACTCAAAATCCCATATTTCCCGCAGAGGAATATATCTGACTAGTAAGAATCTTAAAACCTATGTATTGATATGTCTCCGTAAGGGAACCAAGTGTGTCTAGACTGGGATAAATATGGCAGCGAGAATCAGCTCAAACCCACTATAAAAAGGAATTTCAAAAATAAAACAAAAAAACTGGGAAATTCTTTACAATTCCTTCAGGGTCTCTGATGAAACCTGAAATGACCCTATCTACAATGACAGCTGGATGTGGCATAAGGCTGGACACTTGGGACTGAGAGGATTGGTGAGATTGGGTGAGCAAATGCAGACCCTTTAAAGCAATAATGCATGGCACACATTCCATGGGTCCCAACTCTCCAGGTTGAAGGGAATATTACTACAGATATAACATGTACGGGAATCCTAGAGAACGGACACACTGTGAATACGAAAGGTTTCTAAAACTCAACGAATAGTCCCTCTCCTGGTGCTCCGGTTTGACTTTCCATCTGCTTTATTATCAACCTCCCAACTTGGAGAGACAGCCCCTTTAACCTCCTGGTTCGCACAGGTTGCCAATTTGGCAGAGGATGAAAGGGAAGAGGGAGAACCAATGAGAGAGTAGCTGTTAGGCATTTGGACGGGCACATATCACTGTAATTTCCCGGCAGGAAGAAGAATTAACCAAAGTCTCAGCCACCCACCGGGAATCAGTATAGATCCTGAACCAAAATTTTGGACTTGCGGTCAGCTCACCAAAAACGAGTTGAAAAATGGAGCTCAGGGGCACAGCAATTAACAAACTGGCCGAGTAATAAAGGACAACTATCGTCCAAAAATCTGTTGAGGGAAGGCAACGAGGCGGACTTGAAAGCGAGGCAGAATAGCAGGAAACAGATTTCAAGAGGTACGTTGCAATCGCCTTTAAAGCACAGGAAGAGGGGCACAACTTCGACAATGATGCACTTGGCCAAAAAGGGCGTATGCGTTTTCTCCTGAATATATTCAGGAGAAAACGCATACGCCCTTTTTGGCCAAGCAAGCAAGCGGGCAATGCAAATCTGCACTACAAAGAAGTATCACTTCCCACCGGTCAAAAGGGACATCCACAAAATGTGTAAAAACCAGAAAGGCAAGACAGGCCCTGGAGAACAGGGAGCCTTGTTATGCTGATGGGCGGGATGTAAATTGCCAACTGCCTCTCTGGAGGAGTGCATTGTGTTCCCTAAAACAAGTAAACAACAGAGCTACAGAGCCAAGGGCACTTCCAGTCTAGGGAATATACCTTGGGAAAACTGAAAATCAAAAAGACACAGCCACCCCAAAATTTAGGGCTGCACTGCTTACAAGCACCTCAACTTGGGTATACCTTAAATATCCCAGGAAATATAAAAATGGTTCAAAAAATTGTGGTACTTACGTACGATGGAATATCCCTCAGCCATGAAATCAATGTCATAAGACCAGTAGCAGCAAAATGGGTGGATTCAGGTACGATGATTCTAAGTGAAATAAGTCACACAGAAAAAGAAACTTATCATAAGATATCACTTATGAAGATCCTGTAAACATGGCTACACTTGAACTGAGTTAGGAAAGAGAACAGTGTCTCACATTTAGAAAACACTCTTATGCCTGCTTAAGGGGGAAGGAGAGGTGGGGTGATGCATAAAACCAGAGTTTGATATAAGCACAAGTACCGTTCCAAAAACCAACTATGGAATAGACAAGACCTACACCTTCCTCAGTGAAAGGGACTCAAAACCCCATATTTCCCGCAGAGGAATATATCTGACTAGTAAGAATCTTAAAACCTATGTATTGATATGTCTCCGTAAGGGAATCAAGTGTGTCTAGACTGGGATAAATATGGCAGCGAGAATCAGCTCAAACCCACTATAAAAAGGAATTTCAAAAATAAAACAAAAAAACTAGGAAATTCTTTACAATTCCTTAAGGGTCTCTGATGAAACCTGAAATGACCCTATCTACAATGACAGCTGGATGTGGCATAAGGCTGGACACTTGGGACTGAGAGGATTGGTGAGATTGGGTGAGCAAATGCAGACCCTTTAAAGCAATAATGCATGGCACACATTGCATGGGTCCCAACTCTCCAGGTTGAAGGGAATATTACTACAGATATAACATGTACGGGAATCCTAGAGAACGGACACACTGTGAATACGAAAGGTTTCTAAAACTCAACGAATAGTCCCTCTCCTGGTGCTCCGGTTTGACTTTCCATCTGCTTTATTATCAACCTCCCAACTTGGAGAGACAGCCCCTTTAACCTCCTGGTTCGCACAGGTTGCCAATTTGGCAGAGGATGAAAGGGAAGAGGGAGAACCAATGAGAGAGTAGCTGTTAGGCATTTGGACGGGCACATATCACTGTAATTTCCCGGCAGGAAGAAGAATTAACCAAAGTCTCAGCCACCCACCGGGAATCAGTATAGATCCTGAACCAAAATTTTGGACTTGCGGTCAGCTCACCAAAAACGAGTTGAAAAATGGAGCTCAGGGGCACAGCAATTCACAAACTGGCCGAGTAATAAAGGACAACTATCGTCCAAAAATCTGTTGAGGGAAGGCAACGAGGCGGACTTGAAAGCGAGGCAGAATAGCAGGAAACAGATTTCCAGAGGTACGTTGGAATCGCCTTTAAAGCACAGGAAGAGGGGCACAACTTCGACAATGATGCACTTGGCCCAAAAGGGCGTATGCGTTTTCTCCTGAATATATTCAGGAGAAAACGCATACACCCTTTTTGGCCAAGCAAGCAAGCGGGCAATGCAAATCTGCACTACAAAGAAGTATCACTTCCCACCGGTCCAAAGGGACATCCACAAAATGTGTAAAAACCAGAAAGGCAAGACAGGCCCTGGAGAACAGGGAGCCTTGTTATGCTGATGGGCGGGATGTAAATTGCCAACTGCCTCTCTGGAGGAGTGCATTGTGTTCCCTAAAACAAGTAAACAACAGAGCTACAGAGCCAAGGGCACTTCCAGTCTAGGGAATATACCTTGGGAAAACTGAAAATCAAAAAGACACAGCCACCACAAAATTTAGGGCTGCACTGCTTACAAGGACCTCAACTTGGGTACACCTTAAATATCCCAGGAAATATAAAAATGGTTCAAAAAATTGTGGTACTTACGTACGATGGAATATCCCTCAGCCATGAAATCAATGTCATAAGACCAGTAGCAGCAAAATGGGTGGATTCAGGTACGATGATTCTAAGTGAAATAAGTCACACAGAAAAAGAAACTTATCATAAGATATCACTTATGAAGATCCTGTAAACATGGCTACACTTGAACTGAGTTAGGAAAGAGAACAGTGTCTCACATTTAGAAAACACTCTTATGCCTGCTTAAGGGGGAAGGAGAGGTGGGGTGATGCATAAAACCAGAGTTTGATATAAGCACAGGTACCGTTCCAAAAACCAACTATGGAATAGACAAGACCTACACCTTCCTCAGTGAAAGGGACTCAAAACCCCATATTTCCCGCAGAGGAATATATCTGACTAGTAAGAATCTTAAAACCTATGTATTGATATGTCTCCGTAAGGGAATCAAGTGTGTCTAGACTGGCATAAACATTGCAGTGAGAATCAGCTCAAACCCACTATAAAAAGGAATTTCAAAAAAAAACAAAAAAACTGGGAAATTCTTTACAATTCCTTCAGGGTCTCTGATGAAACCTGAAATGACCCTATCTACAATGACAGCTGGATGTGGCATAAGGCTGGACACTTGGGACTGAGAGGATTGGTGAGATTGGGTGAGCAAATGCAGACCCTTTAAAGCAATAATGCATGGCACACATTCCATGGGTCCCAACTCTCCAGGTTGAAGGGAATATTACTACAGATATAACATGTACGGGAATCCTAGAGAACGGACACACTGTGAATACGAAAGGTTTCTAAAACTCAACGAATAGTCCCTCTCCTGGTGCTCCAGTTTGACTTTCCATCTGCTTTATTATCAACCTCCCAACTTGGAGAGACAGCCCCTTTAACCTCCTGGTTCGCACAGGTTGCCAATTTGGCAGAGGATGAAAGGGAAGAGGGAGAACCAATGAGAGAGTAGCTGTTAGGCATTTGGACGGGCACATATCACTGTAATTTCCCGGCAGGAAGAAGAATTAACCAAAGTCTCAGCCACCCACCGGGAATCAGTATAGATCCTGAACTAAAATTTTAGACTTGCGGTCAGCTCACCAAAAACGAGTTGAAAAATGGAGCTCAGGGGCACAGCAATTCACAAACTGGCCGAGTAATAAAGGACAACTATTGTCCAAAAATCTCTTGAGGGAAGGCAATGAGGCGGACTTGAAAGCGAGGCAGAATAGCAGGAAACAGATTTCAAGAGGTACGTTGGAATCGCCTTTAAAGCACAGGAAGAGGGGCACAACTTCGACAATGATGCACTTGGCCAAAAAGGGCGTATGCGTTTTCTCCTGAATATATTCAGGAGAAAACGCATACGCCCTTTTTGGCCAAGCAAGCAAGCGGGCAATGCAAATCTGCACTACAAAGAAGTATCACTTCCCACCGGTCAAAAGGGACATCCACAAAATGTGTAAAAACCAGAAAGGCAAGACAGGCCATGGACAACAGGGAGCCTTGTTATGCTGATGGGCGGGATGTAAATTGCCAACTGCCTCTCTGGAGGAGTGCATTGTGTTCCCTAAAACAAGTAAACAACAGAGCTACAGAGCCAAGGGCACTTCCAGTCTAGGGAATATACCTGGGAATAACTGAAAATCAATAAGACAGAGCCACCCCAAAATTGAGGGCTGCACCGCTTACAATGACCTCAACTTGGGTACACCTTAAATATCCCAGGGAATATAAAATTGGTTCAAAAAATTGTGGTACTTACGTACGATGGACTATCCCTCAGCCATGAAATCAATGTCATAAGACCAGTAGCAGCAAAATGGGTGGATTCAGGTACGATGATTCTAAGTGAAATAAGTCATAGAGAAAAAGAAACTTATCATAAGTTATCACTTATGAAGATCCTGTAAACATGGCTACACTTGAACTGAGTTAGGAAAGAGAACAGTGTCTCACATTTAGAAAACACTCTTATGCCTGCTTAAGGGGGAAGGAGAGGTGGGGTGATGCATAAAACCAGAGTTTGATATAAGCACAGGTACCGTTCCAAAAACCAACTATGGAATAGACAAGACCTACACCTTCCTCAGTGAAAGGGACTCAAAACCCCATATTTCCCGCAGAGGAATATATCTGACTAGTAAGAATCTTAAAACCTATGTATTGATATGTCTCCGTAAGGGAATCAAGTGTTTCTAGACTGGCATAAACATGGCAGCGAGAATCAGCTCAAACCCACTATAAAAAGGAATTTCAAAAATAAAACAAAAAAACTGGGAAATTCTTTACAATTCCTTCAGGGTCTCTGATGAAACCTGAAATGACCCTATCTACAATGACAGCTGGATGCGGCATAAGGCTGGACACTTGGGACTGAGAGGATTGGTGAGATTGGGTGAGCAAATGCAGACCCTTTAAAGCAATAATGCATGGCACACATTCCATGGGTCCCAACTCTCCAGTTTGAAGGGAATATTACTACAGATATAACATGTACGGGAATCCTAGAGAACGGACACACTGTGAATACGAAAGGTTTCTAAAACTCAACGAATAGTCCCTCTCCTGGTGCTCCGGTTTGACTTTCCATCTGCTTTATTATCAACCTCCCAACTTGGAGAGACAGCCCCTTTAACCTCCTGGTTCGCACAGGTTGCCAATTTGGCAGAGGATGAAAGGGAAGAGGGAGAACCAATGAGAGAGTAGCTGTTAGGCATTTGGACGGGCACATATCACTGTAATTTCCCGGCAGGAAGAAGAATTAACCAAAGTCTCAGCCACCCACCGGGAATCAGTATAGATCCTGAACCAAAATTTTGGACTTGCGGTCAGCTCACCAAAAACGAGTTGAAAAATGGAGCTCAGGGGCACAGCAATTCACAAACTGGCCGAGTAATAAAGGACAACTATCGTCCAAAAATCTGTTGAGGGAAGGCAACGAGGCGGACTTGAAAGCGAGGCAGAATAGCAGGAAACAGATTTCCAGAGGTACGTTGGAATCGCCTTTAAAGCACAGGAAGAGGGGCACAACTTCGACAATGATGCACTTGGCCAAAAAGGGCGTATGCGTTTTCTCCTGAATATATTCAGGAGAAAACGCATACGCCCTTTTTGGCCAAGCAAGCAAGCGGGCAATGCAAATCTGCACTACAAAGAAGTATCACTTCCCACCGGTCAAAAGGGACATCCACAAAATGTGTAAAAACCAGAAAGGCAAGACAGGCCCTGGAGAACAGGGAGCCTTGTTATGCTGATGGGCGGGATGTAAATTGCCAGCTGCCTCTCTGGAGGAGTGCATTGTGTTCCCTAAAACCAGTAAACAACAGAGCTACAGAGCCAAGGGCACTTCCAGTCTAGGGAATATACCTTGGGAAAACTGAAAATCAAAAAGACACAGCCACCCCAAAATTTAGGGCTGCACTGCTTACAAGGACCTCAACTTGGGTACACCTTAAATATCCCAGGAAATATAAAAATGGTTCAAAAAATTGTGGTACTTACGTACGATGGAATATCCCTCAGCCATGAAATCAATGTCATAAGACCAGTAGCAGCAAAATGGGTGGATTCAGGTACGATGATTCTAAGTGAAATAAGTCACACAGAAAAAGAAACTTATCATAAGATATCACTTATGAAGATCCTGTAAACATGGCTACACTTGAACTGAGTTAGGAAAGAGAACAGTGTCTCACATTTAGAAAACACTCTTATGCCTGCTTAAGGGGGAAGGAGAGGTGGGGTGATGCATAAAACCAGAGTTTGATATAAGCACAGGTACCGTTCCAAAAACCAACTATGGAATAGACAAGACCTACACCTTCCTCAGTGAAAGGGACTCAAAACCCCATATTTCCCGCAGAGGAATATATCTGACTAGTAAGAATCTTAAAACCTATGTATTGATATGTCTCCGTAAGGGAATCAAGTGTGTCTAGACTGGGATAAATATGGCAGCGAGAATCAGCTCAAACCCACTATAAAAAGGAATTTCAAAAATAAAACAAAAAAACTGGGAAATTCTTTACAATTCCTTCAGGGTCTCTGATGAAACCTGAAATGACCCTATCTACAATGACAGCTGGATGTGGCATAAGGCTGGACACTTGGGACTGAGAGGATTGGTGAGATTGGGTGAGCAAATGCAGACCCTTTAAAGCAATAATGCATGGCACACATTCCATGGGTCCCAACTCTCCAGGTTGAAGGGAATATTACTACAGATATAACATGTACGGGAATCCTAGAGAACGGACACACTGTGAATACGAAAGGTTTCTAAAACTCAACGAATAGTCCCTCTCCTGGTGCTCCGGTTTGACTTTCCATCTGCTTTATTATCAACCTCCCAACTTGGAGAGACAGCCCCTTTAACCTCCTGGTTCGCACAGGTTGCCAATTTGGCAGAGGATGAAAGGGAAGAGGGAGAACCAATGAGAGAGTAGCTGTTAGGCATTTGGACGGGCACATATCACTGTAATTTCCCGGCAGGAAGAAGAATTAACCAAAGTCTCAGCCACCCACCGGGAATCAGTATAGATCCTGAACCAAAATTTTGGACTTGCGGTCAGCTCACCAAAAACGAGTTGAAAAATGGAGCTCAGGGGCACAGCAATTCACAAACTGGCCGAGTAATAAAGGACAACTATCGTCCAAAAATCTGTTGAGGGAAGGCAACGAGGCGGACTTGAAAGCGAGGCAGAATAGCAGGAAACAGATTTCCAGAGGTACGTTGGAATCGCCTTTAAAGCACAGGAAGAGGGGCACAACTTCGACAATGATGCACTTGGCCCAAAAGGGTGTATGTGTTTTCTCCTGAATATATTCAGGAGAAAACGCATACACCCTTTTTGGCCAAGCAAGCAAGCGGGCAATGCAAATCTGCACTACAAAGAAGTATCACTTCCCACCGGTCCAAAGGGACATCCACAAAATGTGTAAAAACCAGAAAGGCAAGACAGGCCCTGGAGAACAGGGAGCCTTGTTATGCTGATGGGCGGGATGTAAATTGCCAACTGCCTCTCTGGAGGAGTGCATTGTGTTCCCTAAAACAAGTAAACAACAGAGCTACAGAGCCAAGGGCACTTCCAGTCTAGGGAATATACCTTGGGAAAACTGAAAATCAAAAAGACACAGCCACCACAAAATTTAGGGCTGCACTGCTTACAAGGACCTCAACTTGGGTACACCTTAAATATCCCAGGAAATATAAAAATGGTTCAAAAAATTGTGGTACTTACGTACGATGGAATATCCCTCAGCCATGAAATCAATGTCATAAGACCAGTAGCAGCAAAATGGGTGGATTCAGGTACGATGATTCTAAGTGAAATAAGTCACACAGAAAAAGAAACTTATCATAAGATATCACTTATGAAGATCCTGTAAACATGGCTACACTTGAACTGAGTTAGGAAAGAGAACAGTGTCTCACATTTAGAAAACACTCTTATGCCTGCTTAAGGGGGAAGGAGAGGTGGGGTGATGCATAAAACCAGAGTTTGATATAAGCACAGGTACCGTTCCAAAAACCAACTATGGAATAGACAAGACCTACACCTTCCTCAGTGAAAGGGACTCAAAACCCCATATTTCCCGCAGAGGAATATATCTGACTAGTAAGAATCTTAAAACCTATGTATTGATATGTCTCCGTAAGGGAATCAAGTGTGTCTAGACTGGCATAAACATTGCAGTGAGAATCAGCTCAAACCCACTATAAAAAGGAATTTCAAAAAAAAACAAAAAAACTGGGAAATTCTTTACAATTCCTTCAGGGTCTCTGATGAAACCTGAAATGACCCTATCTACAATGACAGCTGGATGTGGCATAAGGCTGGACACTTGGGACTGAGAGGATTGGTGAGATTGGGTGAGCAAATGCAGACCCTTTAAAGCAATAATGCATGGCACACATTCCATGGGTCCCAACTCTCCAGGTTGAAGGGAATATTACTACAGATATAACATGTACGGGAATCCTAGAGAACGGACACACTGTGAATACGAAAGGTTTCTAAAACTCAACGAATAGTCCCTCTCCTGGTGCTCCAGTTTGACTTTCCATCTGCTTTATTATCAACCTCCCAAATTGGAGAGACAGCCCCTTTAACCTCCTGGTTCGCACAGGTTGCCAATTTGGCAGAGGATGAAAGGGAAGAGGGAGAACCAATGAGAGAGTAGCTGTTAGGCATTTGGACGGGCACATATCACTGTAATTTCCCGGCAGGAAGAAGAATTAACCAAAGTCTCAGCCACCCACCGGGAATCAGTATAGATCCTGAACCAAAATTTTAGACTTGCGGTCAGCTCACCAAAAACGAGTTGAAAAATGGAGCTCAGGGGCACAGCAATTCACAAACTGGCCGAGTAATAAAGGACAACTATTGTCCAAAAATCTGTTGAGGGAAGGCAATGAGGCGGACTTGAAAGCGAGGCAGAATAGCAGGAAACAGATTTCAAGAGGTACGTTGGAATCGCCTTTAAAGCACAGGAAGAGGGGCACAACTTCGACAATGATGCACTTGGCCAAAAAGGGCGTATGCGTTTTCTCCTGAATATATTCAGGAGAAAACGCATACGCCCTTTTTGGCCAAGCAAGCAAGCGGGCAATGCAAATCTGCACTACAAAGAAGTATCACTTCCCACCGGTCAAAAGGGACATCCACAAAATGTGTAAAAACCAGAAAGGCAAGACAGGCCCTGGAGAACAGGGAGCCTTGTTATGCGGATGGGCGGGATGTAAATTGCCAACTGCCTCTCTGGAGGAGTGCATTGTGTTCCCTAAAACAAGTAAACAACAGAGCTACAGAGCCAAGGGCACTTCCAGACTAGGGAATATACCTGGGAATAACTGAAAATCAATAAGACAGAGCCACCCCAAAATTTAGGGCTGCACCGCTTACAATGACCTCAACTTGGGTACACCTTAAATATCCCAGGGAATATAAAATAGGTTCAAAAAATTGTGGTACTTACGTACGATGGAATATCCCTCAGCCATGAAATCAATGTCATAAGACCAGTAGCAGCAAAATGGGTGGATTCAGGTACGATGATTCTAAGTGAAATAAGTCATAGAGAAAAAGAAACTTATCATAAGTTATCACTTATGAAGATCCTGTAAACATGGCTACACTTGAACTGAGTTAGGAAAGAGAACAGTGTCTCACATTTAGAAAACACTCTTATGCCTGCTTAAGGGGGAAGGAGAGGTGGGGTGATGCATAAAACCAGAGTTTGATATAAGCACAGGTACCGTTCCAAAAACCAACTATGGAATAGACAAGACCTACACCTTCCTCAGTGAAAGGGACTCAAAACCCCATATTTCCCGCAGAGGAATATATCTGACTAGTAAGAATCTTAAAACCTATGTATTTCTATGTCTCCGTAAGGGAATCAAGTGTTTCTAGACTGGCATAAACATGGCAGCGAGAATCAGCTCAAACCCACTATAAAAAGGAATTTCAAAAATAAAACAAAAAAACTGGGAAATTCTTTACAATTCCTTCAGGGTCTCTGATGAAACCTGAAATGACCCTATCTACAATGACAGCTGGATGCGGCATAAGGCTGGACACTTGGGACTGAGAGGATTGGTGAGATTGGGTGAGCAAATGCAGACCCTTTAAAGCAATAATGCATGGCACACATTCCATGGGTCCCAACTCTCCAGGTTGAAGGGAATATTACTACAGATATAACATGTACGGGAATCCTAGAGAACGGACACACTGTGAATACGAAAGGTTTCTAAAACTCAACGAATAGTCCCTCTCCTGGTGCTCCGGTTTGACTTTCCATCTGCTTTATTATCAACCTCCCAACTTGGAGAGACAGCCCCTTTAACCTCCTGGTTCGCACAGGTTGCCAATTTGGCAGAGGATGAAAGGGAAGAGGGAGAACCAATGAGAGAGTAGCTGTTAGGCATTTGGACGGGCACATATCACTGTAATTTCCCGGCAGGAAGAAGAATTAACCAAAGTCTCAGCCACCCACCGGGAATCAGTATAGATCCTGAACCAAAATTTTGGACTTGCGGTCAGCTCACCAAAAACGAGTTGAAAAATGGAGCTCAGGGGCACAGCAATTCACAAACTGGCCGAGTAATAAAGGACAACTATCGTCCAAAAATCTGTTGAGGAAAGGCAATGAGGCGGACTTGAAAGCGTGGCAGAATAGCAGGAAACAGATTTCAAGAGGTATGTTGGAATCGCCTTTAAAGCACAGGAAGAGGGGCACAACTTCGACAATGATGCACTTGGCCAAAAAGGGCGTATGTGTTTTCTCATGAATATATTCAGGAGAAAACGCATACGCCCTTTTTGGCCAAGCAAGCAAGCGGGCAATGCAAATCTGCACTACAAAGAAGTATCACTTCCCACCGGTCAAAAGGGACATCCACAAAATGTGTAAAAACCGGAAAGGCAAGACAGGCCCTGGAGAACAGGGAGCCTTGTTATGCTGATGGGCGGGATGTAAATTGCCAACTGCCTCTCTGGAGGAGTGCATTGTGTTCCCTAAAACAAGTAAACAACAGAGCTACAGAGCCAAGGGCACTTCCAGTCTAGGGAATATACCTGGGAAAAACTGAAAATCAATAAGACAGAGCCACCCCAAAATTTAGGGCTGCACTGCTTACAATGACCTCAACTTGGGTACACCTTAAATATCCCAGGAAATATAAAATTGGTTCAAAAAATTGTGGTACTTACGTACGATGGAATATCCCTCAGCCATGAAATCAATGTCATAAGACCAGTAGCAGCAAAATGGGTGGATTCAGGTATGATGATTCTAAGTGAAATAAGTCACACAGAAAAAGAAACTTATCATAAGATATCACTTATGAAGATCCTGTAAACATGGCTACACTTGAACTGAGTTAGGAAAGAGAACAGTGTCTCACATTTAGAAAACACTCTTATGCCTGCTTAAGGGGGAAGGAGAGGTGGGGTGATGCATAAAACCAGAGTTTGATATAAGCACAGGTACCGTTCCAAAAACCAACTATGGAATAGACAAGACCTACACCTTCCTCAGTGAAAGGGACTCAAAACCCCATATTTCCCGCAGAGGAATATATCTGACTAGTAAGAATCTTAAAACCTATGTATTGATATGTCTCCGTAAGGGAATCAAGTGTGTCTAGACTGGCATAAACATTGCAGTGAGAATCAGCTCAAACCCACTATAAAAAGGAATTTCAAAAAAAAACAAAAAAACTGGGAAATTCTTTACAATTCCTTCAGGGTCTCTGATGAAACCTGAAATGACCGTATCTACAATGACAGCTGGATGTGGCATAAGGCTGGACACTTGGGACTGAGAGGATTGGTGAGATTGGGTGAGCAAATGCAGACCCTTTAAAGCAATAATGCATGGCACACATTCCATGGGTCCCAACTCTCCAGGTTGAAGGGAATATTACTACAGATATAACATGTACGGGAATCCTAGAGAACGGACACACTGTGAATACGAAAGGTTTCTAAAACTCAACGAATAGTCCCTCTCCTGGTGCTCCGGTTTGACTTTCCATCTGCTTTATTATCAACCTCCCAACTTGGAGAGACAGCCCCTTTAACCTCCTGGTTCGCACAGGTTGCCAATTTGGCAGAGGATGAAAGGGAAGAGGGAGAACCAATGAGAGAGTAGCTGTTAGGCATTTGGACGGGCACATATCACTGTAATTTCCCGGCAGGAAGAAGAATTAACCAAAGTCTCAGCCACCCACCGGGAATCAGTATAGATCCTGAACCAAAATTTTGGACTTGCGGTCAGCTCACCAAAAACGAGTTGAAAAATGGAGCTCAGGGGCACAGCAATTCACAAACTGGCCGAGTAATAAAGGACAACTATCGTCCAAAAATCTGTTGAGGGAAGGCAACGAGGCGGACTTGAAAGCGAGGCAGAATAGCAGGAAACAGATTTCCAGAGGTACGTTGGAATCGCCTTTAAAGCACAGAAAGAGGGGCACAACTTCGACAATGATGCACTTGGCCCAAAAGGGTGTATGTGTTTTCTCCTGAATATATTCAGGAGAAAACGCATACACCCTTTTTGGCCAAGCAAGCAAGCGGGCAATGCAAATCTGCACTACAAAGAAGTATCACTTCCCACCGGTCAAAAGGGACATCCACAAAATGTGTAAAAACCAGAAAGGCAAGACAGGCCCTGGAGAACAGGGAGCCTTGTTATGCTGATGGGCGGGATGTAAATTGCCAACTGCCTCTCTGGAGGAGTGCATTGTGTTCCCTAAAACAAGTAAACAACAGAGCTACAGAGCCAAGGGCACTTCCAGTCTAGGGAATATACCTTGGGAAAACTGAAAATCAAAAAGACACAGCAACCACAAAATTTAGGGCTGCACTGCTTACAAGGACCTCAACTTGGGTACACCTTAAATATCCCAGGAAATATAAAAATGGTTCAAAAAATTGTGGTACTTACGTACGATGGAATATCCCTCAGCCATGAAATCAATGTCATAAGACCAGTAGCAGCAAAATGGGTGGATTCAGGTACGATGATTCTAAGTGAAATAAGTCACACAGAAAAAGAAACTTATCATAAGATATCACTTATGAAGATCCTGTAAACATGGCTACACTTGAACTGAGTTAGGAAAGAGAACAGTGTCTCACATTTAGAAAACACTCTTATGCCTGCTTAAGGGGGAAGGAGAGGTGGGGTGATGCATAAAACCAGAGTTTGATATAAGCACAGGTACCGTTCCAAAAACCAACTATGGAATAGACAAGACCTACACCTTCCTCAGTGAAAGGGACTCAAAACCCCATATTTCCCGCAGAGGAATATATCTGACTAGTAAGAATCTTAAAACCTATGTATTGATATGTCTCCGTAAGGGAATCAAGTGTGTCTAGACTGGCATAAACATTGCAGTGAGAATCAGCTCAAACCCACTATAAAAAGGAATTTCAAAAAAAAACAAAAAAACTGGGAAATTCTTTACAATTCCTTCAGGGTCTCTGATGAAACCTGAAATGACCCTATCTACAATGACAGCTGGATGTGGCATAAGGCTGGACACTTGGGACTGAGAGGATTGGTGAGATTGGGTGAGCAAATGCAGACCCTTTAAAGCAATAATGCATGGCACACATTCCATGGGTCCCAACTCTCCAGGTTGAAGGGAATATTACTACAGATATAACATGTACGGGAATCCTAGAGAACGGACACACTGTGAATACGAAAGGTTTCTAAAACTCAACGAATAGTCCCTCTCCTGGTGCTCCGGTTTGACTTTCCATCTGCTTTATTATCAACCTCCCAACTTGGAGAGACAGCCCCTTTAACCTCCTGGTTCGCACAGGTTTCCAATTTGGCAGAGGATGAAAGGGAAGAGGGAGAACCAATGAGAGAGTAGCTGTTAGGCATTTGGACGGGCACATATCACTGTAATTTCCCGGCAGGAAGAAGAATTAACCAAAGTCTCAGCCACCCACCGGGAATCAGTATAGATCCTGAACCAAAATTTTGGACTTGCGGTCAGCTCACCAAAAACGAGTTGAAAAATGGAGCTCAGGGGCACAGCAATTCACAAACTGGCCGAGTAATAAAGGACAACTATCGTCCAAAAATCTGTTGAGGGAAGGCAACGAGGCGGACTTGAAAGCGAGGCAGAATAGCAGGAAACAGATTTCAAGAGGTACGTTGGAATCGCCTTTAAAGCACAGGAAGAGGGGCACAACTTCGACAATGATGCACTTGGCCAAAAAGGGCGTATGCGTTTTCTCCTGAATATATTCAGGAGAAAACGCATACGCCCTTTTTGGCCAAGCAAGCAAGCGGGCAATGCAAATCTGCACTACAAAGAAGTATCACTTCCCACCGGTCAAAAGGGACATCGACAAAATGTGTAAAAACCAGAAAGGCAAGACAGGCCTTGGAGAACAGGGCGCCTTGTTATGCTGATGGGCGGGATGTAAATTGCCAACTGCCTCTCTGGAGGAGTGCATTGTGTTCCCTAAAACAAGTAAACAACAGAGCTACAGAGCCAAGGGCACTTCCAGTCTAGGGAATATACCTGGGAAAAACTGAAAATCAATAAGACAGAGCCACCCCAAAATTTAGGGCTGCACTGCTTACAATGACCTCAACTTGGGTACACCTTAAATATCCCAGGAAATATAAAATTGGTTCAAAAAATTGTGGTACTTACGTACGATGGAATATCCCTCAGCCATGAAATCAATGTCATAAGACCAGTAGCAGCAAAATGGGTGGATTCAGGTATGATGATTCTAAGTGAAATAAGTCACAGAGAAAAAGAAACTTATCATAAGTTATCACTTATGAAGATCCTGTAAACATGGTTACACTTGAACTGAGTTAGGAAAGAGAACAGTGTCTCACATTTAGAAAACACTCTTATGCCTGCTTAAGGGGGAAGGAGAGGTGGGGTGATGCATAAAACCAGAGTTTGATATAAGCACAGGTACCGTTCCAAAAACCAACTATGGAATAGACAAGACCTACACCTTCCTCAGTGAAAGGGACTCAAAACCCCATATTTCCCGCAGAGGAATATATCTGACTAGTAAGAATCTTAAAACCTATGTATTGATATGTCTCCGTACGGGAATCAAGTGTGTCTAGACTGGCATAAACATGGCAGCGAGAATCAGCTCAAACCCACTATAAAAAGGAATTTCAAAAACAAAACAAAAAAAACTGGGAAATTCTTTACAATTCCTTCAGGGTCTCTGATGAAACCTGAAATGACCCTATCTACAATGACAGCTGGATGTGGCATAAGGCTGGACACTTGGGACTGAGAGGATTGGTGAGATTGGGTGAGCAAATGCAGACCCTTTAAAGCAATAATGCATGGCACACATTCCATGGGTCCCAACTCTCCAGGTTGAAGGGAATATTACTACAGATATAACATGTACGGGAATCCTAGAGAACGGACACACTGTGAATACGAAAGGTTTCTAAAACTCAACGAATAGTCCCTCTCCTGGTCCTCCGGTTTGACTTTCCATCTGCTTTATTATCAACCTACCAACTTGGAGAGACAGCCCCTTTAACCTCCTGGTTCGCACAGGTTGCCAATTTGGCAGAGGATGAAAGGGAAGAGGGAGAACCAATGAGAGTGTAGCTGTTAGGCATTTGGACGGGCACATATCACAGTAATTTCCCGGCAGGAAGAAGAATTAACCAAAGGCTCAGCCACCCACCGGGAATCAGTATTGATCCTGAACCAAAATTTTGGACTTGCGGTCAGCTCACCAAAAACGAGTTGAAAAATGGAGCTCAGGGGCACAGCAATTCACAAACTGGCCGAGTAATAAAGGACAACTATCGTCCAAGAATTTGTTGAGGGAAGGCAACGAGGCGGACTTGAAAGCGAGGCAGAATAGCAGGAAACAGATTTCAAGAGGTACGTTGGAATCGCCTTTAAAGCACAGGAAGAGGGGCACAACTTCGACAATGATGCACTTGGCCAAAAAGGGCGTATGCGTTTTCTCCTGAATATATTCAGGAGAAAACGCATACGCCCTTTTTGGCCAAGCCAGCAAGCGGGCAATGCAAATCTGCACTACAAAGAAGTATCACTTCCCACCGGTCAAAAGGGACATCCACAAAATGTGTAAAAACCAGAAAGGCAAGACAGGCCCTGGAGAACAGGGAGCCTTGTTATGCTGATGGGCGGGATGTAAATTGCCAACTGCCTCTCTGGAGGAGTGCATTGTGTTCCCTAAAACAAGTAAACAACAGAGCTACAGAGCCAAGGGCACTTCCAGTCTAGGGAATATACCTTGGGAAAACTGAAAATCAAAAAGACACAGCCACCCCAAAATTTAGGGCTGCACTGCTTACAAGGACCTCAACTTGGGTACACCTTAAATATCCCAGGAAATATAAAAATGGTTCAAAAAATTGTGGTACTTACGTACGATGGAATATCCCTCAGCCATGAAATCAATGTCATAAGACCAGTAGCAGCAAAATGGGTGGATTCAGGTACGATGATTCTAAGTGAAATAAGTCACACAGAAAAAGAAACTTATCATAAGATATCACTTATGAAGATCCTGTAAACATGGCTACACTTGAACTGAGTTAGGAAAGAGAACAGTGTCTCACATTTAGAAAACACTCTTATGCCTGCTTAAGGGGGAAGGAGAGGTGGGGTGATGCATAAAACCAGAGTTTGATATAAGCAGAGGTACCGTTCCAAAAACCAACTATGGAATAGTCAAGACCTACACCTTCCTCAGTGAAAGGGACTCAAAACCCCATATTTCCCGCAGAGGAATATATCTGACTAGTAAGAATCTTAAAACCTATGTATTGGTATGTCTCCGTAAGGGAATCAAGTGTGTCTAGACTGGGATAAATATGGCAGCGAGAATCAGCTCAAACCCACTATAAAAAGGAATTTCAAAAATAAAACAAAAAAACTGGGAAATTCTTTACAATTCCTTCAGGGTCTCTGATGAAACCTGAAATGACCCTATCTACAATGACAGCTGGATGTGGCATAAGTTTGGACACTTGGGACTGAGAGGATTGGTGAGATTGGGTGAGCAAATGCAGACCCTTTAAAGCAATAATGCATGGCACACATTCCATGGGTCCCAACTCTCCAGGTTGAAGGGAATATTACTACAGATATAACATGTACGGGAATCCTAGAGAACGGACACACTGTGAATACGAAAGGTTTCTAAAACTCAACGAATAGTCCCTCTCCTGGTGCTCCGGTTTGACTTTCCATCTGCTTTATTATCAACCTCCCAACTTGGAGAGACAGCCCCTTTAACCTCCTGGTTCGCACAGGTTGCCAATTTGGCAGAGGATGAAAGGGAAGAGGGAGAACCAATGAGAGAGTAGCTGTTAGGCATTTGGACGGGCACATATCACTGTAATTTCCCGGCAGGAAGAAGAATTAACCAAAGTCTCAGCCACCCACCGGGAATCAGTATAGATCCTGAACCAAAATTTTGGACTTGCGGTCAGCTCACCAAAAACGAGTTGAAAAATGGAGCTCAGGGGCACAGCAATTCACAAACTGGCCGAGTAATAAAGGACAACTATCGTCCAAAAATCTGTTGAGGGAAGGCAACGAGGCGGACTTGAAAGCGAGGCAGAATAGCAGGAAACAGATTTCAAGAGGTACGTTGGAATCGCCTTTAAAGCACAGGAAGAGGGGCACAACTTCGACAATGATGCACTTGGCCAAAAAGGGCGTATGCGTTTTCTCCTGAATATATTCAGGAGAAAACGCATACGCCCTTTTTGGCCAAGCAAGCAAGCGGGCAATGCAAATCTGCACTACAAAGAAGTATCACTTCCCACCGGTCAAAAGGGACATCCACAAAATGTGTAAAAACCAGAAAGGCAAGACAGGCCTTGGAGAACAGGGCGCCTTGTTATGCTGATGGGCGGGATGTAAATTGCCAACTGCCTCTCTGGAGGAGTGCATTGTGTTCCCTAAAACAAGTAAACAACAGAGCTACAGAGCCAAGGGCACTTCCAGTCTAGGGAATATACCTGGGAAAAACTGAAAATCAATAAGACAGAGCCACCCCAAAATTTAGGGCTGCACTGCTTACAATGACCTCAACTTGGGTACACCTTAAATATCCCAGGAAATATAAAATTGGTTCAAAAAATTGTGGTACTTACGTACGATGGAATATCCCTCAGCCATGAAATCAATGTCATAAGACCAGTAGCAGCAAAATGGGTGGATTCAGGTATGATGATTCTAAGTGAAATAAGTCACAGAGAAAAAGAAACTTATCATAAGTTATCACTTATGAAGATCCTGTAAACATGGTTACACTTGAACTGAGTTAGGAAAGAGAACAGTGTCTCACATTTAGAAAACACTCTTATGCCTGCTTAAGGGGGAAGGAGAGGTGGGGTGATGCATAAAACCAGAGTTTGATATAAGCACAGGTACCGTTCCAAAAACCAACTATGGAATAGACAAGACCTACACCTTCCTCAGTGAAAGGGACTCAAAACCCCATATTTCCCGCAGAGGAATATATCTGACTAGTAAGAATCTTAAAACCTATGTATTGATATGTCTCCGTACGGGAATCAAGTGTGTCTAGACTGGCATAAACATGGCAGCGAGAATCAGCTCAAACCCACTATAAAAAGGAATTTCAAAAACAAAACAAAAAAAACTGGGAAATTCTTTACAATTCCTTCAGGGTCTCTGATGAAACCTGAAATGACCCTATCTACAATGACAGCTGGATGTGGCATAAGGCTGGACACTTGGGACTGAGAGGATTGGTGAGATTGGGTGAGCAAATGCAGACCCTTTAAAGCAATAATGCATGGCACACATTCCATGGGTCCCAACTCTCCAGGTTGAAGGGAATATTACTACAGATATAACATGTACGGGAATCCTAGAGAACGGACACACTGTGAATACGAAAGGTTTCTAAAACTCAACGAATAGTCCCTCTCCTGGTCCTCCGGTTTGACTTTCCATCTGCTTTATTATCAACCTACCAACTTGGAGAGACAGCCCCTTTAACCTCCTGGTTCGCACAGGTTGCCAATTTGGCAGAGGATGAAAGGGAAGAGGGAGAACCAATGAGAGTGTAGCTGTTAGGCATTTGGACGGGCACATATCACAGTAATTTCCCGGCAGGAAGAAGAATTAACCAAAGGCTCAGCCACCCACCGGGAATCAGTATTGATCCTGAACCAAAATTTTGGACTTGCGGTCAGCTCACCAAAAACGAGTTGAAAAATGGAGCTCAGGGGCACAGCAATTCACAAACTGGCCGAGTAATAAAGGACAACTATCGTCCAAGAATTTGTTGAGGGAAGGCAACGAGGCGGACTTGAAAGCGAGGCAGAATAGCAGGAAACAGATTTCAAGAGGTACGTTGGAATCGCCTTTAAAGCACAGGAAGAGGGGCACAACTTCGACAATGATGCACTTGGCCAAAAAGGGCGTATGCGTTTTCTCCTGAATATATTCAGGAGAAAACGCATACGCCCTTTTTGGCCAAGCCAGCAAGCGGGCAATGCAAATCTGCACTACAAAGAAGTATCACTTCCCACCGGTCAAAAGGGACATCCACAAAATGTGTAAAAACCAGAAAGGCAAGACAGGCCCTGGAGAACAGGGAGCCTTGTTATGCTGATGGGCGGGATGTAAATTGCCAACTGCCTCTCTGGAGGAGTGCATTGTGTTCCCTAAAACAAGTAAACAACAGAGCTACAGAGCCAAGGGCACTTCCAGTCTAGGGAATATACCTTGGGAAAACTGAAAATCAAAAAGACACAGCCACCCCAAAATTTAGGGCTGCACTGCTTACAAGGACCTCAACTTGGGTACACCTTAAATATCCCAGGAAATATAAAAATGGTTCAAAAAATTGTGGTACTTACGTACGATGGAATATCCCTCAGCCATGAAATCAATGTCATAAGACCAGTAGCAGCAAAATGGGTGGATTCAGGTACGATGATTCTAAGTGAAATAAGTCACACAGAAAAAGAAACTTATCATAAGATATCACTTATGAAGATCCTGTAAACATGGCTACACTTGAACTGAGTTAGGAAAGAGAACAGTGTCTCACATTTAGAAAACACTCTTATGCCTGCTTAAGGGGGAAGGAGAGGTGGGGTGATGCATAAAACCAGAGTTTGATATAAGCAGAGGTACCGTTCCAAAAACCAACTATGGAATAGTCAAGACCTACACCTTCCTCAGTGAAAGGGACTCAAAACCCCATATTTCCCGCAGAGGAATATATCTGACTAGTAAGAATCTTAAAACCTATGTATTGGTATGTCTCCGTAAGGGAATCAAGTGTGTCTAGACTGGGATAAATATGGCAGCGAGAATCAGCTCAAACCCACTATAAAAAGGAATTTCAAAAATAAAACAAAAAAACTGGGAAATTCTTTACAATTCCTTCAGGGTCTCTGATGAAACCTGAAATGACCCTATCTACAATGACAGCTGGATGTGGCATAAGTTTGGACACTTGGGACTGAGAGGATTGGTGAGATTGGGTGAGCAAATGCAGACCCTTTAAAGCAATAATGCATGGCACACATTCCATGGGTCCCAACTCTCCAGGTTGAAGGGAATATTACTACAGATATAACATGTACGGGAATCCTAGAGAACGGACACACTGTGAATACGAAAGGTTTCTAAAACTCAACGAATAGTCCCTCTCCTGGTGCTCCGGTTTGACTTTCCATCTGCTTTATTATCAACCTCCCAACTTGGAGAGACAGCCCCTTTAACCTCCTGGTTCGCACAGGTTGCCAATTTGGCAGAGGATGAAAGGGAAGAGGGAGAACCAATGAGAGAGTAGCTGTTAGGCATTTGGACGGGCACATATCACTGTAATTTCCCGGCAGGAAGAAGAATTAACCAAAGTCTCAGCCACCCACCGGGAATCAGTATAGATCCTGAACCAAAATTTTGGACTTGCGGTCAGCTCACCAAAAACGAGTTGAAAAATGGAGCTCAGGGGCACAGCAATTCACAAACTGGCCGAGTAATAAAGGACAACTATCGTCCAAAAATCTGTTGAGGGAAGGCAACGAGGCGGACTTGAAAGCGAGGCAGAATAGCAGGAAACAGATTTCAAGAGGTACGTTGGAATCGCCTTTAAAGCACAGGAAGAGGGGCACAACTTCGACAATGATGCACTTGGCCAAAAAGGGCGTATGCGTTTTCTCCTGAATATATTCAGGAGAAAACGCATACGCCCTTTTTGGCCAAGCAAGCAAGCGGGCAATGCAAATCTGCACTACAAAGAAGTATCACTTCCCACCGGTCAAAAGGGACATCCACAAAATGTGTAAAAACCAGAAAGGCAAGACAGGCCTTGGAGAACAGGGCGCCTTGTTATGCTGATGGGCGGGATGTAAATTGCCAACTGCCTCTCTGGAGGAGTGCATTGTGTTCCCTAAAACAAGTAAACAACAGAGCTACAGAGCCAAGGGCACTTCCAGTCTAGGGAATATACCTGGGAAAAACTGAAAATCAATAAGACAGAGCCACCCCAAAATTTAGGGCTGCACTGCTTACAATGACCTCAACTTGGGTACACCTTAAATATCCCAGGAAATATAAAATTGGTTCAAAAAATTGTGGTACTTACGTACGATGGAATATCCCTCAGCCATGAAATCAATGTCATAAGACCAGTAGCAGCAAAATGGGTGGATTCAGGTATGATGATTCTAAGTGAAATAAGTCACAGAGAAAAAGAAACTTATCATAAGTTATCACTTATGAAGATCCTGTAAACATGGTTACACTTGAACTGAGTTAGGAAAGAGAACAGTGTCTCACATTTAGAAAACACTCTTATGCCTGCTTAAGGGGGAAGGAGAGGTGGGGTGATGCATAAAACCAGAGTTTGATATAAGCACAGGTACCGTTCCAAAAACCAACTATGGAATAGACAAGACCTACACCTTCCTCAGTGAAAGGGACTCAAAACCCCATATTTCCCGCAGAGGAATATATCTGACTAGTAAGAATCTTAAAACCTATGTATTGATATGTCTCCGTACGGGAATCAAGTGTGTCTAGACTGGCATAAACATGGCAGCGAGAATCAGCTCAAACCCACTATAAAAAGGAATTTCAAAAACAAAACAAAAAAAACTGGGAAATTCTTTACAATTCCTTCAGGGTCTCTGATGAAACCTGAAATGACCCTATCTACAATGACAGCTGGATGTGGCATAAGGCTGGACACTTGGGACTGAGAGGATTGGTGAGATTGGGTGAGCAAATGCAGACCCTTTAAAGCAATAATGCATGGCACACATTCCATGGGTCCCAACTCTCCAGGTTGAAGGGAATATTACTACAGATATAACATGTACGGGAATCCTAGAGAACGGACACACTGTGAATACGAAAGGTTTCTAAAACTCAACGAATAGTCCCTCTCCTGGTCCTCCGGTTTGACTTTCCATCTGCTTTATTATCAACCTACCAACTTGGAGAGACAGCCCCTTTAACCTCCTGGTTCGCACAGGTTGCCAATTTGGCAGAGGATGAAAGGGAAGAGGGAGAACCAATGAGAGTGTAGCTGTTAGGCATTTGGACGGGCACATATCACTGTAATTTCCCGGCAGGAAGAAGAATTAACCAAAGTCTCAGCCACCCACCGGGAATCAGTATTGATCCTGAACCAAAATTTTGGACTTGCGGTCAGCTCACCAAAAACGAGTTGAAAAATGGAGCTCAGGGGCACAGCAATTCACAAACTGGCCGAGTAATAAAGGACAACTATCGTCCAAGAATTTGTTGAGGGAAGGCAACGAGGCGGACTTGAAAGCGAGGCAGAATAGCAGGAAACAGATTTCCAGAGGTACGTTGGAATCGCCTTTAAAGCACAGGAAGAGGGGCACAACTTCGACAATGATGCACTTGGCCAAAAAGGGCGTATGCGTTTTCTCCTGAATATATTCAGGAGAAAACGCATACGCCCTTTTTGGCCAAGCCAGCAAGCGGGCAATGCAAATCTGCACTACAAAGAAGTATCACTTCCCACCGGTCAAAAGGGACATCCACAAAATGTGTAAAAACCAGAAAGGCAAGACAGGCCCTGGAGAACAGGGAGCCTTGTTATGCTGATGGGCGGGATGTAAATTGCCAACTGCCTCTCTGGAGGAGTGCATTGTGTTCCCTAAAACAAGTAAACAACAGAGCTACAGAGCCAAGGGCACTTCCAGTCTAGGGAATATACCTTGGGAAAACTGAAAATCAAAAAGACACAGCCACCCCAAAATTTAGGGCTGCACTGCTTACAAGGACCTCAACTTGGGTACACCTTAAATATCCCAGGAAATATAAAAATGGTTCAAAAAATTGTGGTACTTACGTACGATGGAATATCCCTCAGCCATGAAATCAATGTCATAAGACCAGTAGCAGCAAAATGGGTGGATTCAGGTACGATGATTCTAAGTGAAATAAGTCACACAGAAAAAGAAACTTATCATAAGATATCACTTATGAAGATCCTGTAAACATGGCTACACTTGAACTGAGTTAGGAAAGAGAACAGTGTCTCACATTTAGAAAACACTCTTATGCCTGCTTAAGGGGGAAGGAGAGGTGGGTTGATGCATAAAACCAGAGTTTGATATAAGCAGAGGTACCGTTCCAAAAACCAACTATGGAATAGTCAAGACCTACACCTTCCTCAGTGAAAGGGACTCAAAACCCCATATTTCCCGCAGAGGAATATATCTGACTAGTAAGAATCTTAAAACCTATGTATTGGTATGTCTCCGTAAGGGAATCAAGTGTGTCTAGACTGGGATAAATATGGCAGCGAGAATCAGCTCAAACCCACTATAAAAAGGAATTTCAAAAATAAAACAAAAAAACTGGGAAATTCTTTACAATTCCTTCAGGGTCTCTGATGAAACCTGAAATGACCCTATCTACAATGACAGCTGGATGTGGCATAAGGCTGGACACTTGGGACTGAGAGGATTGGTGAGATTGGGTGAGCAAATGCAGACCCTTTAAAGCAATAATGCATGGCACACATTCCATGGGTCCCAACTCTCCAGGTTGAAGGGAATATTACTACAGATATAACATGTACGGGAATCCTAGAGAACGGACACACTGTGAATACGAAAGGTTTCTAAAACTCAACGAATAGTCCCTCTCCTGGTGCTCCGGTTTGACTTTCCATCTGCTTTATTATCAACCTCCCAACTTGGAGAGACAGCCCCTTTAACCTCCTGGTTCGCACAGGTTTCCAATTTGGCAGAGGATGAAAGGGAAGAGGGAGAACCAATGAGAGAGTAGCTGTTAGGCATTTGGACGGGCACATATCACTGTAATTTCCCGGCAGGAAGAAGAATTAACCAAAGTCTTAGCCACCCACCGGGAATCAGTATAGATCCTGAACCAAAATTTTGGACTTGCGGTCAGCTCACCAAAAACGAGTTGAAAAATGGAGCTCAGGGGCACAGCAATTCACAAACTGGCCGAGTAATAAAGGACAACTATCGTCCAAAAATCTGTTGAGGGAAGGCAACGAGGCGGACTTGAAAGCGAGGCAGAATAGCAGGAAACAGATTTCAAGAGGTACGTTGGAATCGCCTTTAAAGCACAGGAAGAGGGGCACAACTTCGAAAATGATGCACTTGGCCAAAAAGGGCGTATGCGTTTTCTCCTGAATATATTCAGGAGAAAACGCATACGCCCTTTTTGGCCAAGCAAGCAAGCGGGCAATGCAAATCTGCACTACAAAGAAGTATCACTTCCCACCGGTCAAAAGGGACATCCACAAAATGTGTAAAAACCAGAAAGGCAAGACAGGCCCTGGAGAACAGGGCGCCTTGTTATGCTGATGGGCGGGATGTAAATTGCCAACTGCCTCTCTGGAGGAGTGCATTGTGTTCCCTAAAACAAGTAAACAACAGAGCTACAGAGCCAAGGGCACTTCCAGTCTAGGGAATATACCTGGGAAAAACTGAAAATCAATAAGACAGAGCCACCCCAAAATTTAGGGCTGCACTGCTTACAAGGACCTCAACTTGGGTACACCTTAAATATCCCAGGAAATATAAAATTCGTTCAAAAAATTGTGGTACTTACGTACGATGGAATATCCCTCAGCCATGAAATCAATGTCATAAGACCAGTAGCAGCAAAATGGGTGGATTCAGGTACGATGATTCTAAGTGAAATAAGTCACACAGAAAAAGAAACTTATCATAAGTTATCACTTATGAAGATCCTGTAAACATGGTTACACTTGAACTGAGTTAGGAAAGAGAACAGTGTCTCACATTTAGAAAACACTCTTATGCCTGCTTAAGGGGGAAGGAGAGGTGGGGTGATGCATAAAACCAGAGTTTGATATAAGCACAGGTACCGTTCCAAAAACCAACTATGGAATAGACAAGACCTACACCTTCCTCAGTGAAAGGGACTCAAAACCCCATATTTCCCGCAGAGGAATATATCTGACTAGTAAGAATCTTAAAACCTATGGATTGATATGTCTCCGTAAGGGAATCAAGTGTGTCTAGACTGGCATAAACATGGCAGCGAGAATCAGCTCAAACCCACTATAAAAAGGAATTTCAAAAACAAAACAAAAAAAACTGGGAAATTCTTTACAATTCCTTCAGGGTCTCTGATGAAACCTGAAATGACCCTATCTACAATGACAGCTGGATGTGGCATAAGGCTGGACACTTGGGACTGAGAGGATTGGTGAGATTGGGTGAGCAAATGCAGACCCTTTAAAGCAATAATGCATGGCACACATTCCATGGGTCCCAACTCTCCAGGTTGAAGGGAATATTACTACAGATATAACATGTACGGGAATCCTAGAGAACGGACACACTGTGAATACGAAAGGTTTCTAAAACTCAACGAATAGTCCCTCTCCTGGTGCTCCGGTTTGACTTTCCATCTGCTTTATTATCAACCTACCAACTTGGAAAGACAGCCCCTTTAACCTCCTGGTTCGCACAGGTTGCCAATTTGGCAGAGGATGAAAGGGAAGAGGGAGAACCAATGAGAGAGTAGCTGTTAGGCATTTGGACGGGCACATATCACTGTAATTTCCCGGCAGGAAGAAGAATTAACCAAAGTCTCAGCCACCCACCGGGAATCAGTATAGATCCTGAACCAAAATTTTGGACTTGCGGTCAGCTCACCAAAAACGAGTTGAAAAATGGGGCTCAGGGGCACAGCAATTCACAAACTGGCCGAGTAATAAAGGACAACTATCGTCCAAAAATCTGTCGAGGGAAGGCAACGAGGCGGACTTGAAAGCGAGGCAGAATAGCAGGAAACAGATTTCAAGAGGTACGTTGGAATCGCCTTTAAAGCACAGGAAGAGGGGCACAACTTCGACAATGATGCACTTGGCCAAAAAGGGCGTATGCGTTTTCTCCTGAATATATTCAGGCGAAAACGCATACACCCTTTTTGGCCAAGCAAGCAAGCGGGCAATGCAAATCTGCACTACAAAGAAGTATCACTTCCCACCGGTCAAAAGGGACATCCACAAAATGTGTAAAAACCAGAAAGGCAAGACAGGCCCTGGAGAACAGGGTGCCTTGTTATGCTGATGGGCGGGATGTAAATTGCCAACTGCCTCTCTGGAGGAGTGCATTGTGTTCCCTAAAACAAGTAAACAACAGAGCTACAGAGCCAAGGGCACTTCCAGTCTAGGGAATATACCTTGGGAAAACTGAAAATCAAAAAGACACAGCCACCCCAAAATTTAGGGCTTCACTGCTTACAAGGACCTCAACTTGGGTACACCTTAAATATCCCAGGAAATATAAAAATGGTTCAAAAAATTGTGGTACTTACGTACGATGGAATATCCCTCAGCCATGAAATCAATGTCATAAGACCAGTAGCAGCAAAATGGGTGGATTCAGGTACGATGATTCTAAGTGAAATAAGGCACACAGAAAAAGAAACTTATCATAAGATATCACTTATGAAGATCCTGTAAACATGGCTACACTTGAACTGAGTTAGGAAAGAGAACAGTGTCTCACATTTAGAAAACACTCTTATGCCTGCTTAAGGGGGAAGGAGAGGTGGGGTGATGCATAAAACCAGAGTTTGATATAAGCACAGGTACCGTTCCAAAAACCAACTATGGAATAGACAAGACCTACACCTTCCTCAGTGAAAGGGACTCAAAACCCCATATTTCCCGCAGAGGAATATATCTGACTAGTAAGAATCTTAAAATCTATGTATTGGTATGTCTCCGTAAGGGAATCAAGTGTGTCTAGACTGGGATAAATATGGCAGCGAGAATCAGCTCAAACCCACTATAAAAAGGAATTTCAAAAATAAAACAAAAAAACTGGGAAATTCTTTACAATTCCTTCAGGGTCTCTGATGAAACCTGAAATGACCCTATCTACAATGACAGCTGGATGTGGCATAAGGCTGGACACTTGGGACTGAGAGGATTGGTGAGATTGGGTGAGCAAATGCAGACCCTTTAAAGCAATAATGCATGGCACACATTCCATGGGTCCCAACTCTCCAGGTTGAAGGGAATATTACTACAGATATAACATGTACGGGAATCCTAGAGAACGGACACACTGTGAATACGAAAGGTTTCTAAAACTCAACGAACAGTCCCTCTCCTGGTGCTCCGGTTTGACTTTCCATCTGCTTTATTATCAACCTCCCAACTTGGAGAGACAGCCCCTTTAACCTCCTGTTTCGCACAGGTTGCCAATTTGGCAGAGGATGAAAGGGAAGAGGGAGAACCAATGAGAGAGTAGCTGTTAGGCATTTGGACAGGCACATATCACTGTAATTTCCCGGCAGGAAGAAGAATTAACCAAAGTCTCAGCCACCCACCGGGAATCAGTATAGATCCTGAACCAAAATTTTGGACATGCGGTCAGCTCACCAAAAACGAGTTGAAAAATGGGGCTCAGGGGCACAGCAATTCACAAACTGGCCGAGTAATAAAGGACAACTATCGTCCAAAAATCTGTTGAGGGAAGGCAACGAGGCGGACTTGAAAGCGAGGCAGAATAGCAGGAAACAGATTTCAAGAGGTACGTTGGAATCGCCTTTAAAGCACAGGAAGAGGGGCACAACTTCGACAATGATGCACTTGGCCAAAAAGGGCGTATGCGTTTTCTCCTGAATATATTCAGGAGAAAACGCATACGCCCTTTTTGGCCAAGCAAGCAAGCGGGCAATGCAAATCTGCACTACAAAGAAGTATCACTTCCCACCGGTCAAAAGGGACATCCACAAAATGTGTAAAAACCAGAAAGGCAAGACAGGCCCTGGAGAACAGGGAGCCTTGTTATGCTGATGGGCGGGATGTAAATTGCCAACTGCCTCTCTGGAGGAGTGCATTGTGTTCCCTAAAACAAGTAAACAACAGAGCTACAGAGCCAAGGGCACTTCCAGTCTAGGGAATATACCTTGGGAAAACTGAAAATCAAAAAGACACAGCCACCCCAAAATTTAGGGCTGCACTGCTTACAAGGACCTCAACTTGGGTACACCTTAAATATCCCAGGAAATATAAAAATGGTTCAAAAAATTGTGGTACTTACGTACGATGGAATATCCCTCAGCCATGAAATCAATGTCATAAGACCAGTAGCAGCAAAATGGGTGGATTCAGGTACGATGATTCTAAGTGAAATAAGTCACACAGAAAAAGAAACTTATCATAAGATATCACTTATGAAGATCCTGTAAACATGGCTACACTTGAACTGAGTTAGGAAAGAGAACAGTGTCTCACATTTAGAAAACACTCTTATGCCTGCTTAAGGGGGAAGGAGAGGTGGGGTGATGCATAAAACCAGAGTTTTATATAAGCACAGGTACCGTTCCAAAAACCAACTATGGAATAGACAAGACCTACACCTTCCTCAGTGAAAGGGACTCAAAACCCCATATTTCCCGCAGAGGAATATATCTGACTAGTAAGAATCTTAAAACCTATGTATTGGTATGTCTACGTAAGGGAATCAAGTGTGTCTAGACTGGGATAAATATGGCAGCGAGAATCAGCTCAAACCCACTATAAAAAGGAATTTCAAAAATAAAACAAAAAAACTGGGCAATTCTTTACAATTCCTTCAGGGTCTCTGATGAAACCTGAAATGACCCTATCTACAATGACAGCTGGATGTGGCATAAGGCTGGACACTTGGGACTGAGAGGATTGGTGAGATTGGGTGAGCAAATGCAGACCCTTTAAAGCAATAATGCATGGCACACATTCCATGGGTCCCAACTCTCCAGGTTGAAGGGAATATTGCTACAGATATAACATGTACGGGAATCCTAGAGAACGGACACACTGTGAATACGAAAGGTTTCTAAAACTCAACGAATAGTCCCTCTCCTGGTGCTCCGGTTTGACTTTCCATCTGCTTTATTATCAACCTCCCAACTTGGAGAGACAGCCCCTTTAACCTCCTGGTTCGCACAGGTTGCCAATTTGGCAGAGGATGAAAGGGAAGAGGGAGAACCAATGAGAGAGTAGCTGTTAGGCATTTGGACGGGCACATATCACTGTAATTTCCCGGCAGGAAGAAGAATTAACCAAAGTCTCAGCGACCCACCGGGAATCAGTATAGATCCTGAACCAAAATTTTGGACTTGCGGTCAGCTCACCAAAAACGAGTTGAAAAATGGAGCTCAGGGGCACAGCAATTCACAAACTGGCCGAGTAATAAAGGACAACTATCGTCCAAAAATCTGTTGAGGGAAGGCAATGAGGCGGACTTGAAAGCGTGGCAGAATAGCAGGAAACAGATTTCAAGAGGTACGTTGGAATCGCCTTTAAAGCACAGGAAGAGGGGCACAACTTCGACAATGATGCACTTGGCCAAAAAGGGCGTATGTGCTTTCTCCTGAATATATTCAGGAGAAAACGCATACGCCCTTTTTGGCCAAGCAAGCAAGCGGGCAATGCAAATCTGCACTACAAAGAAGTATCACTTCCCACTAGTCAAAAGGGACATCCACAAAATGTGTAAAAACCAGAAAGGCAAGACAGGCCCTGGAGAACAGGGTGCCTTGTTATGCTGATGGGCGGGATGTAAATTGCCAACTGCCTCTCTGGAGGAGTGCATTGTGTTCCCTAAAACAAGTAAACAACAGAGCTACAGAGCCAAGGGCACTTCCAGTCTAGGGAATATACCTTGGGAAAACTGAAAATCAAAAAGACACAGCCACCCCAAAATTTAGGGCTGCACTGTTTACAAGGACCTCAACTTGGGTACACCTTAAATATCCCAGGAAATATAAAAATGGTTCAAAAAATTGTGGTACTTACGTACGATGGAATATCCCTCAGCCATGAAATCAATGTCATAAGACCAGTAGCAGCAAAATGGGTGGATTCAGGTACGATGATTCTAAGTGAAATAAGTCACACAGAAAAAGACACTTATCATAAGATATCACTTATGAAGATCCTGTAAACATGGCTACACTTGAACTGAGTTAGGAAAGAGAACAGTGTCTCACATTTAGAAAACACTCTTATGCCTGCTTAAGGGGGAAGGAGAGGTGGGGTGATGCATAAAACCAGAGTTTGATATAAGCACAGGTACCGTTCCAAAAACCAACTATGGAATAGAAAAGACCTACACCTTCCTCAGTGAAAGGGACTCAAAACCCCATATTTCCCGCAGAGGAATATATCTGACTAGTAAAGTAAGAATCTTAAAACCTATGTATTGATATGTCTCCGTAAGTGAATCAATTGTGTCTAGACTGGGATAAATATGGCAGCGAGAATCAGCTCAAACCCACTATAAAAAGGAATTTCAAAAATAAAACAAAAAAACTGGGAAATTCTTTACAATTCCTTCAGGGTCTCTGATGAAACCTGAAATGACCCTATCTACAATGACAGCTGGATGTGGCATAAGGCTGGACACTTGGGACTGAGAGGATTGGTGAGATTGGGTGAGCAAATGCAGACCCTTTAAAGCAATAATGCATGGCACACATTCCATGGGTCCCAACTCTCCAGGTTGAAGGGAATATTACTACAGATATAACATGTACGGGAATCCTAGAGAACGGACACACTGTGAATACGAAAGGTTTCTAAAACTCAACGAATAGTCCCTCTCCTGGTGCTCCGGTTTGACTTTCCCTCTGCTTTATTATCAACCTCCCAACTTGGAGAGACAGCCCCTTTAACCTCCTGGTTCGCACAGGTTGCCAATTTGGCAGAGGATTAAAGGGAAGAGGGAGAACCAATGAGAGAGTAGCTGTTAGGCATTTGGACGGGCACATATCACTGTAATTTCCCGGCAGGAAGAAGAATTAACCAAAGTCTCAGCCACCCACCGGGAATCAGTATAGATCCTGAACCAAAATTTTGGACTTGCGGTCAGCTCACCAAAAACGAGTTGAAAAATGGAGCTCAGGGGCACAGCAATTCACAAACTGGCCGAGTAATAAAGGACAACTATCGTCCAAAAATCTGTTGAGGGAAGGCAACCAGGTGGACTTGAAAGCGAGGCAGAATAGCAGGAAACAGATTTCAAGAGGTACGTTGGAATCGCCTTTAAAGCACAGGAAGAGGGGCACAACTTCGACAATGACGCACTTGGCCAAAAAGGGCGTATGCGTTTTCTCCTGAATATATTCAGGAGAAAATGCATACGCCCATTTTGGCCAAGCAAGCAAGCGGGCAATGCAAATCTGCACGACAAAGAAGTATCACTTCCCACCGGTCAAAAGGGACATCCACAAAATGTGTAGAAAACCAGAAAGGCAAGACAGGCCCTGGAGAACAGGGAGCCTTGTTATGCTGAATGGCGGGATGTAAATTGCCAACTGCCTCTCTGGAGGAGTGCATTGTGTTCCCTAAAACAAGTAAACAACAGAGCTACAGAGCCAAGGGCACTTCCAGTCTAGGGAATATACCTTGGGAAAACTGAAAATCAAAAAGACACAGCCACCCCAAAATTTAGGGCTGCACTGCTTACAAGGACCTCAACTTGGGTACACCTTAAATATCCCAGGAAATATAAAAATGGTTCAAAAAATTGTGGTACTTACGTACGATGGAATATCCCTCAGCCATGAAATCAATGTCATAAGACCAGTAGCAGCAAAATGGGTGGATTCAGGTACGATGATTCTAAGTGAAATAAGTCACACAGAAAAAGAAACTTATCATAAGATATCACTTATGAAGATCCTGTAAACATGGCTACACTTGAACTGAGTTAGGAAAGAGAACAGTGTCTCACATTTAGAAAACACTCTTATGCCTGCTTAAGGGGGAAGGAGAGGTGGGGTGATGCATAAAACCAGAGTTTGATATAAGCACAGGTACCGTTCCAAAAACCAACTATGGAATAGACAAGACCTACACCTTCCTCAGTGAAAGGGACTCAAAACCCCATATTTCCCGCAGAGGAATATATCTGACTAGTAAGAATCTTAAAACCTATGTATTGATATGTCTCCGTAAGGGAATCAAGTGTGTCTAGAATGGCATAAACATGGCAGCGAGAATCAGCTCAAACCCACTATAAAAAGGAATTTCAAAAACAAAACAAAAAAGCTGGGAAATTCTTTACAATTCCTTCAGGGTCTCTGATGAAACCTGGAATGACCCTATCTACAACGACAGCTGGATGTGGCATAAGGCTGGACACTTTGGACTGAGAGGATTGGTGAGATTGGGTGAACAAATGCAGACCATTTAAAGCAATAATGCATGGCACACATTCCATGGGTCCCAACTCTCCAGGTTGAAGGGAATATTACTACAGTTATAACATGTACGGGAAACCTAGAGAACGGACACACTGTGAATACGAAAGGTTTCTAAAACTCAACGAATAGTCCCTCTCCTGGTGCTCCGGTTTGACTTTCCATCTGCTTTACTATCAACCTCCCAACTTGGAGAGACAGCCCCTTTAACCTCCTGGTTCGCACAGGTTGCCAATTTGGCAGAGGATGAAAGGGAAGAGGGAGAACCAATGAGAGAGTAGCTGTTAGGCATTTGGACGGGCACATATCACTGTAATTTCCCAGCAGGAAGAAGAATTAACGAAAGTCTCAGCCCCCCACCGGGAACCAGTATAGGTCCTGAACCAAAATTTTGGACTTGCGGTCAGCTCACCTAACACGAGTTGAAAAATGAGGCTCAGGGGCACAGCAATTCACAAACTGGCCGAGTAATAAAGGACAACTATCGTCCAAATATCTGTTGAGGGAAGGCCACGAGGCGGACTTGAAAGCGAGGCAGAATAGCAGGAAACAGATTTCAAGAGGTACGTTGGAATCGCCTTTAAAGCACAGGAAGAGGGGCACAACTTCGACAATGATGCACTTGGCCAAAAAGGGCGTATGCGTTTTCTCCTGAATATATTCAGGAGAAAACGCATACGCCCTTTTTGGCCAAGCAAGCAAGCAGGCAATGCAAATCTGCACTACAAAGAAGTATCACTTCCCACCGGTCAAAAGGGACATCCACAAAGTGTATAAAAACCAGAAAGGCAAGACAGGCCCTGGAGAACAGGGAGCCTTGTTATGCTGATGGGCGGGATGTAAATTGCCAACTGCCTCTCTGGAGGAGTGCATTGTGTTCCCTAAAACAAGTAAACAACAGAGCTACAGAGCCAAGGGCACTTCCAGTCTAGGGAATATACCTTGGGAAAACTGAAAATCAAAAAGACACAGCCACCCCAAAATTTAGGGCTGCACTGCTTACAAGGACCTCAACTTGGGTACACCTTAAATATCCCAGGAAATATAAAAATGGTTCAAAAAATTTTGGTACTTACATACGATGGAATATCCCTCAGCCATGAAATCAATGTCATAAGACCAGTAGCAGCAAAATGGGTGGATTCAGGTACGATGATTCTAAGTGAAATAAGTCACAGAGAAAAAGAAACTTATCATAAGATATCACTTATGAAGATCCTGTAAACATGGCTACACTTGAACTGAGTTAGGAAAGAGAACAGTGTCTCACATTTAGAAAACACTCTTATGCCTGCTTAAGGGGGAAGGAGAGGTGGGGTGATGCATAAAACCAGAGTTTGATATAAGCACAGGTACCGTTCCAAAAACCAACTATGGAATAGGCAAGACCTACACCTTCCTCAGTGAAAGGGACTCAAAACCCCATATTTCCCGCAGAGGAATATATCTGACTAGTAAGAATCTTAAAACCTATGTATTGATATGTCTCCGTAAGGGAACCAAGTGTGTCTAGACTGGCATAAACATGGCAGCGAGAATCAGCTCAAACCCACTATAAAAAGGAATTTCAAAAACAAAACAAAAAAAACTGGGAAATTCTTTACAATTCATTCAGAGTCTCTGATGAAACCTAGACTGACCCTATCTACAACGACAGCTGGATGTGGCATAAGGCGGGACACTTGGACTGAGAGGATTGGTGAGATTGGGTGAACAAATGCAGAACCTATAAAGCATTAATGCATGGCACCCATTCCATGGGTCCCAACTCTCCAGGTTGAAGGGAATATTACTACAGTTATAACATGTACGGGAAACCTAGAGAACGGACACACTGTGAATACGAAAGGTTTCTAAATCTCAACGAATAGTCCCTCTCCTGGTGCTCCGGTTTGACTTTCCACCTGCTTTACTATCAACCTCCCAACTTGGAGAGACAGCCCCTTTAACCTCCTGGTTCGCACAGGTTGCCAATTTGGCAGAGGATGAAAGGGAAGAGGGAGAACCAATGAGAGAGTAGCTGTTAGGCATTTCGAAGGGCACATAACACTCTAATTTCCTGGCAGGAAGAAGAATTAACCAAAGTCTCAGCCCCCCACCGGGAACCAGCATAGATCCTGAACCAAAATTTTGGACCTGCGGTCAGCTCACCAAAAACGAGTTGAAAAATGGAGCTCAGGGGCACAGCAATTCACAAACTGGCCGAGTAATAAAGGACAACTATCGTCCAAAAATCTGTTGAGGGAAGGCAACGAGGTGGACTTGAAAGCGAAGCAGAATAGCAGGAAACAGACTTCAAGAGGTACGTTGCAATCACCTTTAAAGCACCGGATGAGGGGCACAACTTCGGCAATGATGCACGTGGCCAAAAAGGGCGTATGCGTTTTCTCCTGAATATATTCAGGAGAAAACGCATACGCCCTTTTTGGCCAAGCAAGCAAGCGGGCAATGCAAATCTGCATTACAAAGAAGTATCACTTACCACCGGTCAAAAGGGACATCCACAAAATGTGTAAAAACCAGAAAGGCAAGACAGGCCCTGGAGAACAGGGAGCCTTGTTATGCTGATGGGCGGGATGTAAATTGCCAACTGCCTCTCTGGAGGAGTGCATTGTGTTCCCTAAAACAAGTAAACAACAGAGCTACAGAGCCAAGGGCACTTCCAGTCTAGGGAATATACCTGGGAAAAACTGAAAATCAATAAGACAGAGCCACCCCAAAATTTAGGGCTGCACTGCTTACAAGGACCTCAACTTGGGTACACCTTAAATATCCCAGGAAATATAAAATTGGTTCAAAAAATTGTGGTACTTACGTACGATGGAATATCCCTCAGCCATGAAATCAATGTCATAAGACCAGTAGCAGCAAAATGGGTGGATTCAGGTACGATGATTTTAAGTGAAATAAGTCACAGAGAAAAAGAAACTTATCATAAGTTATCACTTATGAAGATCCTGTAAACATGGCTACACTTGAACTGAGTTAGGAAAGAGAACAGTGTCTCACATTTAGAAAACACTCTTATGCCTGCTTAAGGGGGAAGGAGAGGTGGGGTGATGCATAAAACCAGAGTTTGATATAAGCACAGGTACCGTTCCAAAAACCAACTATGGAATAGACAAGACCTACACCTTCCTCAGTGAAAGGGACTCAAAACCCCATATTTCCAGGAGAAGAATATATCTGACTAGTAAGAATCTTAAAACCTATGTATTGATATGTCTCTGTAAGGGAATCAAGTGTGTCTAGACTGGCACAAACATGGCAGCGAGAATCAGCTCAAACCCACTATAAAAAGGAATTTCAAAAACAAAACAAAAAAAACTGGGAAATTCTTTACAATTCCTTCAGGGTCTCTGATGAAACCTGAAATGACCCTATCTACAATGACAGCTGGATGTGGCATACGGCTGGACACTTGAGACTGAGAGGATTGGTGAGATTGGGTGAGCAAATGCAGACCCTTTAAAGCAATAATGCATGCCACACATTCCATGGGTCCCAACTCTCCAGGTTGAAGGGAATATTACTACAGATATAACATGTACGGGAATCCTAGAGAACGGACACACTGTGAATACGAAAGGTTTCTAAAACTCAACGAATAGTCCCTCTCCTGGTGCTCCGGTTTGACTTTCCATCTGCTTTACTATCAACCTCCCAACTTGGAGAGACAGCCCCTTTAACCTCCTGGTTCGCACAGGTTGCCAATTTGGCAGAGGATGAAAGGGAAGAGGGAGAACCAATGAGAGAGTAGCTGTTAGGCATTTGGACGGGCACATATCACTGTAATTTCCCAGCAGGAAGAAGAATTAACGAAAGTCTCAGCCCCCCACCGGGAACCAGTATAGGTCCTGAACCAAAATTTTGGACTTGCGGTCAGCTCACCTAACACGAGTTGAAAAATGAGGCTCAGGGGCACAGCAATTCACAAACTGGCTGAGTAATAAAGGACAACTATCGTCCAAATATCTGTTGAGGGAAGGCCACGAGGCGGACTTGAAAGCGAGGCAGAATAGCAGGAAACAGATTTCAAGAGGTACGTTGGAATCGCCTTTAAAGCACAGGAAGAGGGGCACAACTTCGACAATGATGCACTTGGCCAAAAAGGGCGTATGCGTTTTCTCCTGAATATATTCAGGAGAAAACGCATACGCCCGTTTTGGCCAAGCAAGCAAGCAGGCAATGCAAATCTGCACTACAAAGAAGTATCACTTCCCACCGGTCAAAAGGGACATCCACAAAGTGTATAAAAACCAGAAAGGCAAGACAGGCCCTGGAGAACAGGGAGCCTTGTTATGCTGATGGGCGGGATGTAAATTGCCAACTGCCTCTCTGGAGGAGTGCATTGTGTTCCCTAAAACAAGTAAACAACAGAGCTACAGAGCCAAGGGCACTTCCAGTCTAGGGAATATACCTTGGGAAAACTGAAAATCAAAAAGACACAGCCACCCCAAAATTTAGGGCTGCACTGCTTACAAGGACCTCAACTTGGGTACACCTTAAATATCCCAGGAAATATAAAAATGGTTCAAAAAATTTTGGTACTTACATACGATGGAATATCCCTCAGCCATGAAATCAATGTCATAAGACCAGTAGCAGCAAAATGGGTGGATTCAGGTACGATGATTCTAAGTGAAATAAGTCACAGAGAAAAAGAAACTTATCATAAGATATCACTTATGAAGATCCTGTAAACATGGCTACACTTGAACTGAGTTAGGAAAGAGAACAGTGTCTCACATTTAGAAAACACTCTTATGCCTGCTTAAGGGGGAAGGAGAGGTGGGGTGATGCATAAAACCAGAGTTTGATATAAGCACAGGTACCGTTCCAAAAACCAACTATGGAATAGGCAAGACCTACACCTTCCTCAGTGAAAGGGACTCAAAACCCCATATTTCCCGCAGAGGAATATATCTGACTAGTAAGAATCTTAAAACCTATGTATTGATATGTCTCCGTAAGGGAACCAAGTGTGTCTAGACTGGCATAAACATGGCAGCGAGAATCAGCTCAAACCCACTATAAAAAGGAATTTCAAAAACAAAACAAAAAAAACTGGGAAATTCTTTACAATTCATTCAGAGTCTCTGATGAAACCTAGACTGACCCTATCTACAACGACAGCTGGATGTGGCATAAGGCGGGACACTTGGACTGAGAGGATTGGTGAGATTGGGTGAACAAATGCAGAACCTATAAAGCATTAATGCATGGCACCCATTCCATGGGTCCCAACTCTCCAGGTTGAAGGGAATATTACTACAGTTATAACATGTACGGGAAACCTAGAGAACGGACACACTGTGAATACGAAAGGTTTCTAAATCTCAACGAATAGTCCCTCTCCTGGTGCTCCGGTTTGACTTTCCACCTGCTTTACTATCAACCTCCCAACTTGGAGAGACAGCCCCTTTAACCTCCTGGTTCGCACAGGTTGCCAATTTGGCAGAGGATGAAAGGGAAGAGGGAGAACCAATGAGAGAGTAGCTGTTAGGCATTTGGAAGGGCACATAACACTCTAATTTCCTGGCAGGAAGAAGAATTAACCAAAGTCTCAGCCCCCCACCGGGAACCAGCATAGATCCTGAACCAAAATTTTGGACCTGCGGTCAGCTCACCAAAAACGAGTTGAAAAATGGAGCTCAGGGGCACAGCAATTCACAAACTGGCCGAGTAATAAAGGACAACTATCGTCCAAAAATCTGTTGAGGGAAGGCAACGAGGTGGACTTGAAAGCGAAGCAGAATAGCAGGAAACAGACTTCAAGAGGTACGTTGCAATCACCTTTAAAGCACCGGATGAGGGGCACAACTTCGGCAATGATGCACGTGGCCAAAAAGGGCGTATGCGTTTTCTCCTGAATATATTCAGGAGAAAACGCATACGCCCTTTTTGACCAAGCAAGCAAGCGGGCAATGCAAATCTGCATTACAAAGAAGTATCACTTACCACCGGTCAAAAGGGACATCCACAAAATGTGTAAAAACCAGAAAGGCAAGACAGGCCCTGGAGAACAGGGAGCCTTGTTATGCTGATGGGCGGGATGTAAATTGCCAACTGCCTCTCTGGAGGAGTGCATTGTGTTCCCTAAAACAAGTAAACAACAGAGCTACAGAGCCAAGGGCACTTCCAGTCTAGGGAATATACCTGGGAAAAACTGAAAATCAATAAGACAGAGCCACCCCAAAATTTAGGGCTGCACTGCTTACAAGGACCTCAACTTGGGTACACCTTAAATATCCCAGGAAATATAAAATTGGTTCAAAAAATTGTGGTACTTACGTACGATGGAATATCCCTCAGCCATGAAATCAATGTCATAAGACCAGTAGCAGCAAAATGGGTGGATTCAGGTACGATGATTTTAAGTGAAATAAGTCACAGAGAAAAAGAAACTTATCATAAGTTATCACTTATGAAGATCCTGTAAACATGGCTACACTTGAACTGAG
Source organism: Hyperoodon ampullatus (assembly GCF_949752795.1). NCBI lineage: Eukaryota > Metazoa > Chordata > Mammalia > Artiodactyla > Ziphiidae > Hyperoodon > Hyperoodon ampullatus. The sequence continues at coordinate 209,885 of NW_027640363.1, forward strand.
TTAGGAAAGAGAACAGTGTCTCACATTTAGAAAACACTCTTATGCCTGCTTAAGGGGGAAGGAGAGGTGGGGTGATGCATAAAACCAGAGTTTGATATAAGCACAGGTACCGTTCCAAAAACCAACTATGGAATAGACAAGACCTACACCTTCCTCAGTGAAAGGGACTCAAAACCCCATATTTCCAGGAGAAGAATATATCTGACTAGTAAGAATCTTAAAACCTATGTATTGATATGTCTCTGTAAGGGAATCAAGTGTGTCTAGACTGGCACAAACATGGCAGCGAGAATCAGCTCAAACCCACTATAAAAAGGAATTTCAAAAACAAAACAAAAAAAACTGGGAAATTCTTTACAATTCCTTCAGGGTCTCTGATGAAACCTGAAATGACCCTATCTACAATGACAGCCGGATGTGGCATACGGCTGGACACTTGGGACTGAGAGGATTGGCGAGATTGGGTGAGCAAATGCAGACCCTTTAAAGCAATAATGCATGCCACACATTCCATGGGTCCCAACTCTCCAGGTTGAAGGGAATATTACTACAGATATAACATGTACGGGAATCCTAGAGAACGGACACACTGTGAATACGAAAGGTTTCTAAAACTCAACGAATAGTCCCTCTCCTGGTGCTCCAGTTTGACTTTCCTTCTGCTTTATTATCAACCTCCCAACTTGGAGAGACAGCCCCTTTAACCTCCTGGTTCGCACAGGTTGCCAATTTGGCAGAGGATGAAAGGGAAGAGGGAGAACCAATGAGAGAGTAGCTGTTAGGCATTTGGACGGGCACATATCACTGTAATTTCCCGGCAGGAAGAAGAATTAACCAAAGTCTCAGCCACCCACCGGGAATCAGTATAGATCCTGAACCAAAATTTTGGACTTGCGGTCAGCTCACCAAAAACGAGTTGAAAAATGGAGCTCAGGGGCACAGCAATTCACAAACTGGCCGAGTAATAAGAGGACAACTATCGTCCAAAAATCTGTTGAGGGAAGGCAACGAGGCGGACTTGAAAGCGAGGCAGAATAGCAGGAAACAGATTTCCAGAGGTACGTTGGAATCGCCTTTAAAGCACAGGAAGAGGGGCACAACTTCGACAATGATGCACTTGGCCAAAAAGGGCGTATGCGTTTTCTCCTGAATATATTCAGGAGAAAACGCATATGCCCTTTTTGGCCAAGCAAGCAAGCGGGCAATGCAAATCTGCACTACAAAGAAGTATCACTTCCCACCGGTCAAAAGGGACATCCACAAAATGTGTAAAAACCAGAAAAGCAAGACAGGCCCTGGAGAACAGGGTGCCTTGTTATGCTGATGGGCGGGATGTAAATTGCCAACTGCCTCTCTGGAGGAGTGCATTGTGTTCCCTAAAACAAGTAAACAACAGAGCTACAGAGCCAAGGGCACTTCCAGTCTAGGGAATATACCTTGGGAAACCTGAAAATCAAAAAGACACAGCCACCCCAAAATTTAGGGCTGCACTGCTTACAAGGACCTCAACTTGGGTACACCTTAAATATCCCAGGAAATATAAAAATGGTTCAAAAAATTGTGGTACTTACGTACGATGGAATATCCCTCATCCATGAAATCAATGTCATAAGACCAGTAGCAGCAAAATGGGTGGATTCAGGTACGCTGATTCTAAGTGAAATAAGTCACACAGAAAAAGAAACTTATCATAAGATATCACTTATGAAGATCCTGTAAACATGGCTACACTTGAACTGAGTTAGGAAAGAGAACAGTGTCTCACATTTAGAAAACACTCTTATGCCTGCTTAAGGGGGAAGGAGAGGTGGGGTGATGCATAAAACCAGAGTTTGATATAAGCACAGGTACCGTTCCAAAAACCAACTATGGAATAGACAAGACCTACACCTTCCTCAGTGAAAGGGACTCAAAACCCCATATTTCCCGCAGAGGAATATATCTGACTAGTAAGAATCTTAAAACCTATGTATTGATATGTCTCCGTAAGGGAATCAAGTGTGTCTAGACTGGGATAAATATGGCAGCGAGAATCAGCTCAAACCCACTATAAAAAGGAATTTCAAAAATAAAACAAAAAAACTGGGAAATTCTTTACAATTCCTTCAGGGTCTCTGATGAAACCTGAAATGACCCTATCTACAATGACAGCTGGATGTGGCATAAGGCTGGACACTTGGGACTGAGAGGATTGGTGAGATTGGGTGAGCAAATGCAGACCCTTTAAAGCAATAATGCATGGCACACATTCCATGGGTCCCAACTCTCCAGGTTGAAGGGAATATTACTACAGATATAACATGTACGGGAATCCTAGAGAACGGACACACTGTGAATACGAAAGGTTTCTAAAACTCAACGAATAGTCCCTCTCCTGGTGCTCCGGTTTGACTTTCCATCTGCTTTATTATCAACCTCCCAACTTGGAGAGACAGCCCCTTTAACCTCCTGGTTCGCACAGGTTGCCAATTTGGCAGAGGATGAAAGGGAAGAGGGAGAACCAATGAGAGAGTAGCTGTTAGGCATTTGGACGGGCACATATCACTGTAATTTCCCGGCAGGAAGAAGAATTAACCAAAGTCTCAGCCACCCACCGGGAATCAGTATAGATCCTGAACCAAAATTTTGGACTTGCGGTCAGCTCACCAAAAACGAGTTGAAAAATGGAGCTCAGGGGCACAGCAATTCACAAACTGGCCGAGTAATAAAGGACAACTATCGTCCAAAAATCTGTTGAGGGAAGGCAACGAGGCGGACTTGAAAGCGAGGCAGAATAGCAGGAAACAGATTTCCAGAGGTACGTTGGAATTGCCCTTAAAGCACAGGAAGAGGGGCACAACTTCGACAATGATGCACTTGGCCAAAAAGGGCGTATGCGTTTTCTCCTGAATATATTCAGGAGAAAACGCATACGCCCTTTTTGGCCAAGCAAGCAAGCGGGCAATGCAAATCTGCACTACAAAGAAGTATCACTTCCCACCGGTCAAAAGGGACATCCACAAAATGTGTAAAAACCAGAAAGGCAAGACAGGCCCTGGAGAACAGGGAGCCTTGTTATGCTGATGGGCGGGATGTAAATTGCCAACTGCCTCTCTGGAGGAGTGCATTGTGTTCCCTAAAACAAGTAAACAACAGAGCTACAGAGCCAAGGGCACTTCCAGTCTAGGGAATATACCTTGGGAAAACTGAAAATCAAAAAGACACAGCCACCCCAAAATTTAGGGCTGCACTGCTTACAAGGACCTCAACTTGGGTACACCTTAAATATCCCAGGAAATATAAAAATGGTTCAAAAAATTGTGGTACTTACGTACGATGGAATATCCCTCAGCCATGAAATCAATGTCATAAGACCAGTAGCAGCAAAATGGGTGGATTCAGGTACGATGATTCTAAGTGAAATAAGTCACACAGAAAAAGAAACTTATCATAAGATATCACTTATGAAGATCCTGTAAACATGGCTACACTTGAACTGAGTTAGGAAAGAGAACAGTGTCTCACATTTAGAAAACACTCTTATGCCTGCTTAAGGGGGAAGGAGAGGTGGGGTGATGCATAAAACCAGAGTTTGATATAAGCACAGGTACCGTTCCAAAAACCAACTATGGAATAGACAAGACCTACACCTTCCTCAGTGAAAGGGACTCAAAACCCCATATTTCCCGCAGAGGAATATATCTTACTAGTAAGAATCTTAAAACCTATGTATTGATATGTCTCCGTAAGGGAATCAAGTGTGTCTAGACTGGGATAAATATGGCAGCGAGAATCAGCTCAAACCCACTATAAAAAGGAATTTCAAAAATAAAACAAAAAAACTGGGAAATTCTTTACAATTCCTTCAGGGTCTCTGATGAAACCTGAAATGACCCTATCTACAAGGACAGCTGGATGTGGCATAAGGCTGGACACTTGGGACTGAGAGGATTGGTGAGATTGGGTGAGCAAATGCAGACCCTTTAAAGCAATAATGCATGGCACACATTCCATGGGTCCCAACTCTCCAGGTTGAAGGGAATATTACTACAGATATAACATGTACGGGAATCCTAGAGAACGGACACACTGTGAATACGAAAGGTTTCTAAAACTCAACGAATAGTCCCTCTCCTGGTGCTCCGGTTTGACTTTCCATCTGCTTTATTATCAACCTCCCAACTTGGAGAGACAGCCCCTTTAACCTCCTGGTTCGCACAGGTTGCCAATTTGGCAGAGGATGAAAGGGATTAGGGAGAACCAATGAGAGAGTAGCTGTTAGGCATTTGGACGGGCACATATCACTGTAATTTCCCGGCAGGAAGAAGAATTAACCAAAGTCTCAGCCACCCACCGGGAATCAGTATAGATCCTGAACCAAAATTTTGGACTTGCGGTCAGCTCACCAAAAACGAGTTGAAAAATGGAGCTCAGGGGCACAGCAATTCACAAACTGGCCGAGTAATAAAGGACAACTATCGTCCAAAAATCTGTTGAGGGAAGGCAACGAGGCGGACTTGAAAGCGAGGCAGAATAGCAGGAAACAGATTTCCAGAGGTACGTTGGAATCGCCTTTAAAGCACAGGAAGAGGGGCACAACTTCGACAATGATGCACTTGGCCAAAAAGGGCGTATGCGTTTTCTCCTGAATATATTCAGGAGAAAACGCATACGCCCTTTTTGGCCAAGCAAGCAAGCGGGCAATGCAAATCTGCACTACAAAGAAGTATCACTTCCCACCGGTCAAAAGGGACATCCACAAAATGTGTAAAAACCAGAAAGGCAAGACAGGCCCTGGAGAACAGGGAGCCTTGTTATGCTGATGGGCGGGATGTAAATAGCCAACTGCCTCTCTGGAGGAGTGCATTGTGTTCCCTAAAACAAGTAAAGAACAGAGCTACAGAGCCAAGGGCACTTCCTGTCTAGGGAATATACCTTGGGAAAACTGAAAATCAAAAAGACACAGCCACCCCAAAATTTAGGGCTGCACTGCTTACAAGGACCTCAACTTGGGTACACCTTAAATATCCCAGGAAATATAAAAATGGTTCAAAAAATTGTGGTACTTACGTACGATGGAATATCCCTCAGCCATGAAATCAATGTCATAAGACCAGTAGCAGCAAAATGGGTGGATTCAGGTACGCTGATTCTAAGTGAAATAAGTCACACAGAAAAAGAAACTTATCATAAGATATCACTTATGAAGATCCTGTAAACATGGCTACACTTGAACTGAGTTAGGAAAGAGAACAGTGTCTCACATTTAGAAAACACTCTTATGCCTGCTTAAGGGGGAAGGAGAGGTGGGGTGATGCATAAAACCAGAGTTTGATATAAGCACAGGTACCGTTCCAAAAACCAACTATGGAATAGACAAGACCTACACCTTCCTCAGTGAAAGGGACTCAAAACCCCATATTTCCCGCAGAGGAATATATCTGACTAGTAAGAATCTTAAAACCTATGTATTGATATGTCTCCGTAAGGGAATCAAGTGTGTCTAGACTGGGATAAATATGGCAGCGAGAATCAGCTCAAACCCACTATAAAAAGGAATTTCAAAAATAAAACAAAAAAACTGGGAAATTCTTTACAATTCCTTCAGGGTCTCTGATGAAACCTGAAATGACCCTATCTACAATGACAGCTGGATGTGGCATAAGGCTGGACACTTGGGACTGAGAGGATTGGTGAGATTGGGTGAGCAAATGCAGACCCTTTAAAGCAATAATGCATGGCACACATTCCATGGGTCCCAACTCTCCAGGTTGAAGGGAATATTACTACAGATATAACATGTACGGGAATCCTAGAGAACGGACACACTGTGAATACGAAAGGTTTCTAAAACTCAACGAATAGTCCCTCTCCTGGTGCTCCGGTTTGACTTTCCATCTGCTTTATTATCAACCTCCCAACTTGGAGAGACAGCCCCTTTAACCTCCTGGTTCGCACAGGTTGCTAATTTGGCAGAGGATGAAAGGGAAGAGGGAGAACCAATGAGAGAGTAGCTGTTAGGCATTTGGACGGGCACATATCACTGTAATTTCCCGGCAGGAAGAAGAATTAACCAAAGTCTCAGCCACCCACCGGGAATCAGTATAGATCCTGAACCAAAATTTTGGACTTGCGGTCAGCTCACCAAAAACGAGTTGAAAAATGGAGCTCAGGGGCACAGCAATTCACAAACTGGCCGAGTAATAAAGGACAACTATCGTCCAAAAATCTGTTGAGGGAAGGCAACGAGGCGGACTTGAAAGCGAGGCAGAATAGCAGGAAACAGATTTCCAGAGGTACGTTGGAATCGCCCTTAAAGCACAGGAAGAGGTGCACAACTTCGACAATGATGCACTTGGCCAAAAAGGGCGTATGCGTTTTCTCCTGAATATATTCAGGAGAAAACGCATACGCCCTTTTTGGCCAAGCCAGCAAGCGGGCAATGCAAATCTGCACTACAAAGAAGTATCACTTCCCACCGGTCAAAAGGGACATCCACAAAATGTGTAAAAACCAGAAAGGCAAGACAGGCCCTGGAGAACAGGGAGCCTTGTTATGCTGATGGGCGGGATGTAAATTGCCAACTGCCTCTCTGGAGGAGTGCATTGTGTTCCCTAAAACAAGTAAACAACAGAGCTACAGAGCCAAGGGCACTTCCAGTCTAGGGAATATACCTTGGGAAAACTGAAAATCAAAAAGACACAGCCACCCCAAAATTTAGGGCTGCACTGCTTACAAGGACCTCAACTTGGGTACACCTTAAATATCCCAGGAAATATAAAAATGGTTCAAAAAATTGTGGTACTTACGTACGATGGAATATCCCTCAGCCATGAAATCAATGTCATAAGACCAGTAGCAGCAAAATGGGTGGATTCAGGTACGCTGATTCTAAGTGAAATAAGTCACACAGAAAAAGAAACTTATCATAAGATATCACTTATGAAGATCCTGTAAACATGGCTACACTTGAACTGAGTTAGGAAAGAGAACAGAGTCTCACATTTAGAAAACACTCTTATGCCTGCTTAAGGGGGAAGGAGAGGTGGGGTGATGCATAAAACCAGAGTTTGATATAAGCACAGGTACCGTTCCAAAAACCAACTATGGAATAGACAAGACCTACACCTTCCTCAGTGAAAGGGACTCAAAACCCCATATTTCCCGCAGAGGAATATATCTGACTAGTAAGAATCTTAAAACCTATGTATTGATATGTCTCCGTAAGGGAATCAAGTGTGTCTAGACTGGGATAAATATGGCAGCGAGAATCAGCTCAAACCCACTATAAAAAGGAATTTCAAAAATAAAACAAAAAAACTGGGAAATTCTTTACAATTCCTTCAGGGTCTCTGATGAAACCTGAAATGACCCTATCTACAAGGACAGCTGGATGTGGCATAAGGCTGGACACTTGGGACTGAGAGGATTGGTGAGATTGGGTGAGCAAATGCAGACCCTTTAAAGCAATAATGCATGGCACACATTCCATGGGTCCCAACTCTCCAGGTTGAAGGGAATATTACTACAGATATAACATGTACGGGAATCCTAGAGAACGGACACACTGTGAATACGAAAGGTTTCTAAAACTCAACGAATAGTCCCTCTCCTGGTGCTCCGGTTTGACTTTCCATCTGCTTTATTATCAACCTCCCAACTTGGAGAGACAGCCCCTTTAACCTCCTGGTTCGCACAGGTTGCCAATTTGGCAGAGGATGAAAGGGATTAGGGAGAACCAATGAGAGAGTAGCTGTTAGGCATTTGGACGGGCACATATCACTGTAATTTCCCGGCAGGAAGAAGAATTAACCAAAGTCTCAGCCACCCACCGGGAATCAGTATAGATCCTGAACCAAAATTTTGGACTTGCGGTCAGCTCACCAAAAACGAGTTGAAAAATGGAGCTCAGGGGCACAGCAATTCACAAACTGGCCGAGTAATAAAGGACAACTATCGTCCAAAAATCTGTTGAGGGAAGGCAACGAGGCGGACTTGAAAGCGAGGCAGAATAGCAGGAAACAGATTTCCAGAGGTACGTTGGAATCGCCTTTAAAGCACAGGAAGAGGGGCACAACTTCGACAATGATGCACTTGGCCAAAAAGGGCGTATGCGTTTTCTCCTGAATTCAGGAGAAAACGCATACGCCCTTTTTGGCCAAGCAAGCAAGCGGGCAATGCAAATCTGCACTACAAAGAAGTATCACTTCCCACCGGTCAAAAGGGACATCCACAAAATGTGTAAAAACCAGAAAGGCAAGACAGGCCCTGGAGAACAGGGAGCCTTGTTATGCTGATGGGCGGGATGTAAATAGCCAACTGCCTCTCTGGAGGAGTGCATTGTGTTCCCTAAAACAAGTAAACAACAGAGCTACAGAGCCAAGGGCACTTCCTGTCTAGGGAATATACCTTGGGAAAACTGAAAATCAAAAAGACACAGCCACCCCAAAATTTAGGGCTGCACTGCTTACAAGGACCTCAACTTGGGTACACCTTAAATATCCCAGGAAATATAAAAATGGTTCAAAAAATTGTGGTACTTACGTACGATGGAATATCCCTCAGCCATGAAATCAATGTCATAAGACCAGTAGCAGCAAAATGGGTGGATTCAGGTACGCTGATTCTAAGTGAAATAAGTCACACAGAAAAAGAAACTTATCATAAGATATCACTTATGAAGATCCTGTAAACATGGCTACACTTGAACTGAGTTAGGAAAGAGAACAGAGTCTCACATTTAGAAAACACTCTTATGCCTGCTTAAGGGGGAAGGAGAGGTGGGGTGATGCATAAAACCAGAGTTTGATATAAGCACAGGTACCGTTCCAAAAACCAACTATGGAATAGACAAGACCTACACCTTCCTCAGTGAAAGGGACTCAAAACCCCATATTTCCCGCAGAGGAATATATCTGACTAGTAAGAACCTTAAAACCTATGTATTGATATGTCTCCGTAAGGGAATCAAGTGTGTCTAGACTGGGATAAATATGGCAGCGAGAATCAGCTCAAACCCACTATAAAAAGGAATTTCAAAAATAAAACAAAAAAACTGGGAAATTCTTTACAATTCCTTCAGGGTCTCTGATGAAACCTGAAATGACCCTATCTACAAGGACAGCTGGATGTGGCATAAGGCTGGACACTTGGGACTGAGAGGATTGGTGAGATTGGGTGAGCAAATGCAGACCCTTTAAAGCAATAATGCATGGCACACATTCCATGGGTCCCAACTCTCCAGGTTGAAGGGAATATTACTACAGATATAACATGTACGGGAATCCTAGAGAACGGACACACTGTGAATACGAAAGGTTTCTAAAACTCAACGAATAGTCCCTCTCCTGGTGCTCCGGTTTGACTTTCCATCTGCTTTATTATCAACCTCCCAACTTGGAGAGACAGCCCCTTTAACCTCCTGGTTCGCACAGGTTGCCAATTTGGCAGAGGATGAAAGGGATTAGGGAGAACCAATGAGAGAGTAGCTGTTAGGCATTTGGACGGGCACATATCACTGTAATTTCCCGGCAGGAAGAAGAATTAACCAAAGTCTCAGCCACCCACCGGGAATCAGTATAGATCCTGAACCAAAATTTTGGACTTGCGGTCAGCTCACCAAAAACGAGTTGAAAAATGGAGCTCAGGGGCACAGCAATTCACAAACTGGCCGAGTAATAAAGGACAACTATCGTCCAAAAATCTGTTGAGGGAAGGCAACGAGGCGGACTTGAAAGCGAGGCAGAATAGCAGGAAACAGATTTCCAGAGGTACGTTGGAATCGCCTTTAAAGCACAGGAAGAGGGGCACAACTTCGACAATGATGCACTTGGCCAAAAAGGGCGTATGCGTTTTCTCCTGAATTCAGGAGAAAACGCATACGCCCTTTTTGGCCAAGCAAGCAAGCGGGCAATGCAAATCTGCACTACAAAGAAGTATCACTTCCCACCGGTCAAAAGGGACATCCACAAAATGTGTAAAAACCAGAAAGGCAAGACAGGCCCTGGAGAACAGGGAGCCTTGTTATGCTGATGGGCGGGATGTAAATAGCCAACTGCCTCTCTGGAGGAGTGCATTGTGTTCCCTAAAACAAGTAAACAACAGAGCTACAGAGCCAAGGGCACTTCCTGTCTAGGGAATATACCTTGGGAAAACTGAAAATCAAAAAGACACAGCCACCCCAAAATTTAGGGCTGCACTGCTTACAAGGACCTCAACTTGGGTACACCTTAAATATCCCAGGAAATATAAAAATGGTTCAAAAAATTGTGGTACTTACGTACGATGGAATATCCCTCAGCCATGAAATCAATGTCATAAGACCAGTAGCAGCAAAATGGGTGGATTCAGGTACGCTGATTCTAAGTCAAATAAGTCACACAGAAAAAGAAACTTATCATAAGATATCACTTATGAAGATCCTGTAAACATGGCTACACTTGAACTGAGTTAGGAAAGAGAACAGTGTCTCACATTTAGAAAACACTCTAATGCCTGCTTAAGGGGGAAGGAGAGGTGGGGTGATGCATAAAACCAGAGTTTGATATAAGCACAGGTACCGTTCCAAAAACCAACTATGGAATAGACAAGACCTACACCTTCCTCAGTGAAAGGGACTCAAAACCCCATATTTCCCGCAGAGGAATATATCTGACTAGTAAGAATCTTAAAACCTATGTATTGATATGTCTCCGTAAGGGAATCAAGTGTGTCTAGACTGGGATAAATATGGCAGCGAGAATCAGCTCAAACCCACTATAAAAAGGAATTTCAAAAATAAAACAAAAAAACTGGGAAATTCTTTACAATTCCTTCAGGGTCTCTGATGAAACCTGAAATGACCCTATCTACAAGGACAGCTGGATGTGGCATAAGGCTGGACACTTGGGACTGAGAGGATTGGTGAGATTGGGTGAGCAAATGCAGACCCTTTAAAGCAATAATGCATGGCACACATTCCATGGGTCCCAACTCTCCAGGTTGAAGGGAATATTACTACAGATATAACATGTACGGGAATCCTAGAGAACGGACACACTGTGAATACGAAAGGTTTCTAAAACTCAACGAATAGTCCCTCTCCTGGTGCTCCGGTTTGACTTTCCATCTGCTTTATTATCAACCTCCCAACTTGGAGAGACAGCCCCTTTAACCTCCTGGTTCGCACAGGTTGCCAATTTTGCAGAGGATGAAAGGGATTAGGGAGAACCAATGAGAGAGTAGCTGTTAGGCATTTGGACGGGCACATATCACTGTAATTTCCCGGCAGGAAGAAGAATTAACCAAAGTCTCAGCCACCCACCTGGAATCAGTATAGATCCTGAACCAAAATTTTGGACTTGCGGTCAGCTCACCAAAAACGAGTTGAAAAATGGAGCTCAGGGGCACAGCAATTCACAAACTGGCCGAGTAATAAAGGACAACTATCGTCCAAAAATCTGTTGAGGGAAGGCAACGAGGCGGACTTGAAAGCGAGGCAGAATAGCAGGAAACAGATTTCCAGAGGTACGTTGGAATCGCCTTTAAAGCACAGGAAGAGGGGCACAACTTCGACAATGATGCACTTGGCCAAAAAGGGCGTATGCGTTTTCTCCTGAATATATTCAGGAGAAAACGCATACGCCCTTTTTGGCCAAGCAAGCAAGCGGGCAATGCAAATCGGCACTACAAAGAAGTATCACTTCCCACCGGTCAAAAGGGACATCCACAAAATGTGTAAAAACCAGAAAGGCAAGACAGGCCCTGGAGAACAGGGAGCCTTGTTATGCTGATGGGCGGGATGTAAATAGCCAACTGCCTCTCTGGAGGAGTGCATTGTGTTCCCTAAAACAAGTAAACAACAGAGCTACAGAGCCAAGGGCACTTCCTGTCTAGGGAATATACCTTGGGAAAACTGAAAATCAAAAAGACACAGCCACCCCAAAATTTAGGGCTGCACTGCTTACAAGGACCTCAACTTGGGTACACCTTAAATATCCCAGGAAATATAAAAATGGTTCAAAAAATTGTGGTACTTACGTACGATGGAATATCCCTCAGCCATGAAATCAATGTCATAAGACCAGTAGCAGCAAAATGGGTGGATTCAGGTACGCTGATTCTAAGTGAAATAAGTCACACAGAAAAAGAAACTTATCATAAGATATCACTTATGAAGATCCTGTAAACATGGCTACACTTGAACTGAGTTAGGAAAGAGAACAGTGTCTCACATTTAGAAAACACTCTTATGCCTGCTTAAGGGGGAAGGAGAGGTGGGGTGATGCATAAAACCAGAGTTTGATATAAGCACAGGTACCGTTCCAAAAACCAACTATGGAATAGACAAGACCTACACCTTCCTCAGTGAAAGGGACTCAAAACCCCATATTTCCCGCAGAGGAATATATCTGACTAGTAAGAATCTTAAAACCTATGTATTGATATGTCTCCGTAAGGGAATCAAGTGTGTCTAGACTGGGATAAATATGCCAGCGAGAATCAGCTCAAACCCACTATAAAAAGGAATTTCAAAAATAAAACAAAAAAACTGGGAAATTCTTTACAATTCCTTCAGGGTCTCTGATGAAACCTGAAATGACCCTATCTACAAGGACAGCTGGATGTGGCATAAGGCTGGACACTTGGGACTGAGAGGATTGGTGAGATTGGGTGAGCAAATGCAGACCCTTTAAAGCAATAATGCATGGCACACATTCCATGTGTCCCAACTCTCCAGGTTGAAGGGAATATTACTACAGATATAACATGTACGGGAATCCTAGAGAACGGACACACTGTGAATACGAAAGGTTTCTAAAACTCAACGAATAGTCCCTCTCCTGGTGCTCCGGTTTGACTTTCCATCTGCTTTATTATCAACCTCCCAACTTGGAGAGACAGCCCCTTTAACCTCCTGGTTCGCACAGGTTGCCAATTTGGCAGAGGATGAAAGGGAAGAGGGAGAACCAATGAGAGAGTAGCTGTTAGGCATTTGGACGGGCACATATCACTGTAATTTCCCGGCAGGAAGAAGAATTAACCAAAGTCTCAGCCACCCACCGGGAATCAGTATAGATCCTGAACCAAAATTTTGGACTTGCGGTCAGCTCACCAAAATCGAGTTGAAAAATGGAGCTCAGGGGCACAGCAATTCACAAACTGGCCGAGTAATAAAGGACAAGTATCGTCCAAAAATCTGTTGAGGGAAGGCAACGAGGCGGACTTGAAAGCGAGGCAGAATAGCAGGAAACAGATTTCCAGAGGTACGTTGGAATCGCCTTTAAAGCACAGGAAGAGGGGCACAACTTCGACAATGATGCACTTGGCCAAAAAGGGCGTATGCGTTTTCTCCTGAATATATTCAGGAGAAAACGCATACGCCCTTTTTGGCCAAGCAAGCAAGCGGGCAATGCAAATCTGCACTACAAAGAAGTATCACTTCCCACCGGTCAAAAGGGACATCCACAAAATGTGTAAAAACCAGAAAGGCAAGACAGGCCCTGGAGAACAGGGAGCCTTGTTATGCTGATGGGCGGGATGTAAATAGCCAACTGCCTCTCTGGAGGAGTGCATTGTGTTCCCTCAAACAAGTAAACAACAGAGCTACAGAGCCAAGGGCACTTCCAGTCTAGGGAATATACCTTGGGAAAACTGAAAATCAAAAAGACACAGCCACCCCAAAATTTAGGGCTGCACTGCTTACAAGGACCTCAACTTGGGTACACCTTAAATATCCCAGGAAATATAAAAATGGTTCAAAAAATTGTGGTACTTACGTACGATGGAATATCCCTCAGCCATGAAATCAATGTCATAAGACCAGTAGCAGCAAAATGGGTGGATTCAGGTACGATGATTCTAAGTGAAATAAGTCACACAGAAAAAGAAACTTATCATAAGATATCACTTATGAAGATCCTGTAAACATGGCTACACTTGAACTGAGTTAGGAAAGAGAACAGTGTCTCACATTTAGAAAACACTCTTATGCCTGCTTAAGGGGGAAGGAGAGGTGGGGTGATGCATAAAACCAGAGTTTGATATAAGCACAGGTACCGTTCCAAAAACCAACTATGGAATAGACAAGACCTACACCTTCCTCAGTGAAAGGGACTCAAAACCCCATATTTCCCGCAGAGGAATATATCTGACTAGTAAGAATCTTAAAACCTATGTATTGATATGTCTCCGTAAGGGAATCAAGTGTGTCTAGACTGGGATAAATATGGCAGCGAGAATCAGCTCAAACCCACTATAAAAAGGAATTTCAAAAATAAAACAAAAAAACTGGGAAATTCTTTACAATTCCTTCAGGGTCTCTGATGAAACCTGAAATGACCCTATCTACAATGACAGCTGGATGTGGCATAAGGCTGGACACTTGGGACTGAGAGGATTGGTGAGATTGGGTGAGCAAATGCAGACCCTTTAAAGCAATAATGCATGGCACACATTCCATGGGTCCCAACTCTCCAGGTTGAAGGGAATATTACTACAGATATAACATGTACGGGAATCCTAGAGAACGGACACACTGTGAATACGAAAGGTTTCTAAAACTCAACGAATAGTCCCTCTCCTGGTGCTCCGGTTTGACTTTCCATCTGCTTTATTATCAACCTCCCAACTTGGAGAGACAGCCCCTTTAACCTCCTGGTTCGCACAGGTTGCCAATTTTGCAGAGGATGAAAGGGATTAGGGAGAACCAATGAGAGAGTAGCTGTTAGGCATTTGGACGGGCACATATCACTGTAATTTCCCGGCAGGAAGAAGAATTAACCAAAGTCTCAGCCACCCACCGGGAATCAGTATAGATCCTGAACCAAAATTTTGGACTTGCGGTCAGCTCACCAAAAACGAGTTGAAAAATGGAGCTCAGGGGCACAGCAATTCACAAACTGGCCGAGTAATAAAGGACAACTATCGTCCAAAAATCTGTTGAGGGAAGGCAACGAGGCGGACTTGAAAGCGAGGCAGAATAGCAGGAAACAGATTTCCAGAGGTACGTTGGAATCGCCTTTAAAGCACAGGAAGAGGGGCACAACTTCGACAATGATGCACTTGGCCAAAAAGGGCGTATGCGTTTTCTCCTGAATATATTCAGGAGAAAACGCATACGCCCTTTTTGGCCAAGCAAGCAAGCGGGCAATGCAAATCTGCACTACAAAGAAGTATCACTTCCCACCGGTCAAAAGGGACATCCACAAAATGTGTAAAAACCAGAAAGGCAAGACAGGCCCTGGAGAACAGGGAGCCTTGTTATGCTGATGGGCGGGATGTAAATAGCCAACTGCCTCTCGGGAGGAGTGCATTGTGTTCCCTAAAACAAGTAAACAACAGAGCTACAGAGCCAAGGGCACTTCCTGTCTAGGGAATATACCTTGGGAAAACTGAAAATCAAAAAGACACAGCCACCCCAAAATTTAGGGCTGCACTGCTTACAAGGACCTCAACTTGGGTACACCTTAAATATCCCAGGAAATATAAAAATGGTTCAAAAAATTGTGGTACTTACGTACGATGGAATATCCCTCAGCCATGAAATCAATGTCATAAGACCAGTAGCAGCAAAATGGGTGGATTCAGGTACGCTGATTCTAAGTGAAATAAGTCACACAGAAAAAGAAACTTATCATAAGATATCACTTATGAAGATCCTGTAAACATGGCTACACTTGAACTGAGTTAGGAAAGAGAACAGTGTCTCACATTTAGAAAACACTCTTATGCCTGCTTAAGGGGGAAGGAGAGGTGGGGTGATGCATAAAACCAGAGTTTGATATAAGCACAGGTACCGTTCCAAAAACCAACTATGGAATAGACAAGACCTACACCTTCCTCAGTGAAAGGGACTCAAAACCCCATATTTCCCGCAGAGGAATATATCTGACTAGTAAGAATCTTAAAACCTATGTATTGATATGTCTCCGTAAGGGAATCAAGTGTGTCTAGACTGGGATAAATATGGCAGCGAGAATCAGCTCAAACCCACTATAAAAAGGAATTTCAAAAATAAAACAAAAAAACTGGGAAATTCTTTACAATTCCTTCAGGGTCTCTGATGAAACCTGAAATGACCCTATCTACAAGGACAGCTGGATGTGGCATAAGGCTGGACACTTGGGACTGAGAGGATTGGTGAGATTGGGTGAGCAAATGCAGACCCTTTAAAGCAATAATGCATGGCACACATTCCATGGGTCCCAACTCTCCAGGTTGAAGGGAATATTACTACAGATATAACATGTACGGGAATCCTAGAGAACGGACACACTGTGAATACGAAAGGTTTCTAAAACTCAACGAATAGTCCCTCTCCTGGTGCTCCAGTTTGACTTTCCATCTGCTTTATTATCAACCTCCCAACTTGGAGAGACAGCCCCTTTAACCTCCTGGTTCGCACAGGTTTCCAATTTGGCAGAGGATGAAAGGGAAGAGGGAGAACCAATGAGAGAGTAGCTGTTAGGCATTTGGACGGGCACATATCACTGTAATTTCCCGGCAGGAAGAAGAATTAACCAAAGTCTCAGCCACCCACCGGGAATCAGTATAGATCCTGAACCAAAATTTTGGACTTGCGGTCAGCTCACCAAAAACGAGTTGAAAAATGGAGCTCAGGGGCACAGCAATTCACAAACTGGCCGAGTAATAAAGGACAACTATCGTCCAAAAATCTGTTGAGGGAAGGCAACGAGGCGGACTTGAAAGCGAGGCAGAATAGCAGGAAACAGATTTCAAGAGGTACGTTGGAATCGCCTTTAAAGCACAGGAAGAGGGGCACAACTTCGACAATGATGCACTTGGCCAAAAAGGGCGTATGCGTTTTCTCCTGAATATATTCAGGAGAAAACGCATATGCCCTTTTTGGCCAAGCAAGCAAGCGGGCAATGCAAACCTGCACTACAAACAAGTATCACTTCCCACCGGTCAAAAGGGACATCCACAAAATGTGTAAAAACCAGAAAGGCAAGACAGGCCCTGGAGAACAGGGAGCCTTGTTATGCTGATGGGCGGGATGTAAATTGCCAACTGTCTCTCTGGAGGAGTGCATTGTGTTCCCTAAAACAAGTAAACAACAGAGCTACAGAGCCAAGGGCACTTCCAGTCTAGGGAATATACCTTGGGAAAACTGAAAATCAAAAAGACACAGCCACCCCAAAATTTAGGGCTGCACTGCTTACAAGGACCTCAACTTGGGTACACCTTAAATATCCCAGGAAATATAAAAATGGTTCAAAAAATTGTGGTACTTACGTACGATGGAATATCCCTCAGCCATGAAATCAATGTCATAAGACCAGTAGCAGCAAAATGGGTGGATTCAGGTACGATGATTCTAAGTGAAATAAGTCACACAGAAAAAGAAACTTATCATAAGATATCACTTATGAAGATCCTGTAAACATGGCTACACTTGAACTGAGTTAGGAAAGAGAACAGTGTCTCACATTTAGAAAACACTCTTATGCCTGCTTAAGGGGGAAGGAGAGGTGGGGTGATGCATAAAACCAGAGTTTGATATAAGCACAGGTACCGTTCCAAAAACCAACTATGGAATAGACAAGACCTACACCTTCCTCAGTGAAAGGGACTCAAAACCCCATATTTCCCGCAGAGGAATATATCTGACTAGTAAGAATCTTAAAACCTATGTATTGATATGTCTCCGTAAGGGAATCAAGTGTGTCTAGACTGGGATAAATATGGCAGCGAGAATCAGCTCAAACCCACTATAAAAAGGAATTTCAAAAATAAAACAAAAAAACTGGGAAATTCTTTACAATTCCTTCAGGGTCTCTGATGAAACCTGAAATGACCCTATCTACAATGACAGCTGGATGTGGCATAAGGCTGGACACTTGGGACTGAGAGGATTGGTGAGATTGGGTGAGCAAATGCAGACCCTTTAAAGCAATAATGCATGGCACACATTCCATGGGTCCCAACTCTCCAGGTTGAAGGGAATATTACTACAGATATAACATGTACGGGAATCCTAGAGAACGGACACACTGTGAATACGAAAGGTTTCTAAAACTCAACGAATAGTCCCTCTCCTGGTGCTCCGGTTTGACTTTCCATCTGCTTTATTATCAACCTCCCAACTTGGAGAGACAGCCCCTTTAACCTCCTGGTTCGCACAGGTTGCCAATTTTGCAGAGGATGAAAGGGATTAGGGAGAACCAATGAGAGAGTAGCTGTTAGGCATTTGGACGGGCACATATCACTGTAATTTCCCGGCAGGAAGAAGAATTAACCAAAGTCTCAGCCACCCACCGGGAATCAGTATAGATCCTGAACCAAAATTTTGGACTTGCGGTCAGCTCACCAAAAACGAGTTGAAAAATGGAGCTCAGGGGCACAGCAATTCACAAACTGGCCGAGTAATAAAGGACAACTATCGTCCAAAAATCTGTTGAGGGAAGGCAACGAGGCGGACTTGAAAGCGAGGCAGAATAGCAGGAAACAGATTTCCAGAGGTACGTTGGAATCGCCCTTAAAGCACAGGAAGAGGGGCACAACTTCGACAATGATGCACTTGGCCAAAAAGGGCGTATGCGTTTTCTCCTGAATATATTCAGGAGAAAACGCATACGCCCTTTTTGGCCAAGCAAGCAAGCGGGCAATGCAAATCTGCACTACAAAGAAGTATCACTTCCCACCGGTCAAAAGGGACATCCACAAAATGTGTAAAAACCAGAAAGGCAAGACAGGCCCTGGAGAACAGGGAGCCTTGTTATGCTGATGTGCGGGATGTAAATTGCCAACTGCCTCTCTGGAGGAGTGCATTGTGTTCCCTAAAACAAGTAAACAACAGAGCTACAGAGCCAAGGGCACTTCCAGTCTAGGGAATATACCTTGGGAAAACTGAAAATCAAAAAGACACAGCCACCCCAAAATTTAGGGCTGCACTGCTTTCAAGGACCTCCACTTGGGTACACCTTGAATATCCCAGGAAATATAAAAATGGTTCAAAATATTGTGGTACTTACGTACGATGGACTATCCCTCAGCCATGAAATCAATGTCATAAGACCAGTAGCAGCAAAATGGGTGGATTCAGGTACGCTGATTCTAAGTGAAATAAGTCACACAGAAAAAGAAACTTATCATAAGATATCACTTATGAAGATCCTGTAAACATGGCTACACTTGAACTGAGTTAGGAAAGAGAACAGTGTCTCACATTTAGAAAACACTCTTATGCCTGCTTAAGGGGGAAGGAGAGGTGGGGTGATGCATAAAACCAGAGTTTGATATAAGCACAGGTACCGTTCCAAAAACCAACTATGGAATAGACAAGACCTACACCTTCCTCAGTGAAAGGGACTCAAAACCCCATATTTCCCGCACAGGAATATATCTGAGTAGTAAGAATCTTAAAACCTATGTATTGGTATGTCTCCGTAAGGGAATCAAGTGTGTCTAGACTGGGATAAATATGGCAGCGAGAATCAGCTCAAACCCACTATAAAAAGGAATTTCAAAAATAAACCAAAAACCCTGGGAAATTCTTTACAATAACTTCAGGGTCTCTGATGAAACCTGAAATGACCCTATCTACAATGACAGCTGGATGTGGCATAAGGCTGGACACTTGGGACTGAGAGGATTGGTGAGATTGGGTGAGCAAATGCAGACCCTTTAAAGCAATAATGCATGACACACATTCCATGGGTCCCAACTCTCCAGGTTGAAGGGAATATTACTACAGATATAACATGTACGGGAATCCTAGAGAACAGACACACTGTGAATACGAAAGGTTTCTAAAACTCAACGAATAGTCCCTCTCCTGGTGCTCCGGTTTGACTTTCCATCTGCTTTATTATCAACCTCCCAACTTGGAGAGACAGCCCCTTTAACCTCCAGGTTCCCACAGGTTGCCAATTTGGCAGAGGATGAAAGGGAAGAGGGAGAACCAATGAGAGAGTAGCTGTTAGGCATTTGGACGGGCACATATCACTGTAATTTCCCGGCAGGAAGAAGAATTAACCAAAGTCTCAGCCACCCACCGGGAATCAGTATAGATCCTGAACCAAAATTTTGGACTTGCGGTCAGCTCACCAAAAACGAGTTGAAAAATGGAGCTCAGGGGCACAGCAATTCACAAACTGGCCGAGTAATAAAGGACAACTATCGTCCAAAAATCTGTTGAGGGAAGGCAACGAGGCGGACTTGAAAGCGAGGCAGAATAGCAGGAAACAGATTTCCAGAGGTACGTTGGAATCGCCTTTAAAGCACAGGAAGAGGGGCACAACTTCGACAATGATGCACTTGGCCAAAAAGGGCGTATGCGTTTTCACCTGAATATATTCAGGAGAAAACGCATACGCCCTTTTTGGCCAAGCAAGCAAGCGGGCAATGCAAATCTGCACTACAAAGAAGTATCACTTCCCACCGGTCAAAAGGGACATCCACAGGGCTTCCCTGGTGGCGCAGTGGTGGCAAGTCCGCCTGCCGATGCAGGGGACGCGGGTTCGTGCCCTGGTCCGGGAGGATCCCACATGCCGCGGAGCTGCTGGGCCCGTGAGCCATGGCCGCTGAGCCTGCGCGTCCGGAGCCTGTGCTCCGCAACGGGAGAGACCACAACAGTGAGAGGCCCGCGTACCGCAAAAAAAAAAAATAAAGAAAGAAAAAAAAAAAAATGGACATCCACAAAATGTGTAAAAACCAGAAAGGCACGACAGGCCCTGGAGAACAGGGTGCCTTGGTATGCTGATGGGCGGGATGTAAATTGCCAGCTGCCTCTCTGGAGGAGTGCATTGTGTTCCCTAAAACCAGTAAACAACAGAACTACAGAGCCAAGGGCACTTCCAGTCTAGGGAATATACCTTGGGAAAACTGAAAATCAAAAAGACATAGCCACCCCAAAATTTAGGGCTGCACTGCTTACAAGGACCTCAACTTGGGTACACCTTAAATATCCCAGGAAATATAAAAATGGTTCAAAAAATTGTGGTACTTACGTACGATGGACTATCCCTCAGCCATGAAATCAATGTCATAAGACCAGTAGCAGCAAAATGGGTGGATTCAGGTACGATGATTCTAAGTGAAATAAGTCACACAGAAAAAGAAACTTATCATAAGATATCACTTATGAAGATCCTGTAAACATGGCTACACTTGAACTGAGTTAGGAAAGAGAACAGTGTCTCACATTTAGAAAACACTCTTATGCCTGCTTAAGGGGGAAGGAGAGGTGGGGTGATGCATAAAACCAGAGTTTGATATAAGCACAGGTACCGTTCCAAAAACCAACTATGGAATAGACAAGACCTACACCTTCCTCAGTGAAAGGGACTCAAAACCCCATATTTCCCGCAGAGGAATATATCTGACTAGTAAGAATCTTAAAACCTATGTATTGATATGTCTCCGTAAGGGAATCAAGTGTGTCTAGACTGGGATAAATATGGCAGCGAGAATCAGCTCAAACCCACTATAAAAAGGAATTTCAAAAATAAAACAAAAAAACTGGGAAATTCTTTACAATTCCTTCAGGGTCTCTGATGAAACCTGAAATGACCCTATCTACAAGGACAGCTGGATGTGGCATAAGGCTGGACACTTGGGACTGAGAGGATTGGTGAGATTGGGTGAGCAAATGCAGACCCTTTAAAGCAATAATGCATGGCACACATTCCATGGGTCCCAACTCTCCAGGTTGAAGGGAATATTACTACAGATGTAACATGTACGGGAATCCTAGAGAACGGACACACTGTGAATACGAAAGGTTTCTAAAACTCAACGAATAGTCCCTCTCCTGGTGCTCCGGTTTGACTTTCCATCTGCTTTATTATCAACCTCCCAACTTGGAGAGACAGCCCCTTTAACCTCCTGGTTCGCACAGGTTGCCAATTTGAAGAGGATGAAAGGGAAGAGGGAGAACCAATGAGAGAGTAGCTGTTAGGCATTTGGACGGGCACATATCACTCTAATTTCGCAGCAGGAAGAAGAATTAACCAAAGTCTCAGCCACCCACCGGGAATCAGTATAGATCCTGAACCAAAATTTTGGACTTGCGGTCAGCTCACCAAAAACGAGTTGAAAAATGGAGCTCAGGGGCACAGCAATTCACAAACTGGCCGAGTAATAAAGGACAACTATCGTCCAAAAATCTGTTGAGGGAAGGCAATGAGGCGGACTTGAAAGCGAGGCAGAATAGCAGGAAACAGATTTCAAGAGGTACGTTGGAATCGCCTTTAAAGCACAGGAAGAGGGGCACAACTTCGACAATGATGCACTTGGCCAAAAAGGGCGTATGCGTTTTCACCTGAATATATTCAGGAGAAAACGCATACGCCCTTTTTGGCCAAGCAAGCAAGCGGGCAATGCAAATCTGCACTACAAAGAAGTATCACTTCCCACCGGTCAAAAGGGACATCCACAGGGCTTCCCTGGTGGCGCAGTGGTGGCGAGTCCACCTGCCGATGCAGGGGACGCGGGTTCGTGCCCCGGTCCGGGAGGATCCCACATGCCGCGGAGCTGCTGGGCCCGTGAGCCATGGCCGCTGAGCCAGCGCGTCCGGAGCCTGTGCTCCGCAACGGGAGAGACCACAACAGTGAGAGGCCCGCGTACCGCAAAAAAAAAAAAAAAAAAAAAAAAAAAAAAAAAAAAAAAAAGGGACATCCACAAAATGTGTACAAACCAGAAAGGCACGACAGGCCCTGGAGAACAGGGTGCCTTGTTATGCTGATGGGCGGGATGTAAATTGCCAGCTGCCTCTCTGGAGGAGTGCATTGTGTTCCCTAAAACCAGTAAACAACAGAGCTACAGAGCCAAGGGCACTTCCAGTCTAGGGAATATACCTTGGGAAAACTGAAAATCAAAAAGACACAGCCACCCCAAAATTTAGGGCTGCACTGCTTACAAGGACCTCAACTTGGGTACACCTTAAATATCCCAGGAAATATAAAAATGGTTCAAAAAATTGTGGTACTTACGTACGATGGAATATCCCTCAGCCATGAAATCAATGTCATAAGACCAGTAGCAGCAAAATGGGTGGATTCAGGTACGATGATTCTAAGTGAAATAAGTCACACAGAAAAAGAAACTTATCATAAGATATCACTTATGAAGATCCTGTAAACATGGCTACACTTGAACTGAGTTAGGAAAGAGAACAGTGTCTCACATTTAGAAAACACTCTTATGCCTGCTTAAGGGGGAAGGAGAGGTGGGGTGATGCATAAAACCAGAGTTTGATATAAGCACAGGTACCGTTCCAAAAACCAACTATGGAATAGACAAGACCTACACCTTCCTCAGTGAAAGGGACTCAAAACCCCATATTTCCCGCAGAGGAATATATCTGACTAGTAAGAATCTTAAAACCTATGTATTGATATGTCTCCGTAAGGGAATCAAGTGTGTCTAGACTGGGATAAATATGGCAGGGAGAATCAGCTCAAACCCACTATAAAAAGGAATTTCAAAAATAAAACAAAAAAAACTGGGAAATTCTTTACAATAACTTCAGGGTCTCTGATGAAACCTGAAATGACCCTATCTACAATGACAGCTGGATGTGGCATAAGGCTGGACACTTGGGACTGAGAGGATTGGTGAGATTGGGTGAGCAAATGCAGACCCTTTAAAGCAATAATGCATGGCACACATTCCATGGGTCCCAACTCTCCAGGTTGAAGGGAATATTACTACAGATATAACATGTACGGGAATCCTAGAGAACGGACACACTGTGAATACGAAAGGTTTCTAAAACTCAACGAATAGTCCCTCTCCTGGTGCTCCGGTTTGACTTTCCATCTGCTTTATTATCAACCTCCCAACTTGGAGAGACAGCCCCTTTAACCTCCTGGTTCGCACAGGTTGCCAATTTGGCAGAGGATGAAAGGGAAGAGGGAGAACCAATGAGAGAGTAGCTGTTAGGCATTTGGACGGGCACATATCACTGTAATTTCCCGGCAGGAAGAAGAATTAACCAAAGTCTCAGCCACCCACCGGGAATCAGTATAGATCCTGAACCAAAATTTTGGACTTGCGGTCAGCTCACCAAAAACGAGTTGAAAAATGGAGCTCAGGGGCACAGCAATTCACAAACTGGCCGAGTAATAAAGGACAACTATCGTCCAAAAATCTGTTGAGGGAAGGCAACGAGGCGGACTTGAAAGCGAGGCAGAATAGCAGGAAACAGATTTCCAGAGGTACGTTGGAATCGCCTTTAAAGCACAGGAAGAGGGGCACAACTTCGACAATGATGCACTTGGCCAAAAAGGGCGTATGCGTTTTCACCTGAATATATTCAGGATAAAACGCATACGCCCTTTTTGGCCAAGCAAGCAAGCGGGCAATGCAAATCTGCACTACAAAGAAGTATCACTTCCCACCGGTCAAAAGGGACATCCACAGGGCTTCCCTGGTGGCGCAGTGGTGGCGAGTCCGCCTGCCGATGCAGGGGACGCGGGTTCGTGCCCCGGTCCGGGAGGATCCCACATGCCGCGGAGCTGCTGGTCCCGTGAGCCATGGCCGCTGAGCCAGCGCGTCCGGAGCCTGTGCTCCGCAACGGGAGAGACCACAACAGTGAGAGGCCCGCGTACCGCAAAAAAAAAAAAAAAAAAAGAAAAGAAAAAAAAAAAGGGACATCCACAAAATGTGTAAAAACCAGAAAGGCACGACAGGCCCTGGAGAACAGGGAGCATTGTTATGCTGATGGGCGGGATGTAAATTGCCAGCTGCCTCTCTGGAGGAGTGCATTGTGTTCCCTAAAACCAGTAAACAACAGAGCTACAGAGCCAAGGGCACTTCCAGTCTAGGGAATATACCTTGGGAAAACTGAAAATCAAAAAGACACAGCCACCCCAAAATTTAGGGCTGCACTGCTTACAAGGACCTCAACTTGGGTACACCTTAAATATCCCAGGAAATATAAAAATGGTTCAAAAAATTGTGGTACTTACGTACGATGGAATATCCCTCAGCCATGAAATCAATGTCATAAGACCAGTAGCAGCAAAATGGGTGGATTCAGGTACGATGATTCTAAGTGAAATAAGTCACAGAGAAAAAGAAACTCATCATAAGATATCACTTATGAAGATCCTGTAAACATGGCTACACTTGAACTGAGTTAGGAAAGAGAACAGTGTCTCACATTTAGAAAACACTCTTATGCCTGCTTAAGGGGGAAGGAGAGGTGGGGTGATGCATAAAACCAGAGTTTGATATAAGCACAGGTACCGTTCCAAAAACCAACTATGGAATAGACAAGACCTACACCTTCCTCAGTGAAAGGGACTCAAAACCCCATATTTCCCGCAGAGGAATATATCTGACTAGTAAGAATCTTAAAACCTATGTATTGATATGTCTCCGTAAGGGAATCAAGTGTGTCTAGACTGGGATAAATATGGCAGCGAGAATCAGCTCAAACCCACTATAAAAAGGAATTTCAAAAATAAAACAAAAAAACTGGGAAATTCTTTACAATTCCTTCAGGGTCTCTGATGAAACCTGAAATGACCCTATCTACAAGGACAGCTGGATGTGGCATAAGGCTGGACACTTGGGACTGAGAGGATTGGTGAGATTGGGTGAGCAAATGCAGACCCTTTAAAGCAATAATGCATGGCACACATTCCATGGGTCCCAACTCTCCAGGTTGAAGGGAATATTACTACAGATATAACATGTACGGGAATCCTAGAGAACGGACACAATGTGAATACGAAAGGTTTCTAAAACTCAACGAATAGTCCCTCTCCTGGTGCTCCGGTGTGACTTTCCATCTGCTTTATTATCAACCTCCCAACTTGGAGAGACAGCCCCTTTAACCTACTGGTTCGCACAGGTTGCCAATTTGGCAGAGGATGAAAGGGAAGAGGGAGAACCAATGAGAGAGTAGCTGTTAGGCATTTGGACGGGCACATATCACTGTAATTTCCCGGCAGGAAGAAGAATTAACCAAAGACTCAGCCACCCACTGGGAATCAGTATAGATCCTGAACCAAAATTTTGGACTTGCGGTCAGCTCACCAAAAACGAGTTGAAAAATGGAGCTCAGGGGCACAGCAATTCACAAACTGGCCGAGTAATAAAGGACAACTATCGTCCAAAAATCTGTTGAGGGAAGGCAACGAGGCGGACTTGAAAGCGAGGCAGAATAGCAGGAAACAGATTTCAAGAGGTACGTTGGAATCGCCTTTAAAGCACAGGAAGAGGGGCACAACTTCGACAATGATGCACTTGGCCCAA
Organism: Hyperoodon ampullatus; assembly: GCF_949752795.1. NCBI lineage: Eukaryota > Metazoa > Chordata > Mammalia > Artiodactyla > Ziphiidae > Hyperoodon > Hyperoodon ampullatus. Next base: position 236,072 of record NW_027640363.1, read on the forward strand.
AAGGGCGTATGCGTTTTCTCCTGAATATATTCAGGAGAAAACGCATACGCCCTTTTAGGCCAAGCAAGCAAGCGGGCAACGCAAATCGGCACTACAAAGAAGTATCACTTCCCACCGGTCAAAAGGGACATCCACAAAATGTGTAAAAACCAGAAAGGCAAGACAGGCCCTGGAGAACAGGGAGCCTTGTTATGCTGATGGGCGGGATGTAAATAGCCAACTGCCTCTCTGGAGGAGTGCATTGTGTTCCCTAAAACAAGTAAACAACAGAGCTACAGAGCCAAGGGCACTTCCAGTCTAGGGAATATACCTGGGAAAAACTGAAAATCAATAAGACAGAGCCACCCCAAAATTTAGGGCTGCACTGCTTACAAAGACCTCAACTTGGGTACACCTTAAATATCCCAGTAAATATAAAATTGGTTCAAAAAATTGTGGTACTTACGTACGATGGAATATCCCTCAGCCATGAAATCAATGTCATAAGACCAGTAGCAGCAAAATGGGTGGATTCAGGTACGATGATTCTAAGTGAAATAAGTCACACAGAAAAAGAAACTTATCATAAGATATCACTTCTGAAGATGCTGTAAACATGGCTACACTTGAACTGAGTTAGGAAAGAGAACAGTGTCTCACATTTAGAAAACACTCTTATGCCTGCTTAAGGGGGAAGGAGAGGTGGGGTGATGCATAAAACCAGAGTTTGATATAAGCACAGGTACCATTCCAAAAACCAACTATGGAATAGACAAGACCTACACCTTCCTCAGTGAAAGGGACTCAAAACCCCATATTTCCCGCAGAGGAATATATCTGACTAGTAAGAATCTTAAAACTTATGTATTGATATGTCTCCGTAAGGGAATCAAGTGTGTCTAGACTGGCATAAACAGGGGAGCGAGAATCAGCTCACACCGACTATAAAAAGGAATTTCAAAAACAAAACAAAAAAACTGGGAAATTCTGTTCAATTCCTTCAGGGTCTCTGATGAAACCTGGAATGACCCTATCTACTACGACAGCTGGATGTGGCATAAGTCTGGACTCTTGGGACTGAGAGGATTGGTGAGATTGGGTGAGCAAATGCAGACCCTTTAAAGCAATAATGCATGGCACGCATTCCATGGGTCACAACACTCAAGGTTGAAGGGAATATTACTACAGATATAACATAAAAAGGAAACCTAGAGAACGGACCCACTGTGAATACGAAAGGTTTCAAAAACTCAACGAATAGTCCCTCTCCTGGTGCTCCGGTTTGACTTTCCACCTGCTTTACTATCAACCTCCCAACTTGGAGAGACAGCCCCTTTAACCTCCTGATTCGCACAGGTTGCCAATTTGGCAGAGGATGAAAGGGAAGAGGGAGAACCAATGAGAGAGTAGTTGTTAGGCATTTGGACGGGCACATATCACTCTAACTTCCCAGCATGAAGAAGAATTAACCAAAGTCTCAGCCCCCCACCGGGAACCAGTGTAGATCCTGAACCAAAATTTTGGACTTGCGCTCAGCTCACAAAATAACGAGTTGAAAAATGGAGATCAGGTGCACAGCAATTCACAAACTGGCAGGGTGATAAAGGACAACTATCGTCAAAAAATCTGTTAAGGGAAGGCAACGAGGCAGACTTGAAAGCGACGCAGAATAGCAGGAAACAGATTTCAAGAGGTACGTTGGAATCGCCTTTAAAGCACAGGAAGAGGGACACAACTTCGACAATGATGCACTTGGCCAAAAAGGGTGTATGTTTTCTCCTGAATATATTCAGGAGAAAACGCATACACCCTTTTTGGCTAAGCAAGCAAGCAGGGAATGCAAATCTGCACTACAAAGATGTATCACTTCCCACCGGTCAAAAGGGACATCCACAAAATGTGTAAAAACCAGAAAGGCAAGACAGGCCCTTGAGAACAGGCAGCCTTGTTATGCTGATGGGCGGGATGTAAATTTCCAGCTGCCTCTCTGGAGGAGTGCACTGTGTTCCCTAAAACAAGTAAACAACAGAGCTACAGAGCCAATGGCACTTCCAGTCTAGGGAATATACCTTGGGAAAACTGAAAATCAATAAGACAGAGCCACCCCAAAATTTAGGGCTGCACTGCTTACAAGGACCTCAACTTGTGTACAACTTAAATATCCCAGGAAATATAAAAACGGTTCAAAAAATTGTGGTACTTATGTACGATGGAATATCCCTCAGCCATGAAGTCAATGTCATAAGACCAGTAGCAGCAAAATGGGTGGATTCAGGTACGATGATCCTAAGTGAAATAAGTCACACAGAAAAAGAAACTTATCATAAGATATCACTTATGAAGATCCTATAAACATGGCTACACTTGAACTGAGTTAGGAAAGAGAACAGAGTCTCACATTTAGAAAACACTCTTATGCCTGCTTAAGGGGGAAGGAGAGGTGGGGTGATGCATAAAACCAGAGTTTGATATAAGCACAGGTACCGTTCCAAAAACCAACTATGGAATAGTCAAGACCTACACCTTCCTCAGTGAAAGGGACTCAAAACCCCATATTTCCCGCAGAGGAATATATCTGACTAGTAAGAATCTTAAAACCTATGTATTGATATGATTCCGTAAGGGAATCAAGTGTGTCTAGACTGGCATAAACATGGCAGCGAGAATCAGCTCAAACCCACTATAAAAAGGAATTTCAAAAATAAAACAAAAAAACTGGGAAATTCTTTACAATTCCTTCAGGGTCTCTGATGAAACCTGGAATAGCCCTATCTACAATACACCTGGATGTGGCATAAGGCTGGACACTTGGGACTGAGAGGATTGGTGAGATTGGGTGAGCAAATGCAGACCCTTTAAAGCACAAATGCCTGGCACCCATTCCATGGGTCCCAACTCTCCAGGTTGAAGGGAATATTACTACAGCTATAACATGTATGGGAAACCTAGAGAACAGACACACTGTGAATACTAAAGGTTTCTAAAACTCAACGAATAGTCCCTCTCCTGGTGCTCTGGTTTGACTTTCTATCTGCTTTACTATCAATCTCCCAACTTCGAGAGAGAGCCCCTTTAACCTCCTGGTTCGCACAGGTTTTCAATTTGGCAGTGGATGAAAGGGAAGAGGGAGAACCAATGAGAGAGTAGCTGTAAGGCATTTGGACGGGCACATATCTCTCTAACTTCCCGGCAGGAAGAAGAAGTAACCAAAGTCTCAGCCCCCCACCTGGAACCAGCATAGTTCCTGAACCAAAATTTTGGACTTGCGGTAAGCTCACAAAAAAACGAGTTGAAAAATGGAGCTCAGGGGCACAGCAATTCACAAACTGGCAGAGTAATAAAGGACAACTATCGTCCAAAAATCTGTGAAGGCTAGGCAACGAGGCGGACTTGAAAGCGAGGCAGAATAGCACGAAACAGATTTCAAGAGGTACGTTGGAATCGCCTTTAAAGCACAGGAAGAGGGGCACAACTTCGACAATGATGCACTTGGCCAAAAAGGGCGTATGCGTTTTCTCCTGAATATATTCAGGAGAAAACGCATACGCCCTTTTTGGCCAAGCAAGCAAGTGGGCAATGCAAATCTGCACTACAAAGAAGTATCACTTCCCACCGGTCAAAAGGGACATCCACAAAATGTGTAAGAACAAGAAAGGCAAGACAGGACCTGGAGAACAGGGAGCCTTGTTATGCTGATGGGCGGGATATAAATTGCCAACTGCCTCTCTGGAGGAGTGCATTGTGTTCCCTAAAAAAGTAAACAACAGAGCTACAGAGCCAAGGGCACTTCCAGTCTAGGGAATATACCTTGGGAAAACTGAAACACAAAAAGACACAGCCAGCCCAAAATTTAGGGCTGCACTGCTTAGAGAAACCTCACCTTGGGTACAACATAAATATCCCAGGAAATATAAAAACGGTTCAAAAAATTGTGGTACTTACGTAAGGTGGAATATCCCTCAGCCATTAAATCAATGTCATAAGACCAGTAGCAGCAAAATGGGTGGATTCAGGTACGATGATTCTAAGTGAAATAAGTCACAGAGAAAAAGAAACTTATCATAAGATATCACTTATGAAGATCCTGTAAACATGGCTACACGTGAACTGAGTTAGGAAAGAGAACAGTGTCTCACATTTAGAAAACACTCTTATGCCTGCTTAAGGGGGAAGGAGAGGTGGGGTGATGCATAAAACCAGAGTTTGATATAAGCACAGGTACCGTTCCAAAAACCAACTATGGAATAGACAAGACCTACACCTTCCTCAGTGAAAGGGACTCAAAACCCCATATTTCCCGCAGAGGAATATATCTGACTAGTAAGAATCTTAAAACATATGTATTGATATGTCTCCGTAAAAGAATCAAGTGTGTCTAGACTGGCATAAACATGGCAGCGAGAATCAGCTCAAACCCACTATAAAAGGAATTTCAAAAACAAAACAAAAAAACTGGGAAATTCTTTACAATTCCTTCAGGGTCTCTGATGAAACCTGGAATGACCCTATGTACAACGACAGCTGGATGAGGCATAAGGCTGGACACATGGAACTTAGAGGATTGGTGAGATTGGGTGAGCAAATGCAGACCCTTTAAAGCACAAATGCCTGGCACCCATTCCATGGGTCCCAACTCTCCAGGTTGAAGGGAATATTACTACAGATATAACATGTACATGAAACCTAGAGAATGGACCCACTGTGAAAACGAAATGTTTCTAAAACTCAACAAATAGTCCCTCTCCTGGTGCTCCGGTTTGACTTTCCATCTGCTTTACTATCAATCTCCCAACTTGGAGAGACAGCCCCTTTAACCTCCTGGTTCGCACAGGTTTCCAAATTGGCAGAGGATGAAAGGGAAGAGGGAAAACCAATGAGAGAAGAGCTGTTATGCATTAGGATGGGCACATATCACTCTAACTTCCCGGCAGGAAAAAGAATTAACCAAAGTCTCAGCCCCCAACCGGGAACCAGCATAGGTCCTGAACCAAAATTTTGGACTTGCGGTCAGCTCACAAAAAACGGCTTGCAAAATGGAGCTCAAGGGCACAGCAATTCACAAACTGGCCGAGTAATAAAGGACAACTATCGTCCAAAAATCTGTTAAGGGAAGGCAACGAGGGAGACTTGAATGCGAGGCAGAATAGCAGGAAACAGATTTCAACAGGTACGTTGGAATCACCTTTAAAGCACAGGAAGAGGGGCACAACTTCGACAATGATGCACTTGGCCAAAAAGGGCGTATGCGTTTTCTCCTGAATCCGGAGAAAATGCATACACCCTTTTTGGCCAAGCAAGCATGCGGGAAATGCAAATCTGCACTACAAAGAAGTATCACTTCCCACCGGTCAAAAGGGACATCCACAAAATATGTAAAAACCAGAAAGGCAAGACATGCCCTGGAGAACAGGGAGCCTTGTTATGCTGATGGGCGGGATATAAATTGCCAACTGCCTCACTGGAGGAGTGCATTGTGTTCCCTAAAACAATTAAACAACAGAGGTACAGAGCCAAGGGCACTTCCAGTCTAGGGAATATACCTTGGGAAAACTGAAAATCAATAAGAAAGATCCACCCCAAAATTTAAGGCTGCACTGCTTACAAGGACCTCAACTTGGGTACACCTTAAATATCCCAGGAAATATAAATATGGTTCAAAAAATTGTGGTACTTACATACGATGGAATATCCCTCGGCCATGAAATCAATGTCATAAGACCAGTAGCAGCAAAATGGGTGGATTCATGTACGATGATTGTAAGTGAAATAAGTCACACAGAAAAAGAATCTTATCATAAGATATCACTTATGAAGATCCTGTAAACATGGCTACACTTGAACTGAGATAGGAAAGAGAGCAGTGTCTCACATATAGAAAACACTCTTATGCCTGCTTAAGGGGGAAGGAGAGGTGGGGTGATGCATAAAACCAGAGTTTGATATAAGCACAGGTACTGTTCCAAAAACCAACTATAGAATAGACAAGACCTAGACCTTCCTCAGTGAAAGGGACTCAAAACCCCATAGTTCCCGCAGAGGAATATATCTGACTAGTAAGAATCTTAAAACCTATGTATTGATATGTCTCCATAAGGGAATCAAGTGTGTCTAGACAGGCATAAACATGGCAGCGAGAATCAGCTCAAACCCACTATAAAAAGGAATTTCAAAAACAAAACAAAAAAACTGAAATTATTTACAATTCCTTCAGGGTCTCTGATGAAACCTGGAATGACCCTATCTACAACGACAGCTGGATGTGGCATAAGGCTGGACACTTGGGTCTGAGACGATTGGTGAGATTGGGTGAGAAAATTCAGACCCTTTGAGTCACAAATGCCTGGCAGACATTCCATGGGTCCCAAATCTCCAGGTTGAAGGGAATATTACTACAGATATAACATGTAAGGGAAAAATAGAGAATGGACAAACTGTGAATATGAAAGGTTTCTAAAACTCAACGAATAGTCCCTCTCCTGTTGCTCCGGTTTGATTTTCCAACTGCTTTTCTATCAATCTCCCAACTTGGAGAAACAGCCCCTTTAACCTCCTGGTTCGCACAGGTTGCCAATTTGGCAGAGGATGAAAGGGAAGAAGGAGAACCAGTGAGAGAGTAGCTCTAAGGCATTTGGACGGGCACATGTCACTCTAGTTTCCCAGCAGGAAGAAGAATTTACCAAAGTCTCAGCCCCCCACCGGGAACCAGTATAGTTCCTGAACCACAATTTTGGACTTTCGGTGAGCTCACAAAAAACAAGTTGAAAAATGGAGCTAAGGGGCACAGCAATTCACAAACTGGCAGAGTAATAAAGACAACTATTGTCCAAAAATCTGTTGAGGGAAGCCAACGAGGCGGACTTGAAAGCTAGGCAGAATAGCAGGAAACAGATTTAAAGTGGTACATTGGAATTGACTTTAAAGCACAGGATGAGGGGCACAACTTCAACAATGTTGCACTTGAGCAAAAATGGCATATGCGTTTTCTCCTGAATATATTCAGGAGAAAATGCATACGCCCTTTTTGGCCAAGCAATCAAGCGGGAAATGCAAATCTGCCCTACAAAGAAGTATCACTTCCGACTGTTCAAAAGGGACATCCACAAAATGTGTAAAATCCAGAAAGGCAAGACAGGCCCGGAGAACAGGGAGGCTTGTTTTGCTGATGGGCGGGTTGTAAACTGCCAACTGCATCTCTGGAGGAGTGCATTGTGTTCCCTAAAACAAGAAAACAACAGAGCTACAGAGCCAAGGGCACTTCCAGTCTAGGGAATATACCTTGGGAAACCTGAATATCAATAAGACAGATCCACCCCAAAATTTAGGGGTGCACTGCTTACAAGAACCTCAACTTGGGTACACCTTAAATATCCCAGGAAATATAAAAATGGTTCAAAAATTTGTGGTACTTCCGTAGGATGGAATATCCCTCAGCCATGCAATCAATGGCATAAGACCAGTAGCAGCAAAATGAGTGGATTGAGGTATGATGCTTCTAAGTGAAATAAGTCACACAGAAAAAGAAACTTATATTAAGATATCACTTATGAAGATCCTATAAACATGGCTACACTTGAACTCAGTTAAGAAAGAGAACAGAGTCTCACCTTTGGAAAACAATCTGATGCCTGCTTAAGGGGGAATGAGAGGCGGTGTGATGCATAAAACCAGAGTTTGATATAAGCACAGGTACCGTTCCAAACACAAACTATGGAATAGACAAGACCTACTCCTTCGTCAGTGAAAGGGACCCGAGGCATCTGTGAGTAACCGTGAGCTGAGCCCCAGGCCAGCTGCTGTTGAACTTTTCCTACCCTTCCCAGGTAAAACACCTGAATATGTACAAGGGCTTGAAAGCCTAGAGGAAGGGCCGTGGAGCCACACCAGCGACCGCACACAGGCCAACTTGGTGCCTGCAGGCCAGCCAGTATGGTCCTGGACCTGGTCGCTCTTCTGGAAGCTTTCCATTGCCCTGCCTGAGATACCCCTCCTGTCCCGGCACCCACTGCTTTTTTCCTTCCTCACCTCTGTCCGGAGAGAAATTCCAGTGGAAGGTATGTGTGCCACATCCTCTTCTTTACAGGTGGAAGCCTGGCAACTCCTGCAGAAAGTCCAGCAGAGACCCACTCACACCGGGCCACCCACAAAGCCATGGCCCCTCACTCCCTCCCACCAGCACAGCCCCGACACTGCTGACGGGGCAGAGAATATGGAGTCAGGCACAGCTTCAGGGGCTATTGCTGCCTGCAGCGCTGTTTATATTGACCTCAACCCAGGCACACCTGGGGAGGGCCGGCCGGCAGGGTCAGGCTACCCAGGTCAGCTAATCCTCAGCCCTCAGGGAATCACATTGTTGAAAATGGACCTCGCTAAGGCAGAATAGAAGCCAAGGAATAAAAGGACACAATGCCATTTGCAGCACCGTAGGTGTGTCTAGAGGTAATCACGTGACTTTTAGTAAGTCAGAAAGTGAAAGACACATATCATATCATATCTCTTATAGGTGTGACCGAAAAATGGATACCAGGGCAGATATTTCCACGGAGAAGGGCAATCAGAGATTCATTCAACAAACTTATGGTTCACCAATGGAAAGGTGTGAGGATTGGTTTCATTATGATATTGGGGTTAACAGACATATACAAACACAGGTGACATATATAATCACCAAAGACCTACAGAATACCAAGAGAAGACTACTCAACATTCTGTCATAAGGTACATGGGAAAAGGATCCCAGGAAGAACAGACATATGTGTATGTGTAAAAGAACCACATCTTCCACACCTACAACAAGCCAAACATTGTAATCAAATTTGCTGTAATAAAAAATAAAAAATTAAATTAAAAACACGAACAAGAAGTAGTGAGACAAACTTGAGGGGCTTTCTCCTGGCACATTCCATTCTAAATTCCAATCTAGAACACGACTTCCATTGAGGCTCTGTTGCCCCAGTAACCAGATTTGGTAAGGGAGACCTGCTGCCACCTTGTGGCCGTTTCACACAACAGCAGCTTTAATCCCAGCGCTAATGGTCAGTTGATATTCAAAATCATTGCAGGCCTGTAAATGACACCTGCCCTGAAAACAAATCCTGGGTTCATATATCGACCAAAAAATTCAAAGGACGTCCATATTTCAAAACGACAGTTTCAAAAGGCATATTTTACTCACATTAGTGTTCTGCTTCTTTTTCTTTCTTTCTTTTTTTTGTTAAAAAAACGGGAATGGCAAAAAGCATCCCTCAGAATGGGCGAAAATATTTGCAAACGAATCAATGGACAAAAGTTTAATCTCCAATATATATAAAGAGCTTATGCAGCTTAATATTAAAAAAACAAACAACCCAATACAAAAATGGGCAGAAGATCTAAAGAGACGTTTCTTCAAAGAAGACACAGAGATGGCCAAGACGCACATGGAAAGCTGCTCAACATCACTAATTATTAGAGAAATGCAAATCAAAACTACAATGAGGTATCACCTCACACCTGTTACAATTGGCATCATCAGAAAATCTACAAACAACGAATTCTGGGGAGGGTGTGGACAAAAGGATCCCTCTTCCACTAGTGGTGGAAATGTAAATTGATACAGTCACGATGGAGAACAGTATGGAGTTTCCTTAAAAAAACTAGAAATAGAATTACCATATGATCCAGCAATCCCACTTCTGGGCATATACCCAGATAAAACCATAAATCAAAAAGGCACATTCACCACAATGCTCATTTCAGCACTATTTACGATAGCCAGGTAATGGAAGCAACCTAAATACCCACAGACAGACGAATGGATAAAGATGTGGTACATATATAAAATGGAATATTACTCAGCCATAAGAAGGAATGAAACTGGGTCATTTGTAGAGACGTCGATGGATCTAGAGACTGTCATACAGAATGAAGTAAGTCAGAAAGAGACAAACAAATATTGTATATTAATGCATATATGTGGAACCTAGAAAAATGGTACAGATGAACTGGTTTGCAAGGAAGAAATAGAGACATAGAGGTAGAGAACCCTCGTATGGACACCAAGTGTGGGAAGCCACAGGGAGGTGGTGTTGGGGTGAGTTGGGAGATTGGGATTGACCTGTATACATGTATATGCATAAAATACATAACTAATAATAACCTGCTGTATAAAAAATAAATAAAATTAAATTTCAAAATTTTAAAAAATAAAATTTAAAAATAAAACAGAAAAAAGTTCTTCCCTTCACACAGATGTATTTATATGAATGAATTATTTCCATGCTTATATCTATAAATACATAAAAGAGGAATAAAATCTAACTTGAACCAAAAAAGAAAAAAAAAACCTGAACCCACGAGTTAGACAGAGGAAAACACAATCAGGGCACTTGCTCCATTGGTAAACACTTCTGAAATTGGTCAGAGGTGGGGAATCATCTCCCATAGAGCCAGCAGCCCACTCCTACGCAAGGAGCGTCCTCATTGCAAAGCGGGGGGCCATTCCGAGGTATCTGTGAGTAACCGTGAGCTGTGTCCCAGGCCAGCTGCTGTTGAACTTTTCCCACCCTTCCCAGGTAAAACACCTGAATATGTACAAGGGCTTGAAAGCCTAGAGGAAGGGCCGTGGAGCCACACCAGCGACAGCACGCAGGCCAACTTGGTGCCTGCAGGCCAGTCAGGATGGTCCTGGCCCTGGGCGCTCTTCTGGAAGCTTTCCATTGCCCTGCCTGAGATACCCCTCCTGTCCCGGCCCCCACTGCTTTTTTCCTTCCTCACCTCTGTCCGGAGAGAAATTCCAGCGGAAGGTATGGGTGACACATCCTCTTCATTACAGGTGGAAGCCTGGCAACTCCTGCAGAAAGTCCAGCAGAGACCCACTCGCACCGGGCCACCCACAAAGCCGTGGCCCCTCACTCCCTCCCACCAGCACAGCCCCGACACTGCTGACGGGGCAGAGAATATGGAGTCAGGCACAGCTTCAGGGGCTATTGCTGCCTGCAGCGCTGTTTATATTGACCTCAACCCAGGCACACCTGGGGAGGGCCGGCCGGCAGGGTCAGGCTACCCAGGTCAGCTAATCCTCAGCCCTCAGGGAATCACATTGTTGAAAATGGACCTCGCTAAGGCAGAATAGAAGCCAAGGAATAAAAGGACACAATGCCATTTGTAGCACCGTAGGTGTGTCTAGAGGTAAGCACGTGAGTTGTTGTAAGTCAGAAAGTGAAAGACACATATCATATCATATCTCTTATAGGTGTGACCGAAAAATGGATACCAGGGCAGATATTTCCACGGAGAAGGGCAATCACAGATTCATTCAACAAACTTATGGTTCACCAATGGAAAGGTGTGAGGATTGGTTTCATTATGATATTGGGGTTAACAGACATATACAAACACAGGTGACATATATAATCACCAAAGACCTACAGAATACCAAGAGAAGACTACTCAACATTCTGTCATAAGGTACATGGGAAAAGGATCCCAGGAAGAACAGACATATGTGTATGTGTAAAAGAACCACATCTTCCACACCTACAACAAGCCAAACATTGTAATCAAATTTGCTGTAATAAAAAATAAAAAATTAAATTAAAAACACGAACAAGAAGTAGTGAGACAAACTTGAGGGGCTTTCTCCTGGCACATTCCATTCTAAATTCCAATCTAGAACACGACTTCCATTGAGGCTCTGTTGCCCCAGTAACCAGATTTGGTAAGGGAGACCTGCTGCCACCTTGTGGCCGTTTCACACAACAGCAGCTTTAATCCCAGCGCTAATGGTCAGTTGATATTCAAAATCATTGCAGGCCTGTAAATGACACCTGCCCTGAAAACAAATCCTGGGTTCATATATCGACCAAAAAATTCAAAGGACGTCCATATTTCAAAACGACAGTTTCAAAAGACATATTTTACACACATTAGTGTTCTGCTTCTTTTCCTTTCTTTCTTTTTTTGTTAAAAAAACGGGAATGGCAAAAAGCATCCCTCAGAATGGGCGAAAATATTTGCAAACGAATCAATGGACAAAAGTTTAATCTCCAATATATATAAAGAGCTCATGCAGCTTAATATTAAAAAAACAAACAACCCAATACAAAAATGGGCAGAAGATCTAAAGAGACGTTTCTTCAAAGAAGACACAGAGATGGCCAAGTCGCACATGAAAAGCTGCTCAACATCACTAATTATTAGAGAAATGCAAATCAAAACTACAATGAGGTATCACCTCACACCTGTTACAATCGGCATCATCAGAAAATCTACAAACAACGAATTCTGGGGAGGGTGTGGACAAAAGGATCCCTCTTCCACTAGTGGTGGAAATGTAAATTGATACAGTCACGATGGAGAACTGTATGGAGTTTCCTTAAAAAAAACAGAAATAGAATTACCATATGATCCAGCAATCCCACTTCTGGGCATATACCCAGAGAAAACCATAAATCAAAAAGGCACATTCACCACAATGCTCATTTCAGCACTATTTACGATAGCCAGGTAATGGAAGCAACCTAAATACCCACAGACAGACGAATGGATAAAGATGTGGTACATATATAAAATGGAATATTACTCAGCCATAAGAAGGAATGAAACTGGGTCATTTGTAGAGACGTCGATGGATCTAGAGACTGTCATACAGAATGAAGTAAGTCAGAAAGAGACAAACAAATATTGTATATTAATGCATATATGTGGAACCTAGAAAAATGGTACAGATGAACTGGTTTGCAGAGAAGAAATAGAGACACAGAGGTAGAGAACACACGTATGGACACCAAGTGTGGGAAGCCATGGGGAGGTGGTGTTGGGGTGAGTTGGGATTGACCTGTATACATGTATATGCATAAAATACATAACTAATAATAACCTGCTGTATAAAAAAATAAATAAAATTAAATTTCAAAATTTTAAAAAATAAAATTTAAAAATAAAACAGAAAAAAGTTCTTCCCTTCACACAGATGTATTTATATGAATGAATTATTTCCATGCTTATATCTATAAATACATAAAAGAGGAATAAAATCTAACTTGAACCAAAAAAGAAAAAAAAAAAACCTGAACACACGAGTTAGACAGAGGAAAACACAATCAGGGCACTTGCTCCATCGGTAAACAATTCTGTAATTGGTCAGAGGTGGGGAATCATCTCCCATAGAGCCAGCAGCCCACTCCTACGCAAGGAGCGTCCTCATTGCAAAGCGGGGGGCCATGCCGAGGCATCTGTGAGTAACCGTGAGCTGAGCCCCAGGCCAGCTGCTGTTGAACTTTTCCCACCCTTCCCTGGTAAAACACGTGAATATGCACAAGGGCTTGAAAGCCTAGAGGAAGGGGCGTGGAGCCACACCAGCGACAGCACACAGGCCAACTTGGTGCCTGCAGGCCAGTCAGGATGGTCCTGGCCCCAGATGCTCTTCTGGAAGCTTTCCATTTCCCTGCCTGAGATACCCCTCCTGCCACGGCCCCCACTGCTTTTTTACTTCCTCACCTCTGCCTGGGGAGAAATTCCAGCGGCAGGTATCGGTGACACATCCTCTTCTTTAGCAGGTGGCAGCCTGGCATCTCCTGCAGAAAGTCCAGGAGAGCCCCACTCACACTGGGCCACCCACAAAGCCGTGGCCCCTCACTCCCTCCCACCAGCACAGCCCCGGCACTGCCTACGGGGCAGAGAATATGGCGTCAGTCACAGCTACAAGGGCTGTCGCTCACTGGAGAGCTGTTTATATTGCCCTCAACTCAGGCACACCTGTGGAGGGCTGGCAGGCAGTTTCAGGCTGCAAAAATCAGCCAATCCTCACCCCTCAGGGGCTCACAGTTGTAGAAAATGAAACTTGCTAAACGGGCCAGGCCCTAGGAACAGGTGTGGGCTCTTGAGAATCAGGATAGACAAGGGGCTGCAGCTGCGGCTTGTTTTCTTATCATTTTATCTGGTCCATGAGTGGATAACAACTTCAAGAAGACCCTATCCTAATGAGAGGAACCCAGGAGTCAGGGAGAGGAGTGATGGTGGGTGGAGACAGAGGCCTGGTGCCCTGGCTGCAGTGGAAGTGTCTGGAAGACCAGGCAGAAAGAGCCTGCAGAGAGTGATAGCCATGGTCACAGACCTGTCAGAACTGCTGTTTGTTAGTTCAAGTCCTGCTCTGAGGTATTCTGTGTCAACTGTGAGCGACAGGTGAGCAGGGGGTTCTCTGCAAGGTGGGCTATGTGCACAGTTCCTGTGTGTCCAGCCCTGCTGGTGTGCCTGCCCAGGGGAGCTCTGTATCCTGGGAAGGGCCTGAGTAGGAGAGCCCAATGGGCTGCTGGGTAGCTGCAGAGGTGAGCTCCATACCCTGGGAGGGACTTGACCACGAGAGCCCCGTGGGCTGTGGGGTAGGGGTGCAGCCCAGGTGAGCTCCATATCCTGAGATTGGCCTGACCACGAGAGCCCCATGGGCTGCTGGAGACCTGATAAAGTATATCAGGACAGTCAGTGAAGCCACCGAGGATATGCATCCAGTAGCTCCTATTTCCTACTCCCTGCTGGTCATTCTACCTTCCACCAGGCCATGGCATTCTGTATTAGACTTCAATGATGCCTTCTTCTGTATTCCATTCATCTCAGAGTCACAAGAATTTTTGGCTTGTGAGTGGCAGGACACAACATGCAACAAAAGAAATAATGCTGGGCCGTCCTGCCCCAATGGTTCAAAAATCCCCACACCATCATTGGGGAAATGTCCTCTAAAGACCTAAAAGTTCAACCTCTTTAAAAGGGAACCCTCCTTCAATATGCAGATGACATTCTGATCGCCAGGCCTACTAAAGACGCCTCTGAACTACCTAGCCAAGAAAGGATAGAAGGTGTCCAAGAAAAACGCTCAAATATCCCAGGCTGTGACATGCCTGGGCTTCATTCTCACAGATATTCGGAGAAACGCATCCCAGGATAGGGAAGAAGCCATTTGCAGCCTTACCTCTTCTACAACTAGAAGACAGCTTAGGGGTTCTTGGGGAGGCCAAGGTTTTCTGCATCTGGATCCCTAACTACAGTGTCATAGCTGGGCCTCTACATGAAACACTGACACGAAAAGATGATGATCCTTTTGAATAGAATCCAGAAGCAGCCTTTCAAGAATGGAAAGAGCAGTCAATACAGACCCTTGCCCAGGAACTCCCTAATTTAGCTAAACCCTTTGACCTTTACGTACCCGGTCAAAGGTTAATCGCCCTTGGAGCCTTAGTGCAAAAACTGGGACCACTTGAAATGGAGCAACACAAGAATGCCCTTCAGGTATGATAAACTATGGTCACCAAGGGCTTTGCCCACCGACTCATCAGGCCAGGATACTGGGGTATCTAAAAAGCTGGAAATCAGCAGCCCGCAAGGCCAGCTCCCTCCTAAGGGAAAAGGACCCCACGTGGTGATCCTAACCACCCATCATGCCCTGAAGTTGCAGGGGTCGCTCTGTGGACACACTGACCTCGAGTGAGGAGGCCCTCCAACTCCAACCTCCAGAGAGATAAACGGGGGCAACGGTCCCCCAAGATGACTCCTGTGACCCTCACTTGACCTGGAGTTTCTCTCAGAAAACGACAAGACTGTGCCCCGAAAGAGCAGACTACTGCTTGCAGGACTTACTGCACCCAGAGGGGAGCTAATAACCTTGGCGGGGGAAACGTATATCACGCTTTCACCATAGAAAACCCTACAGACACCGCGGTGATGGTGGCCAATATGACCGGCTGGACTGCTGGCTACTTCTAAAGGCCGTTGACTCAGTGGACGTCATGGTCCTGGATCACCACTGACCCTGGACTGTCTGGGAGTTGCGCGGGCAGGGCTCTGACACATGGTGCTGTTTGTACATTAATTCAGGGACCTAATTAAAGAAAGCACAGACTACTGGTCAGAGCATCTAGTCTGGCAAAAACTGTCAGCCTAAGGTCGCCGAACATATGTGGGGTGGGGTGAAACCTGCCACCGCAGCATCTCTGCGCCTCTCTTTCCTGGACCCTTAAAGGTCATTAGAATCTGTAACACTTCCAATGCTGGTGCTCAGGCAGACGAGAAGTGAGGCAGGAGGCCTTGGGACAATCAACCTCACCAGGAGACTGGTGGGGAGACGTTTTGCCCCTCCCCCCATGTATCAGGGCTCCCACCACAGCATGAAGCAGTTACAAAAGAGGGGTCTGCACCCTCAACACCCCAAGAATAAGGAACGGAACAAAAAGCAGAGGAGGTGTTCGTCTCCGGCAACGTTCATTAAAAATTCCTGGGAGATAAAAAGAGAATCTGGGCAATTAAATAAAGTCTAACCTGTTTTTCCTTTGTGCTTTGTCTAATTTCACGTGCTCCTAGGGTTCCGCATGCAGAGGTCCCACACCCGGCACTTCAGACCCGATTTCCTAGTGCAGAATGGCTGGGTCGACACCTCAGCTAGCGGGGTCCCATGCAGACTCCGCGGCATAGAGCCTGAGCTGCAGCCAACGCAGCCCTCGAGAGCTCCATCCCCTCCCTCTCACTGACGCTGCCGGGGACCCTACACAGCAGCCCATCCCACAGCCCATGGGGGAGTGCACGATCTCACCTCTCCATTCTGTTTTCAAAATAATGTTTCCTTTGCTTCTGAACCAAACTCAGTCTTGATCTGTTGGCTCCAATGACACTGGGCACGGGGACTCCTGTTGGGGTCCACTCTGGAGGATCAGTAACAGAAATTGAGAACATTGTAACTTCAATGAACAGATGTGTGAGCCAAACTGTAGTTAACATAGAGCAGTGTATAATGCTCGGGTAAAATAAGATGTTTCTAAGACTTACATTTGATATTTCCATCACTTTCCTATAAGCAAGTTCAGTGAAGACGTCTGTCTTATTTGTCAGGTCAACATTAGAGAAATGAAGTGATTTATTTCCATGGATGTACATCGAATACTCTTGGCTGAAGCTTCAATCTTGTTTTGAATGCTTTTCCACTGTAAATGATACCTCTCTTTCAGCTCCCCCATTTCTGAGAAGTATAAAATCTTATAATTTATTATTACCAAAGGGGAAAGGTAGGAGAAGGGATAAATTAACAGTTTGGGATTAACACATACACACTGCTATGTATAACATAGATCATCAACAAGGAACTACTGTGTAACACAGGGAACTACACTGAATATTTTGCAATAACCTACAAGGGGAAATAATCTGAAAAAGAATAGATATTTTTATTGACATCATCTATCAATGACAGATAAAATGTAACCTAAGCAAGGCCGATGGTGAGCGCTTCTGACCCTGAAGATTTCAGTCATCTAAAGTTTGGGCTCTGCCTATTTCCCAAGGCCCTTAAAGGACATACGTGTAGCCGTAGCTTACAAATTCCCCAGTTTGGGGTTCGGCGAGGCACTGATTTGGAAAAATCCCTGGTGTTCTCCTTACATGCACGGGACCCTTCCTACAGCTAAAACATGCCTGTCACACCTAGAGGATGGTACACCGTTTGATCGGAAAGAGTTTGGAAAAGGCACCTCATCTCCTCATCGCCTGGTGCTCGGGTTCAACCCTCCAGCATCTTTCCTAACAATCTCCTCACTTGGGGATATCAGCACCGTCAACATCCTGTTGCACACAGTTTGGAATTTGTCCAGAGGATGAAGCGGAAGGATGAGAAAAATTTAGAGACAAGTCTTAGGTGTTCGGACAGGCACATGCCACTCTAATTTCCAATCCAGAAGAGAAATTCATCAAAGGCTAGAATTGCCCACGGAAACAGAATAGGGCTAGAGGAAATCCCGCTGTTTTGTGTGCAGTTTCCAAAAACACAAGTTGAAAACTGGAACTCAGGGGCACTAAAATTCATGAAACTGCAGAGTTGAAAATATCTATCGTCGAAAAATGTCTTGAGGTAAGTCACAGAAAAGGACTTGTAAGCAAGGGAGAGTGGCAGGAAACAGATTTGAAGAGGTAGAAAGGACTCCCCATTAAAGCACAAGAAAAGGGGCTGAACATCGCCAATGATGCAGTTGGCCAAAAAGGGTGTATGCATTTTTTCTGAATATATTCAAGTAAAGGCCATACACACTTTTTATCCAACCCAACAGGTGGGCACTGGATATCAATATCACAAAATGTATCACTTCACATCAGTCAGAAGGGACATCCACATAAAGTGTAAACACCAGAAATGCAGGACAGGGCCAGGAGAAAAGGGAGCACTGTGAGGCTGATAGTGGAAATGTAATTTGCCAACGGCCACTCTGGAGAAGTGTATTGTGTTTGCTAAAACATCTAAAAAATGAGCTACAGAGCATAGGGCACTTGCACTCATGGGCGTGTACCTTGGGAAAAACAAAAATCGACAGAAAACAGGCACCTGAACGTTTACCACCTCTCTGTTAAAAAGGGCCTCAACTTGGATATAACCTAAATGTTCCTGGAAGGATAAAATGGATAAAAGAGATGGGGTACTTATGTAGAGTGGAATATTACTCATCCAGAAATCAATGAAATAAGGCCAGTTGTAACAACTCTGGAGGAGTTACATACGATCATTCTAAGTGACATATGTCAGAAAGAAAAAGACACAGATCATAAGATGTCACTTAAAGGTGGAATCAAAAATGGCTACACATGAAATAAATTACAAAACAGAAACATAGTCAAATATGTAGAAAATAGACATAAGGCTGCTAAATGGGAAAGGTGGGGAATGGTGAGGTATTATCCAGGAGGTTGAAATTAGCAAAGATACCATTCCAAGTACCAAATTGAATAACTGACAAGGCCTACACGGTACCTCAAAGAACTGCACTCAGCCCACTCAAGTCACTGGAAAATAATACATATGACTGGTAAGCATCTGAAAAAGAAGTTATTGTTGTCTCACAGTACATGAATCAAGTGCATGTACAGCAGCAAAAAACAGAGCTTTGAAAATCAGCTGTAACCAATATAAAAATAAATTTAAAACTATTTATAAAAACAGTGAGACAGGCAAAAATTCTTACAACTTTTGTTGAAGGGCTACGATGTAACATGGATTGAACACATGTAGACCCACAGCAGGATGATTATATAAGGCTGGAAGCTATGCACGCTAAGAGATGTTAGAGAGGCTGGGTGAGGAAATGCAGACCTTTTAAAGTAATACTGCCTGGTACCCATTCCATGGGTCCCAAATCTGCAGGTTCAAGGGAATCTTCTGACAGCGAAAACATGCCTGGGAAACCGAGATGAATGTACACCGTGTGCTCAGGAAAGGTGTCTAAAATGCACCTCATTTTTGATCTCCTGGTGCTGGGGTTCGCCATTCCACCCACATTACTAACAATCTCCCCACTTGGAGAATCAGCACCTTTAACCTCCTGCTTCACACAGTTTGCAATTTGTGCAGAGGATAAATGGGAAGAGGGGGAACCAATGAGAGATTAGCTGTAGGACTTTTGACAGGCACATGTCACTCTAATTTCCCATTAGGAAGAAGAATTAACCAAAGGCTCAGCCTGCCTCCCCAGAACCAGAATAGGGCCAGAAGTAATCCAATGGTTTGGCGGCCAGCTCACAAATAAAGCGAGTTGCAAAATGGAGCTCAGGAGCAGACAATTCAAAGACCTGCAAAGATATAAATGATAACCAACGTCCAAAAATATATTCAGGTAAGGTAACGAAGAGGATCTGAATGAGAGGCAGAATTGCAGGAAACAGATTTCAAAAGGTACATTGTACTCACATTTAAAGCATATGAAAAGCAGCAGAATTTCTAAAATGATGCGGTTGGGCAAAAGGGTGTATGCGTTTTTTTCGTGAATATCTTCAGGAAAAAAACACATGCAGAGTTTTTGGCCAACCAAGCAAGAGGGAAATGCAAATCCACACAACAAAGAAGTCTCAATTTCCACTGCTCAGAAAGGCCATCCAAAAAATGTGTACAAACCAGAAATGCAGGAGAGGCCATGGTAAACAGGGAGCCTAGTCACGCTGATGGGTGGGGTATAAATATCCAAGAGCCACTCTGAAGAAGTGTATGCTGTTTTTAAAACATCTAAAATACAAAGCCCCAGAGCAAGGGGATTTCAACTCATGGACATATAACTTGGGAAGACTAAATGTCAATAAGACACAGGCACCCCAAAGTTTAGGGCTGCTCTGCATACAAGAACCTCAACTTTGGTACACCTAAAATATCCCAGGAAAAAGAGAAATGCATAAAGAACTTGTGGTAATTTTGCACAACGGAATATCACTCAGACGTGAAATCAATGTATATAAGGCCAGTAGCAGCATAATGAGTGGATTTACGTATGATGATTTTAAGGGAAATTAGTCACACAGAAAAAGAATCTTATCATAAGATATCACTTATAGAGGGAATGTCAATATCACAACACATGAACTGAATTAGGAAAGAGAACAGAGTCTCACATTTAGCAAAAATCTCTTATGCCTGCTTCAGGGGAAAGGAGAGGTGGGGTGATGCATAAAACCAGAGTTTGATATTAGCACAGGTACCATTCCATAAACCAAATACAGAATAGACAAGACCTACACCTTCCTCAGTGAACGGGACTCAACACCCCTATGCCCCACAGAGGAATATATCTGACTACTAAGAATCTTACAACTTATGTATTGATATGTCTCCGTAAGGGAATCAATTGTGTCTAGACTGGCATAAACACGTCAGTGAAAATCAGCTCAACCCCATTATAAAAATGAATTTCAAAAAAAACCCCAAAAAACAACGAAATTCTTACACAATTCCTTCAGGGGTTCTGATGAAACCTGGAATGACCCTATCTGCAAAGACATCTGGATGAGACATAAGGCTGGACACTTGGGACTGAGAGGACTGGTGAGATTGGGAGAGAAAATGCAGACCTTTTAAAGTAGTAATGCATGCCACCATTCCATGTGTCCCAAATCTCCAGGTAGAAGGGAATATCACTACAATTATAACATGTATGGGAAACCTAGAAAATGGACACCCTGTGATGGCGAAAGGTTTCTAAAACTCTCCTAATTTTTCCTCTCCTTGTGCTCCACTTTGGCATTCCAACTGCTTTACTATCAATCTCCCAACTTAGGAGAGTCAGCCCCTATAACCTCCTGGTTCGCACAGTTTGCTAATTGTGCAGAGGATGAAAGGGAAGAGGGAGAACCAATCAGAGAGTAGATGTAGGCATTTGGACGGGCACATGTCACTCTAATTTCCTGGCAGGAAGAGGAATTAACCAAAGCCTCAGCCACCCACAGGGAACCAATATAGCCACCCCTGGAACCAGTATAGGTCCTGAAGCAAAATTGTGGATTTGCGGCCAGCTCACAAAGATGGGATTTGAAAATTGGAGCTCAGGGGCACAGCAATTCACAAACCTGCAGACTTATAAAGTACTACTCTCTTCCAAAAATCTGTTGACGGAAGGCAATGAAGCGGCCTTGAAAATTAGGCAGAATTGCACAAAATATATTTCAAGAGGTAAATTGGAATCGCCTTTAAAGCACAGGAAAAGCATCCCAACTTGGACAGAGATGCACTTGGCCAAAAAGGGCGTATGCCTTTTCTCCTGAATATATTCAGAAGAAAACGCATACACCCTTTTTGGCCAATCAAGCAAGCGCGCAATACAAATCCACGCTACAAAGAATTGTCACTTACCACTGGTCAAAAGGGACATCCGAATATCTGTAAAAACCAGAAAGGTTGGGCTTCCCTGGTGGCGCAGTGCTTGCGAGTCTGCCTGCCGATGCAGGGACACGGGTTCGTGCCCCGGTCTGGGAGGATCCCACGTGCCGCGGAGCGGCTGGTCCCGTGAGCCATGGCAACTGGGCCTGCGCGTCCGGAGCCTGTGCCCCGCAATGGGAGAGGCCACAGCAGTGAGAGGCCCGCATACAGCAAAAAAAAAAAAAAAAAACAGAAAGGCAAGAGAGTGATGGCAAGGGCATGAAGCAATGTGATCCCAATGGTCATGGAGGATTGTGATGACAAGCGCATGGAGAATTGTGATGACAAGATTATGTACCATTTTGTTGACAAAGGCAAGGAGCATTATGATGACAAGGTTCATGGAGCACTGTGATGACAAGCATCACGGAGCATAGTGATTACAGGGGTCATGGAGCATTGGGATGACAAGCGCATGGATCATTGTGATGACAATGGTCATGGAGCATTTTAATGACAAGAGTCCCGGATCATTGTGTTGTCAGGGTTCATGCAGCGTTGTGATGACAGTGGTCATGGAGCATTGTGATGACAGGGGTCATGGCGCATTGTGATGAGAAGGTCATGGAGCATTGGGCTGAAAATGTCCATGGAGTACCGTGATGACAGGGGTCATGGAGCATTGTGATGACAAGGTACTGGAGCACTGTGATGAGAAGACCATGGAGCCTTGTGATGACAAGTCTCATGGAGCATTCTGATGAAAAGTGCCATGGAGCATTGTGATTACAGGGGTCTTGGAGCATTGTGATGACAAGGGCATGGAGCATTGGGATGAGAAGGCCATGGAGCGTTCTGATGACATGCATCATGGAGCTTTGTGATGACAAGGGCATGGAGCATTGTGATTACAGCGGTCTTGGAGCACTGTGATGTAAAGGGCATGGATCACTGTGATGAAAAAGGCATGGAGCCTTGTCATGACAGGGTTCAAGGAGCAAACTGACAACAAGTGTCAGGGAGCATTGTGATGACAAGGGTATTGAGTATTGTGATGACAAAGGTCATGGAGCACTGTGATGAGAAGACCATGGATAATTGTGATGATGAGCGTCATGGGGCGTTGTGATGATAAGTGTTATGGAACATATTGATCACAAGGATTTGGAGCATTTTGATGACAGAGGTCATGGAGCATTTTGGTTTCATTGTGATGACAATAGCGTGAAGCATTATGATGATGGGCATGGTGCATTGTGATGACAGGGTTCATGGAGCATTGAGATGAAAAGGGGCATGGAGCATTGCGATTACAGGAGTCTTGGAGCATTGTGATGACAAAGGCATGGAACATCGTGAATGAGAAGGCCATGGAGCATTCTGTTGACATGCGTCATGGAGCTTTGTGATGACAAGGGCATGGAGCATTGTGATTACAGGGGTCTTGGAGCATTGTGATGACAAGGGTCATGGAGCCTTGTGATGACAAGGCTGTGGAACATTGTGATGGCAGGGGTCATGGAGCATTGTTATGACAGGGGTAATGGAGCATTGTGATGACAAGGGCATGGAGCATTGGTCTGAAAAGTTTCATGGATTATTGTGATGAGAGGGGGCAAGGAGCATTGTGATGACAAGGGCATGGAACACTGTGATACATGGGTCATGGAGGATTGTAATGAGAAGCGCATGGAGCATTGTGATAAGAATGGCATCGGGCATTGTGATGAAAAGCATCATGGAGCCTGTGATGACAAGGGCATGGAACAATGTGATGAGAGGGTTCATGGAGCATTGTGATGACAATGGCATGCAGCATTGTGATGACAAGGGTCATTGAGCTTTGTAATGACAAAGGTCATGGAGCATTTTGATGACAAGGGTGTGGTGCATTCTGTTGTGAAGGGCAGGGAGCATTGTGATGACAGGGGTTATGGAACATTGTGATGTCAGGGGAATGGAGCATTGTGATGATAAAGGCATGTAGCATTGTTGTGACAAGGGTCATGGAATATTGTGATGACAGGGGTGAGGGAGTATTGTGTTGACTAGTGATTGAACATTGTGATACCAGTGGTGAGAGAGCATTTTGATGAGAACTGCATGGAGCAGTGTGATGACAAGGTTTATGGAGTATTGTGATGACAAAGATGTGGAGCATTGTGATGACAAGTGCATGGCACATTGTGATGCCATGGGTCATGGAGTATTGTGCTAACAAAGGCATTGATCATTGGGAGGACAAGGGTCACCAAGCATTGTGATGAAATGTTCATGGAGCTCTGTGGTGACAAAGGTCACAGAGCATTGTGATGACGAGGGCATGGACCATTGTAATGACAAAGGTCATGAAGCACTGTGATGACTGGAGTCATGGAGCATTGTGATGACAGGGGTCATAGAGCATTGTGATGAAAGGGCATGGAGCATTGTGATGACAGGGGCATGTTGCATTGGTTTGACAAGTTTCAGGGATTATTGTGATGACAGTGGGCATGGTGCATTGTGATGACAAGGGCATGGAGCATTGTGATGAGAAGGTCATGGAGTATTGTGAAGAAGGGTGTCAGGGAGCATTGTGATGACATATGTCGTGGTCCATTGCGATGATAATGGAATGGAGCATTGTGATGCCAAGTGTCATGGAGGATTGTGATGACAAAGGTAATGGAGCATTTTGATGACAAGCGCTTGGGGCATTGTGATGACAAGGGTCATGGAGCATTGTGATAACAAGGGCCATTGAGAATTTTGATGACATGTTCATGAAGCATTGTGATGACAATCACATGGAGCTTGCTGTGACAGGGATCATGGAGCAGTGCGATGAAAAGTGCATAGAGAATTGTGATGACAAAGCATGTAACACTGTGATGAAAAGCATCATGGAGCACAGTGATGCCAAGAACGTGGAGAATTGTTATGACAGGGGACATGGAGCATTGTGATGACCAGGGCATGGAGTATTGTGATGGCAAGACCGTGGAGCATTGTGATGAGAAGACCATGGATAATTGTGATGATGAGCGTCATGGAGCACTGTAATGACAAGGGGTATGGAGCATTGTGATGACAGGGGTCATGGAGCATTGTGATGACAAGGTTCATGGAGCATTCTGATGACAAGCTTGTGGAGTATTTTGATGACAATGACATGGAGCATTTTGATGAAAATGGCATGGGGCATTGTGATGAAAAAGACATGGAGCCTTTTCATGACAGTTTTCAGGGAGCATTCTGACGACAAGTGTCAGGGAGCATTGTGATGACAAAGGTCATGGAGAATTGTGACGACAAGGGCATGGAGTATTGTGATGACAAGCACATGGAGCTTGCTATGACGGGGTCATGGAGCATTGTGATGACAAGTGCATAGAGAATTGTGATGACAAAGCATGTAACACTGTGATGAGAAGTGTCATGGAGCATAGTGATGCCAAGATCGTGGAGAATTGTGATGACAGGGGACATGGAGCATTGTGATGACCAGGGCATGGAGCATTGCGATGGCAAGATCGTGGAGCACTGTGATGAGAAGACCATGGATAATTGTAATGACGAAGGTCATGGAGCACTGTAATGACAAGGGGTATAGAGCATTGTGATGACAGTGGTCATGGAGCATTGTGATGACCGGGGACATGGAGCATTTTGATGCCCAAGGCATGGAGCACTGTGATGGCAAGACCGTGGAGCATTGTGATGAGAAGACCATGGATAATTGTGATGAGGAGCGTCATGGAGCACTGTAATGACAAGTGGTATGGAGCCTTGTGATGACAGGGGTCATGGAGCATTGTTATGACAGTGGTCATGGAGCATTGTGATGACAAGTGTCATGGAGCATTTTGATGACAAGGGCGTGGAGCATTGTGATGAGAAGACCATGGACAATTGTGATTACGAGTGTCATGGAGCACTGTAATGACAAGCAGTATGGAGCATTGTGATGACAGGGGTCATGGAGCATTGTGATGACTGGGGACATGGAGCATTGTGATGACCAGGGCATGGAGCATTGTGATGGCAAGACCGTGGAGCACTGTGATGAGAAAACCATGGATAATTGTGATGACGAACATCATGGAGCACTGTAATGACAAGGGGCATGGAGCATTGTGATGACAGGTGTCATGGAGCATTGTGATGACAGGGGTCATGGATCATTGAGATGACAAAGGTCACGGAGCATTCTGATGACAAGCTTGTGGAGTATTGTGATGACAATGGCATGAAGCATTGTGATGAAAAGGGCATGGATCATTGTGATGAAAAAGGCATGGAGACTTGTCATGACAGGGTTCAATGAGCATACTGATGACAAGTGTCAGGGAGCATTGTGATGACAAGTGTATTGAGAATTGTGATGACAAAGGTCATGGAGCATTGTGATGAGAAGTCCATGGATAATTGTGATGACCAGCGTCATGGGGCGTTGTGATGACAAGTGTTATGGAACATTGTGATCACAAGGGTTTGGAGCATTGTGATGAGAGAGGTCATGGAGAATTTTGATTTCATTGTGATGACAATAGCATGAAGCATTATGATGATGGGCATGGTGCATTGTGATGACAGGGTTCATGGAGCATTGAGATGAAAAGAGGCATGGATCATTGTAATAACAAGGGTCTTGGAGCATTGTGATGACAAGGGCATGGAGTATTGTGATGAGAAGGCCATGGAGCATTCTGATGACATGCGTCAGGGAGCTTTGTGATGACATGGGCATGGAGCATTGTGATTACAGGGGTCTTGGAGCATTGTGATGACAAGGGCCATGGAGTCTTGTGATGACAAGGCCGTAGAACATTGTGATGGCAGGGGTCATGCAGCATTGTTATGACAGGTGTAAGGGAGCATTGTGATGACAAGGGCATGGAGCATTGGTCTGAAAAGTTTCATGGATTATTGTGATGAGAGTGAGCATGGAGCATTGTGATGACAAGGGCACGGAACACAGTGATACATGTGTCATGGAGGATTGCAATGACAAGGGCATGGAGCATTGTGATGACAAGCGTCATGGAGCTTTGTGATGACAACGGCATGGAGCAATGTGATGAGAGGTTTCATGGAGCTTTGTGATGACAATGGCATGGAGCATTGTGATTCCAAGGGTCATGGAGCTTTGTGATGACATAGGCCATGGAGCATTTTGATGACAAGGGCGTGGTGCATTGTGATGAGAAGGGCAGGGAGCATTGTGATGACAGGGTCATGGAGCAATTGGATGAAAAGGGTCATGGAACATTTTGATGACAGTGTTTATGGAACATTGTGATGTTAGGGGTCATGGAGCATTGTGATGTAAAGGGTCATGGAGCATTGTGATGTCAGGGGTCATGGAGCATTGTGATGATAAGAGCATGTAGCATTGTTGTGACAAAGGTCATGGAACATTGGGATGACAGGGTGGAGGGAGTATTGTGTTGACTAGTTATGGAACATTGTGATATCAGTGGTGAGAGAGCATTTTGATGAGAGGTGCATGGAGCATTGTGATGACAAGGCTGTGGAGCATTGTGATGAGAAACGCAGGGCACATTGTGATGACATGGGTCATGGAACATTGTGCTGACAAACGCATGGAGCATTGTGATGACAAGGTTTATGGAGCATTGTGATGACAAAGATGTGGAGCATTGTGATGACAAGCGCATGGCACATTTGATGCCATGTGTCATGGAGTAATGTGCTGACAAAGGCATGGAGCATTGTGATGACAAGGGTCACCGAGCATTGTGATGAAATGTTCATGGAGTGTTGTGGTCACAAAGGTTACAGAGCCTTGTGATGACGAGGGCATGGACCATTGTGATGACAAATGTCATGAAGCATTGTGATGACTGGAGTCACGGAGCATTGTGATGACAGGGGTCATAGAGCATTGTGATGAAAGGGCATGGAGCATTGTGATGACAGGGGCATGTTGCATTGGTTTGACAATTTTCAGGGATTATTGTGATGACAGTGGGCATGGCGCATTGTGATGACAAGGGCATGGAGCATTGTGATGAGAAGGTCATGGAGTATTGTGAAGAAGGGTGTCAGGGAGCATTGTGATGACATATGTCATGGTCTATTGCAATGACAATGGAATGTAGCATTGTGATGCCAATTGTCATGGAGGATTGTGATGACAAAGGTAATGGAGCATTTTGATGACAAGGGCTTGGAGCATTGTGATGACAAGGGTCATGGAGCATTGTGATAACAAGGGCCATTGAGAATTTTGATGACATGTTCATGAAGCATTGTGATGACAATCACATGGAGCTTGCTATGACAGGGGTCATGGAGCATTGCGATGACAAGTGCATAGAGAATTGTGATGACAAAACATGTAACACTGTGATGAGAAGTATCAGAGAGCATAGTGATACCAAGAACATGGAGAATTGTGATGACAGGGGACATGGATCATTGTGATGACCAGGGCATGGAGCATTGTGATGGCAAGACCGTGGAGCACTGTGATGAGAAGACCATGGATAATTGTGATGACGAGCGTCATGGAGCACTGTAATGACAAGGGGTATGGAGCATTGTGATGACAGGGGTCATGGAGCATTGTGATGACTGGGGTCATGGAGCATTGTGATGACCAGGGCATGGAGCCTTGTGATGTCAAGATCGTGGAGCACTGTGATGAGAAGATCATGGATAATTGTGATGACGAGTGTCATGGAGCACTGTAATGACAAGGGGTATAGAGCATTGTGATGACAGTGGTCATGGAGCATTGTGATGACCGGGGACATGGAGCATTGTGATGCCCAAGGCATGGAGCACTGTGATGGCAAGACCGTGGAGCATTGTGATGAGAAGACCATGGATAATTGTGATGAGGAGCGTCATGGAGCACTGTAATGACAAGTGGTATGGAGCCTTGTGATGACAGGGGTCATGGAGCATTGTTATGACAGTGGTCATGGAGCATTGTGTTGACAAGGGTCATGGAGCATTTTGATGACAAGGGCGTGGAGCATTGTGATGAGAAGACCATGGACAATTGTGATTACGAGTGTCATGGAGCACTGTAATGACAAGCGGTATGGAGCATTGTGATGACAGGGTCATGGAGCATTGTGATGACTCGGGACATGGAGCATTGTGATGACCAGGGCATGGAGCATTGTGATGGCAAGATCGTGGAGCACTGTGATGAGAAGACCATGGATAATTGTGATGACGAACATCATGGAGCACTGTAATGACAAGGGGCATGGAGCATTGTGATGACAGGTGTCATGGAGCATTGTGATGACAGGGGTCATGGATCATTGAGATGAAAAGTGTCACGGAGCATTCTGATGACAAGCTTGTGGAGTATTGTGATGACAATGGCATGGAGCATTGTGATGAAAAGGGCATGGATCATTGTGATGAAAAAGGCATGGAGACTTGTCACGACAGGTTTCAATGAGCAAACTGATGACAAGTATCAGGGAGCATTGTGATGACAAGTGTATTGAGAATTGTGATTACAAAGGTCATGGAGCATTGTGATGAGAAGTCCATGGATAATTGTGATGACGAGCGTCATGGAACACTGTAATGACAAGGGGTATGGAGCATTGTGATGACAGGCTTCATGGAGCATTCTGAAGACAATGATCAGGGAGCATTCTGATGACAAGCTTGTGGAGTATTGTGATGACAATGACATGGAGCGTTGTGATGAAAAGGGCATGGAGCATTCTTATGAAAAAGGCATGGAGCCTTTTCATGACAGTGTTCAAGGAGTATTCTGACGACAAGTGTCAGGGAGCATTGTGATGACAAGTGTATTGAGAATTGTGATGACAAAGGTCATGGAGCATTGTGACGACAAGTGCATGGAGTATTGTCATGACAGTCATCATGGAGTGTTGTGATTTCAAGTGTTATGGAACATTGTGATCACAAGGGGTTGGAGCATTGTGATGACAGAGGTCATGGACCATTTTGATTTCAAGGAGCATGGAGCATTGTGATGACAAGGGCATGGAGCAATGTGATCCCAAGGTTCATGGAGGATTGTGATGAAAATGGTAATGGAGTATTGTGATGACAAGCTCATGGAGTATTGTGATGACAAGGTCATGTAGGATTTTGATGACACAGGCATGGAGAATTGTGATGATAAGGGTCATGGAGCACTGTGATGATAAGCGTCACGGAGCATTGTGATTACAGGGGTCATGGAGCATTGGGATGACAAGGGCATGGATCATTGTGATGACAAGTGTCATGGAGCATTGGGCTGAAAATGTTCATGGAGCATTGTGATGACAAGGGAATGGAGCATTGTGATGACAAGAGTCCCGGAACATTGTGTTGTCAGGGGTCATGGAGTGTTGTGATGACAGTGGTCATGGAGGATTGTGATGATATGGGTCATGGAGCATTGTGATGAGAAGGTCATGAAGCATTGGGCTGAAAATGTTCATGGAGTATTGTGATGACACGGGTCATGGAGCATTGTAATGAGAAGGGAATTGAGCACTGTGATGACAAGGTCCTGGAGCATTGTGATGGGAAGTCCATGGAGCCTTGTGATGACAATTCTCATGGAACATTCTGATGAAAAGGGGCATGGAGCATTGTGATTACAGGGGTCTTGGAGCATTGTGATGACAAGGGCATGGAGTATTGTGATGAGAAGGCCATGGAGCATTCTGATGACATGCGTCATGGAGCTTTGTGCTGACAAGGGCATGGAGTATTGTGATGAAAATGGCATGGATCATTGTTATGAAAAAGGCATGGAGCCTTGTCATGACAGGGTTCTAGGAGCATACTGACGACAAGTATCACGGAGCATTGTGATGACAAGTGTAATGAGCATTGTGATGACAAAGTTCATGGAGCATTGTGATGAGAAGACCATGGATAATTTTGATGATGAGCGTCATGCGGTGTTGTGATGATAAGTTTTATGGAACATTGTGATCACAAGGGTTTGGAGCATTGTGATGACAGAGGTCATGGAGCATTTTGATTTCATTGTGATGACAATAGCCTGAAGCATTATGGTGATGGGCATGGTGCATTGTGATGACAGCGTTCATGGAGCATTGAGATGAAAAGGGGCATGGAGCATTGTGATTACAGGGGTCTTGGAGCATTGTGATGACAAGTTCATGGAGTATTGTGATGAGAAGGCCATGGAGCATTCTGATGACATGCGTCATGGAGCTTTGTGCTGACAAGGGCATGGAGTATTGTGATGAAAATGGCATGGATCATTGTTATGAAAAAGGCATGGAGCCTTGTCATGACAGGGTTCTAGGAGCATACTGACGACAAGTGTCACGGAGCATTGTGATGACAAGTGTAATGAGCATTGTGATGACAAAGTTCATGGAGCATTGTGATGAGAAGACCATGGATAATTTTGATGATGAGCGTCATGCGGTGTTGTGATGATAAGTTTTATGGAACATTGTGATCACAAGGGTTTGGAGCATTGTGATGACAGAGGTCATGGAGCATTTTGATTTCATTGTGATGACAATAGCCTGAAGCATTATGGTGATGGGCATGGTGCATTGTGATGACAGCGTTCATGGAGCATTGAGATGAAAAGGGGCATGGAGCATTGTGATTACAGGGGTCTTGGAGCATTGTGATGACAAGGGCAAGGAGCATTGTGATGAGAAGGCCATGGAGCATTCTGATGGCAGGGGTCATGGAGCATTGTTATGACAGGTGTAATGGAGCATTGTGATGAGAAGGGCATGGAGCATTGGTCTGAAAAGTTTCATGGATTATTGTGATGAGAGTGGGCATGGAGCATTGTGATGACAAGGTCACGGAACACTGTGATCCATGGGTCATGGAGGATTTTAATGACAAGGGCATGGAGCATTGTGATGAGAAGGGCATCAAACATTGTTTTGACAAGCGTCATGGAGCTTTGTGATGACAAGGGCATGGAACAATGTGATGAGACGGTTCATGGAACATTGTGATTCCAAGGGTTAAGGAGCTTTGTGATGACAAAAGTCATGGAGCATTTTGATGTCAACGGCGTGGTGCATTGTGATGAGAAGGGCAGGGAGCATTTTGATGACAGGGTTATGCAGCAATTTGATGAAAAGTGTAATGGAACATTTTGATGACAGGGGTTATAGAACATTGTGATGTCAGGGGTCATGGAGCTTTGGGATGAAAAGGGTCATGGAGCATTTTGATGACAGGGGTTATGGAACATTGTGATGTCAGGGGTCATGGAACATTGTGATGATAAGGGGATGTAGCATTGTGATGACAGGGGTCATGCAACATTGTGATTACAGGGGTGAGGGAGTATTGTGATGACTAGTGATGGAACATTGTGATATCTCTGTTGAGAGAGCATTTTGATGAGAAGTGCATGGAGCATTGTGATTACAAGGTTTATGGAGCATTACGATGACAAGGTTGTGGACCGTTGTGATGAAAATTACGTGGCACATTGTGATGACAAGGGTCATGGAGCATTGTTCTGACAAAGGCATGGAGCATTGTGATGACAAGGGTCACGGAGCATTGTGATGAAACGTTCATGGAGTATTGTGGTTACAAAGGTCACAGAGCCTTGTGATGATGTGGGCATGGACTACTGTGATGACAAATGTTATGAAGCATTGTGATGACTGGAGTCACAGAGCATTGTGATGACAAGGGTCATGGAGCATTGTGATGACAAGGGCATGGAGCATTGTGATGACAGGGGCATGGAGCATTGGTCTGACATGTTTAATAGATTATTGTGATGACAGTGGGCATGGGGCATTGTGATGACAAGGGCATGGGGCATTGTGATGAGAAGGTCATGGAGTATTGTGAAGACAGGTGTCAGGGAGCATTGTGATGACATATGTCATGGTCCATTGCGATGACAATGGCATGGAGCATTGTGATGCCAAATGTAATGGAGGATTGTGATGACAAATATAATGGAGCATTGTGATGACTAGGGCTTGGAGCATTATGATGACAAGGGCCATTGAAAATTTTCATGACAAAGTCGTGAAGCATTGTGATGACAAGGTGCTGGAGCATTGTGATGAGAAAACCATGGAGCCTTGTGAGACAAGTCTCATGGAGCATACTGATGAAAAGGGGCATGGAGCATTTTGATTAGAGTATCTTGGAAAATTGTGATGACAAGGGCATGGAGCATTGTGATGAGAAGGCCAAGGAGCAGTCTGATGACATGCGTCATTGAGCTTTGTGATGACAATGGCATGGAGCATTGTAATTACAGGCGTCTTGGAGTATTGTGATGAAAAAGGCATGGATCATTGTGATGAAAAAGGCATGGAGCCTTGTCATGACAGGGTTCAAGGAGCATACAGAGAACAAGTGTCAGGGAGCATTTTGATGACAAGTGTGTTGAGCATTGTGATGACAAAGGTCATGGAGCATTGTGAAGAGAAGACCATAGATAATTGTGATGACGAGCGTCATGGGGCATTGTGATGACAAGTGTTATGGAATATGGTGATCACAAGGGTTTGGAGCAGTGTTATGACAGAGGTCATGGAGCATTTTGATTTCATTGTGATGACAATAGCCTGAAGCATTATGATGATGGGCATGGTGCATTGTGATGACAGGGCTCATGGATCATTGAGATAAAAAGGGACATGGAGCATTGTGATTACAGGGGTCTTGGAGCATTGTGATGAGAAGGGTCATGGAGCCTTTTGATGACAAGGTCATGGAACATCGTGATGGCAGGGATCATGGAGCATTGTTATCACAGGGGTAATGGAGCATTGTGATGGCAAGGGCATGGAGCATTCTGATGACATGCATCATGGAGCTCTGTGATGACAAGGGCATGTAGCACTGTGATTACAGGTGTCTTGGAGCATTGTGATGACAAGGGTCATGGAGCCTTGTGATGACAAGCCCGTGGAACGTTGTGATGGCAGTGTTCATGGAGCATTGTTATGACAGGGGTAATGGAGCATTGTGATGACAAGGGCATAGAACATTTGTCTGAAAAGTTTCATGGATTATTGTGATGAGAGTGGGCATGGAGCATTGTGATGACAAGGGCACGGAACACAGTGATACATGGGTCATGGAGGATTGTAATGACAAGGGCATGGAGCATTGTGATGAGAAGGGCATCGAGCAGTGTGATGACAAGCACCATGGAGCTTTTTGATGACAATTGCATGGAACAATGTGATGAGAGGTTTCATGGAGTATTGTGATGACAATGGCATGGAGCATTGTGATGCCAAGGGTCATGGAGCTTTGTGATGACAAAGGTCATGGAGCATTTTGATGACAAGGGAGTGGTGCATTGTGATGAGAAGGGCAGGGAGCATTGTGATGCCATTGTCATGGACCAATTTGATGAAAAGGGTCATGGAACATTTTGATGAGAGGCGTTATGTAACATTGTGATGTCAGGGGTCATGGAGCATTTTGATGAAAAGGGTCATGGAGCATTTTGATGACAGGGGTTATGGAACATTGTGATGTCAGGGATCATCAAACATTGTGATGATAAGTGCATGTAGCATTGTGATGACAGGAGTCATGGAACATTGTGATGACAGGGTTGAGGGAGTATTGTGATGAATAGTGATGTAACATTGTGATATCAGTGGTGAGAGAGCATTTTGATTTGAAGTGCATGGAGCATTGTGATGACAAGGTTTATGGAGCATTGTGATGACAAGATTGTGGAGCACTGTGACGACAAGCGCATGGTGCATTGTGATGACATGGGTCATGGAGCATTGTGCTGACAAGCGCATGGAGCATTGTGATGACAATGGTCATGGAGAATTGTGCTGAGAAAGGCATAGAGCATTGTGATGACAAGGGTCAAAGAGCATTGTGATGAATAGTTCATGAAGCATTGTGGTTAAAAAGGTCACAGAGACTGTTGATGACAAGGGCATGGACCACTGTGATGACAAAGGTCATGAAGCCTTGTGATGACTGGAGTCACGGAGCATTGTGATGACAGGGGTCATGGAGCATTGTGATAACAAGGGCATGGGGCATTGTGATGACAAGGGCATGGAGCATTGGTCTAATAAGTTTCATGGCTTATTGCGATGACAGTTGGAATGGCGCATTGTGATGACAAGGGCATGGAGCATTGTGATGACCAGGTCATTCATTATTGTGAAGACAGGTGTCAGGGAGCATTGTGATGACATATGTAATGGCCCATTGTGATGACAATGCCATGGAGCATTGTGATGCCAAGTGTCATGGAGGATTCTGATGACAAAGGTAATGGAGCATTGTGATGACAATGGCTTGGAGCATTGTGATGACAAGGGTCAGGGAGCATTGTGCTGACAAGTGCATGGAAAATTGTGATGACAAGGGACATGGAGCATTCTGATGACAAGCTTGTGGAGTATTTTGATGACAATGGCATGGAGCATTGTGATGAAAACGGCATGGTGCATTTTGATGAAAAAGGCATGGAGCCTTTTTGTGACAGGGTTCAAGGAGCATTCTGACGACAAGTGTCAGGGAGCATTGTGATGACAAGTGTATCGAGAATTGTGATGACAAAGGTCATGGAGCATTGTGATGAAAAGGGCATGGAGTATTGTGATGACAGGCATCATGGAGCATTGTGATGACAAGTGTTATGGAACATTGTGATCACAAGGGTTTGGAGCATTGTGATGACAGAGGTCATGGATCATTTTGATTTCAAGGAGCATGGAGCATTGTGATGACAAGGGCATGGAGCAATGTGATCCCAAGGTTCATGGAGGATTGTGATGGCAATGGTAATGGAGTATTGTGATGACAAGTGCATAGAACATTGTAATGACAAGGTCATGTAGCATTTTGCTGACAAAGGCATGGAGCATTGTGATGACAGGTGTCATGGAGCACTGTGATGACAAGCGTCACGGAGCATTGTGATTACAGGGGTCATGGAGCATTGGGATGACAAGGGCATGCATCATTGTGATGACAAGTGTCATGGAGCATTGGGCTGAAAATGTTCATGGAGTATTGTGATGACAGGGGTCATGGAGCATTGTGATGACTAGGGAATGGAGCATTGTGATGACAAGAGTCCCGGATCATTGTGTTGTCAGGTGATATTGAGCGTTGTGATGACTGTGGTCATGGAGAATTGTGATGATATTGCTCATGGAGCATTGTGATGAGAAGGTCATGGAGCATTGGGCTGAAAATGTTCATGGAGTATTGTGATGACAGGGGTCATGGAGCATTGTGATGATAAGGGAATGGGGCATTTTGATGACAATGTCCTGGAGCATTGTGATGAGAAGACCATGGAGCCTTGTGATGACAAGTCTCATGGAGCATTCTGATGAAAAGGGGCATGGAGCATTGTGATTACAGGGGTCTTGGAGCATTGTGATGACAAGGGCATGGAGCATTGTGATGAGAAGGCCATGGAGCATTCTGATGACATGCATCATGGAACTTTGTGATGACAAGGGCATGGAGCATTGTGATTACAGGGGTCTTGGAGCATTGTGATGAAAATGGCATGGATCATTGTGATGAAAAAGGCATGGAGCCTTGTCATGAAAGGGTTCAGGGAGCATACTGATGGCAAGAGTCAGGGAGCATTGTGATGACATGTGTATTGCGCATTGTGATGACAAATGTCATGGGGCATTGTGATGAGAAGTCCATGGATAATTGTGATGAGTAGCGTCATGGGGTATTGTGATGACAAGTGTTATGGAACATTGTGATCACAAGGGTTTGGAGCATTGTGATGACAGAGGTCATGGAACATTTTGATTTCATTGTGATGACAAGAGCATGAAGCATTATGATGATGGGCATGGTGCATTGTGATGACAGGTTTCATGGAGCATTGTGATGAAAGGTGGCATGGAGCTTTGGTCTG
This sequence comes from Hyperoodon ampullatus, assembly GCF_949752795.1. Classification (NCBI taxonomy): domain Eukaryota; kingdom Metazoa; phylum Chordata; class Mammalia; order Artiodactyla; family Ziphiidae; genus Hyperoodon; species Hyperoodon ampullatus. The sequence goes on from NW_027640363.1 coordinate 272,533, forward strand.
ACAAGTTTCATGGATTATTTTGATGACAGTGGGCATGGCACATTGTGATGACAAGGGCATGGAGCATTGTGATGACAAGGTCATGGAGTATTGTGAAGACAGGTGTCAGGGAGCATTGTGATGACATATGTCATGTTCCATTGTGATGACAATAGCACGGAGCATTGTGATGCCAAGTGTCATGGAGGATTGTTGTGACAAAGGTAAAGGAGCATTGTGATGATAAGCGCATGGAGCATTGAGATGACAAGGGCCATTGATAATTTTAATGTCCATGTCGTGAAACATTGTGATGACAAGCGCATGGAGCTTCCTATGACAGGGGTCATGGAGCATTGCAATGACAAGTGCATGGAGTATTGTTATGACAAGAGCATATAACATTGTGATGAGAAGTGCCATGGAGCATTGTGATGACAAGGACATGGAGAATTGTGAGGACAAGGGACATTGAGCTTTGAGATGACCAGGGCATGGAGCATTGTGATGGCAAAACCGTGGAGCATTGTGATAAGAAGACCTTGGGTAATTGTGATGATGAGCATCATGGAGCACTGTAATGACAAGGGGCATGATGCATTGTGATGACAGGTGTCAGGGAGCATTGTGATGACAGGGGTCATGGAGCATTGTGATGACAAGGGCATGGAGCATTGTGATGACAAGTGTACGGAACATTGTGATGAAAAGTGCCATTGAGAATTTTGATGATAAAGTCGTGAAGCATTGTGATGACAAACACTTGGAGCTTGCTATGACAGGGGTCATGGAACATTGCAATGACAAGTGCATGGAGAATTGTGATGAAACGAGCATGTAACTTTGTGATGAGAAGTGTCATGTAGCATTGTGATGACAAGTACGTGGAGAATTGTTATGACAAAGGACATGGAGCATTGTGATAACCAGGGAATGGAGCATTGTGATGACAGGGGTCATGGAGCATTATTATGACAAGGGCCATGGTGCATTCTGATATAAGATATCACTTATGAAGGGAATGTAAACCTGGCTACATATGAACTGAATTAAGAAAGAGAACAGAGTCTCAGATTTAGAAAACACACTTATGCTTGCTTAAGGGGGAAGGAGAGGTGGGGAGACACACAAAACCAGAGTTTGATATTAACACAGGTACCGTTCCATAATCCAAATACAGAAGAGACAAGCCCGACTCCTTCCTCAGTGAATGGGACTCAACACCCCTATTCCCCACAGAGAAATATATCTGACTAGTAAGGATCTTAAAACCTATGTATTGATATGTCTCCATAAGGGAACCAAGTGTGTCTAGAATGACATAAACACGGCAGTGAGAATCAGCTCAAACCCACTATAAAAAGGAATTTCAAAACAAAACAAAGAAACAGTGAAATTCTTACACAATACCTTCAGGGGTTCTGATGAAACTTGGAATGACCCTATCTACAACAACAGCTGGATGTGGCATAAGGCTGTTCACTTGGGACTGAGAGGATTGGTGAGATTGGGTGTGAAAATGCAGACGCTTTAAATCAATAATGCCTGCCACTGATTCCATGGTTCCCAACTCTCCAAGTAGAAGGGAATATCACTACAGTTATAACATGTATGGGAAACCTAGAGAATGGACACCCTGTGATGGTGAAAGGTTTCTAAAACTCTACTAATTATTTTCTCTCCATGTGCTCCAGCTTGACATTCCAACTGCTTTAATATCAATCTCCCAACTTGGAGAGTCAGCCCCTATAACCTCCTGGTTCGCACAGTTGGCACATTGTGCAGAGGATATAAGGGAAGAGGGAGAACCAATGAGAGAGTAGCTGTAGGCATTTGGACGGCCACATGTCAGTCTAATTTCCCGTCATGAAGAAGAATTAACCAAACTCTGAGCCTGCCCCACACCCATAACTACTATAGGTCCTGAAGCAAAATTGTGGGTTTGCGGTCAGCTCACAAAAACACAAGTTGAAAAATGGAGCTCAGGGGCACAGCAATTCACTAACTTGCAGAGTTATAGAGGACTACTCTCTTCCAAAAATCTGTTGAGGAGAAGCCATGAGGCGGACTTGAAAATGAGGGCGATTTGCACGAAACAGATTTCCAGAAGTACATTGGAATCGCCTTTAAACACAGGAAAAGCATCACAACTTCGACAATTATGGAATTGTCCATAAAGGGCGCATGCATTTTCTCCTGAATATATTCAGGAGAAAACGCATACACCCATTTTGGCCAACCAAGCAACCGCACAATGCAAATCTGCACTACAAAGAAGTATCACTTCCCACCAGTCAAAAGGGATATCCGTAAAATGTGTAAAAACCAGAAAGGCAAGAGGGGCTCTGGAGAACAGGGAGCCTTGTTATGCTGATGGGTGGGATGTAGATTGCCAACAGTCACTCTGGAGGAGTTCATTGTGTTCCCTAAAAGAATTACTCAACAGAGCTTCACAACCTAAGGCACTTCCAGTCATGGGAATATACCTTGGGAAAATTGAAAATCAATAAGACACAGCCAACCCAAAATATAGGGCAGCACTGCTTACAAGAACCTCGACTTCGGGACACCTTAAATAACCCAGGAAAGACAAAAATGGTAAAGAAATTGTGGTACATACGTATGATGGAATATCCCTCAGCCATGAAGTCAATGTCATAAGGCCAGTAGCAGCATAATGATGGGATTCATGTACCATGATTCTAACTGAAAAAATCACACAGAAAAAGAAACTTATCATAAGATATCACTTATGAAGGGTGTATAAACATGGCTACACATGGAATGAATTAGGAAAGGGAACAGAGTCTCATATATAGAAAACACTCTTATGCATGCTTAAGGGGAAAGCAGAGGTGGGGTGATGAATAAAACCAGAGTTTGATATTAGCACAGGTACGGTTCCATAATCCAAATACAGAATAGACAAGACCTACTACTTCCTCTGTAAACGGAACTCAAAACCCCATATTTCCTGCAGAGGAATATATCATACTAGTAAGAATCTTAAAACTTATGTATTGATATGTCTCTGTAAGGGAATCAAGTGTGTCTAGACTGGCATAAACATGGCAGCGAGAATCAGCACAAACCCACTATAAAAAGGAATTTCAAAAACAAAACAAAAAAACTGGGAAATTCTTTACAATTCCTTCAGGGTCTCTGATGAAAGCTGGAATGACCCTATCTACAACGACAGCTGGATGTGGCATAAGGCTGGACACTTGTGACTGAGAGAATTGGTGAGATTGGGTGAGCAAATGCAGACCCTTTAAAGCACAAATACCTGGCACCCATTCCAAGGGTCCCAACTCTCCAGGTAGAAGGGAATATTACTACAGTTATAACATGTACGGGAAACCTAGAGAACGGACACACTGTGAATACGAAAGGTTTCTAAAACTCAACGAATAGTCCCTCTCCTGGTGCTCCGGTTTGACATTTCATCTGCTTTACTATCAACCACCCAACTTGGAGAGACAGCCCCTTTAACCTCCTGGTTCACACAGGTTGCCAATTTGGCAGAGGATGAAAGGGAAGAGGGAGAACCAATGAGAGAGTAGCTGTTAGGCATTTGGACGGGCACATATCACTCTAATTTCCCGGCAGGAATAAGAATTAACCAAAGTCTCAGCCACCCACCGGGAACCAGTATAGGTCCTGAACCAAAATTTTGGACTTGCGGTCAGCTCACCAAAAACGAGTTGAAAAATGGATCTCAGGGGCACAGCAATTCACAAATTGGCCGAGTAATAAAGGACAACTATCGTCCAAAAATCTTTTGAGGGAAGGCAACGAGGCGGACTTGAATGCGAGTTAGAATAGCAGGAAACAGATTTCAAGATGTACGTTGGAATCGCCTTTAAAGCACAGGAAGAGGGGCACAACTTCGACAATGATGCAATTGTCCAAAAAGTGTGTATTCATTTTCTCCTGAATATATTCAGGAGAAAACGCATACGCCCTTTTTGGCCAAGCAAGCAAGCGGGCAATGCAAATGTGCACTACAAAGAAGTATCACTTCCCACCGGTCAAAAGGGACATCCACAAAATGGGTAAAAACCAGAAAGGCAAGACAGGCCCTGGAGAACAGGGAGCCTTGTTATGCTGATGGGCGGGATGTAAATTGCCAACTGCCTCTCTGGAGGAGTGCATTGTGTTCCCTAAAACAAGTAAAGAACAGAGCTACAGAGCCAAGGGCACTTCCAGTCTAGGGAATATACCTTGGGAAAACTGAAAATAAATAAGACAGAGCCACCCCAAAATTTAGGGCTGCACTACTTACAAGGACCTCAACTTGGATACACATTAAGTATCCCAGGAAATATAAAAATGGTTCAAAAAATTGTGGTACTTACGTACGATGGAATATCCCTCAGCCATGAAATCAATATCATAAGACCAGTAGCAGCAAAATGGGTGGATTCAGGTACGATGATTCTAAGTGAAATAAGTCACACAGAAAAAGAAACTTATCATAAGATATCACTTATGAAGATCCTATAAACATGGCTACACTTGAACTGAGTTAGGAAAGAGAACAGTGTCTCACATTTAGAAAACACTCTTATGCCTGCTTAAGGGGGAAGGAGAGGTGGGGTGATGCATAAAACCAGAGTTTGATATAAGCACAGGTACCGTTCCAAAACCAACTATGGAATACAAAAGACCTACACCTTCCTCAGTGAAAGGGACTCAAAACCCCATATTTCCCGCAGAGGAATATATCTGACTAGTAAGAATCATAAAACCTATGTATTGATATGTCTCCGTAAGAGAATCAAATGTGTCTACACTGGCATAAACATGGCAGCGAGAATCAGCTCAAACCCACTATAAAAAGGAATTTCAAAAACAAAACAAAAAAACTGGGAAATTCTTTACAATTCCTTCAGGGTCTCTGATGAAACCTGGAATGACCCTATCTACAACGACAGCTGGATGTGGCATAAGGCTGGACACTTGTGACTGAGAGAATTGGTGAGATTGGGTGAGCAAATGCAGAACCTTTAAAGCAATAATGCATGGCACCCATTCCATGGGTCCCAACTCTCCAGGTTGAAGGGAATATTACTACAGCTATAACATGTACGGGAAACCTAGAGAACGGACACACTTTGAATACGAACGGTTTCTAAAACTCAATGAATAGTCCCTCTCCTGGTGCTCCGGTTTGACTTTCCATCTGCTTTACTATCAACCTCCCAACTTGGAGAGACAGCCCCTTTAACCTCCTGGTTCGCACAGGTTGCCAATTTGGCAGAGGATGAAAGGGAAGAGGGAGAACCAATGAGAGAGTAGCTGTTAGGCATTTGGACGGGCACATATCACTGTAATTTCCCGGCAGGAAGAAGAATTAAGCAAAGTCTCAGCCACCCACCGAGAACCAGTACAGGTCCTGAACCAAAGTTTTGGACTTGCGGTCAGCTCACCAAAAACGAGTTGAAAAATGGAGCTCAGGGGCCCAGCAATTCACAAACTGGCTGAGTAATAAAGGACAACTATCGTCCAAAAATCTGTTGAGGGAAGGCAACGAGGCGGACTTGAATGCGAGGCAGAATAGCAGGATACAGATTTCAAGAGGTACGTTGGAATCGCCTTTAAAGCACAGGAAGAGGTGCCCAACTTCGACAATGATGCACTTGGCCAAAAAGGGCATATGCGTTTTCTCCTGAATATATTCAGGATAAAACGCATACGCCGTTTTTGGCCAAGCAAGCAAGCGGGCAATGCAAATCTGCACTACAAAGAAGTATCACTTCCCACCGGTCAAAAGGGATATCCACAAAATGTGTAAAAACCAAAAAGCAAGATAGGCCCTGGAGAACAGGGAGCCTTGTTATGCTAATGGGCGGGATGTAAATTGCCAACTGCCTCTCTGGAGGAGTGCATTGTGTTCCCTAAAACAAGTAAACAACGGAGCTACAGAGCCAAGGGCACTTCCAGTCTAGGGAATATACCTTGGGAAAACTGAAAATCAATAAGACAGAGCAACCCCAAAATTTAGGGCTGCACTGCTTACAAGGACCTCAACTTGGGTACACCTTAAATATCCCAGGAAATATAAAAATGGTTCAAAAAATTGTGGTACTTACGTACGATGGAATATCCCTCAGCCATGAAATCAATGTCATAAGACCAGTAGCAGCAAAATGGGTGGATTCAGGTACGATGATCCTAAGTGAAATAAGTCACACAGAAAAAGAAACTTATCATAAGATATCACTTATGAAGATCCTGTAAACATGGCTACACTTGAACTGAGTTAGGAAATAGAACAGTGTCTCACATTTAGAAAACACTCTTATGCCTGCTTAAGGGGGAAGGAGAGGTGGGGTGATGCATAAAACCAGAGTGTGATATAAGCACATGTACCGTTCCAAAAACCAACTATGGAATAGACAAGACCTACACCTTCCTCAGTGAAAGGGACTCAAAACCCCATATTTCCCTCAGAGGAATATATCTGACTAGTAAGAATCTTAAAACCTATGTATTGATATGTCTCCGTAAGGGAATCAAGTGTTTCTAGACTGGCATAAACATGGCAGTGAGAATCAGCTCAAACCCACTATAAAAAGGAATTTCAAAAACAAAACAAAAAAACTAGGAAATTCTTTACAATTCCTACAGGGTCTCTGATGTAACCTGGAATGACCTTATCTACAATGACAGCTGGATGTGGCATAAGGAGGGACACTTGGGACTGAGACGATTGGTGAGATTGGGTGAGCAAATGCAGACCCTTTAAGGCACAAATGCCTGGCACCCATTCCATGGGTCCCAACTCTCCAGGTTGAAGGGAATATTACTACAGCTATAACATGTACGGGAAACCTAGAGAACGGACACACTGTGAAATCGAAAGGTTTCTACAACTCAATGAACAGTCCCTCTCCTGGGGCTCCGGTTTGACTTTCCATCTGCTTTACTATCAACCTCCCAACTTGGAGAGACAGCCCCTTTAACCTCCTGGTTCGCACATGTTGCCTATTTGGCAGAGGATGAAAGGGAAGAGGGAGAACCAATGAGAGATTAGCTGTTAGGCATTTGGACGGTCACATATCACTGTAATTTCCCGGCAGGAAGAAGAATTAACCAAAGTCTCAGCCACCCACCGTGAACCAGTATAGGTCCTGAACATACGTTTTGGACTTGCGGTCAGCTCACCAAAAACGAGTTGAAAAATGGAGCTCAGGGGCACAGCAATTCACAAACTGGCCGAGTAATAGAGGACAACTATCGTCCAAAAATCTGTTGAGGGAAGGCAACGAGGCGGACTTGAATGCGAGGCAGAATAGCAGGAAACAGATTTCAAGAGGTACGTTGGAATCGCCTTTAAAGCACAGGAAGAGGTGCCCAACTTCGACAATGATGCACTTGGCCAAAAAGGGCGTATGCGTTTTCTCCTGAATATATTCAGGAGAAAACGCATACGCCCTTTTTGGCCAAGCAAGCAAGCGGGCAATGCAAATCTGCACTACAAAGAAGTATCACTTCCCACCTGTCAAAAGGGACGTCCACAAAATGTGTAAAAACCAGAAAGGCAAGACAGGCCCTGGAGAACAGGGAGCCTTGTTATGCTGATGGGCGGGATGTAAATTGCCAACTGCCTCTCTGGAGGAGTGCATTGTGTTACCTAAAACAAGTAAACAACGGAGCTACAGAGCCAAGGGCACTTCCAGTCTAGGGAATATACCTTGGGAAAACTGAAAATCAATAAGACAGAGCCACCCCAAAATTTAGGGCTGCACTGCTTACAAGGACCTCAACTTGGGTACACCTTAAATATCCCAGGAAATATAAAAATGTTTCAGAAAATTGTGGTACTTACGTACGATGGAATATCCCTCAGCCATGAAATCCATGTCATAAGACCAGTAGCAGCAAAATGGGTGGATTCAGGTACGATGATTCTAAGTGAAATAAGTCACACAGAAAAAGAAACTTATCATAAGATATCACTTATGAAGATCCTGTAAACATGGCTACACTTGAACTGAGTTAGGAAAGAGAACAGTGTCTCACATTTAGAAAACTCTCTTATGCCTGCTTAAGGGGGAAGGAGAGTTGGGGAGCTGCATAAAACCAGAGTTTAATATAAGCACAGGTACTGTTCCAAAAACCAACTATGGAATAGACAAGACCTACACCTTCCTCAGTGAAAGGGACTCAAAACCCCATATTTCCCGCAGAGGAAATTATCTGACTAGTAAGAATCTTAAAACCTATGTATTGATATGTCTCCGTAAGGGAATCAAGTGTGTCTAGACTGGCATAAACATGGCAGCGAGAATCAGCTCAAACCCACTATAAAAAGGAGTTTCAAAAACAAAACAAAAAACTGGGAAATTCTTTACAATTCTTTCAGGGTCTCTGATGAAACCTGGAATGACCCTATCTACAGTGACAGCTGGATGTGGCATAACGAGGGACACTTGGGACTGAGACGATTGGTGAGATTGGGTGAGCAAATGCAGACCCTTTAAAGCAATAATGCATGGCACCCATTCCATGGGTCCGAACTCTCCAGGTTGAAGGGAATATTACTACAGCTATAACATGTGCGGGAAACCTAGAGAACGGACACACTGTGAATACGAATGGTTTCTAAAACTCAACGAATAGTCCCTCTCCTGGTGCTCCGGTTTGACTTTCCGTCTGCTTTACTATCAACCTCCCAACTTGGAGAGACAGCCCCTTTAACCTCTTGGTTCGCACAGGTTGCCAATTTGGCAGAGGATGAAAGGGAAGAGGGAGAACCAATGAGAGAGTAGCTGTTTGGCATTTGGACAGGCACATATCACTGTAATTTCCCGGCAGGAAGAAGAATTAACCAAATTCTCAGCCACCCACCGGGAACCAGTATAGGTCCTGAACCAAAATTTTGGACTTGCGGTCAGCTCACCAAAAACGAGTTGAAAAATGGAGCTCAGGGGCACAGCAATTCACAAACTGGCCGAGTAATAAAGGACAACTATCGTCCAAAAATCTGTTGAGGGAAGGCAACGAGGCGGACTTGAAAGCGAGGCAGAATAGCAGGAAACAGATTTCAAGAGGTACGTTGGAATCGCCTTTAAAGCACAGGAAGAGGGGCACAACTTCGACAATGATGCACTTGGCCAAAAAGGGCGTATGCGTTTTGTCCTGAATATATTCAGGAGAAAACGCATACGCCCTTTTTGGCCAAGCAAGCAAGCGGGCAATGCAAATCTGCACTACAAAGAAGTATCACTTCCCACCGGTCAAAAGGGACATCCACAAAATGTGTAAGAACAAGAAAGGCAAGACAGGCCCTGGAGAACAGGGAGCCTTGTTATGCTGATGGGCGGGATGTAAATTGCCAACTGCCTCTCTGGAGGAGTGCATTCTGTTCCCTAAAACAAGTAAAGAACAGAGCTACAGAGCCAAGGGCACTACCAGTCTAGGGAATATACCTTGGGAAAACTGAAAATCAATAAGACAGAGCCACCCCAAAATTTAGGGCTGCACTGCATACAAGGACCTCAACTTGGATACACCTTAAGTATCCCAGAAAATATAAACATGGTTCAAAAAATTGTGGTACTTACGTACGATGGAATATCCCTCAGCCATGAAATCAATGTCATAAGACCAGTAGCAGCAAAATGGGTGGATTCAGGTACGATGATTCTAAGTGAAATAAGTCACACAGAAAAAGAAACTTATCATAAGATATCACTTATGAAGATCCTGTAAACATGGCTACACTTGAACTGAGTTAGGAAAGAGAACAGTGTCTCACATTTAGAAAACACTCTTATGCCTGCTTAAGGGGGAAGGAGAGGTGGGGTGATGCATAAAACCAGAGTTTGATATAAGCACAGGTACCGTTCCAAAAACCAACTATGGAATAGACAAGACCTACACCGTCCTCAGCGAAAGGGACTCAAAACCCCATATTTCCCGCAGAGGAAAATATCTGACTAGTAAGAATCTTAAAACCTATGTATTGATATGTCTCCATAAGGGAATCAAGTGTGTCTAGACTTGCATAAACATGGCAGCGAGAATCAGCTCAAACCCACTATAAAAAGGAATTTCAAAAACAAAACAAAAAAACTGGGAAATTCTTTACAATTCCTTCAGGGTCTCTGATGAAAGCTGGAATGACCCTATCTACAACGACAGCTGGATGTGGCATAAGGAGGGACACTTGGGACTGAGACGATTGGTGAGATTGGGTGAGCAAATGCAGACCCTTTAAAGCAATAATGCATGGCACCCATTCCATGGGTCCGAACTCTCCAGGTTGAAGGGAATATTACTACAGCTATAACATGTGCGGGAAACCTAGAGAACGGACACACTGTGAATACGAAAGGTTTCTAAAACTCAAAGAATAAACCCTCTCCTGGTGCTCCGGTTTGACTTTCCGGCTGCTTTACTATCAACCTCCCAACTTGGAGAGACAGCCCCTTTAACCTCTTGGTTCGCACAGGTTGCCAATTTGGCAGAGGATGAAAGGGAAGAGGGAGAACCAATGAGAGAGTAGCTGTTAGGCATTTGGACGGGCACATATCACTGTAATTTCCCGGCAGGAAGAAGAATTAACCAAATTCTCAGCCACCCACCGGGAACCAGTATAGGTCCTGAACCAAAATTTTGGACTTGCGGTCAGCTCACCAAAAACGAGTTGAAAAATGGAGCTCACGGGCACAGCAATTCACAAACTGGCCGAATAATAAAGGACAACTATCGTCCAAAAATCTGTTGACGGAAGGCAACGAGGTGGACTTGAAAGCAAGGCAGAATAGCAGGAAACAGATTTCCAGAGGTACGTTGGAATCGCCTTTAAAGCACAGGAAGAGGGGCACAACTTCGACAATGATGCACTTGGCCAAAAAGGGCGTATGCGTTTTGTCCTGAATATATTCAGGAGAAAACGCATACGCCCTTTTTGGCCAAGCAAGCAAGCGGGCAATGCAAATCTGCACTACAAAGAAGTATCACTTCCCACCGGTCAAAAGGGACATCCACAAAATGTGTAAGAACAAGAAAGGCAAGACAGGCCCTGGAGAACAGGGAGCCTTGTTATGCTGATGGGCGGGATGTAAATTGCCAACTGCCTCTCTGGAGGAGTGCATTCTGTTCCCTAAAACAAGTAAAGAACAGAGCTACAGAGCCAAGGGCACTACCAGTCTAGGGAATATACCTTGGGAAAACTGAAAATCAATAAGACAGAGCCACCCCAAAATTTAGGGCTGCACTGCATACAAGGACCTCAACTTGGATACACCTTAAGTATCCCAGAAAATATAAACATGGTTCAAAAAATTGTGGTACATACGTACGATGGAATATCCCTCAGCCATGAAATCAATGTCATAAGACCAGTAGCAGCAAAATGGGTGGATTCTGGTACGATGATTCTAAGTGAAATAAGTCACACAGAAAAAGAAACTTATCATAAGATATCACTTATGAAGATCCTGTAAACATGGCTACACTTGAACTGAGTTAGGAAAGAGAACAGTGTCTCACATTTAGAAAACACTCTTATACCTGCTTAAGGGGGAAGGAGAGGTGGGGTGATGCATAAAACCAGAGTTTGATATAAGCACAGGTACCGTTGCAAAAACCAACTATGGAATAGACAAGACCTACACCTTCCTCAGTGATAGGGACTCAAAACCCCATATTTCCCGCAGAGGAATATATCTGACTAGTAAGAATCTTAAAACCTATGTATTGATATGTCTCCGTAAGGAAATCAAGTGTGTCTAGACTGGCATAAACATGGCAGCGAGAATCAGCTCAAACCCACTATAAAAAGGAATTTCAAAAACAAAACAAAAAAAACTGGGAAATTCTTTACAATTCCTTCAGAGTCTCTGATGAAAGCAGGAATGACCCTATCTACAACGACAGCTGGATGTGGCATAAGGAGGGACACTTGGGACTGAGACGATTGGTGAGATTGGGTGAGCAAATGCAGACCCTTTAAAGCAATAATGCATGGCACCCATTCCATGGGTCCGAACTCTCCAGGTTGAAGGGAATATTACTATAGCTATAACATGTGCGGGAAACCTAGAGAACGGACACACTGTGAATACGAAAGGTTTCTAAAACTCAACGAATAGTCCCTCTCCTGGTGCTCCGGTTTGACTTTCCGTCTGCTTTACTATCAACCTCCCAACTTGGATAGACAGCCCCTTTAACCTCTTGGTTCGCACAGGTTGCCAATTTGGCAGAGGATGAAAGGGAAGAGGGAGAACCAATGAGAGAGTAGCTGTTAGGCATTTGGACGGGCACATATCACTGTAATTTCCCGGCAGGAAGAAGAATTAACCAAATTCTCAGCCACCCACCGGGAACCAGTATAGGTCCTGAAGCAAAATTTTGGACTTGCGGTCAGCTCACCAAAAACGAGTTGAAAAATGGAGCTCAGGGGCACAGCAATTCACAAACTGGCCGAGTAATAAAGGACAACTATCGTCCAAAAATCTGTTGAGGGAAGGCAACGAGGCGGACTTGAATGTGAGGCAGAATAGCAGGAAACAGATTTCAAGAGGTACGTTGGAATCGCCTTTAAAGCACAGGAAGAGGGGCACAACTTCGACAATGATGCACTTGGCCAAAAAGGGCGTATGCGTTTTCTCCTGAATATATTCAGGAGAAAACGCATACGCCCTTTTTGGCCAAGCAAGCAAGCGGGCAATGCAAATCTGCACTACAAAGAAGTATCACTTCCCACCGGTCAAAAGGGACATCCACAAAATGTGTAAGAACAAGAAAGGCAAGACAGGCCCTGGAGAACAGGGAGCCTTGTTATGCTGATGGGCGGGATGTAAATTGCCAACTGCCTCTCTGGAGGAGTGCATTCTGTTCCCTAAAACAAGTAAAGAACAGAGCTACAGAGCCAAGGGCACTACCAGTCTAGGGAATATACCTTGGGAAAACTGAAAATCAATAAGACAGAGCCACCCCAAAATTTAGGGCTGCACTGCTTACAAGGACCTCAACTTGGATACACCTTAAGTATCCCAGAAAATATAAACATGGTTCAGAAAATTGTGGTACTTACGTACGATGGAATATCCCTCAGCCATGAAATCAATGTCATAAGACCAGTAGCAGCAAAATGGGTGGATTCCGGTACGATGATCCTAAGTGAAATAAGTCACACAGAAAAATAAACTTTTCATAAGGTATCACTTATGAAGATCCTGTAAACATGGCTACACTTGAACTGAGTTAGGAAAGAGAACAGTGTCTCACATTTAGAAAACACTCTTTTGCCTGCTTAAGGGGGAAGGAGAGGTGGGGTGCTGCATAAAACCAGAGTTTAATATAAGCAAAGGTACTGTTCCAAAAACCAACTATGGAAGAGACAAGACCTACACCTTCCTCAGTGAAAGGGACTAAAAACCCCATATTTCCCACAGAGGAATATATCTGACTAATAAGAATCTTAAAACCTATGTATTGATATGTCTCCGTAAGGGAATCAAGTGTGTCTAGACTGGCATAAACATGGCAGCGAGAATCAGCTCAAACCCACTATAAAAAGGAGTTTCAAAAACAAAACAAAAAACTGGGAAATTCTTTACAATTCCTTCAGGGTCTCTGATGAAACCTGGAATGACCCTATCTAAAATGACAGCTGGATGTGGCATAACGAGGGAAACTTGGGACTGAGACGATTGGTGAGATTGGGTGAGCAAATGCAGACCCTTTAAAGCACAAATGCCTGGCACCAATTGCATGGGTCCCATCTCTCCCGGTTGAAGGGAATATTACTACAGCTATAACATGTACGGGAAACCTAGAGAACGGACACACTGTGAATACGAAAGGTTTCTAAAACTCAACGAATAGTCCCTCTCCTGGTGCTCCGGTTTGACTTTCCATCTGCTTTACTATCAACCTCCCAACTTGGAGAGACAGCCCCTTTAACCTCCTGGTTCGCACAGGTTGCCAATTTGGCAGAGGATGAAAGGGAAGAGGGAGAACCAATGAGAGAGTAGCTGTTAGGCATTTCGACGGGCACATATCACTGTAATTTCCTGGCAGGAAGAAGAATTAACCAAAGTCTCAGCCCCCCACCGGGAACCAGTATAGGTCCTGAACCAAAATTTTGACTTGCGGTCTGCTCACAAAAAACGAGTTGAAAAATGGAGCTCAGGGGCACAGCAATTCCCAAACTGGCCGAGTAATAAAGGACAACTATCGTCCAAAAATCTGTTGAGGGAAGGCAACGAGGCGGACTTGAAAGCGAGGCAGAATAGCAGGAAACAGATTTCAAGAGGTACGTTGGAATCGCCTTTAAAGCACAGGAAGAGGGGCACAACTTCGACAATGATGCACTTGGCCAAAATGGGTGTATGCGTTTTCTCCTGAATATATTAAGGAGAAAACGCATACGCCCTTTTTGGAGAAGCAAGCATGTGGGCAATGCAAATCTGCACTACAAAGAAGTATCACTTCCCACCGGTCAAAAGGGACATCCAAAAAATGTGTAAGAACAAGAAAGGCAAGACAGGCCCTGGAGAACAGGGAGCCTTGTTATGCTGATGGGCGGGATGTAAATTGCCAACTGCCTCTCTGGAGGAGTGCATTCTGTTCCCTAAAACAAGTAAAGAACAGAGCTACAGAGCCAAGGGCACTACCAGTCTAGGGAATATACCTTGGGAAAACTGAAAATCAATAAGACAGAGCCACCCCAAAATTTAGGGCTGCACTGCATACAAGGACCTCAACTTGGATACACCTTAAGTATCCCAGAAAATATAAACATGGTTCAAAAAATTGTGGTACTTACGTACGATGGAATATCCCTCAGCCATGAAATCAATGTCATAAGACCAGTAGCAGCAAAATGGGTGGATTCAGGTACGATGATTCTAAGTGAAATAAGTCACACAGAAAAAGAAACTTATCATAAGATATCACTTATGAAGATCCTGTAAACATGGCTACACTTGAACTGAGTTAGGAAAGAGAACAGTGTCTCACATTTAGAAAACACTCTTATACCTGCTTAAGGGGGAAGGAGAGGTGGGGTGATGCATAAAACCAGAGTTTGATATAAGCACAGGTACCGTTCCAAAAACCAACTATGGAATAGACAAGACCTACACCTTCCTCAGTGAAAGGGACTCAAAACCCCATATTTCCCGCAGAGGAAATTATCTGACTAGTAAGAATCTTAAAACCTATGTATTGATATGTCTCCGTAAGGGAATCAAGTGTGTCTAGACTGGCATAAACATGGCAGCGAGAATCAGCTCAAACCCACTATAAAAAGGAATTTCAAAAACAAAACAAAAAAACTGGGAAATTCTTTACAATTCCTTCGGGGTGTCTGATGAAAGCTGGAATGACCCTATCTACAACGACAGCTGGATGTGGCATAAGGAGGGACACTTGGGACTGAGACGATTGGTGAGATTGGGTGAGCAAATGCAGACCCTTTAAAGCAATAATGCATGGCACCCATTCCATGGGTCCGAACTCTCCAGGTTGAAGGGAATATTACTACAGCTATAACATGTGCGGGAAACCTAGAGAACGGACACACTGTGAATACGAAAGGTTTCTAAAACTCAACGAATAGTCCCTCTCCTGGTGCTCCGGTTTGACTTTCCGTCTGCTTTACTATCAACATCCCAACTTGGAAAGACAGCCCCTTTAACCTCTTGGTTCGCACAGGTTGCCAATTTGGCAGAGGATGAAAGGGAAGAGGGAGAACCAATGAGAGAGTAGCTGTTAGGCATTTGGACGGGCACATATCACTGTAATTTCCCGGCAGGAAGAAGAATTAACCAAATTCTCAGCCACCCACCGGGAACCAGTATAGGTCCTGAACCAAAATTTGGACTTGCGGTCAGCTCACAAAAAACGAGTTTAAAAATGGAGCTCAGGGGCACAGCAATTCACAAACTGGCCGAGTAATAAAGGACAACTATCGTCCAAAAATCTGTTGACGGAAGGCAACGAGGTGGACTTGAAAGCGAGGCAGAATAGCAGGAAACAGATTTCAAGAGGTACGTTGGAATCGCCTTTAAAGCACAGGAAGAGGGGCACAACTTCGACAATGACGCACTTGGCCAAAAAGGGCGTATGCGTTTTCTCCTGAATATATTCAGGAGAAAACGCATACGCCCTTTTTGGCCAAGCAAGCAAGCGGGCAATGCAAATCTGCACTACAAAGAAGTATCACTTCCCACCGGTCAAAAGGGACATCCACAAAATGTGTAAGAACAAGAAAGGCAAGACAGGCCCTGGAGAACAGGGAGCCTTGTTATGCTGATGGGCGGGATGTAAATTGCCAACTGCCTCTCTGGAGGAGTGCATTCTGTTCCCTAAAACAAGTAAAGAACAGAGCTACAGAGCCAAGGGCACTACCAGTCTAGGGAATATACCTTGGGAAAACTGAAAATCAATAAGACAGAGCCACCCCAAAATTTAGGGCTGAACTGCATACAAGGACCTCAACTTGGATACACCTTAAGTATCCCAGAAAATATAAACATGGTTCAAAAAATTGTGGTACTTACGTACGATGGAATATCCCTCAGCCATGAAATCAATGTCATAAGACCAGTAGCAGCAAAATGGGTGGATTCTGGTACGATGATTCTAAGTGAAATAAGTCACACAGAAAAAGAAACTTATCATAAGATATCACTTATGAAGATCCTGTAAACATGGCTACACTTGAACTGAGTTAGGAAAGAGAACAGTGCCTCACATTTAGAAAACACTCTTATACCTGCTTAAGGGGGAAGGAGAGGTGGGGTGATGCATAAAACCAGAGTTTGATATAAGCACAGGTACCGTTCCAAAAACCAACTATGGAATAGACAAGACCTACACCTTCCTCAGTGATAGGGACTCAAAACCCCATATTTCCCGCAGAGGAATATATCTGACTAGTAAGAATCTTAAAACCTATGTATTGATATGTCTCCGTAAGGAAATCAAGTGTGTCTAGACTGGCATAAACATGGCAGCGAGAATCAGCTCAAACCCACTATAAAAAGGAATTTCAAAAACAAAACAAAAAAAACTGGGAAATTCTTTACAATTCCTTCAGAGTCTCTGATGAAAGCAGGAATGACCCTATCTACAACGACAGCTGGATGTGGCATAAGGAGGGACACTTGGGACTGAGACGATTGGTGAGATTGGGTGAGCAAATGCAGACCCTTTAAAGCAATAATGCATGGCACCCATTCCATGGGTCCGAACTCTCCAGGTTGAAGGGAATATTACTATAGCTATAACATGTGCGGGAAACCTAGAGAACGGACACACTGTGAATACGAAAGGTTTCTAAAACTCAACGAATAGTCCCTCTCCTGGTGCTCCGGTTTGACTTTCCGTCTGCTTTACTATCAACCTCCCAACTTGGATAGACAGCCCCTTTAACCTCTTGGTTCGCACAGGTTGCCAATTTGGCAGAGGATGAAAGGGAAGAGGGAGAACCAATGAGAGAGTAGCTGTTAGGCATTTGGACGGGCACATATCACTGTAATTTCCCGGCAGGAAGAAGAATTAACCAAATTCTCAGCCACCCACCGGGAACCAGTATAGGTCCTGAAGCAAAATTTTGGACTTGCGGTCAGCTCACCAAAAACGAGTTGAAAAATGGAGCTCAGGGGCACAGCAATTCACAAACTGGCCGAGTAATAAAGGACAACTATCGTCCAAAAATCTGTTGAGGGAAGGCAACGAGGCGGACTTGAAAGTGAGGCAGAATAGCAGGAAACAGATTTCAAGAGGTACGTTGGAATCGCCTTTAAAGCACAGGAAGAGGGGCACAACTTCGACAATGATGCACTTGGCCAAAAAGGGCGTATGCGTTTTCTCCTGAATATATTCAGGAGAAAACGCATACGCCCTTTTTGGCCAAGCAAGCAAGCGGGCAATGCAAATCTGCACTACAAAGAAGTATCACTTCCCACCGGTCAAAAGGGACATCCACAAAATGTGTAAGAACAAGAAAGGCAAGACAGGCCCTGGAGAACAGGGAGCCTTGTTATGCTGATGGGCGGGATGTAAATTGCCAACTGCCTCTCTGGAGGAGTGCATTCTGTTCCCTAAAACAAGTAAAGAACAGAGCTACAGAGCCAAGGGCACTACCAGTCTAGGGAATATACCTTGGGAAAACTGAAAATCAATAAGACAGAGCCACCCCAAAATTTAGGGCTGCACTGCTTACAAGGACCTCAACTTGGGTACACCTTAAATATCCCAGGAAATATAAACATGGTTCAGAAAATTGTGGTACTTACGTACGATGGAATATCCCTCAGCCATGAAATCAATGTCATAAGACCAGTAGCAGCAAAATGGGTGGATTCCGGTACGATGATCCTAAGTGAAATAAGTCACACAGAAAAATAAACTTTTCATAAGGTATCACTTATGAAGATCCTGTAAACATGGCTACACTTGAACTGAGTTAGGAAAGAGAACAGTGTCTCACATTTAGAAAACACTCTTATGCCTGCTTAAGGGGGAAGGAGAGGTGGGGTGCTGCATAAAACCAGAGTTTAATATAAGCAAAGGTACTGTTCCAAAAACCAACTATGGAAGAGACAAGACCTACACCTTCCTCAGTGAAAGGGACTAAAAACCCCATATTTCCCACAGAGGAATATATCTGACTAATAAGAATCTTAAAACCTATGTATTGATATGTCTCCGTAAGGGAATCAAGTGTGTCTAGACTGGCATAAACATGGCAGCGAGAATCAGCTCAAACCCACTATAAAAAGGAGTTTCAAAAACAAAACAAAAAACTGGGAAATTCTTTACAATTCCTTCAGGGTCTCTGATGAAACCTGGAATGACCCTATCTAAAATGACAGCTGGATGTGGCATAACGAGGGAAACTTGGGACTGAGACGATTGGTGAGATTGGGTGAGCAAATGCAGACCCTTTAAAGCACAAATGCCTGGCACCAATTGCATGGGTCCCATCTCTCCCGGTTGAAGGGAATATTACTACAGCTATAACATGTACGGGAAACCTAGAGAACGGACACACTGTGAATACGAAAGGTTTCTAAAACTCAACGAATAGTCCCTCTCCTGGTGCTCCGGTTTGACTTTCCATCTGCTTTACTATCAACCTCCCAACTTGGAGAGACAGCCCCTTTAACCTCCTGGTTCGCACAGGTTGCCAATTTGGCAGAGGATGAAAGGGAAGAGGGAGAACCAATGAGAGAGTAGCTGTTAGGCATTTCGACGGGCACATATCACTGTAATTTCCTGGCAGGAAGAAGAATTAACCAAAGTCTCAGCCCCCCACCGGGAACCAGTATAGGTCCTGAACCAAAATTTTGACTTGCGGTCTGCTCACAAAAAACGAGTTGAAAAATGGAGCTCAGGGGCACAGCAATTCCCAAACTGGCCGAGTAATAAAGGACAACTATCGTCCAAAAATCTGTTGAGGGAAGGCAACGAGGCGGACTTGAAAGCGAGGCAGAATAGCAGGAAACAGATTTCAAGAGGTACGTTGGAATCGCCTTTAAAGCACAGGAAGAGGGGCACAACTTCGACAATGATGCACTTGGCCAAAATGGGCGTATGCGTTTTCTCCTGAATATATTAAGGAGAAAACGCATACGCCCTTTTTGGAGAAGCAAGCATGTGGGCAATGCAAATCTGCACTACAAAGAAGTATCACTTCCCACCGGTCAAAAGGGACATCCAAAAAATGTGTAAGAACAAGAAAGGCAAGACAGGCCCTGGAGAACAGGGAGCCTTGTTATGCTGATGGGCGGGATGTAAATTGCCAACTGCCTCTCTGGAGGAGTGCATTCTGTTCCCTAAAACAAGTAAAGAACAGAGCTACAGAGCCAAGGGCACTACCAGTCTAGGGAATATACCTTGGGAAAACTGAAAATCAATAAGACAGAGCCACCCCAAAATTTAGGGCTGCACTGCATACAAGGACCTCAACTTGGATACACCTTAAGTATCCCAGAAAATATAAACATGGTTCAAAAAATTGTGGTACTTACGTACGATGGAATATCCCTCAGCCATGAAATCAATGTCATAAGACCAGTAGCAGCAAAATGGGTGGATTCAGGTACGATGATTCTAAGTGAAATAAGTCACACAGAAAAAGAAACTTATCATAAGATATCACTTATGAAGATCCTGTAAACATGGCTACACTTGAACTGAGTTAGGAAAGAGAACAGTGTCTCACATTTAGAAAACACTCTTATACCTGCTTAAGGGGGAAGGAGAGGTGGGGTGATGCATAAAACCAGAGTTTGATATAAGCACAGGTACCGTTCCAAAAACCAACTATGGAATAGACAAGACCTACACCGTCCTCAGTGAAAGGGACTCAAAACCCCATATTTCCCGCAGAGGAAATTATCTGACTAGTAAGAATCTTAAAACCTATGTATTGATATGTCTCCGTAAGGGAATCAAGTGTGTCTAGACTGGCATAAACATGGCAGCGAGAATCAGCTCAAACCCACTATAAAAAGGAATTTCAAAAACAAAAGAAAAAAACTGGGAAATTCTTTACAATTCCTTCGGGGTGTCTGATGAAAGCTGGAATGACCCTATCTACAACGACAGCTGGATGTGGCATAAGGAGGGACACTTGGGACTGAGACGATTGGTGAGATTGGGTGAGCAAATGCAGACCCTTTAAAGCAATAATGCATGGCACCCATTCCATGGGTCCGAACTCTCCAGGTTGAAGGGAATATTACTACAGCTATAACATGTGCGGGAAACCTAGAGAACGGACACACTGTGAATACGAAAGGTTTCTAAAACTCAACGAATAGTCCCTCTCCTGGTGCTCCGGTTTGACTTTCCGTCTGCTTTACTATCAACATCCCAACTTGGATAGACAGCCCCTTTAACCTCTTGGTTCGCACAGGTTGCCAATTTGGCAGAGGATGAAAGGGAAGAGGGAGAACCAATGAGAGAGTAGCTGTTAGGCATTTGGACGGGCACATATCACTGTAATTTCCCGGCAGGAAGAAGAATTAACCAAATGCTCAGCCACCCACCGGGAACCAGTATAGGTCCTGAACCAAAATTTGGACTTGCGGTCAGCTCACAAAAAACGAGTTTAAAAATGGGGCTCAGGGGCACAGCAATTCACAAACTGGCCGAGTAATAAAGGACAACTATCGTCCAAAAATCTGTTGACGGAAGGCAACGAGGTGGACTTGAAAGCGAGGCAGAATAGCAGGAAACAGATTTCAAGAGGTACGTTGGAATCGCCTTTAAAGCACAGGAAGAGGGGCACAACTTCGACAATGACGCACTTGGCCAAAAAGGGCGTATGCGTTTTCTCCTGAATATATTCAGGAGAAAACGCATACGCCCTTTTTGGCCAAGCAAGCAAGCGGGCAATGCAAATCTGCACTACAAAGAAGTATCACTTCCCACCGGTCAAAAGGGACATCCACAAAATGTGTAAGAACAAGAAAGGCAAGACAGGCCCTGGAGAACAGGGAGCCTTGTTATGCTGATGGGCGGGATGTAAATTGCCAACTGCCTCTCTGGAGGAGTGCATTCTGTTCCCTAAAACAAGTAAAGAACAGAGCTACAGAGCCAAGGGCACTACCAGTCTAGGGAATATACCTTGGGAAAACTGAAAATCAATAAGACAGAGCCACCCCAAAATTTAGGGCTGCACTGCATACAAGGACCTCAACTTGGATACACCTTAAGTATCCCAGAAAATATAAACATGGTTCAAAAAATTGTGGTACTTACGTACGATGGAATATCCCTCAGCCATGAAATCAATGTCATAAGACCAGTAGCAGCAAAATGGGTGGATTCAGGTACGATGATTCTAAGTGAAATAAGTCACACAGAAAAAGAAACTTATCATAAGATATCACTTATGAAGATCCTGTAAACATGGCTACACTTGAACTGAGTTAGGAAAGAGAACAGTGTCTCACATTTAGAAAACACTCTTATATCTGCTTAAGGTTGAAGGAGAGGTGGGGTGATGCATAAAACCAGAGTTTGATATAAGCACAGGTACCGTTCCAAAAACCAACTATGGAATAGACAAGACCTACACCGTCCTCAGTGAAAGGGACTCAAAACCCCATATTTCCCGCAGAGGAAAATATCTGACTAGTAAGAATCTTAAAACCTATGTATTGATATGTCTCCGTAAGGGAATCAAGTGTGTCTAGACTGGCATAAACATGGCAGCGAGAATCAGCTCAAACCCACTATAAAAAGGAATTTCAAAAACAAAACAAAAAAACTGGGAAATTCTTTACAATTCCTTCAGGGTCTCTGATGAAAGCTGGAATGACCCTATCTACAACGACAGCTGGATGTGGCATAAGGAGGGACACTTGGGACTGAGACGATTGGTGAGATTGGGTGAGCAAATGCAGACGCTTTAAAGCAATAATACATGGCACCCATTCCATGGGTCCGAACTCTCCAGGTTGAAGGGAATATTACTACAGCTATAACATGTGCGGGAAACCTAGAGAACGGACACACTGTGAATACGAACGGTTTCTAAAACTCAAAGAATAAACCCTCTCCTGGTGCTCCGGTTTGACTTTCCGTCTGCTTTACTATCAACCTCCCAACTTGGAGAGACAGCCCCTTTAACCTCTTGGTTCGCACAGGTTGCCAATTTGGCAGAGGATGAAAGGGAAGAGGGAGAACCAATGAGAGAGTAGCTGTTAGGCATTTGGATGGGCACATATCACTGTAATTTCATGTCAGGAAGAAGAATTAACCAAATTCTCAGCCACCCACCGGGAACCAGTATAGGTCCTGAACCAAAATTTTGGACTTGAGGTCAGCTCTCCAAAAACGAGTTGAAAAATGGAGCTCAGGGACACAGCAATTCACAAACTGGCCGAGTAATAAAGGACAACTATCGTCCAAAAATCTGTTGAGGGAAGGCAACGAGGCAGACTTGAAAGCGAGGCAGAATAGCAGGAAACAGATTTCAAGAGGTACGTTGGAATCGCCTTTAAAGCACAGGAAGAGGGGCACAACTTCGACAATGATGCACTTGGCCAAAAAGGGCGTATGCGTTTTCTCCTGAATATATTCAGGAGAAAACGCATACGCCCTTTTTGGCCAAGCAAGCAAGCGGGCAATGCAAATCTGCACTACAAAGAAGTATCACTTCCCACCGGTCAAAAGGGACATCCACAAAATGTGTAAGAACAAGAAAGGCAAGACAGGCCCTGGAGAACAGGGAGCCTTGTTATGCTGATGGGCGGGATGTAAATTGCCAACTGCCTCTCTGGAGGAGTGCATTCTGTTCCCTAAAACAAGTAAAGAACAGAGCTACAGAGCCAAGGGCACTACCAGTCTAGGGAATATACCTTGGGAAAACTGAAAATCAATAAGACAGAGCCACCCCAAAATTTAGGGCTGCACTGCATACAAGGACCTCAACTTGGATACACCTTAAGTATCCCAGAAAATATAAACATGGTTCAAAAAATTGTGGTACTTACGTACGATGGAATATCCCTCAGCCATGAAATCAATGTCATAAGACCAGTAGCAGCAAAATGGGTGGATTCAGGTACGATGATTCTAAGTGAAATAAGTCACACAGAAAAAGAAACTTATCATAAGATATCACTTATGAAGATCCTGTAAACATGGCTACACTTGAACTGAGTTAGGAAAGAGAACAGTGTCTCACATTTAGAAAACACTCTTATACCTGCTTAAGGGGGAAGGAGAGGTGGGGTGATGCATAAAACCAGAGTTTGATATAAGCACAGGTACCGTTCCAAAAACCAACTATGGAATAGACAAGACCTACACCGTCCTCAGTGAAAGGGACTCAAAACCCCATATTTCCCGCAGAGGAAAATATCTGACTAGTAAGAATCTTAAAACCTATGTATTGATATGTCTCCGTAAGGGAATCAAGTGTGTCTAGACTGGCATAAACATGGCAGCGAGAATCAGCTCAAACCCACTATAAAAAGGAATTTCAAAAACAAAACAAAAAAACTGGGAAATTCTTTACAATTCCTTCAGGGTCTCTGATGAAAGCTGGAATGACCCTATCTACAACGACAGCTGGATGTGGCATAAGGAGGGACACTTGGGACTGAGACGATTGGTGAGATTGGGTGAGCAAATGCAGACGCTTTAAAGCAATAATGCATGGCACCCATTCCATGGGTCCGAACTCTCCAGGTTGAAGGGAATATTACTACAGCTATAACATGTGCGGGAAACCTAGAGAACGGACACACTGTGAATACGAAAGGTTTCTAAAACTCAAAGAATAAACCCTCTCCTGGTGCTCCGGTTTGACTTTCCGGCTGCTTTACTATCAACCTCCCAACTTGGAGAGACAGCCCCTTTAACCTCTTGGTTCGCACAGGTTGCCAATTTGGCAGAGGATGAAAGGGAAGAGGGAGAACCAATGAGAGAGTAGCTGTTAGGCATTTGGATGGGCACATATCACTGTAATTTCCTGGCAGGAAGAAGAATTAACCAAATTCTCAGCCACCCACCGGGAACCAGTATAGGTCCAGAACCAAAATTTTGGACTTGCGGTCTGCTCTCCAAAAACGAGTTGAAAAATGGAGCTCAGGGACACAGCAATTCACAAACTGGCCGAGTAATAAAGGACAACTATCGTCCAAAAATCTGTTGACGGAAGGCAACGAGGTGGACTTGAAAGCGAGGCAGAATAGCAGGAAACAGATTTCAAGAGGTACGTTGGAATCGCCTTTAAAGCACAGGAAGAGGGGCACAACTTCGACAATGACGCACTTGGCCAAAAAGGGCGTATGCGTTTTCTCCTGAATATATTCAGGAGAAAACGCATACGCCCTTTTTGGCCAAGCAAGCAAGCGGGCAATGCAAATCTGCACTACAAAGAAGTATCACTTCCCACCGGTCAAAAGGGACATCCACAAAATGTGTAAGAACAAGAAAGGCAAGACAGGCCCTGGAGAACAGGGAGCCTTGTTATGCTGATGGGCGGGATGTAAATTGCCAACTGCCTCTCTGGAGGAGTGCATTCTGTTCCCTAAAACACGTAAAGAACAGAGCTACAGAGCCAAGGGCACTACCAGTCTAGGGAATATACCTTGGGAAAACTGAAAATCAATAAGACAGAGCCACCCCAAAATTTAGGGCTGCACTGCATACAAGGACCTCAACTTGGATACACCTTAAGTATCCCAGAAAATATAAACATGGTTCAAAAAATTGTGGTACTTACGTACGATGGAATATCCCTCAGCCATGAAATCAATGTCATAAGACCAGTAGCAGCAAAATGGGTGGATTCAGGTACGATGATTCTAAGTGAAATAAGTCACACAGAAAAAGAAACTTATCATAAGATATCACTTATGAAGATCCTGTAAACATGGCTACACTTGAACTGAGTTAGGAAAGAGAACAGTGTCTCACATTTAGAAAACACTCTTATACCTGCTTAAGGGGGAAGGAGAGGTGGGGTGATGCATAAAACCAGAGTTTGATATAAGCACAGGTACCGTTCCAAAAACCAACTATGGAATAGACAAGACCTACACCTTCCTCAGTGAAAGGGACTCAAAACCCCATATTTGCCGCAGAGGAAATTATCTGACTAGTAAGAATCTTAAAACCTATGTATTGATATGTCTCTGTAAGGGAATCAAGTGTGTCTAGACTGGCATAAACATGGCAGCGAGAATCAGCACAAACCCACTATAAAAAGGAATTTCAAAAACAAAACAAAAAAACTGGGAAATTCTTTACAATTCCTTCAGGGTCTCTGATGAAAGCTGGAATGACCCTATCTACAACGACAGCTGGATGTGGCATAAGGAGGGACACTTGGGACTGAGACGATTGGTGAGATTGGGTGAGCAAATGCAGACGCTTTAAAGCAATAATGCATGGCACCCATTCCATGGGTCCGAACTCTCCAGGTTGAAGGGAATATTACTACAGCTATAACATGTGCGGGAAACCTAGAGAACGGACACACTGTGAATACGAAAGGTTTCTAAAACTCAAAGAATAAACCCTCTCCTGGTGCTCCGGTTTGACTTTCCGGCTGCTTTACTATCAACCTCCCAACTTGGAGAGACAGCCCCTTTAACCTCTTGGTTTGCACAGGTTGCCAATTTGGCAGAGGATGAAAGGGATGAGGGAGAACCAATGAGAGAGTAGCAGTTAGGCATTTGGATGGGCACATATCACTGTAATTTCCCGGCAGGAAGAAGAATTAACCAAATTCTCAGCCACCCACCGGGAACCAGTATAGGTCCTGAACCAAAATTTTGGACTTGCGGTCAGCTCTCCAAAAACGAGTTGAAAAATGGAGCTCAGGGACACAGCAATTCACAAACTGGCCGAGTAATAAAGGACAACTATCGTCCAAAAATCTGTTGACGGAAGGCAACGAGGCGGACTTGAAAGCGAGGCAGAATAGCAGGAAACAGATTTCAAGAGGTACGTTGGAATCACCTTTAAAGCACAGGAAGAGGGGCACAACTTCGACAATGATGCACTTGGCCAAAAAGAGCCTATGCGTTTTCTCCTGAATATATTCAGGAGAAAACGCATACGCCCTTTTTGGCCAAGCAAGCAAGCGGGCAATGCAAATCTGCACTACAAAGAAGTATCACTTCCCACCGGTCA
The DNA here is from genome assembly GCF_949752795.1 of Hyperoodon ampullatus. Lineage (NCBI taxonomy): Eukaryota > Metazoa > Chordata > Mammalia > Artiodactyla > Ziphiidae > Hyperoodon > Hyperoodon ampullatus. Next base: position 299,146 of record NW_027640363.1, read on the forward strand.
AAAGGGACATCCACAAAATGTGTAAGAACAAGAAAGGCAAGACAGGCCCTGGAGAACAGGGAGCCTTGTTATGCTGATGGGCGGGATGTAAATTGCCAACTGCCTCTCTGGAGGAGTGCATTCTGTTCCCTAAAACAAGTAAAGAACAGAGCTACAGAGCCAAGGGCACTACCAGTCTAGGGAATATACCTTGGGAAAACTGAAAATCAATAAGACAGAGCCACCCCAAAATTTAGGGCTGCACTGCATACAAGGACCTCAACTTGGATACACCTTAAGTATCCCAGAAAATATAAACATGGTTCAAAAAATTGTGGTACTTACGTACGATGGAATATCCCTCAGCCATGAAATCAATGTCATAAGACCAGTAGCAGCAAAATGGGTGGATTCAGGTACGATGATTCTAAGTGAAATAAGTCACACAGAAAAAGAAACTTATCATAAGATATCACTTATGAAGATCCTGTAAACATGGCTACACTTGAACTGAGTTAGGAAAGAGAACAGTGTCTCACATTTAGAAAACACTCTTATACCTGCTTAAGGGGGAAGGAGAGGTGGGGTGATGCATAAAACCAGAGTTTGATATAAGCACAGGTACCGTTCCAAAAACCAACTATGGAATATACAAGACCTACACCTTCCTCAGTGAAAGGGACTCAAAACCCCATATTTCCCGCAGAGGAAAATATCTGACTAGTAAGAATCTTAAAACCTATGTATTGATATGTTTCCGTAAGGGAATCAAGTGTGTCTAGACTGGCATAAACATGGCAGCGAGAATCAGCTCAAACCCACTATAAAAAGGAATTTCAAAAACAAAACAAAAAAACTGGGAAATTCTTTACAATTCCTTCAGGGTCTCTGATGAAAGCTGGAATGACCCTATCTACAACGACAGCTGGATGTGGCATAAGGAGGGACACTTGGGACTGAGACGATTGGTGAGATTGGGTGAGCAAATGCAGACGCTTTAAAGCAATAATGCATGGCACCCATTCCATGGGTCCGAACTCTCCAGGTTGAAGGGAATATTACTACAGCTATAACATGTGCGGGAAACCTAGAGAACGGACACACTGTGAATACGAAAGGTTTCTAAAACTCAACGAATAGTCCCTCTCCTGGTGCTCCGGTTTGACTTTCCGTCTGCTTTACTATCAACCTCCCAACTTGGAGAGACAGCCCCTTTAAACTCTTGGTTCGCACAGGTTGCCAATTTGGCAGAGGATGAAAGGGAAGAGGGAGAACCAATGAGAGAGTAGCTGTTAGGCATTTGGACGGGCACATATCACTGTAATTTCCCGGCAGGAAGAAGAATTAACCAAATTCTCAGCCACCCACCGGGAACCAGTATAGGTCCTGAACCAAAATTTTGGACTTGCGGTCAGCTCACCAAAAACGAGTTGAAAAATGGAGCTCAGGGGCACAGCAATTCACAAACTGTCCGAGTAATAAAGGACAACTATCGTCCAAAAATCTGTTGAGGGAAGGCAACGAGGCGGACTTGAAAGTGAGGCAGAATAGCAGGAAACAGATTTCAAGAGGTACGTTGGAATCGCCTTTAAAGCACAGGAAGAGGGGCACAACTTCGACAATGACGGACTTGGCCAAAAAGGGCGTATGCGTTTTCTCCTGAATATATTCAGGAGAAAACGCATACGCCCTTTTTGGCCAAGCAAGCAAGCGGGCAATGCAAATCTGCACTACAAAGAAGTATCACTTCCCACCGGTCAAAAGGGACATCCACAAAATGTGTAAGAACAAGAAAGGCAAGACAGGACCTGGAGAACAGGGAGCCTTGTTATGCTGATGGGCGGGATGTAAATTGCCAACTGCCTCTCTGGAGGAGTGCATTCTGTTCCCTAAAACAAGTAAAGAACAGAGCTACAGAGCCAAGGGCACTACCAGTCTAGGGAATATACCTTGGGAAAACTGAAAATCAATAAGACAGAGCCACCCCAAAATTTAGGGCTGCACTGCATACAAGGACCTCAACTTGGATACACCTTAAATATCCCAGAAAATATAAACATGGTTCAAAAAATTGTGGTACTTACGTACGATGGAATATCCCTCAGCCATGAAATCAATGTCATAAGACCAGTAGCAGCAAAATGGGTGGATTCAGGTACGATGATTCTAAGTGAAATAAGTCACACAGAAAAAGAAACTTATCATAAGATATCACTTATGAAGATCCTGTAAACATGGCTACACTTGAACTGAGTTAGGAAAGAGAACAGTGTCTCACATTTAGAAAACACTCTTATACCTGCTTAAGGGGGAAGGAGAGGTGGGGTGATGCATAAAACCAGAGTTTGATATAAGCACAGGTACCGTTCCAAAAACCAACTATGGAATAGACAAGACCTACACCTTCCTCAGTGAAAGGGACTCAAAACCCCATATTTCCCGCAGAGGAAAATATCTGACTAGTAAGAATCTTAAAACCTATGTATTGATATGTCTCCGTAAGGGAATCAAGTGTGTCTAGACTGGCATAAACATGGCAGCGAGAATCAGCTCAAACCCACTATAAAAAGGAATTTCAAAAACAAAACAAAAAAACTGGGAAATTCTTTACAATTCCTTCAGGGTCTCTGATGAAAGCTGGAATGACCCTATCTACAACGACAGCTGGATGTGGCATAAGGAGGGACACTTGGGACTGAGACGATTGGTGAGATTGGGTGAGCAAATGCAGACGCTTTAAAGCAATAATGCATGGCACCCATTCCATGGGTCCGAACTCTCCAGGTTGAAGGGAATATTACTACAGCTATAACATGTGCGGGAAACCTAGAGAACGGACACACTGTGAATACGAAAGGTTTCTAAAACTCAAAGAATAAACCCTCTCCTGGTGCTCCGGTTTGACTTTCTGGCTGCTTTACTATCAACCTCCCAACTTGTAGAGACAGCCCCTTTAACCTCTTGGTTCGCACAGGTTGCCAATTTGGCAGAGGATGAAAGGGAAGAGGGAGAACCAATGAGAGAGTAGCTGTTAGGCATTTGGATGGGCACATATCACTGTAATTTCCCGGCAGGAAGAAGAATTAACCAAATTCTCAGCCACCCACCGGGAACCAGTATAGGTCCTGAACCAAAATTTTGGACTTGCGGTCAGCTCTCCAAAAACGAGTTGAAAAATGGAGCTCAGGGACACAGCAATTCACAAACTGGCCGAGTAATAAAGGACAACTATCGTCCAAAAATCTGTTGACGGAAGGCAACGAGGCGGACTTGAAAGCGAGGCAGAATAGCAGAAAACAGATTTCAAGAGGTACGTTGGAATCGCCTTTAAAGCACAGGAAGAGGGGCACAACTTCGACAATGATGCACTTGGCCAAAAAGGGCGTATGCGTTTTCCCCTGAATATATTCAGGAGAAAACGCATACGCCCTTTTTGGCCAAGCAAGCAAGCGGGCAATGCAAATCTGCACTACAAAGAAGTATCACTTCCCACCGGTCAAAAGGGACATCCACAAAATGTGTAAGAACAAGAAAGGCAAGACAGGCCCTGGAGAACAGGGAGCCTTGTTATGCTGATGGGCGGGATGTAAATTGCCAACTGCCTCTCTGGAGGAGTGCATTCTGTTCCCTAAAACAAGTAAAGAACAGAGCTACAGAGCCAAGGGCACTACCAGTCTAGGGAATATACCTTGGGAAAACTGAAAATCAATAAGACAGAGCCACCCCAAAATTTAGGGCTGCACTGCATACAAGGACCTCAACTTGGATACACCTTAAGTATCCCAGAAAATATAAACATGGTTCAAAAAATTGTGGTACTTACGTACGATAGAATATCCCTCAGCCATGAAATCAATGTCATAAGACCAGTAGCAGCAAAATGGGTGGATTCAGGTACGATGATTCTAAGTGAAATAAGTCACACAGAAAAAGAAACTTATCATAAGATATCACTTATGAAGATCCTGTAAACATGGCTACACTTGAACTGAGTTAGGAAAGAGAACAGTGTCTCACATTTAGAAAACACTCTTATACCTGCTTAAGGGGGAAGGAGAGGTGGGGTGATGCATAAAACCAGAGTTTGATATAAGCACAGGTACCGTTCCAAAAACCAACTATGGAATAGACAAGACCTACACCTTCCTCAGTGAAAGGGACTCAAAACCCCATATTTCCCGCAGAGGAAAATATCTGACTAGTAAGAATCTTAAAACCTATGTATTGATATGTCTCCGTAAGGGAATCAAGTGTGTCTAGACTGGCATAAACATGGCAGCGAGAATCAGCTCAAACCCACTATAAAAAGGAATTTCAAAAACAAAACAAAAAAACTGGGAAATTCTTTACAATTCCTTCAGGGTCTCTGATGAAAGCTGGAATGACCCTATCTACAACGACAGCTGGATGTGGCATAAGGAGGGACACTTGGGACTGAGACGATTGGTGAGATTGGGTGAGCAAATGCAGACGCTTTAAAGCAATAATGCATGGCACCCATTCCATGGGTCCGAACTCTCCAGGTTGAAGGGAATATTACTACAGCTATAACATGTGCGGGAAACCTAGAGAACGGACACACTGTGAATACGAAAGGTTTCTAAAACTCAAAGAATAAACCCTCTCCTGGTGCTCCGGTTTGACTTTCCGGCTGCTTTACTATCAACCTCCCAACTTGGAGAGACAGCCCCTTTAACCTCTTGGTTCGCACAGGTTGCCAATTTGGCAGAGGATGAAAGGGAAGAGGGAGAACCAATGAGAGAGTAGCTGTTAGGCATTTGGATGGGCACATATCACTGTAATTTCCCGGCAGGAAGAAGAATTAACCAAATTCTCAGCCACCCACCGGGAACCAGTATAGGTCCTGAACCAAAATTTTGGACTTGCGGTCAGCTCTCCAAAAACGAGTTGAAAAATGGAGCTCAGGGACACAGCAATTCACAAACTGGCCGAGTAATAAAGGACAACTATCGTCCAAAAATCTGTTGACGGAAGGCAACGAGGCGGACTTGAAAGCGAGGCAGAATAGCAGGAAACAGATTTCAAGAGGTACGTTGGAATCGCCTTTAAAGCACAGGAAGAGGGGCACAACTTCGACAATGATGCACTTGGCCAAAAAGGGCGTATGCGTTTTCTCCTGAATATATTCAGGAGAAAACGCATACGCCCTTTTTGGCCAAGCAAGCAAGCGGGCAATGCAAATCTGCACTACAAAGAAGTATCACTTCCCACCGGTCAAAAGGGACATCCACAAAATGTGTAAGAACAAGAAAGGCAAGACAGGCCCTGGAGAACAGGGAGCCTTGTTATGCTGATGGGCGGGATGTAAATTGCCAACTGCCTCTCTGGAGGAGTGCATTCTGTTCCCTAAAACAAGTAAAGAACAGAGCTACAGAGCCAAGGGCACTACCAGTCTAGGGAATATACCTTGGGAAAACTGAAAATCAATAAGACAGAGCCACCCCAAAATTTAGGGCTGCACTGCATACAAGGACCTCAACTTGGATACACCTTAAGTATCCCAGAAAATATAAACATGGTTCAAAAAATTGTGGTACTTACGTACGATGGAATATCCCTCAGCCATGAAATCAATGTCATAAGACCAGTAGCAGCAAAATGGGTGGATTCTGGTACGATGATTCTAAGTGAAATAAGTCACACAGAAAAAGAAACTTATCATAAGATATCACTTATGAAGATCCTGTAAACATGGCTACATTTGAACTGAGTTAGGAAAGAGAACAGTGTCTCACATTTAGAAAACACTCTTATACCTGCTTAAGGGGGAAGGAGAGGTGGGGTGATGCATAAAACCAGAGTTTGATATAAGCACAGGTACCGTTCCAAAAACCAACTATGGAATAGACAAGACCTACACCTTCCTCAGTGAAAGGGACTCAAAACCCCATATTTCCCGCAGAGGAAAATATCTGACTAGTAAGAATCTTAAAACCTATGTATTGATATGTCTCCGTAAGGGAATCAAGTGTGTCTAGACTGGCATAAACATGGCAGCGAGAATCAGCTCAAACCCACTATAAAAAGGAATTTCAAAAACAAAACAAAAAAACTGGGAAATTCTTTACAATTCCTTCAGGGTCTCTGATGAAAGCTGGAATGACCCTATCTACAACGACAGCTGGATGTGGCATAAGGAGGGACACTTGGGACTGAGACGATTGGTGAGATTGGGTGAGCAAATGCAGACCCTTTAAAGCAATAATGCATGGCACCCATTCCATGGGTCCGAACTCTCCAGGTTGAAGGGAATATTACTACAGCTATAACATGTGCGGGAAACCTAGAGAACGGACACACTGTGAATACGAAAGGTTTCTAAAACTCAACGAATAGTCCCTCTCCTGGTGCTCCGGTTTGACTTTCCGTCTGCTTTACTATCAACCTCCCAACTTGGAGAGACAGCCCCTTTAATCTCTTGGTTCGCACAGGTTGCCAATTTGGCAGAGGATGAAAGGGAAGAGGGAGAACCAATGAGAGAGTAGCTGTTAGGCATTTGGACGGGCACATATCACTGTAATTTCCCGGCAGGAAGAAGAATTAACCAAATTCTCAGCCACCCACCGGGAACCAGTATAGGTCCTGAACCAAAATTTTGGACTTGCGGTCAGCTCACCAAAAACGAGTTGAAAAATGGAGCTCAGGGACACAGCAATTCACAAACTGGCCGAGTAATAAAGGACAACTATCGTCCAAAAATCTGTTGAGGGAAGGCAACGAGGCGGACTTGAAAGTGAGGCAGAATAGCAGGAAACAGATTTCAAGAGGTACGTTGGAATCGCCTTTAAAGCACAGGAAGAGGGGCACAACTTCGACAATGACGCACTTGGCCAAAAAGGGCGTATGCGTTTTCTCCTGAATATATTCAGGAGAAAACGCATACGCCCTTTTTGGCCAAGCAAGCAAGCGGGCAATGCAAATCTGCACTACAAAGAAGTATCACTTCCCACCGGTCAAAAGGGACATCCACAAAATGTGTAAGAACAAGAAAGGCAAGACAGGCCCTGAAGAACAGGGAGCCTTGTTATGCTGATGGGCGGGATGTAAATTGCCAACTGCCTCTCTGGAGGAGTGCATTCTGTTCCCTAAAACAAGTAAAGAACAGAGCTACAGAGCCAAGGGCACTACCAGTCTAGGGAATATACCTTGGGAAAACTGAAAATCAATAAGACAGAGCCACCCCAAAATTTAGGGCTGCACTGCATACAAGGACCTCAACTTGGATACACCTTAAGTATCCCAGAAAATATAAACATGGTTCAAAAAATTGTGGTACTTACGTATGATGGAATATCCCTCAGCCATGAAATCAATGACATGAGACCAGTAGCAGCAAAATGGGTGGATTCAGGTACGATGATTCTAAGTGAAATAAGTCACACAGAAAAAGAAACTTATCATAAGATATCACTTATGAAGATCCTGTAAACATGGCTACACTTGAACTGAGTTAGGAAAGAGAACAGTGTCTCACATTTAGAAAACACTCTTATACCTGCTTAAGGGGGAAGGAGAGGTGGGGTGATGCATAAAACCAGAGTTTGATATAAGCACATGTACCGTTCCAAAAACCAACTATGGAATAGACAAGACCTACACCTTCCTCAGTGAAAGGGACTCAAAACCCCATATTTCCCGCAGAGGAAAATATCTGACTAGTAAGAATCTTAAAACCTATGTATTGATATGGATCCGTAAGGGAATCAAGTGTGTCTAGACTGGCATAAACATGGCAGCGAGAATCAGCTCAAACCCACTATAAAAAGGAATTTCAAAAACAAAACAAAAAAACTGGGAAATTCTTTACAATTCCTTCAGGGTCTCTGATGAAAGCTGGAATGACCCTATCTACAATGACAGCTGGATGTGGCATAAGGAGGGACACTTGGGACTGAGACGATTGGTGAGATTGGGTGAGCAAATTCAGACCCTTTAAAGCAATAATGCATGGCACCCATTCCATGGGTCCGAACTCTCCAGGTTGAAGGGAATATTACTACAGCTATAACATGTGCGGGAAACCTAGAGAACGGACACACTGTAAATACGAAAGGTTTCTAAAACTCAAAGAATAAACCCTCTCCTGGTGCTCCGGTTTGACTTTCCGGCTGCTTTACTATCAACCTCCCAACTTGGAGAGACAGCCCCTTTAACCTCTTGGTTCGCACAGGTTGCCAATTTGGCAGAGGATGAAAGGGAAGAGGGAGAACCAATGAGAGAGTAGCTGTTAGGCATTTGGATGGGCACATATCACTGTAATTTCCCGGCAGGAAGAAGAATTAACCAAATTCTCAGCCACCCACCGGGAACCAGTATAGGTCCGGAACCAAAATTTTGGACTTGCGGTCAGCTCTCCAAAAACGAGTTGAAAAATGGAGCTCAGGGACACAGCAATTCACAAACTGGCCGAGTAATAAAGGACAACTATCGTCCAAAAATCTGTTGACGGAAGGCAACGAGGCGGACTTGAAAGCGAGGCAGAATAGCAGGAAACAGATTTCAAGAGGTACGTTGGAATCGCCTTTAAAGCACAGGAAGAGGGGCACAACTTCGACAATGACGCACTTGGCCAAAAAGGGCGTATGCGTTTTCTCCTGAATATATTCAGGAGAAAACGCATACGCCCTTTTTGGCCAAGCAAGCAAGCGGGCAATGCAAATCTGCACTACAAAGAAGTATCACTTCCCACCGGTCAAAAGGGACATCCACAAAATGTGTAAGAACAAGAAAGGCAAGACAGGCCCTGGAGAACAGGGAGCCTTGTTATGCTGATGGGCGGGATGTAAATTGCCAACTGCCTCTCTGGAGGAGTGCATTCTGTTCGCTAAAACAAGTAAAGAACAGAGCTACAGAGCCAAGGGCACTACCAGTCTAGGGAATATACCTTGGGAAAACTGAAAATCAATAAGACAGAGCCACCCCAAAATTTAGGGCTGCACTGCATACAAGGACCTCAACTTGGATACACCTTAAGTATCCCAGAAAATATAAACATGGTTCAAAAAATTGTGGTACTTACGTACGATGGAATATCCCTCAGCCATGAAATCAATGTCATAAGACCAGTAGCAGCAAAATGGGTGGATTCAGGTACGATGATTCTAAGTGAAATAAGTCACACAGAAAAAGAAACTTATCATAAGATATCACTTATGAAGATCCTGTAAACATGGCTACACTTGAACTGAGTTAGGAAAGAGAACAGTGTCTCACATTTAGAAAACACTCTTATACCTGCTTAAGGGGGAAGGAGAGGTGGGGTGATGCATAAAACCAGAGTTTGATATAAGCACATGTACCGTTCCAAAAACCAACTATGGAATAGACAAGACCTACACCTTCCTCAGTGAAAGGGACTCAAAACCCCATATTTCCCGCAGAGGAAAATATCTGACTAGTAAGAATCTTAAAACCTATGTATTGATATGGATCCGTAAGGGAATCAAGTGTGTCTAGACTGGCATAAACATGGCAGCGAGAATCAGCTCAAACCCACTATAAAAAGGAATTTCAAAAACAAAACAAAAAAACTGGGAAATTCTTTACAATTCCTTCAGGGTCTCTGATGAAAGCTGGAATGACCCTATCTACAATGACAGCTGGATGTGGCATAAGGAGGGACACTTGGGACTGAGACGATTGGTGAGATTGGGTGAGCAAATTCAGACCCTTTAAAGCAATAATGCATGGCACCCATTCCATGGGTCCGAACTCTCCAGGTTGAAGGGAATATTACTACAGCTATAACATGTGCGGGAAACCTAGAGAACGGACACACTGTAAATACGAAAGGTTTCTAAAACTCAAAGAATAAACCCTCTCCTGGTGCTCCGGTTTGACTTTCCGGCTGCTTTACTATCAACCTCCCAACTTGGAGAGACAGCCCCTTTAACCTCTTGGTTCGCACAGGTTGCCAATTTGGCAGAGGATGAAAGGGAAGAGGGAGAACCAATGAGAGAGTAGCTGTTAGGCATTTGGATGGGCACATATCACTGTAATTTCCCGGCAGGAAGAAGAATTAACCAAATTCTCAGCCACCCACCGGGAACCAGTATAGGTCCGGAACCAAAATTTTGGACTTGCGGTCAGCTCTCCAAAAACGAGTTGAAAAATGGAGCTCAGGGACACAGCAATTCACAAACTGGCCGAGTAATAAAGGACAACTATCATCCAAAAATCTGTTGACGGAAGGCAACGAGGCGGACTTGAAAGCGAGGCAGAATAGCAGGGAACAGATTTCAAGAGGTACGTTGGAATCGCCTTTAAAGCACAGGAAGAGGGGCACAACTTCGACAATGACGCACTTGGCCAAAAAGGGCGTATGCGTTTTCTCCTGAATATATTCAGGAGAAAACGCATACGCCCTTTTTGGCCAAGCAAGCAAGCGGGCAATGCAAATCTGCACTACAAAGAAGTATCACTTCCCACCGGTCAAAAGGGACATCCACAAAATGTGTAAGAACAAGAAAGGCAAGACAGGCCCTGGAGAACAGGGAGCCTTGTTATGCTGATGGGCGGGATGTAAATTGCCAACTGCCTCTCTGGAGGAGTGCATTCTGTTCGCTAAAACAAGTAAAGAACAGAGCTACAGAGCCAAGGGCACTACCAGTCTAGGGAATATACCTTGGGAAAACTGAAAATCAATAAGACAGAGCCACCCCAAAATTTAGGGCTGCACTGCATACAAGGACCTCAACTTGGATACACCTTAAGTATCCCAGAAAATATAAACATGGTTCAAAAAATTGTGGTACTTACGTACGATGGAATATCCCTCAGCCATGAAATCAATGTCATAAGACCAGTAGCAGCAAAATGGGTGGATTCAGGTACGATGATTCTAAGTGAAATAAGTCACACAGAAAAAGAAACTTATCATAAGATATCACTTATGAAGATCCTGTAAACATGGCTACACTTGAACTGAGTTAGGAAAGAGAACAGTGTCTCACATTTAGAAAACACTCTTATACCTGCTTAAGTGGGAAGGAGAGGTGGGGTGATGCATAAAACCAGAGCTTGATATAAGCACAGGTACCGTTCCAAAAACCAACTATGGAATAGAAAAGACCTACACCTTCCTCAGTGAAAGGGACTCAAAACCCCATATTTCCTGCAGAGGAAAATATCTGACTAGTAAGAATCTTAAAACCTATGTATTGATATGTCTCTGTAAGGGAATCAAGTGTGTCTAGACTGGCATAAACATGGCAGTGAGAATCAGCTCAAACCCAATATAAAAAGGAATTTCAAAAACAAAACAAAAAAACTGGGAAATTCTTTACAATTCCTTCAGGGTCTCTGATGAAAGCTGGAATGACCCTATCTACAACGACAGCTGGATGTGGCATAATGAGGGACACTTGGGACTGAGACGATTGGTGAGATTGGGTGAGCAAATGCAGACCCTTTAAAGCAATAATGCATGGCACCCATTCCATGGGTCCGAACTCTCCAGGTTGAAGGGAATATTACTACAGCTATAACATGTGCGGGAAACCTAGAGAACGGACACACTGTGAATACGAAAGGTTTCTAAAACTCAAAGAATAAACCCTCTCCTGGTGCTCCGGTTTGACTTTCCGGCTGCTTTACTATCAACCTCCCAACTTGGAGAGACAGCCCCTTTAACCTCTTGGTTCGCACAGGTTGCCAATTTGGCAGAGGATGAAAGGGAAGAGGGAGAACCAATGAGAGAGTAGCTGTTAGGCATTTGGACGGGCACATATCACTGTAATTTCCCGGCAGGAAGAAGAATTAACCAAATTCTCAGCCACCCACCGGGAACCAGTATAGGTCAGGAACCAAAATTTTGGACTTGCGGTCAGCTTTCCAAAAACGAGTTGAAAAATGGAGCTCAGGGACACAGCAATTCACAAACTGGCCGAGTAATAAAGGACAACTATCGTCCAAAAATCTGTTGACGGAAGGCAACGAGGCGGACTTGAAAGCGAGGCAGAATAGCAGGAAACAGATTTCAAGAGGTACGTTGGAATCGCCTTTAAAGCACAGGAAGAGGGGCACAACTTCGACAATGATGCACTTGGCCAAAAAGGGCGTATGCGTTTTCTCCTGAATATATTCAGGAGAAAACGCATACGCCCTTTTTGGCCAAGCAAGCAAGCGGGCAATGCAAATCTGCACTACAAAGAAGTATCACTTCCCACCGGTCAAAAGGGACATCCACAAAATGTGTAAGAACAAGAAAGGCAAGACAGGCCCTGGAGAACAGGGAGCCTTGTTATGCTGATGGGCGGGATGTAAATTGCCAACTGCCTCTCTGGAGGAGTGCATTCTGTTCCCTAAAACAAGTAAAGAACAGAGCTACAGAGCCAAGGGCACTACCAGTCTAGGGAATATACCTTGGGAAAACTGAAAATCAATAAGACAGAGCCACCCCAAAATTTAGGGCTGCACTGCATACAAGGACCTCAACTTGGATACACCTTAAGTATCCCAGAAAATATAAACATGGTTCAAAAAATTGTGGTACTTACGTACGATGGAATATCCCTCAGCCATGAAATCAATGTCATAAGACCAGTAGCAGCAAAATGGGTGGATTCAGGTACGATGATCCTAAGTGAAATAAGTCACACAGAAAAAGAAACTTATCATAAGATATCACTTATGAAGATCCTGTAAACATGGTTACACTTGAACTGAGTTAGGAAAGAGAACAGTGTCTCACATTTAGAAAACACTCTTATACCTGCTTAAGGGGGAAGGAGAGGTGGGGTGATGCATAAAACCAGAGTTTGATATAAGCACAGGTACCGTTCCAAAAACCAACTATGGAATAGAAAAGACCTACACCTTCCTCAGTGAAAGGGACTCAAAACCCCATATTTCCTGCAGAGGAAAATATCTGACTAGTAAGAATCTTAAAACCTATGTATTGATATGTCTCTGTAAGGGAATCAAGTGTGTCTAGACTGGCATAAACATGGCAGTGAGAATCAGCTCAAACCCACTATAAAAAGGAATTTCAAAAACAAAACAAAAAAACTGGGAAATTCTTTACAATTCCTTCAGGGTCTCTGATGAAAGCTGGAATGACCCTATCTACAACGACAGCTGGATGTGGCATAAGGAGGGACACTTGGGACTGAGACGATTGGTGAGATTGGGTGAGCAAATGCAGACGCTTTAAAGCAATAATGCATGGCACCCATTCCATGGGTCCGAACTCTCCAGGTTGAAGGGAATATTACTACAGCTATAACATGTGCGGGAAACCTAGAGAACGGACACACTGTGAATACGAAAGGTTTCTAAAACTCAAAGAATAAACCCTCTCCTGGTGCTCCGGTTTGACTTTCCGGCTGCTTTACTATCAACCTCCCAACTTGGAGAGACAGCCCCTTTAACCTCTTGGTTCGCACAGGTTGCCAATTTGGCAGAGGATGAAAGGGAAGAGGGAGAACCAATGAGAGAGTAGCTGTTAGGCATTTGGACGGGCACATATCACTGTAATTTCCCGGCAGGAAGAAGAATTAACCAAATTCTCAGCCACCCACCGGGAACCAGTATAGGTCCGGAACCAAAATTTTGGACTTGCGGTCAGCTTTCCAAAAACGAGTTGAAAAATGGAGCTCAGGGACACAGCAATTCACAAACTGGCCGAGTAATAAAGGACAACTATTGTCCAAAAATCTGTTGACGGAAGGCAACGAGGCGGACTTGAAAGCGAGGCAGAATAGCAGGAAACAGATTTCAAGAGGTACGTTGGAATCGCCTTTAAAGCACAGGAAGAGGGGCACAACTTCGACAATGATGCACTTGGCCAAAAAGGGCGTATGCGTTTTCTCCTGAATATATTCAGGAGAAAACGCATACGCCCTTTTTGGCCAAGCAAGCAAGCGGGCAATGCAAATCTGCACTACAAAGAAGTATCACTTCCCACCGGTCAAAAGGGACATCCACAAAATGTGTAAGAACAAGAAAGGCAAGACAGGCCCTGGAGAACAGGGAGCCTTGTTATGCTGATGGGCGGGATGTAAATTGCCAACTGCCTCTCTGGAGGAGTGCATTCTGTTCCCTAAAACAAGTAAAGAACAGAGCTACAGAGCCAAGGGCACTACCAGTCTAGGGAATATACCTTGGGAAAACTGAAAATCAATAAGACAGAGCCACCCCAAAATTTAGGGCTGCACTGCATACAAGGACCTCAACTTGGATACACCTTAAGTATCCCAGAAAATATAAACATGGTTCAAAAAATTGTGGTACTTACGTACGATGGAATATCCCTCAGCCATGAAATCAATGTCATAAGACCAGTAGCAGCAAAATGGGTGGATTCAGGTACGATGATCCTAAGTGAAATAAGTCACACAGAAAAAGAAACTTATCATAAGATATCACTTATGAAGATCCTGTAAACATGGCTACACTTGAACTGAGTTAGGAAAGAGAACAGTGTCTCACATTTAGAAAACACTCTTATACCTGCTTAAGGGGGAAGGAGAGGTGGGGTGATGCATAAAACCAGAGCTTGATATAAGCACAGGTACCGTTCCAAAAACCAACTATGGAATAGAAAAGACCTACACCTTCCTCAGTGAAAGGGACTCAAAACCCCATATTTCCTGCAGAGGAAAATATCTGACTAGTAAGAATCTTAAAACCTATGTATTGATATGTCTCTGTAAGGGAATCAAGTGTGTCTAGACTGGCATAAACATGGCAGTGAGAATCAGCTCAAACCCAATATAAAAAGGAATTTCAAAAACAAAACAAAAAAACTGGGAAATTCTTTACAATTCCTTCAGGGTCTCTGATGAAAGCTGGAATGACCCTATCTACAACGACAGCTGGATGTGGCATAAGGAGGGACACTTGGGACTGAGACGATTGGTGAGATTGGGTGAGCAAATGCAGACCCTTTAAAGCAATAATGCATGGCACCCATTCCATGGGTCCGAACTCTCCAGGTTGAAGGGAATATTACTACAGCTATAACATGTGCGGGAAACCTAGAGAACGGACACACTGTGAATACGAAAGGTTTCTAAAACTCAAAGAATAAACCCTCTCCTGGTGCTCCGGTTTGACTTTCCGGCTGCTTTACTATCAACCTCCCAACTTGGAGAGACAGCCCCTTTAACCTCTTGGTTCGCACAGGTTGCCAATTTGGCAGAGGATGAAAGGGAAGAGGGAGAACCAATGAGAGAGTAGCTGTTAGGCATTTGGACGGGCACATATCACTGTAATTTCCCGGCAGGAAGAAGAATTAACCAAATTCTCAGCCACCCACCGGGAACCAGTATAGGTCCGGAACCAAAATTTTGGACTTGCGGTCAGCTTTCCAAAAACGAGTTGAAAAATGGAGCTCAGGGACACAGCAATTCACAAACTGGCCGAGTAATAAAGGACAACTATCGTCCAAAAATCTGTTGACGGAAGGCAACGAGGCGGACTTGAAAGCGAGGCAGAATAGCAGGAAACAGATTTCAAGAGGTACGTTGGAATCGCCTTTAAAGCACAGGAAGAGGGGCACAACTTCGACAATGATGCACTTGGCCAAAAAGGGCGTATGCGTTTTCTCCTGAATATATTCAGGAGAAAACGCATACGCCCTTTTTGGCCAAGCAAGCAAGCGGGCAATGCAAATCTGCACTACAAAGAAGTATCACTTCCCACCGGTCAAAAGGGACATCCACAAAATGTGTAAGAACAAGAAAGGCAAGACAGGCCCTGGAGAACAGGGAGCCTTGTTATGCTGATGGGCGGGATGTAAATTGCCAACTGCCTCTCTGGAGGAGTGCATTCTGTTCCCTAAAACAAGTAAAGAACAGAGCTACAGAGCCAAGGGCACTACCAGTCTAGGGAATATACCTTGGGAAAACTGAAAATCAATAAGACAGAGCCACCCCAAAATTTAGGGCTGCACTGCATACAAGGACCTCAACTTGGATACACCTTAAGTATCCCAGAAAATATAAACATGGTTCAAAAAATTGTGGTACTTACGTACGATGGAATATCCCTCAGCCATGAAATCAATGTCATAAGACCAGTAGCAGCAAAATGGGTGGATTCAGGTACGATGATCCTAAGTGAAATAAGTCACACAGAAAAAGAAACTTATCTTAAGATATCACTTATGAAGATCCTGTAAACATGGCTACACTTGAACTGAGTTAGGAAAGAGAACAGTGTCTCACATTTAGAAAACACTCTTATACCTGCTTAAGGGGGAAGGAGAGGTGGGGTGATGCATAAAACCAGAGTTTGATATAAGCACAGGTACCGTTCCAAAAACCAACTATGGAATAGAAAAGACCTACACCTTCCTCAGTGAAAGGGACTCAAAACCCCATATTTCCTGCAGAGGAAAATATCTGACTAGTAAGAATCTTAAAACCTATGTATTGATATGTCTCTGTAAGGGAATCAAGTGTGTCTAGACTGGCATAAACATGGCAGTGAGAATCAGCTCAAACCCACTATAAAAAGGAATTTCAAAAACAAAACAAAAAAACTGGGAAATTCTTTACAATTCCTTCAGGGTCTCTGATGAAAGCTGGAATGACCCTATCTACAACGACAGCTGGATGTGGCATAAGGAGGGACACTTGGGACTGAGACGATTGGTGAGATTGGGTGAGCAAATGCAGACCCTTTAAAGCAATAATGCATGGCACCCATTCCATGGGTCCGAACTCTCCAGGTTGAAGGGAATATTACTACAGCTATAACATGTGCGGGAAACCTAGAGAACGGACACACTGTGAATACGAAAGGTTTCTAAAACTCAAAGAATAAACCCTCTCCTGGTGCTCCGGTTTGACTTTCCGGCTGCTTTACTATCAACCTCCCAACTTGGAGAGACAGCCCCTTTAACCTCTTGGTTCGCACAGGTTGCCAATTTGGCAGAGGATGAAAGGGAAGAGGGAGAACCAATGAGAGAGTAGCTGTTAGGCATTTGGACGGGCACATATCACTGTAATTTCCCGGCAGGAAGAAGAATTAACCAAATTCTCAGCCACCCACCGGGAACCAGTATAGGTCCGGAACCAAAATTTTGGACTTGCGGTCAGCTTTCCAAAAACGAGTTGAAAAATGGAGCTCAGGGACACAGCAATTCACAAACTGGCCGAGTAATAAAGGACAACTATTGTCCAAAAATCTGTTGACGGAAGGCAACGAGGCGGACTTGAAAGCGAGGCAGAATAGCAGGAAACAGATTTCAAGAGGTACGTTGGAATCGCCTTTAAAGCACAGGAAGAGGGGCACAACTTCGACAATGATGCACTTGGCCAAAAAGGGCGTATGCGTTTTCTCCTGAATATATTCAGGAGAAAACGCATACGCCCTTTTTGGCCAAGCAAGCAAGCGGGCAATGCAAATCTGCACTACAAAGAAGTATCACTTCCCACCGGTCAAAAGGGACATCCACAAAATGTGTAAGAACAAGAAAGGCAAGACAGGCCCTGGAGAACAGGGAGCCTTGTTATGCTGATGGGCGGGATGTAAATTGCCAACTGCCTCTCTGGAGGAGTGCATTCTGTTCCCTAAAACAAGTAAAGAACAGAGCTACAGAGCCAAGGGCACTACCAGTCTAGGGAATATACCTTGGGAAAACTGAAAATCAATAAGACAGAGCCACCCCAAAATTTAGGGCTGCACTGCATACAAGGACCTCAACTTGGATACACCTTAAGTATCCCAGAAAATATAAACATGGTTCAAAAAATTGTGGTACTTACGTACGATGGAATATCCCTCAGCCATGAAATCAATGTCATAAGACCAGTAGCAGCAAAATGGGTGGATTCAGGTACGATGATCCTAAGTGAAATAAGTCACACAGAAAAAGAAACTTATCATAAGATATCACTTATGAAGATCCTGTAAACATGGCTACACTTGAACTGAGTTAGGAAAGAGAACAGTGTCTCACATTTAGAAAACACTCTTATACCTGCTTAAGGGGGAAGGAGAGGTGGGGTGATGCATAAAACCAGAGTTTGATATAAGCACAGGTACCGTTCCAAAAACCAACTATGGAATAGAAAAGACCTACACCTTCCTCAGTGAAAGGGACTCAAAACCCCATATTTCCTGCAGAGGAAAATATCTGACTAGTAAGAATCTTAAAACCTATGTATTGATATGTCTCTGTAAGGGAATCAAGTGTGTCTAGACTGGCATAAACATGGCAGTGAGAATCAGCTCAAACCCACTATAAAAAGGAATTTCAAAAACAAAACAAAAAAACTGGGAAATTCTTTACAATTCCTTCAGGGTCTCTGATGAAAGCTGGAATGACCCTATCTACAACGACAGCTGGATGTGGCATAAGGAGGGACAATTGGGACTGAGACGATTGGTGAGATTGGGTGAGCAAATGCAGACCCTTTAAAGCAATAATGCATGGCACCCATTCCATGGGTCCGAACTCTCCAGGTTGAAGGGAATATTACTACAGCTATAACATGTGCGGGAAACCTAGAGAACGGACACACTGTGAATACGAAATGTTTCTAAAACTCAAAGAATAAACCCTCTCCTGGTGCTCCGGTTTGACTTTCCGGCTGCTTTACTATCAACCTCCCAACTTGGAGAGACAGCCCCTTTAACCTCTTGGTTCGCACAGGTTGCCAATTTGGCAGAGGATGAAAGGGAAGAGGGAGAACCAATGAGAGAGTAGCTGTTAGGCATTTGGACGGGCACATATCACTGTAATTTCCCGGCAGGAATAAGAATTAACCAAATTCTCAGCCACCCACCGGGAACCAGTATAGGTCCGGAACCAAAATTTTGGACTTGCGGTCAGCTTTCCAAAAACGAGTTGAAAAATGGAGCTCAGGGACACAGCAATTCACAAACTGGCCGAGTAATAAAGGACAACTATTGTCCAAAAATCTGTTGACGGAAGGCAACGAGGCGGACTTGAAAGCGAGGCAGAATAGCAGGAAACAGATTTCAAGAGGTACGTTGGAATCGCCTTTAAAGCACAGGAAGAGGGGCACAACTTCGACAATGATGCACTTGGCCAAAAAGGGCGTATGCGTTTTCTCCTGAATATATTCAGGAGAAAACGCATACGCCCTTTTTGGCCAAGCAAGCAAGCGGGCAATGCAAATCTGCACTACAAAGAAGTATCACTTCCCACCGGTCAAAAGGGACATCCACAAAATGTGTAAGAACAAG
This sequence comes from Hyperoodon ampullatus, assembly GCF_949752795.1. Lineage (NCBI taxonomy): Eukaryota > Metazoa > Chordata > Mammalia > Artiodactyla > Ziphiidae > Hyperoodon > Hyperoodon ampullatus. Next base: position 318,307 of record NW_027640363.1, read on the forward strand.
AAAGGCAAGACAGGCCCTGGAGAACAGGGAGCCTTGTTATGCTGATGGGCGGGATGTAAATTGCCAACTGCCTCTCTGGAGGAGTGCATTCTGTTCCCTAAAACAAGTAAAGAACAGAGCTACAGAGCCAAGGGCACTACCAGTCTAGGGAATATACCTTGGGAAAACTGAAAATCAATAAGACAGAGCCACCCCAAAATTTAGGGCTGCACTGCATACAAGGACCTCAACTTGGATACACCTTAAGTATCCCAGAAAATATAAACATGGTTCAAAAAATTGTGGTACTTACGTACGATGGAATATCCCTCAGCCATGAAATCAATGTCATAAGACCAGTAGCAGCAAAATGGGTGGATTCAGGTACGATGATCCTAAGTGAAATAAGTCACACAGAAAAAGAAACTTATCATAAGATATCACTTATGAAGATCCTGTAAACATGGCTACACTTGAACTGAGTTAGGAAAGAGAACAGTGTCTCACATTTAGAAAACACTCTTATACCTGCTTAAGGGGGAAGGAGAGGTGGGGTGATGCATAAAACCAGAGTTTGATATAAGCACAGGTACCGTTCCAAAAACCAACTATGGAATAGAAAAGACCTACACCTTCCTCAGTGAAAGGGACTCAAAACCCCATATTTCCCGCAGAGGAAAATATCTGACTAGTAAGAATCTTAAAACCTATGTATTGATATGTCTCCGTAAGGGAATCAAGTGTGTCTAGACTGGCATAAACATGGCAGTGAGAATCAGCTCAAACCCACTATAAAAAGGAATTTCAAAAACAAAACAAAAAAACTGGGAAATTCTTTACAATTCCTTCAGGGTCTCTGATGAAAGCTGGAATGACCCTATCTACAACGACAGCTGGATGTGGCATAAGGAGGGACACTTGGGACTGAGACGATTGGTGAGATTGGGTGAGCAAATGCAGACCATTTAAAGCAATAATGCATGGCACCCATTCCATGGGTCCGAACTCTCCAGGTTGAAGGGAATATTACTACAGCTATAACATGTGCGGGAAACCTAGAGAACGGACACACTGTCAATACGAAAGGTTTCTAAAACTCAAAGAATAAACCCTCTCCTGGTGCTCCGGTTTGACTTTCCGGCTGCTTTACTATCAACCTCCCAACTTGGAGAGACAGCCCCTTTAACCTCTTGGTTCGCACAGGTTGCCAATTTGGCAGAGGATGAAAGGGAAGAGGGAGAACCAATGAGAGAGTAGCTGTTAGGCATTTGGACGGGCACATATCACTGTAATTTCCCGGCAGGAAGAAGAATTAACCAAATTCTCAGCCACCCACCGGGAACCAGTATAGGTCCGGAACCAAAATTTTGGACTTGCGGTCAGCTTTCCAAAAACGAGTTGAAAAATGGAGCTCAGGGACACAGCAATTCACAAACTGGCCGAGTAATAAAGGACAACTATCGTCCAAAAATCTGTTGACGGAAGGCAACGAGGCAGACTTGAAAGCGAGGCAGAATAGCAGGAAACAGATTTCAAGAGGTACGTTGGAATCGCCTTTAAAGCACAGGAAGAGGGGCACAACTTCGACAATGATGCACTTGGCCAAAAAGGGCGTATGCGTTTTCTCCTGAATATATTCAGGAGAAAACGCATACGCCCTTTTTGGCCAAGCAAGCAAGCGGGCAATGCAAATCTGCACTACAAAGAAGTATCACTTCCCACCGGTCAAAAGGGACATCCACAAAATGTGTAAGAACAAGAAAGGCAAGACAGGCCCTGGAGAACAGGGAGCCTTGTTATGCTGATGGGCGGGATGTAAATTGCCAACTGCCTCTCTGGAGGAGTGCATTCTGTTCCCTAAAACAAGTAAAGAACAGAGCTACAGAGCCAAGGGCACTACCAGTCTAGGGAATATACCTTGGGAAAACTGAAAATCAATAAGACAGAGCCACCCCAAAATTTAGGGCTGCACTGCATACAAGGACCTCAACTTGGATACACCTTAAGTATCCCAGAAAATATAAACATGGTTCAAAAAATTGTGGTACTTACGTATGATGGAATATCCCTCAGCCATGAAATCAATGTCATAAGACCAGTAGCAGCAAAATGGGTGGATTCAGGTACGATGATCCTAAGTGAAATAAGTCACACAGAAAAAGAAACTTATCATAAGATATCACTTATGAAGATCCTGTAAACATGGCTACACTTGAACTGAGTTAGGAAAGAGAACAGTGTCTCACATTTAGAAAACACTCTTATACCTGCTTAAGGGGGAAGGAGAGGTGGGGTGATGCATAAAACCAGAGTTTGATATAAGCACAGGTACCGTTCCAAAAACCAACTATGGAATAGAAAAGACCTACACCTTCCTCAGTGAAAGGGACTCAAAACCCCATATTTCCCGCAGAGGAAAATATCTGACTAGTAAGAATCTTAAAACCTATGTATTGATATGTCTCTGTAAGGGAATCAAGTGTGTCTAGACTGGCATAAACATGGCAGTGGGAATCAGCTCAAACCCACTATAAAAAGGAATTTCAAAAACAAAACAAAAAAACTGGGAAATTCTTTACAATTCCTTCAGGGTCTCTGATGAAAGCTGGAATGACCCTATCTACAACGACAGCTGGATGTGGCATAAGGAGGGACACTTGGGACTGAGACGATTGGTGAGATTGGGTGAGCAAATGCAGACCCTTTAAAGCAATAATGCATGGCACCCATTCCATGGGTCCGAACTCTCCAGGTTGAAGGGAATATTACTACAGCTATAACATGTGCGGGAAACCTAGAGAACGGACACACTGTGAATACGAAAGGTTTCTAAAACTCAAAGAATAAACCCTCTCCTGGTGCTCCGGTTTGACTTTCCGGCTGCTTTACTATCAACCTCCCAACTTGGAGAGACAGCCCCTTTAACCTCTTGGTTCGCACAGGTTGCCAATTTGGCAGAGGATGAAAGGGAAGAGGGAGAACCAATGAGAGAGTAGCTGTTAGGCATTTGGACGGGCACATATCACTGTAATTTCCCGGCAGGAAGAAGAATTAACCAAATTCTCAGCCACCCACCGGGAACCAGTATAGGTCCTGAACCAAAATTTTGGACTTGCGGTCAGCTCACCAAAAACGAGTTGAAAAATGGAGCTCAGGGGCACAGCAATTCACAAACTGGCCGAGTAATAAAGGACAACTATCGTCCAAAAATCTGTTGAGGGAAGGCAACGAGGCGGACTTGAAAGCGAGGCAGAATAGCAGGAAACAGATTTCAAGAGGTACGTTGGAATCGCCTTTAAAGCACAGGAAGAGGGGCACAACTTCGACAATGATGCACTTGGCCAAAAAGGGCGTATGCGTTTTCTCCTGAATATATTCAGGAGAAAACGCATACGCCCTTTTTGGCCAAGCAAGCAAGCGGGCAATGCAAATCTGCACTACAAAGAAGTATCACTTCCCACCGGTCAAAAGGGACATCCACAAAATGTGTAAGAACAAGAAAGGCAAGACAGGCCCTGGAGAACAGGGAGCCTTGTTATGCTGATGGGCGGGATGTAAATTGCCAACTGCCTCTCTGGAGGAGTGCATTCTGTTCCCTAAAACAAGTAAAGAACAGAGCTACAGAGCCAAGGGCACTACCAGTCTAGGGAATATACCTTGGGAAAACTGAAAATCAATAAGACAGAGCCACCCCAAAATTTAGGGCTGCACTGCATACAAGGACCTCAACTTGGATACACCTTAAGTATCCCAGAAAATATAAACATGGTTCAAAAAATTGTGGTGCCCCGGTCTGGGAGGATCCCATATGCCGTGGAGCGGCTGGGCCCGTGAGCCATGGCTGCTGAGCCTGCGCATCCGGAGCCTGTGCTCCGAAACGGGAGAGGCCACAACAGTGAGAGGCCCGCATACCACAAAAAAAAAAAAAAAAAAAAAAAAAAATTGTGGTACTTACGTACGATGGAATATCCCTCAGCCATGAAATCAATGTCATAAGACCAGTAGCAGCAAAATGGGTGGATTCAGGTACGATGATTCTAAGTGAAATAAGTCACACAGAAAAAGAAACTTATCATAAGATATCACTTATGAAGATCCTGTAAACATGGCTACACTTGAACTGAGTTAGGAAAGAGAACAGTGTCTCACATTTAGAAAACACTCTTATACCTGCTTAAGGGGGAAGGAGAGGTGGGGTGATGCATAAAACCAGAGTTTGATATAAGCACAGGTACCGTTCCAAAAACCAACTATGGAATAAACAGGACCTACACCGTCCTCAGTGAAAGGGACTCAAAACCCCATATTTCCCGCAGAGGAAAATATCTGACTAGTAAGAATCTTAAAACCTATTTATTGATATGTCTCCGTAAGGGAATCAAGTGTGTCTAGACTGGCATAAACATGGCAGCGAGAATCAGCTCAAACCCACTATAAAAAGGAATTTCAAAAACAAAACAAAAAAACTGGGAAATTCTTTACAATTCCTTCAGGGTCTCTGATGAAAGCTGGAATGACCCTATCTACAACGACAGCTGGATGTGGCATAAGGAGGGACACTTGGGACTGAGACGATTGGTGAGATTGGGTGAGCAAATGCAGACCCTTTAAAGCAATAATGCATGGCACCCATTCCATGGGTCCGAACTCTCCAGGTTGAAGGGAATATTACTACAGCTATAACATGTGCGGGAAACCTAGAGAACGGACACACTGTGAATATGAAAGGTTTCTAAAACTCAACGAATAGTCCCTCTCCTGGTGCTCCGGTTTGACTTTCCGTCTGCTTTACTATCAACCTCCCAACTTGGAGAGACAGCCCCTTTAACCTCTTGGTTCGCACAGGTTGCCAATTTGGCAGAGGATGAAAGGGAAGAGGGAGAACCAATGAGAGAGTAGCTGTTAGGCATTTGGACGGGCACATATCACTGTAATTTCCCGGCAGGAAGAAGAATTAACCAAATTCTCAGCCACCCACCGGGAACCAGTATAGGTCCTGAACCAAAATTTTGGACTTGCGGTCAGCTCACCAAAAACGAGTTGAAAAATGGAGCTCAGGGGCACAGCAATTCACAAACTGGCCGAGTAATAAAGGACAACTATCGTCCAAAAATCTGTTGAGGGAAGGCAACGAGGCGGACTTGAAAGCGAGGCAGAATAGCAGGAAACAGATTTCAAGAGGTACGTTGGAATCGCCTTTAAAGCACAGGAAGAGGGGCACAACTTCGACAATGACGCACTTGGCCAAAAAGGGCGTATGCGTTTTCTCCTGAATATATTCAGGAGAAAATGCATACGCCCTTTTTGGCCAAGCAAGCAAGCGGGCAATGAAAATCTGCACTACAAAGAAGTATCACTTCCCACCGGTCAAAAGGGACATCCACAAAATGTGTAAGAACAAGAAAGGCAAGACAGGCCCTGGAGAACAGGGAGCCTTGTTATGCTGATGGGCGGGATGTAAATTGCCAACTGCCTCTCTGGAGGAGTGCATTCTGTTCCCTAAAACAAGTAAAGAACAGAGCTACAGAGCCAAGGGCACAACCAGTCTAGGGAATATACCTTGGAAAAACTGAAAATCAATAAGACAGAGCCACCCCAAAATTTAGGGCTGCACTGCATACAAGGACCTCAACTTGGATACACCTTAAGTATCCCAGAAAATATAAACATGGTTCAAAAAATTGTGGTACTTACGTACGATGGAATATCCCTCAGCCATGAAATCAATGTCATAAGACCAGTAGCAGCAAAATGGGTGGATTCTGGTACGATGATTCTAAGTGAAATAAGTCACACAGAAAAAGAAACTTATCATAAGATATCACTTATGAAGATCCTGTAAACATGGCTACACTTGAACTGAGTTAGGAAAGAGAACAGTGTCTCACATTTAGAAAACACTCTTATACCTGCTTAAGGGGGAAGGAGAGGTGGGGTGATGCATAAAACCAGAGTTTGATATAAGCACAGGTACCGTTCCAAAAACCAACTATGGAATAGACAAGACCTACACCTTCCTCAGTGAAAGGGACTCAAAACCCCATATTTCCTGCTGAGGAAAATATCTGACTAGTAAGAATCTTAAAACCTATGTATTGATATGTCTCCGTAAGGGAATCAAGTGTGTCTAGACTGGCATAAACATGGCAGCGAGAATCAGCTCAAACCCACTATAAAAAGGAATTTCAAAAACAAAACAAAAAAACTGGGAAATTCTTTACAATTCCTTCAGGGTCTCTGATGAAAGCTGGAATGACCCTATCTACAACGACAGCTGGATGTGGCATAAGGAGGGACACTTGGGACTGAGACGATTGGTGAGATTGGGTGAGCAAATGCAGACCCTTTAAAGCAATAATGCATGGCACCCATTCCATGGGTCCGAACTCTCCAGGTTGAAGGGAATATTACTACAGCTATAACATGTGCGGGAAACCTAGAGAACGGACACACTGTGAATACGAAAGGTTTCTAAAACTCAACGAATAGTCCCTCTCCTGGTGCTCCAGTTTGACTTTCCGTCTGGTTTACTATCAACCTCCCAACTTGGAGAGACAGCCCCTTTAACCTCTTGGTTCGCACAGGTTGCCAATTTGGCAGAGGATGAAAGGGAAGAGGGAGAACCAATGAGAGAGTAGCTGTTAGGCATTTGGACGGGCACATATCACTGTAATTTCCCGGCAGGAAGAAGAATTAACCAAATTCTCAGCCACCCACCGGGAACCAGTATAGGTCCTGAACCAAAATTTTGGACTTGCGGTCAGCTCACCAAAAACGAGTTGAAAAATGGAGCTCAGGGGCACAGCAATTCACAAACTGGCCGAGTAATAAAGGACAACTATCGTCCAAAAATCTGTTGAGGGAAGGCAACGAGGCGGACTTGAAAGCGAGGCAGAATAGCAGGAAACAGATTTCAAGAGGTACGTTGGAATCGCCTTTAAAGCACAGGAAGAGGGGCACAACTTCGACAATGATGCACTTGGCCAAAAAGGGCGTATGCGTTTTCTTCTGAATATATTCAGGAGAAAACGCATACGCCCTTTTTGGCCAAGCAAGCAAGCGGGCAATGCAAATCTGCACTACAAAGAAGTATCACTTCCCACCGGTCAAAAGGGACATCCACAAAATGTGTAAGAACAAGAAAGGCAAGACAGGCCCTGGAGAACAGGGAGCCTTGTTATGCTGATGGGCGGGATGTAAATTGCCAACTGCCTCTCTGGAGGAGTGCATTCTGTTCCCTAAAACAAGTAAAGAACAGAGCTACAGAGCCAAGGGCACTACCAGTCTAGGGAATATACCTTGGGAAAACTGAAAATCAATAAGACAGAGCCACCCCAAAATTTAGGGCTGCACTGCATACAAGGACCTCAACTTGGATACACCTTAAGTATCCCAGAAAATATAAACATGGTTCAAAAAATTGTGGTACTTACGTACGATGGAATATCCCTCAGCCATGAAATCAATGTCATAAGACCAGTAGCAGCAAAAGGGGTGGATTCAGGTACGATGATTCTAAGTGAAATAAGTCACACAGAAAAAGAAACTTATCATAAGATATCACTTATGAAGATCCTGTAAATATGGCTACACTTGAACTGAGTTAGGAAAGAGAACAGTGTCTCACATTTAGAAAACACTCTTATACCTGCTTAAGGGGGAAGGAGAGGTGGGGTGATGCATAAAACCAGAGTTTGATATAAGCACAGGTACCGTTCCAAAAACCAACTATGGAATAGACAAGACCTACACCGTCCTCAGTGAAAGGGACTCAAAATCCCATATTTCCCACAGAGGAAAATATCTGACTAGTAAGAATCTTAAAACCTATGTATTGATATGTCTCCGTAAGGGAATCAAGTGTGTCTAGACTGGCATAAACATGGCAGCGAGAATCAGCTCAAACCCACTATAAAAAGGAATTTCAAAAACAAAACAAAAAAACTGGGAAATTCTTTACAATTCCTTCAGGGTCTCTGATGAAAGCTGGAATGACCCTATCTACAATGACAGCTGGATGTGGCATAAGGAGGGACACTTGGGACTGAGACGATTGGTGAGATTGGGTGAGCAAATGCAGACCCTTTAAAGCAATAATGCATGGCACCCATTCCATGGGTCCGAACTCTCCAGGTTGAAGGGAATATTACTACAGCTATAACATGTGCGGGAAACCTAGAGAACGGACACACTGTGAATACGAAAGGTTTCTAAAACTCAACGAATAGTCCCTCTCCTGGTGCTCCGGTTTGACTTTCCGTCTGCTTTACTATCAACCTCCCAACTTGGGGAGACAGCCCCTTTAACCTCTTGGTTCGCACTGGTTGCCAATTTGGCAGAGGATGAAAGGGAAGGGGAGAACCAATGAGAGAGTAGCTGTTAGGCATTTGGACGGGCACATATCACTGTAATTTCCCGGCAGGAAGAAGAATTAACCAAATTCTCAGCCACCCACCGGGAACCAGTATAGGTCCTGAACCAAAATTTTGGACTTGCGGTCAGCTCACAAAAAACGAGTTGAAAAATGGAGCTCAGGGGCACAGCAATTCACAAACTGGCCGAGTAATAAAGGACACCTATCGTCCAAAAATCTGTTGAGGGAAGGCAACTAGGCGGACTTGAAAGTGAGGCAGAATAGCAGGAAACAGATTTCAAGAGGTACGTTGGAATCGCCTTTAAAGCACAGGAAGAGGGGCACAACTTCGACAATGACGCACTTGGCCAAAAAGGGCGTATGCGTTTTCTCCTGAATATATTCAGGAGAAAACGCATACGCCCTTTTTGGCCAAGCAAGCAAGTGGGCAATGCAAATCTGCACTACAAAGAAGTATCACTTCCCACCGGTCAAAAGGGACATCCACAAAATGTGTAAGAACAAGAAAGGCAAGACAGGCCCTGGAGAACAGGGAGCCTTGTTATGCTGATGGGCGGGATGTAAATTGCCAACTGCCTCTCTGGAGGAGTGCATTCTGTTCCCTAAAACAAGTAAAGAACAGAGCTACAGAGCCAAGGGCACTACCAGTCTAGGGAATATACCTTGGGAAAACTGAAAATCAATAGACAGAGCCACCCCAAAATTTAGGGCTGCACTGCATACAAGGACCTCAACTTGGATACACCTTAAGTATCCCAGAAAATATAAACATGGTTCAAAAAATTGTGGTACTTACGTACGATGGAATATCCCTCAACCATGAAATCAATGTCATAAGACCAGTAGCAGCAAAATGGGTGGATTCAGGTACGATGATTCTAAGTGAAATAAGTCACACAGAAAAAGAAACTTATCATAAGATATCACTTATGAAGATCCTGTAAACATGGCTACACTTGAACTGAGTTAGGAAAGAGAACAATGTCTCACATTTAGAAAACACTCTTATACCTGCTTAAGGGGGAAGGAGAGGTGGGGTGATGCATAAAACCAGAGTTTGATATAAGCACAGGTACCGTTCCAAAAACCAACTATGGAATAGACAAGACCTACACCTTCCTCAGTGAAAGGGACTCAAAACCCCATATTTCCCGCAGAGGAAAATATCTGACTAGTAAGAATCTTAAAACCTATGTATTGATATGTCTCCGTAAGGGAATCAAGTGTGTCTAGACTGGCATAAACATGGCAGCGAGAATCAGCTCAAACCCACTATAAAAAGGAATTTCAAAAACAAAACAAAAAAACTGGGAAATTCTTTACAATTCCTTCAGGGTCTCTGATGAAAGCTGGAATGACCCTATCTACAATGACAGCTGGATGTGGCATAAGTAGGGACACTTGGGACTGAGACGATTGGTGAGATTGGGTGAGCAAATTCAGACCCTTTAAAGCAATAATGCATGGCACCCATTCCATGGGTCTGAACTCTCCAGGTTGAAGGGAATATTACTACAGCTATAACATGTGCGGGAAACCTAGGGAACGGACACACTGTGAATACGAAAGGTTTCTAAAACTCAACGAATAGTCCTTCTCCTGGTGCTTTGGTTTGACTTTCCGTCTGCTTTACTATCAACCTCCCAACTTGGAGAGACAGCCCCTTTAACCTCTTGGTTCGCACAGGTTGCCAATTTGGCAGAGGATGAAAGGGAAGAGGGAGAACCAATGAGAGAGTAGCTGTTAGGCATTTGGACGGGCACATATCACTGTAATTTCCCGGCAGGAAGAAGAATTAACCAAATTCTCAGCCACCCACCGGGAACCAGTATAGGTCCTGAACCAAAATTTTGGACTTGCGGTCAGCTCACCTAAAACGAGTTGAAAAATGGAGCTCAGGGGCACAGCAATTCACAAACTGGCTGAGTAATAAAGGACAACTATCGTCCAAAAATCTGTTGAGGGAAGGCAACGAGGCGGACTTGAAAGCGAGGCAGAATAGCAGGAAACAGATTTCAAGAGGTACGTTGGAATCGCCTTTAAAGCACAGGAAGAGGGGCACAACTTCGACAATGATGCACTTGGCCAAAAAGGGCGTATGCGTTTTCTCCTGAATATATTCAGGAGAAAACGCATACGCCCTTTTTGGCCAAGCAAGCAAGCGGGCAATGCAAATCTGCACTACAAAGAAGTATCACTTCCCACCGGTCAAAAGGGACATCCACAAAATATGTAAGAACAAGAAAGGCAAGACAGGCCCTGGAGAACAGGGAGCCTTGTTATGCTGATGGGCGGGATGTAAATTGCCAACTGCCTCTCTGGAGGAGTGCATTCTGTTCCCTAAAACAAGTAAAGAACAGAGCTACAGAGCCAAGGGCACTTCCAGTCTAGGGAATATACCTTGGGAAAACTGAAAATCAATAAGACAGAGCCAACCCAAAATTTAGGGCTGCACTGCATACAAGGACCTGAACTTGGATACACCTTAAGTATCCCAGAAAATATAAACATGGTTCAAAAAATTGTGGTACTTACGTACGATGGAATATCCCTCAGCCATGAAATCAATGTCATAAGACCAGTAGCAGCAAAATGGGTGGATTCAGGTACGATGATTCTAAGTGAAATAAGTCACACAGAAAAAGAAACTTATCATAAGATATCACTTATGAAGATCCTGTAAACATGGCTACACTTGAACTGAGTTAGGAAAGAGAACAGTGTCTCACATTTAGAAAACACTCTTATACCTGCTTAAGGGGGAAGGAGAGGTGGGGTGATGCATAAAACCAGAGTTTGATATAAGCACAGGTACCGTTCCAAAATCCAACTATGGAATAGACAAGACCTACACCGTCCTCAGTGAAAGGGACTCAAAACCCCATATTTCCCGCAGAGGAAAATATCTGACTAGTAAGAATCTTAAAACCTATGTATTGATATGTCTCCGTAAGGGAATCAAGTGTGTCTAGACTGGCATAAACATGGCAGCGAGAATCAGCTCAAACCCACTATAAAAAGGAATTTCAAAAACAAAACAAAAAAACTGGGAAATTCTTTACAATTCCTTCAGGGTCTCTGATGAAAGCTGGAATGACCCTATCTACAACGACAGCTGGATGTGTCATAAGGAGGGACACTTGGGACTGAGACGATTGGTGAGATTGGGTGAGCAAATGCAGACCCTTTAAAGCAATAATGCATGGCACCCATTCCATGGGTCCGAACTCTCCAGGTTGAAGGGAATATTACTACAGCTATAACATGTGCGGGAAACCTAGAGAACGGACACACTGTGAATACGAAAGGTTTCTAAAACTCAACGAATAGTCCCTCTCCTGGTGCTCCGGTTTGACTTTCCGTCTGCTTTACTATCAACCTCCCAACTTGGAGAGACAGCCCCTTTAACCTCTTGGTTCGCACAGGTTGCCAATTTGGCAGAGGATGAAAGGGAAGAGGGAGAACCAATGAGAGAGTAGCTGTTAGGCATTTGGACGGGCACATATCACTGTAATTTCCCGGCAGGAAGAAGAATTAACCAAATTCTCAGCCACCCACCGGGAACCAGTATAGGTCCTGAACCAAAATTTTGGACTTGCGGTGAGCTCACCAAAAACGAGTTTAAAAATGGAGCTCAGGGGCACAGCAATTCACAAACTGGCCGAGTAATAAAGGACAACTATCGTCCAAAAATCTGTTGAGGGAAGGCAACGAGGCGGACTTGAAAGTGAGGCAGAATAGCAGGAAACAGATTTCAAGAGGTACGTTGGAATCGCCTTTAAAGCACAGGAAGAGGGGCACAACTTCGACAATGACGCACTTGGCCAAAAAGGGCGTATGCGTTTTCTCCTGAATATATTCAGGAGAAAACGCATACGCCCTTTTTGGCCAAGCAAGCAAGCGGGCAATGCAAATCTGCACTACAAAGAAGTATCACTTCCCACCGGTCAAAAGGGACATCCACAAAATGTGTAAGAACAAGAAAGGCAAGACAGGCCCTGGAGAACAGGGAGCCTTGTTATGCTGATGGGCGGGATGTAAATTGCCAACTGCCTCTCTGGAGGAGTGCATTCTGTTCCCTAAAACAAGTAAAGAACAGAGCTACAGAGCCAAGGGCACTACCAGTCTAGGGAATATACCTTGGGAAAACTGAAAATCAATAAGACAGAGCCACCCCAAAATTTAGGGCTGCACTGCATACAAGGACCTCAACTTGGATACACCTTAAGTATCCCAGAAAATATAAACATGGTTCAAAAAATTGTGGTACTTACGTACGATGGAATATCCCTCAGCCATGAAATCAATGTCATAAGACCAGTAGCAGCAAAATGGGTGGATTCAGGTACGATGATTCTAAGTGAAATAAGTCACACAGAAAAAGAAACTTATCATAAGATATCACTTATGAAGATCCTGTAAACATGGCTACACTTGAACTGAGTTAGGAAAGAGAACAGTGTCTCACATTTAGAAAACACTCTTATACCTGCTTAAGGGGGAAGGAGAGGTGGGGTGATGCATAAAACCAGAGTTTGATATAAGCACAGGTACCGTTCCAAAAACCAACTATGGAATAGACAAGACCTACACCTTCCTCAGTGAAAGGGACTCAAAACCCCATATTTCCCGCAGAGGAAAATATCTGACTAGTAAGAATCTTAAAACCTATGTATTGATATGTCTCCGTAAGGGAATCAAGTGTGTCTAGACTGGCATAAACATGGCAGCGAGAATCAGCTCAAACCCACTATAAAAAGGAATTTCAAAAACAAAACAAAAAAACTGGGAAATTCTTTACAATTCCTTCAGGGTCTCTGATGAAAGCTGGAATGACCCTATCTACAACGACAGCTGGATGTGGCATAAGGAGGGACACTTGGGACTGAGACGATTGGTGAGATTTGGCGAGCAAATGCAGTCCCTTTAAAGCAATAATGCATGGCACCCATTCCATGGGTCCCAACTCTCCAGGTTGAAGGGAATATTACTACAGCTATAACATGTGCGGGAAACCTAGAGAACGGACACACTGTGAATACGAAAGGTTTCTAAAACTCAACGCATAGTCCCTCTCCTGGTGCTCCGGTTTGACTTTCCATCTGCTTTACTATCAACCTCCCAACTTGGAGAGACAGCCCCTTTAACCTCTTGGTTCACACAGGTTGCCAATTTGGCAGAGGATGAAAGGGAAGAGGGAGAACCAATGAGAGAGTAGCTGTTAGGCATTTGGACGGGCACATATCACTGTAATTTCCCGGCAGGAAGAAGAATTAACCAAATTCTCAGCCACCCACCGGGAACCAGTATAGGTCCTGAACCAAAATTTTGGACTTGCGGTCAGCTCACCAAAAACGAGTTGAAAAATGGAGCTCAGGGGCACAGCAATTCACAAACTGGCCAAGTAATAAAGGACAACTATCGTCCAAAAATCTGTTGAGGGAAGGCAACGAGGCAGACTTGAAAGCGAGGCAGAATAGCAGGAAACAGATTTCAAGAGGTACGTTGGAATCGCCTTTAAAGCACAGGAAGAGGGGCACAACTTCGACAATGATGCACTTGGCCAAAAAGGGCGTATGCGTTTTCTCCTGAATATATTCAGGAGAAAACGCATACGCCCTTTTTGGCCAAGCAAGCAAGCGGGCAATGCAAATCTGCACTACAAAGAAGTATCACTTCCCACCGGTCAAAAGGGACATCCACAAAATGTGTAAGAACAAGAAAGGCAAGACAGGCCCTGGAGAACAGGGAGCCTTGTTATGCTGATGGGCGGGGTGTAAATTGCCAACTGCCTCTCTGGAGGAGTGCATTGTGTTCCCTAAAACAAGTAAACAACAGAGCTACAGAGCCAAGGGCACTTCCAGTCTAGGGAATATACCTTGGGAAAACTGAAGATCAATAAGACAGAGCCACCCCAAAATTTAGTTCTGCACTGCTTACAAGGACCTCAACTTGGGTACACCTTAAATATCCCATGAAATATAAAAATGGTTCAAAAAATTGTGGTACGTACGTACGATGGAATATCCCTCAGCCATGAAATCAATGTCATAAGACCAGTAGCAGCAAAATGGGTGGATTCAGGTACGATGATTCTAAGTGAAATAAGTCACACAGAAAAAGAAACTTATCATAAAATATCACTTATGAAGATCCTGTAAACATGGCTACACTTGAACTGAGTTAGGAAAGAGAACAGTGTCTCACATTTAGAAAACACTCGTATGCCTGCTTAAGGGGGAAGGAGAGGTGGGGTGATGCATAAAACCAGAGTTTGATATAAGCACAGGTACCGTTCCAAAAACCAACTATGGAATAGACAAGACTTACACCGTCCTCAGTGAAAGGGACTCAAAACCCCATATTTCCCGCAGAGGAAAATATCTGACTAGTAAGAATCTTAAAACCTATGTATTGATATGTCTCCGTAAGGGAATCAAGTGTGTCTAGACTGGCATAAACATGGCAGCGAGAATCAGCTCAAACCCACTATAAAAAGGAATTTCAAAAACAAAACAAAAAAACTGGGAAATTCTTTACAATTCCTTCAGGGTCTCTGATGAAACCTGGAATGACCCTATCTACAACGACAGCTGGATGTGGCATAAGGAGGGACACTTGGGACTGAGACGATTGGTGAGATTGGGTGAGCAAATGCAGACCCTTTAAAGCAATAATGCATGGCACCCATTCCATGGGTCCGAACTCTCCAGGTTGAAGGGAATATTACTACAGCTATAACATGTGCGGGAAACCTAGAGAACGGACACACTGTGAATACGAAATGTTTCTAAAACTCAATGAATAGTCCCTCTCCTGGTGCTCCGGTTTGACTTCCGTCTGCTTTACTATCAACCTCCCAACTTTGAGAGACAGCCCCTTTAACCTGTTGGTTCGCACAGGTAGCCAATTTGGCAGAGGATGAAAGGGAAGAGGGAGAACCAATGAGAGAGTAGCTGTTAGGCATTTGGACGGGCACATATCACTGTAATTTCCCGGCAGGAAGAAGAATTAACCAAATTCTCAGCCACCCACCGGGAACCAGTATAGGTCCTGCACCAAAATTTTGGACTTGCGGTCAGCTCACCAAAAACGAGTTGAAAAATGGAGCTCAGGGGCACAGCAATTCACAAACTGGCCGAGTAATAAAGGACAACTATCGTCCAAAAATCTGTTGAGGGAAGGCAACGAGGCGGACTTGAAAGCGAGGCAGAATAGCAGGAAACAGATTTCAAGAGGTACGTTGGAATCACCTTTAAAGCACAGGAAGAGGGGCACAACTACGACAATGATGCACTTGGCCAAAAAGGGCGTATGCGTTTTCTCCTGAATATATTCAGGAGAAAACGCATACGCCCTTTTTGGCCAAGCAAGCAAGCGGGCAATGCAAATCTGCACTACAAAGAAGTATCACTTCCCACCGGTCAAAAGGGACATCCACAAAATGTGTAAGAACAAGAAAGGCAAGACAGGCCCTGGAGAACAGGGAGCCTTGTTATGCTGATGGGCGGGATGTAAATTGCCAACTGCCTCTCTGGAGGAGTGCATTCTGTTCCCTAAAACAAGTAAAGAACAGAGCTACAGAGCCAAGGGCACTACCAGTCTAGGGAATATACCTTGGGAAAACTGAAAATCAATAAGACAGAGCCACCCCAAAATTTAGGGCTGCACTGCATACAAGGACCTCAACTTGGATACACCTTAAGTATCCCAGAAAATATAAACATGGTTCAAAAAATTGTGGTACTTACGTACGATGGAATACCCCTCAGCCATGAAATCAATGTCATAAGACCAGTAGCAGCAAAATGGGTGGATTCAGGTACGATGATTCTAAGTGAAATAAGTCACACAGAAAAAGAAACTTATCATAAGATATCACTTATGAAGATCCTGTAAACATGGCTACACTTGAACTGAGTTAGGAAAGAGAACAGTGTCTCACATTTAGAAAACACTCTTATACCTGCTTAAGGGGGAAGGAGAGGTGGGGTGATGCATAAAACCAGAGTTTGATATAAGCACAGGTACCGTTCCAAAAACCAACTATGGAATAGACAAGACCTACACCGTCCTCAGTGAAAGGGACTCAAAACTCCATATTTCCCGCAGAGGAAAATATCTGACTAGTAAGAATCTTAAAACCTATGTATTGATATGTCTCCGTAAGGGAATCAAGTGTGTCTAGACTGGCATAAACATGGCAGCGAGAATCAGCTCAAACCCACTATATAAAGGAATTTCAAAAACAAAACAAAAAAACTGGGAAATTCTTTACAATTCCTTCAGGGTCACTGATGAAAGCTGGAATGACCCTATCTACAATGACAGCTGGATGTGGCATAAGGAGGGACACTTGGGACTGAGACGATTGGTGAGATTGGGTGAGCAAATGCAGACCCTTTAAAGCAATAATGCATGGCACCCATTCCATGGGTCCGAACTCTCCAGGTTGAAGGGAATATTACTACAGCTATAACATGTGCGGGAAACCTAGAGAACGGACACACTGTGAATACGAAAGGTTTCTAAAACTCAACGAATAGTCCCTCTCCTGGTGCTCCGGTTTGACTTTCCATCTGCTTTACTATCAACCTCCCAACTTGCAGAGACAGCCCCTTAAACCTCTTGGTTCGCACAGGTTGCCAATTTGGCAGAGGATGAAAGGGAAGAGGGAGAACCAATGAGAGAATAGCTGTTAGGCATTTGGACGGGCACATATCACTGTAATTTCCCAGCAGGAAGAAGAATTAACCAAATTCTCAGCCACCCAGCGGGAACCAGTATAGGTCCTGAACCAAAATTTTGGACTTGCGGTCAGCTCACCAAAAACGAGTTGAAAAATGGATCTCAGGGGCACGGCAATTCACAAACTGGCCGAGTAATAAAGGACAACTATCGTCCAAAAATCTGTTGAGGGAAGGCAACGAGGCGGACTTGAAAGCGAGGCAGAATAGCAGGAAACAGATTTCAAGAGGTACGTTGGAATCGCCTTTAAAGCACAGGAAGAGGGGCACAACTTCGACAATGATGCACTTGGCCAAAAAGGGCATATGCGTTTTCTCCTGAATATATTCAGGAGAAAACGCATACGCCCTTTTTGGCCAAGCAAGCAAGCGGACAATGCAAATCTGCACTACAAAGAAGTATCACTTCCCACCGGTCAAAAGGGACATCCAAAAAATGTGTAAGAACAAGAAAGGCAAGACAGGCCCTGGAGAACAGGGAGCCTTGTTATGCTGATGGGCGGGATGTAAATTGCCAACTGCCTCTCTGGAGGAGTGCATTCTGTTCCCTAAAACAAGTAAAGAACAGAGCTACAGAGCCAAGGGCACTACCAGTCTAGGGAATATACCTTGGGAAAACTGAAAATCAGTAAGACAGAGCCACCCCAAAATTTAGGGCTGTACTGCATACAAGGACCTCAACTTGGATACACCTTAAGTATCCCAGAAAATATAAACATGGTTCAAAAAATTGTGGTACTTACGTACGATGGAATACCCCTCAGCCATGAAATCAATGTCATAAGACCAGTAGCAGCAAAATGGGTGGATTCAGGTACGATGATTCTAAGTGAAATAAGTCACACAGAAAAAGAAACTTATCATAAGATATCACTTATGAAGATCCTGTAAACATGGCTACACTTGAACTGAGTTAGGAAAGAGAACAGTGTCTCACATTTAGAAAACACTCTTATACCTGCTTAAGGGGGAAGGAGAGGTGGGGTGATGCATAAAACCAGAGTTTGATATAAGCACAGGTACCGTTCCAAAAACCAACTATGGAATAGACAAGACCTACACCGTCCTCAGTGAAAGGGACTCAAAACCCCATATTTCCCGCAGAGGAAAATATCTGACTAGTAAGAATCTTAAAACCTATGTATTGATATGTCTCCGTAAGGGAATCAAGTGTGTCTAGACTGGCATAAACATGGCAGCGAGAATCAGCTCAAACCCACTATAAAAAGGAATTTCAAAAACAAAACAAAAAAACTGGGAAATTCTTTACAATTCCTTCAGGGTCTCTGATGAAAGCTGGAATGACCCTATCTACAACGACAGCTGGATGTGGCATAAGGAGGGACATTTGGGACTGAGACGATTGGTGAGATTGGGTGAGCAAATGCAGACCCTTTAAAGCAATAATGCATGGCACCCATTCCATGGGTCCGAATTCTCCAGGTTGAAGGGAATATTACTACAGCTATAACATGTGCGGGAAACCTAGAGAACGGACACACTGTGAATACGAAAGGTTTCTAAAACTCAATGAATAGTCCCTCTCCTGGTGCTCCGGTTTGACTTCCGTCTGCTTTACTATCAACCTCCCAACTTTGAGAGACAGCCCCTTTAACCTGTTGGTTCGCACAGGTTGCCAATTTGGCAGAGGATGAAAGGGAAGAGGGAGAACCAATGAGAGAGTAGCTGTTAGGCATTTGGACGGGCACATATCACTGTAATTTCCCGGCAGGAAGAAGAATTATCCAAATTCTCAGCCACCCACCGGGAACCAGTATAGGTCCTGAACCAAAATTTTGGACTTGCGGTCAGCTCACCAAAAACGAGTTGAAAAATGGAGCTCAGGGGCACAGCAATTCACAAACTGGCCGAGTAATAAAGGACAACTATCGTCCAAAAATCTGTTGAGGGAAGGCAACGAGGCGGACTTGAAAGCGAGGCAGAATAGCAGGAAACAGATTTCAAGAGGTACGTTGGAATCGCCTTTAAAGCACAGGAAGAGGGGCACAACTACGACAATGATGCACTTGGCCAAAAAGGGCGTATGCGTTTTCTCCTGAATATATTCAGGAGAAAACGCATACGCCCTTTTTGGCCAAGCAAGCAAGCGGGCAATGCAAATCTGCACTACAAAGAAGTATCACTTCCCACCGGTCAAAAGGGACATCCACAAAATGTGTAAGAACAAGAAAGGCAAGACAGGCCCTGGAGAACAGGGAGCCATGTTATGCTGATGGGCGGGATGTAACTTGCCACCTGCCTCTCTGGAGGAGTGCATTCTGTTCCCTAAAACAAGTAAAGAACAGAGCTACAGAGCCAAGGGCACTACCAGTCTAGGGAATATACCTTGGGAAAACTGAAAATCAATAAGACAGAGCCACCCCAAAATTTAGGGCTGCACTGCATACAAGGACCTCAACTTGGATACACCTTAAGTATCCCAGAAAATATAAACATGGTTCAAAAAATTGTGGTACTTACGTACGATGGAATACCCCTCAGCCATGAAATCAATGTCATAAGACCAGTAGCAGCAAAATGGGTGGATTCAGGTACGAAGATTCTAAGTGAAATAAGTCACACAGAAAAAGAAACTTATCATAAGATATCACTTATGAAGATCCTGTAAACATGGCTACACTTGAACTGAGTTAGGAAAGAGAACAGTGTCTCATATTTAGAAAACACTCTTATACCTGCTTAAGGGGGAAGGAGAGGTGGGGTGATGCATAAAACCAGAGTTTGATATAAGCACAGGTACCGTTCCAAAAACCAACTATGGAATAGACAAGACCTACACCTTCCTCAGTGAAAGGGACTCAAAACTCCATATTTCCCGCAGAGGAAAATATCTGACTAGTAAGAATCTTAAAACCTATGTATTGATATGTCTCCGTAAGGGAATCAAGTGTGTCTAGACTGGCATAAACATGGCAGCGAGAATCAGCTCAAACCCACTATAAAAAGGAATTTCAAAAACAAAACAAAAAAACTGGGAAATTCTTTACAATTCCTTCAGGGTCACTGATGAAAGCTGGAATGACCCTATCTGCAATGACAGCTGGATGTGGCATAAGGAGGGACACTTGGGACTGAGACGATTGGTGAGATTGGGTGAGGAAATGCAGACCCTTTAAAGCAATAATGCATGGCACCCATTCCATGGGTCCGAACTCTCCAGGTTGAAGGGAATATTACTACAGCTATAACATGTGCGGGAAACCTAGAGAATGGACACACTGTGAATACGAAAGGTTTCTAAAACTCAACGAATAGTCCCTCTCCTGGTGCTCCGGTTTGACTTTCCATCTGCTTTACTATCAACCTCCCAACTTGCAGAGACAGCCCCTTTAACCTCTTGGTTCGCACAGGTTGCCAATTTGGCAGAGGATGAAAGGGAAGAGGGAGAACCAATGAGAGAATAGCTGTTAGGCATTTGGACGGGCACATATCACTGTAATTTCCCAGCAGGAAAAAGAATTAACCAAATTCTCAGCCACCCAGCGGGAACCAGTATAGGTCCTGAACCAAAATTTTGGACTTGCGGTCAGCTCACCAAAAACGAGTTGAAAACTGGAGCTCAGGGGCACGGCAATTCACAAACTGGCCGAGTAATAAAGGACAACTATCGTCCAAAAATCTGTTGAGGGAAGGCAACGAGGCGGACTTGAAAGCGAGGCAGAATAGCAGGAAACAGATTTCAAGAGGTACGTTGGAATCGCCTTTAAAGCACAGGAAGAGGGGCACAACTTCGACAATGATGCACTTGGCAAAAAAGGGCGTATGCGTTTTCTCCTGAATATATTCAGGAGAAAACGCATACGCCCTTTTTGGCCAAGCAAGCCAGCGGGCAATGCAAATCTGCACTACAAAGAAGTATCACTTCCCACTGGTCAAAAGGGACATCCACAAAATGTGTAAGAACAAGAAAGGCAAGACAGGCCCTGGAGAACAGGGAGCCTTGTTATGCTGATGGGCGGGATGTAAATTGCCAACTGCCTCTCTGGAGGAGTGCATTCTGTTCCCTAAAACAAGTAAAGAACAGAGCTACAGAGCCAAGGGCACTACCAGTTTAGAGAATATACGTTGGGAAAACTGAAAATCAATAAGACAGAGCCACCCCAAAATTTAGGGCTGCACTGCATACAAGGACCTCAACTTGGATACACCTTAAAAATCCCAGAAAATATAAACATGGTTCAAAAAATTGTGGTACTTACGTACGATGGAATATCCCTCAGCCATGAAATCAATGTCATAAGACCAGTAGCAGCAAAATGGGTGGATTCAGGTACAATGATTCTAAGTGAAATAAGTCACACAGAAAAAGAAACTTATCATAAGATATCAGTTATGAATATCCTGTAAACATGGCTACACTTGAACTGAGTTAGGAAAGAGAACAGTGTCTCACATTTAGAAAACACTCTTATACCTGCTTAAGGGGGAAGGAGAGGTGGGGTGATGCATAAAACCAGAGTTTGATATAAGCACAGGTACCGTTCCAAAAATCAACTATGGAATAGACAAGACCTACACCGTCCTCAGTGAAAGGGACTCAAAACCCCATATTTCCCGCAGAGGAAAATATCTGACTAGTAATAATCTTAAACCCTATGTATTGATATGTCTCCGTAAGGGAATCAAGTGTGTCTAGACTGGCATAAACATGGCAGCGAGAATCAGCTCAAACCCACTATAAAAAGGAATTTCAAAAAAAAAACTGGGAAATTCTTTACAATTCCTTCAGGGTCTCTGATGAAAGTTGGAATGACCCTATCTACAATGACAGCTGGATGTGGCATAAGGAGGGACACTTGGGACTGAGACGATTGGTGAGATTGGGTGAGCAAATGCAGACCCTTTAAAGCAATAATGCATGGCACCCATTCCATGGGTCCGAACTCTCCAGGTTGAAGGGAATATTACTACAGCTATAACATGTGCGGGAAACCTAGAGAACGGACACACTGTGAATACGAAAGGTTTCTAAAACTCAACGAATAGTCCCTCTCCTGGTGCTCCGGTTTGACTTTCCGTCTGCTTTACTATCAACCTCCCAACTTGGAGAGACAGCCCCTTTAACCTCTTGGTTCGCACAGGTTGCCAATTTGGCAGAGGATGAAAGGGAAGAGGGAGAACCAATGAGAGAGTAGCTGTTAGGCATTTGGACGGGCACATATCACTGTAATTTCCCGGCAGGAAGAAGAATTAACCAAATTCTCAGCCACCCACCGGGAACCAGTATAGGTCCTGAACCAAAATTTTGGACATGCGGTCAGCTCACCAAAAACGAGTTGAAAAATGGAGCTCAGGGGCACAGCAATTCACAAACTGGCCGAGTAATAAAGGACAACTATCGTCCAAAAATCTGTTGAGGGAAGGCAACGAGGCGGACTTGAAAGCGAGGCAGAATAGCAGGAAACAGATTTCAAGAGGTACGTTGGAATCGCCTTTAAAGCACAGGAAGAAGGGCACAACTTGGACAATGATGCACTTGGCCATAAAGGGTGTATGCGTTTTCTCCTGAATATATTCAGGAGAAAACGCATACGCCCTTTTTGGCCAAGCAAGCAAGCGGGCAATGCAAATCTGCACTACAAAGAAGTATCACTTCCCACCGGTCAAAAGGGACATCCACAAAATGTGTAAGAACAAGAAAGGCAAGACAGGCCCTGGAGAACAGGGAGCCTTGTTATGCTGATGGGCGGGATGTAAATTGCCAACTGCCTCTCTGGAGGAGTGCATTCTGTTCCCTAAAACAAGTAAAGAACAGAGCTACAGAGCCAAGGGCACTACCAGTCTAGGGAATATACCTTGGGAAAACTGAAAATCAATAAGACAGAGCCACCCCAAAATTTAGGGCTGCACTGCATACAAGGACCTCAACTTGGATACACCTTAAGTATCCCAGAAAATATAAACATGGTTCAAAAAATTGTGGTACTTACGTACGATGGAATATCCCTCAGCCATGAAATCAATGTCATAAGACCAGTAGCAGCAAAATGGGTGGATTCAGGTACGATGATTCTAAGTGAAATAAGTCACACAGAAAAAGAAACTTATCATAAGATATCACTTATGAAGATCCTGTAAACATGGCTACACTTGAACTGAGTTAGGAAAGAGAACAGTGTCTCACATTTAGAAAACACCCTTATACCTGTTTAAGGGCGAAGGAGAGGTGGGGTGATGCATAAAACCAGAGTTTGATATAAGCACAGGTACCGTTCCAAAAACCAACTATGGAATAGGCAAGACCTACACCGTCCTCAGTTAAAGGGACTCAAAACCCCATATTTCCCGCAGAGGAATATATCTGACTAGTAAGAATCTTAAAACCTATGTATTGATATCTCTCCGTAAGGGAATCAAGTGTGTCTAGACTGACATAAACATGGCAGCGAGAATCAGCTCAAACACACTATAAAAAGGAATTTCAAAAACAAAACAAAAAAACTGGGAAATTCTTTACAATTCCTTCCGGGTCTCTGATGAAACCTGGAATGACCCTATCTACAACGACAGCTGGATGTGGCATAAGGCTGGACACTTGGGACTGAGAGGATTGGTGAGATTGGGTGAGGAAATGCAGACCCTTTAAAGCAATAATGCATGGCACCCATTCCATGGGTCCCAACTCTCCAGGTTGAAGGGAATATTACTACAGTTATAACATGTACGGGAAACCTAGAGAACGGACAAACTGTGAATACGAAAGGTTTCTAAAACTCAACGAATAGACCCTCCCCTGGTGCTCCGGTTTGAGTTTCCATCTGCTTTACTATCAATCTCCCAACTTGGAGAGACAGCCCCTTTAACCTCCTGGTTCGCACAGGTTTCCAATTTGGCAGAGGATGAAAGGGAAGAGGGAGAACCAATGAGAGAATAGCTGTTAGGCATTTGGATGGGCACATATCACTCTAACTTCCCGGCAGGAAGAAGAATTAACCAAAGTCTCAGACACCCACAGGGAACCAGTATAGGTCCTGAACCAAAATTTTGGACTTGTGGTCACCTCACCAAAAACGAGTTAAAAATGGAGCTCAGGGGCACAGCAATTCACAAACTGGCCGAGTAATAAAGGACAACTATCGTCCAAAAATCTGTTGAGGGAAGGCAACGAGGCGGACTTGAAAGCGAGGCAGAATAGCAGGAAACAGATTTCAAGAGGTACGTTGGAATCGCCTTTAAAGCACAGGAAGAGGGGCACAACTTCGACAATGATGCACTTGGCCAAAAAGGGCGTATGCGTTTTCTCCTGAATATATTCAGGAGAAAACGCATACGCCCTTTTTGGCCAAGCAAGCAAGCGGGCAATGCAAATCTGCACTACAAAGAAGTATCACTTTCCACAGGACTAAAATGGACATCCACGAAATGTGTAAAAACCAGAAAGGCAAGACAGGCCCTGGAGAACAGGGAGCCTTGTTATGCTGATGGGCGGGATGTAAATTGCCACCTGCATCTCTGGAGGAGTGCATTGTGTTCCCAAAAACAAGTAAACAACAGAACTACGGAGCCAAGTGCACTTCCAGTCTAGGGAATATTCCTTGGGAGAACTGAATATCAATAAGACAGAGCCACCCCAAAATTTAGGGCTGCACTGATTACAAGGACCTCAACTTGGGTACACCTTAAATATCCCAGGAAATATAAAAATGGTTCAAAAAATTGTGGTACTTACCTACGATGGAATATCCCTCAGCCATGAAATCAATGTAATAAGACCAGTAGCAGCAAAATGGGTGGATTCAGGTACGATGATTCTAAGTGAAATAAGTCACACAGAAAAAGAAACTTATCATAATATATCACTTATGAAGATCCTGTAAACATGGCTACACTTGAACTGAGTTAGGAAAGAGAACAGTGTCTCACATTTAGAAAACACTCTTATGCCTGCTTAAGGGGGAAGGAGAGGTGGGGTGATGCATAAAACCAGAGTTTGATATAAGCACAGGTACCGTTCCAAAAACCAACTATGGAATAGACAAGACCTACACCTTCCTCAGTGAAAGGGACTCAAAACCCCATATTTCCCGCAGAGGAATATATCTGACTAGTAAGAATCTTAAAACCTATGTATTGATATGTATCCGTAAGGGAATCAAGTGTGTCTAGACTGGCATAAACATGGCAGCGAGAATCAGCTCAAACCCACTATAAAAAGGAATTTTAAAAACAAAACAAAAAAACCTGGAAATTCTTTACAATTCCTTCAGGGTCTCTGATGAAACCTGGAATGACCCTATCTACAATGACAGCTGGATGTTGCATAAGGCTGGACACTTGGGACTGAGATGACTGGTGAGATTGGGTGAGCAAATGCAGACCCTTAAAGCAATAATGCATGGCACCCATTCCATTCGTCCCAACTCTCCAGGTTGAAGGGAATATTACTACAGCTATAACATGTACGGGAAACCTAGAGAACGGACACACTGTGAATACGAAAGGTTTCTAAAACTCAACGAATAGTCCCTCTCCTGGTGCTCCAGTTTGACTTTCCATCTGCTTTACTATCAACCTCCGAACTTGGAGAGACAGCCCCTTTAACCTCCTGTTTTGCACAGGTTGCCAATTTGGCAGAGGATGAAAGGAAAGAGGGAGAACCAATGAGAGAGTAGCTGTTAGGCATTTGAACGGGCACATATCACTGTAATTTCCCGGCAGGAAGAAGAATTAACCAACGTCTCAGCCACCCACCGGGAACCAGCATAGGTCCTGAACCAAAATTTTGGACTTGCGGTCAGCTCACCAAAAACGAGTTGAAAAATGGAGCTCAGTGGCACAGCAATTCACAAACTGGCCGAGTAATAAAGGACAACTATCGTCCAAAAATTTGTTGAGGGAAGGCAATGAGGCGGACTTGAAAGCGAGGCAGAATAGCAGGAAACAGATTTCAAGAGGTACGTTGGAATCGCCTTTAAAGCACAGGAAGAGGGGCACAACTTCGACAATGATGCACTTGGCCATAAAGTGCGTATGCGTTTTCTCCTGAATATATTCAGGAGAAAACGCATACACCCTTTTTGGCCAAGCAAGCAAGCGGGCAATGCAAGTCTGCACTACAAAGAAGGATCACTTCCCACCAGTCAAAAGGGACATCCACAAAATGTGTAAAAACCAGAAAGGCAAGACAGGCCCTGGAGAACAGGGAGCCTTGTTATGCTGATGGGCGGGATGTAAATTGCCAACTGCCTCTCTGGAGGAGTGTACTGTGTTCCCTAAAACAAGTAAACAACAGAGCTACAGAGCCAAGGGCACTTCCAGTCTAGGGAATATACCTTGGGAAAACTGAAAATCAATAAGACAGTGCCACCCCAAAATTTAGGGCTGCACTGCTTACAAGGACCTCAACTTGGGTACACCTTAAATATCCCAGGAAATATAAAAATGGTTCAAAAAATTGTGGTACTTACCTACGATGGAATATCCCTCAGCCATGAAATCAATGTCATAAGACCAGTAGCAGCAAAATGGGTGGATTCAGGTACGATGATTCTAAGTGAAATAAGTCACACAGAAAAAGAAACTTATCATAATATATCACTTATGAAGATCCTGTAAACATGGCTACACTTGAACTGAGTTAGGAAAGAGAACAGTGTCTCACATTTAGAAAACACTCTTATGCCTGCTTAAGGGGGAAGGAGAGGTGGGGTGATGCATAAAACCAGAGTTTGATATAAGCACAGGTACCGTTCCAAAAACCAACTATGGAATAGACAAGACCTACACCTTCCTCAGTGAAAGGGACTCAAAACCCCATATTTCCCGCAGAGGAATATATCTGACTAGTAAGAATCTTAAAACCTATGTATTGATATGTATCCGTAAGGGAATCAAGTGTGTCTAGACTGGCATAAACATGGCAGCGAGAATCAGCTCAAACCCACTATAAAAAGGAATTTTAAAAACAAAACAAAAAAACCTGGAAATTCTTTACAATTCCTTCAGGGTCTCTGATGAAACCTGGAATGACCCTATCTACAATGACAGCTGGATGTTGCATAAGGCTGGACACTTGGGACTGAGATGATTGGTGAGATTGGGTGAGCAAATGCAGACCCTTAAAGCAATAATGCATGGCACCCATTCCATTCGTCCCAACTCTCCAGGTTGAAGGGAATATTACTACAGCTATAACATGTACGGGAAACCTAGAGAACGGACACACTGTGAATACGAAAGGTTTCTAAAACTCAACGAATAGTCCCTCTCCTGGTGCTCCAGTTTGACTTTCCATCTGCTTTACTATCAACCTCCGAACTTGGAGAGGCAGCCCCTTAAACCTCCTGGTTTGCACAGGTTGCCAATTTGGCAGAGGATGAAAGGGAAGAGGGAGAACCAATGAGAGAGTAGCTGTTAGGCATTTGAACGGGCACATATCACTGTAATTTCCCGGCAGGAAGAAGAATTAACCAACGTCTCAGCCACCCACCGGGAACCAGCATAGTTCCTGAACCAAAATTTTGGACTTGCGGTCAGCTCACAGAAAACGAGTTGAAAAATGGAGCTCAGGGGCACAGTAATTCACAAACTGGCCGAGTAATAAAGGACAACTATCGTCCAAAAATCTGATGAGGGAAGGCAACGAGGCGGACTTGAAAGCGAGGCAGAATAGCAGGAAACAGATTTCAAGAGGTACGTTGGAATCGCCTTTAAAGCACAGGAAGAGGGGCACAACTTCGACAATGATGCACTTGGCCAAAAAGGGCGTATGCGTTTTCTCCTCAGGAGAAAACGCATACGCCCTTTTTGGCCAAGCAAGCAAGTGGGCAATGAAAATCTGCACTACAAAGAAGTATCACTTCCCACCGGTCAAAAGGGACATCCACAAAATGTGTAAAATCCAGAAAGGAAAGACAGGCCCTGGAGAACAGGGAGCCTTGTTATGCTGATGGCCGGTATGTAAATTGCCAACTGCCTCTCTGGAGGAGTGCATTGTGTTCCCTAAAACAAGTAAACAACAGAGCTACAGAGCCAAGGGCACTTCCAGTCTAGGGAATATACCTTGGGATAACTGAAAATCAATAAGACAGAGCCACCCCAAAATTTAGGGCTGCACTGCTTACAAGGATCTCAACTTGGGTACACCTTAAATATCCCAGGAAATATAAAAATGGTTCAAAAAATTGTGGTACTTATGTACGATGGAATATCCCTCAGCCATGAAATCAATGTCATAAGACCAGTAGCAGCGAAATGGTTGGATTCAGGTACGATGATTCTAAGTGAAATAAGTCACACAGAAAAAGAAACTTTTCATAATATATCACTTATGAAGATCCTGTAAACATGGCTACACTTGAACTGAGTTAGGAAAGAGAACAGTGTCTCACATTTAGAAAACACTCTTATGCCTGCTTAAGGAGGAAGGAGAGGTGGTGTGATGCATAAAACCAGAGTTTGATATAAGCACAGGTACCGTTCCAAAAACCAACTGTGGAATAGACAAGACCTACATCTTCCTCAGTGAAAGGGACTCAAAATCCCATATTTCCCGCAGAGGAATATATCTGACTAGTAAGAATCTTAAAACCTATGTATTTATGTGTCTCTATAAGGGAATCAAGTGTGTCTAGACTGGCATAAACAGGGCAGCGAGAATCAGCTCTAACCCACTATAAAAAGGAATTTCAAAAACAAAACAAAAAAACTGGGAAATTCTTTACAATTCCTTCAGGGTCTCTGATGAAACGTGGAATGACCCTATCTACAATGACAGCTGGATGTGTCATAAGGAGGGACACTTGGGACTGAGACGATTGGTGAGATTGGGTGAGCAAATGCAGACCCTTTGAAGCACAAATGCCTGGCACCCATTCCATGGGTCCCAACTCTCCAGGTTGAAGGGAATATTACTACAGCTATAACATGTACGGGAAACCTAGAGAACGGACACACTGTGAATACGAAAGGTTTGTAAAACTCAACGAATAGTCCCTCTCCTGGTGCTCCGGTTTGACTTTGCATCTGCTTTACTATCAACCTCCCAACTTGGAGAGACAGCCCGTTTAACCTCCTGGTTTGCACAGGTTGCCAATTTGGCAGAGGATGAAAGGGAAGAGGGAGAACCAATGAGAGTAGCTGTTAGGCATTTGAACGGGCACATATCACTGTAATTTCCCGGCAGGAAGAAGAATTAACCAAAGTCTCAGCCACCCACCGGGAAGCAGCATAGGTCCTGAACCAAAATTTTGGACTTGCGGTCAGCTCACCAAAAACGAGTTGAAAAATGGAGCTCAGGGGCACAGCAATTCACAAACTGGCCGAGTAATAAAGGACAACTATCGTCCAAAAATCTGTTGAGGGAAGGCAACGAGGCGGACTTGAAAGGGAGGCAGAATAGCAGGAAACAGATTTCAAGAGGTACGTTGGAATCGCCTTTAAAGCACAGGAAGAGGGGCACAACTTCGACAATGATGCACTTGGCCAAAAGGGCGTATGCGTTTTCTCCTGAATATATTCAGGAGAATACGCATACGCCCTTTTTGGCCAAGCAAGCAAGTGGGCAATGCAAATCTGCACTACAAAGAAGTATCACTTCCCACCGGTCAAAAGGGACATCCACAAAATGTGTAAAAACCAGAAAGGCAAGACAGGCCCTGGAGAACAGGGAGCCTTGTTATGCTGATGGGCGGGATGTAAATTGCCCACTGCCTCTCTGGAGGAGTGCATTGTGTTCCCTAAAACAAGTAAAGAACAGAGCTACAGAGCCAAGGACACTTACAGTCTAGGGAATATACCTTGGGAAAACTGAAAATCAATAAGACAGAGCCACCCCAAAATTTAGGGCTGCACTGCTTACAAGGACCTCAAATTGGGTACACCTTAAATATCCCAGGAAATATAAAAATGGTTCAAAAAATTGTGGTACTTACGTACGATGGAATATCCCTCAGCCATGAAATCAATGTCATAAGACCAGTAGCAGCAAAATGGGTGGATTCAGGTACGATGATTCTAAGTGAAATAAGTCACACAGAAAAAGAAACTTATCATAAGATATCACTTATGAAGATCCTGTAAACATGGCTACACTTGAACTGAGTTAGGAAAGAGAACAGTGTCTCACATTTAGAAAACACTCTTATGCCTGCTTAAGGGGGAAGGAGAGGTGGGGTGATGCATAAAACCAGAGTTTGATATAAGCACAGGTACCGTTCCAAAAACCATCTATGGAATAGACAAGACCTACACCTTCCTCAGTGAAAGGGACTCAAAACTCCATATTTCCCGCAGAGGAATATATCTGACTAGTAAGAATCTTAAAACCTATGTATTGATATGTCTCCGTAAGGGAATCAAGTGTGTCTAGACTGGCATAAACATGGCAGCAAAAATCTGCTCAAACCCACTATAAAAAGGAATTTCAAAAACAAAACAAAAAAACTGGGAAATTCTTTACAATTCCTTCAGGGTCTCTGATGAAACCTGGAATGACCCTATCTACAATGACAGCTGGATGTGGCATAAGTAGGGACACTTGGGACTGAGACGATTGGTGAGATTGGGTGAGCAAATGCAGACCCTTTAAAGCACAAATACCTGGCACCCATTCCATGGGTCCCAACTCTCCAGGTTGAAGGGAATATTACTACAGCTATAACATGTACGGGAAACCTAGAGAACGGACACACTGTGAATACGAAAGGCTTCTAAAACTCAACGAATAGTCCCTCTCCTGGTGCTCCGGTTTGACTTTCCATCTGCTTTACTATCAACCTCCCAACTTGGAGAGACAGCCCCTTTAACCTCCTGGTACACACAGGTTGCCAATTTGGCAGAGGATGAAAGGGAAGAGGGAGAACCAATGAGAGAGTAGCTGTTAGGCATTTGAACGGGCACATATCACTGTAATTTCCCGGCAGGAAGAAGAATTAACCAAAGTCTCAGCCACCCCCCGTGAACCAGCATAAGTTCTGAACCAAAATTTTGGACTTGCGGTCAGCTCACCAAAAACGAGTTGAACAATGGAGCTCAGGGGCACAGCAGTTCACAAACTGGCCGAGTAATAAAGGACAACTATCATCCAAAAATCTGTTGAGGGAAGGCAACGAGGCGGACTTGAAAGCGAGGCAGAATAGCAGGAAACAGATTTCAAGAGGTACTTTGCAATCACCTTTAAAGCACAGGAAGAGGGGCACAACTTCGAGAATGATGCACTTGGCCGAAAAGGGCGTATGCGTTTTCACCTGAATATATTCAGGAGAAAACGCATACGCCCTTTTTGGCCAAGCAAGCAAGCGGGCAATGCAAATCTGCACTACAAAGAAGTATCACTTCCCACGGGTCAAAAGGGACATCCACAAAATGTGTAGAAACCAGAAAGGCAAGACAGTCCCTGGAGAACAGGGAGTCTTGTTATGCTGATGGGCGGGATGTAAATTGCCAACTGCCTCTCTGGAGGAGTGCATTGTGTTCCCTAAAACAAGTAAACAACAGAGCTACAGTGCCAAGGGCACTTCCAGTCTAGGGAATATACCTTGGGAAAACTGAAAATCAATAAGACAGAGCCACCACAAAATTTAGGGCTGCACTGCTTGCAAGGACCTCAACTTGGTTACACCTTATATATCCCAGGAAATATAAAAATGGTTCAAAAAATTGTGGTACTTACGTAAGATGGAATATCCCTCAGCCATGAAATCAATGTCATAAGACCAGTAGCAGCAAAATGGGTGGATTCAGGTACGATGATTCTAAGTGAAATAAGTCACAGAGAAAAAGAAACTTATCATAAGATATCACTTATGAAGATCCTGTAAACATGGCTACACTTGAACTGAGTTAGGAAAGAGAACAGTGTCTCACATTTAGAAAACACTCTTATGCCTGCTTAAGGGGGAAGGAGAGGTGGGGTGATGCATAAAACCAGAGTTTGATATAAGCACAGGTACCGTTCCAAAAACCAACTATGGAATAGACAAGACCTACACCTTCCTCAGTGAAAGGGACTCAAAACCCCATATTTCCCGCAGAGGAATATATCTGACTAGTAAGAATCTTAAAACCTATGTATTGATATGTCTCCGTAAGGGAAACAAGTGTGTCTAGACTGGCATAAACATGGCAGCGAGAATCAGCTCAAACCCACTATAAAAAGGAATTTCAAAAACAAAACAAAAAAACAAGGAAATTCTTTACAATTCCTTCAGGGTCTCTGATAAAACCTGGAATGACCCTATCTACAATGACAGCTGGATGTGGCATAAGGAGGGACACTTGGAACTGAGACGATTGGGGATATTGGGTGAGCAAATGCAGACCCTTTAAAGCACAAATGCCTGGGACGCATTCCATGGGTCCAAACTCTCCAGGTTGAAGGGAATATTACTACAGTTATAACATGTACGGGAAACCTAGAGAACGGACACACTGTGAATACGAAAGGTTTCTAAAACTCAACGAATAGTCCCTCTCCTGGTGCTCCGGTTTGACTTTCCATCTGCTTTACTATCAATCTCCCAACTTGGAGAGACAGCACCTTTAACCTCCTGGTTCGCACAGGTTTCAAAATTGGTAGAGGATGAAAGGGAAGAGGGAGAACCAATGAGAGAGTAGCTGTTAGGCATTTGGACGGGCACATATCACTCTAACTTCCCGGCAGGAAGAAGAATTAACCAAAGTCTCAGCCCCCCACCGGGAACCAGCATAGGTCTTGAACCAAAATTTTGGACTTGCGGTCAGCTCACCAAAAACGAGTTGAAAAATGGAGCTCAGGGGCACAGCAGTTCACAAACTGGCCGAGTAATAAAGGACAACTATCGTCCAAAAATCTGTTGAGGGAAGGCAACGAGGTGGACTTGAAAGCGAGGCAGAATAGCAGGAAACAGATTTCAAGTGGTACGTTGGAATCACCTTTAAAGCACAGGAAGAGGGGCACAACTTCGACAATGATGCGCTTGGGCAAAAAGGGCGTATGCGTTTTCTCCTGAATATATTCAGGAGAAAACGCATACGCCCTTTTTGGCCAAGCAAGCAAGCGGGCAATGCAAATCTGCACTACAAAGAAGTATCACTTCCCACGGGTCAAAAGGGACATCCACAATATGTGTAGAAAGCAGAAAGGCAAGACAGGCCCTGGAGAACAGGGAGCCTTGTTATGCTGGTGGGTGGAATGCAAATTGCCAACTGCCTCTCTGGAGGAGTGCATTGTGTTCCCTAAAACAAGTAAACAACAGAGCTACAGAGCCAAGGGCACTTCCAGTCTAGAGAATATACCTTGGGAAAACTGAAAATCAATAAGACAGAGCCACCCCAAAATTTAGGGCTGCACTGCTTACAAGGACCTCAACTTGGGTACACCTTAAATATCCCAGGAAATATAAAAATGGTTCAAAAAATTGTGGTACTTACGTACGATGGAATATCCCTCAGCCATGAAATCAATGTCATAAGACCAGTAGCAGCAAAATGGGTGGATTCAGGTACGATGATTGTAAGTGAAATAAGTCACACAGAAAAAGAAACTTATCATAAGATATCACTTATGAAGATCCTGTAAACATGGCTACACTTGAACTGAGTTAGGAAAGAGAACAGTGTCTCACATTTAGAAAACACTCTTATGCCTGCTTAAGGGGGAAGGAGAGGTGGGGTGCTGCATAAAACCAGAGTTTGATATAAGCACAGGTACCGTTCCAAAAACCAACTATGGAATAGACAAGACCTACACCTTCCTCAGTGAAAGGGACTCAAAACCCCATATTTCCCGCAGAGGAATATATCTGACTAGTAAGAATCTTAGAACCTATGTATTGATATGTCTCCGTAAGGGAATCAAGTGTGTCTAGACTGGCATAAACATGGCAGCGAGAATCAGCTCAAACCCACTATAAAAAGGAATTTCAAAAACAAAACAATAAAACTGGGAAATTCTTTACAATTCCTTCAGGGTCTCTGATGAAACCTGGAATGACCCTATCTACAATGACAGCTGGATGTGGCATAAGGAGGGACACTTGGGACTGAGACGATTGGTTCGATTGGGTGAGCAAATGCACACCCTTTAAAGCACAAATGCCTGGCACCCATTCCATGGGTCCCAACTCTCCAGGTTGAAGGGAATATTACTACAGTTATAACATGTACGGGAAACCTAGAGAACGGACACACTGTGAATACGAAAGGTTTCTAAAACTCAACGAATAGTCCCTCTCCTGGTGCTCCGGTTTGACTTTCCATCTGCTTTACTATCAATCTCCCAACTTGGAGAGACAGCCCCTTTAACCTCCTGGTTCGCACATGTTTCCAAATTGGCAGAGGATGAAAGGGAAGAGGGAGAACCAATGAGAGAGTAGCTGTTAGGCATTTGGACGGGCACATATCACTCTAACTTCCCGGCAGGAAGAAGAATTAACCAAAGTCTCAGCCCCCCACAGGGAACCAGCATAGTTCCTGAAGCAAAATTTTGGACTTGCGGTCAGCTCACCAAAAACGAGTTGAAAAATGGAGCTCAGGGGCACAGCAATTCACAAACTGGCCGAGTAATAAAGGACATCTATCGTCCAAAAATCTGTTGAGGGAAGGCAACGAGGCGGACTTGAAAGCGAGGCAGAATAGCAGGAAACAGATTTCAAGTGGTACGTTGGAATCACCTTTAAAGCACAGGAAGAGGGGCACAACTTCGACAATGATGCACTTGGCCAAAAAGGGCGTATGCGTTTTCTCCTGAATATATTCAGGAGAAAACGCATACGCCCTTTTTGGCCAAGCAAGCAAGCGGGCAATGCAAATCTGCACTACAAAGAAGTATCACTTCCCACGGGTCAAAAGGGACATCCACAAAATGTGTAGAAACCAGAAAGGCAAGACAGGCCCTGGAGAACAGGGAGCCTTGTTATGCTGATGGGCGGGATGTAAATTGCCAACTGCCTCTCTGGAGGAGTGCATTGTGTTCCCTAAAACAAGTAAAGAACAGAGCTACAGAGCCATGGGCAATTCCAGTCTAGGGAATATACCTGGGGAAAACTGAAAATCAATAAGACAGAGCCACCCCAAAATTTAGGGCTGCACTGCTTACAAGGACCTCAACTTGGGTACACTTTAAATATCCCAGGATATATAAAAATGGTTCAAAAAATTGTGGTACTTACGTACGATGGAATATCCCTCAGCCATGAAATCAATGTCATAAGACCAGTAGCAGCAAAATGGGTGGATTCAGGTACGATGATTCTAAGTGAAATAAGTCACACAGAAAAAGAAACTTATCATAAGATATCACTTATGAAGATCCTGTAAACATGGCTACACTTGAACTGAGTTAGGAAAGAGAACAGTGTCTCACATTTAGAAAACACTCTTATGCCTGCTTAAGGGGGAAGGAGAGGTGGGGTGATGCATAAAACCAGAGTTTGATATAAGCACAGGTACCGTTCCAAAAACCAACTATGGAGTAGACAAGACCTACACACTCCTCAGTGAAAGGGACTCAAAACCCCATATTTCCCACGGAGGAATATATCTGACTAGTAAGAATCTTAAAACATATGTATTGTTATGTCTCCGTAAGGGAATCAAGTGTGTCTAGACTGGCATAAACATGGCAGCGAGAATCAGCTCAAACCCACTATAAAAAGGAATTTCAAAAACAAAACAATAAAACTGGGAAATTCTTTACAATTCCTTCAGGGTCTCTGATGAAACCTGGAATGACCCTATCTACAATGACAGCTGGATGTGGCATAAGGAGGGACACTTGGGACTGAGACGATTGGTGAGATTGGGTGAGCAAATGCACACCCTTTAAAGCACAAATGCCTGGCACCCATTCCATGGGTCCCAACTCTCCAGGTTGAAGGGATTATTACTACAGTTATAACATGTACGGGAAACCTAGAGAACGGACACACTGTGAATACGAAATGTTTCTAAAACTCAACGAATAGTCCCTCTCCTGGTGCTCCTGTTTGACTTTCCATCTGCTTTACTATCAATCTCCCAACTTGGAGAGACAGCCCCTTTAACCTCCTGGTTCGCACAGGTTTCCAAATTGGCAGAGGATGAAAGGGAAGAGGGAGAACCAATGAGAGTGTAGCTGTTAGGCATTTGGACGGGCACATATCACTCTACCTTCCCGGCACGAAGAAGAATTAACCAAAGTCTCAGCCCCCCACCGGGAACCAGCATAGGTCCTGAACCAAAATTTTGGACTTGCGGTCAGCTCACCAAAAACGAGTTGAAAAATGGAGCTCAGGGGCACAGCAGTTCACAAACTGGCCGAGAAATAAAGGACAACTATCATCCAAAAATCTGTTGATGGAAGGCAACGAGGCGGACTTGAAAGCGAGGCAGAATAGCAGGAAACAGATTTCAAGAGGTACGTTGGAATCGCCTTTAAAGCACAGGAAGAGGGGCACAACTTCGACAATGATGCACTTGGCCGAAAAGGGCGTATGCGTTTTCACCTGAATATATTCAGGAGAAAACGCATACGCCCTTTTTGGCCAAGCAAGCAAGCGGGCAATGCAAATCTGCACTACAAAGAAGTATCACTTCCCACGGGTCAAAAGGGACATCCACAAAATGTGTAGAAAGCAGAAAGGCAAGACAGGCCCTGGAGAACAGGGAGCCTTGTTATGCTGATGGGCGGTATGTAAATTGCCAACTGCCTCTCTGGAGGAGTGCATTGTGTTCCCTAAAACAAGTAAAGAACAGAGCTACAGAGCCAAGGGCAATTCCAGTCTAGGTAATATACCTTGGGAAAACTGAAAATCAATAAGACAGAGCCACCACAAAATTTAGGGCTGCACTGCTTGCAAGGACCTCAACTTGGGTTCACCTTATATATCCCAGGAAATATAAAAATGGTTCAAAAAATTGTGGTACTTACGTACGATGGAATATCCCTCACCCATGAAATCAATGTCATAAGACCAGTAGCAGCAAAATGGGTGGATTCAGGTACGATGATTCTAAGTGAAATAAGTCACACAGAAAAAGAAACTTATCATAATATATCACTTATGAAGATCCTGTAAACTTGGCTACACTTGAACTGAGTTAGGAAAGAGAACAGTGTCTCACATTTAGAAAACACTCTTATGCCTGCTTAATGGGGAAGGAGAGGTGGGGTGATGCATAAAACCAGAGTTTGATATAAGCACAGGTACCGTTCCAAAAACCAACTATGGAGTAGACAAGACCTACACCTTCCTCAGTGAAAGGGACTCAAAACCCCATATTTCCCACAGAGTAATATATCTGACTAGTAAGAATCTTAAAACATATGTATTGTTATGTCTCCGTAAGGGAATCAAGTGTGTCTAGACTGGCATAAACATGGCAGCGAGAATCAGCTCAAACCCACTATAAAAAGGAATTTCAAAAACAAAACAATAAAACTGGGAAATTCTTTACAATTCCTTCAGGGTCTCTGATGAAACCTGGAATGACCCTATCTACAATGACAGCTGGATGTGGCATAAGGAGGGACACTTGGGACTGAGACAATTGGTGAGATTGGGTGAGCAAATGCACACCCTTTAAAGCACAAATGCCTGGCACCCATTCCATGGGTCCCAACTCTCCAGGTTGAAGGGAATATTACTACAGTTATAACATGTACGGGAAACCTAGAGAACGGACACACTGTGAATACGAAAGGTTTCTAAAACTCAACGAATAGTCCCTCTTCCGGTGCTCCGGTTTCACTTTCCATCTTCTTTACTATCAATCTGCCACCTTGGAGAGACAGCCTCTTTAACCTCCTGTACCGCACACGTTTCCAAATTGGCAGAGGATGAAAGGGAAGAGGGAGAACCAATGAGAGAGTAGCTGTTAGGCATTTGGACGGGCACATATCACCCTAACTTCCCAGCAGGAAGAAAAATTAACCAAATTCTCAGCCCCCCACCGGGAACCAGCATAGGTCCTGAACCAAAATTTTGGACTTGTGGTCAGCTTACCAAAAACGAGATGAAAAATGGAGCTCAGGGCACAGCAATTCACAAAATGGCCAAGTAATAAAGGACAACTATCGTCCAAAAATCTGTTGAGGGAAGGCAACGAGGCGGACTTGAAAGCGAGGCAGAATAGCAGGAAACAGATTTCAAGTGGTACGTTGGAATCACCTTTAAAGCACAGGAAGAGGGGCACAACTTCGACAATGATGCACTTGGCCAAAAAGGGCGTATGCGTTTTCTCCTGAATATATTCAGGAGAAAACGCATACGCCCTTTTTGGCCAAGCAAGCAAGCGGGCAATGCAAATCTGCACTACAAAGAAGTATCACTTCCCACCGGTCAAAAGGGACATGCACAAAATGTGTAAAAACCAGAATGGCAGGACAGGACCTGGAGAACAGGGAGCCTTGTTATGCTGATGGGCGGGATGTAAATTGCCAACTGCCTCTCTGGAGGAGTGCATTGTGTTCCCTAAAACAAGTAAACAACAGAGCTACAGAGCCAAGGGCACTTCCAGTCTAGGGAATATACCTTGGGAAAACTGAAAATGAATAAGACAGAGCCACCCCAAAATTTAGGGCTGCACTGCTTACAAGGACCTCAACTTGGGTACACCTTAAATATCCCAGGAAATATAAAAATGGTTCAAAAAATTGTGGTACTTACGTACGATGGAATATCCCTCAGCCATGAAATCAATGTCATAAGACCAGTAGCAGCAAAATGGGTGGATTCAGGTACGATGATTCTAAGTGAAATAAGTCACACAGAAAAAGAAACTTATCATAAGATATCACTTATGAAGATCCTGTAAACATGGGTACACTTGAACTGAGTAAGGAAAGAGAACACTGTCTCACATTTAGAAAACACTCTTATGCCTGCTTAAGGGGGAAGGAGAGGTGGGGTGATGCATAAAACCAGAGTTTGATATAAGCACAGGTACTGTTCCAAAAACAAACTATGGAAGAGACAAGACCTACACCTTCCTCAGTGAAAGGGACTCAAAACCCCATATTTCCCGCAGAGGAATATATCTGACTAGTAAGAATCTTAAAACCTATGTATTGATATGTCTCCGTAAGGGAATCAAGTGTGTCTACACTGACATAAACATGGCAGCGAGAATCACATCAAACCCACTATAAAAAGGAATTTCAAATACAAAACAAAAAAACTGGGAAATTCTTTACAATTCCTTCAGGGTCTCTGATGAAACCTGGAATGACCCTATCTACAATGACAGCTGGATGTGGCATAAGGAGGGACACTTGGGACTGAGAGGATTGGTGAGATTGGGTGAGCAAATGCAGACCCTTTAAAGCACAAATGCCTGGCACCCATTCCATGGGTCCCAACTCTCCAGGTGGAAGGGAATATTACTACAGCTATAACATGTACGGGAAACCTAGAGAACGGACACACTGTGAATACGAAAGGTTTCTAAAACTCAACGAATAGTCCCTCTCCTGGTGCTCCAGTTTGACTTTCCATCTGCTTTACTATCAACCTCCCAACTTGGAGAGACAGCCCCTTTAACCTCCTGGTTCGCACAGGTTGCCAATTTGGCAGAGGATGAAAGGGAAGAGGGAGAACCAATGAGAGAGTAGCTGTTAGGCATTTGGACGGGCACATATCACTGTAATTTCCTGGCAGGAAGAAGAATTAACCAAAGTCTCAGCCACCAACCGGGAACCAGTATAGGTCCTGAACCAAAATTTTGGAATTGCCGTCAGCACACCAAAAACGAGTTAAAAAATGGAGCTCAGGGGCACAGCAATTCACAAACTGGCCGAGTAATAAAGGACAACTATCGTCCAAAAATCTGTTGAGGGAAGGCAACGAGGCAGACTTGAAAGCGAGGCAGAAGAGCAGGAAACAGATTTCAAGAGGTACGTTGGAATCGCCTGTAAAGCACAGGAAGAGGGGCACAACTTCGACAATGATGCACTTGGCCAAAAAGGGCGTATGCGTTATCTCGTGAATATATTCAGGAGAAAACGCATACGCCCTTTTTGTCCAAGCAAGCAAGCGGGCAATGCAAATCTGCACTACAAAGAAGTATCACTTCCCACCGGTCAAAAGGGACATCCACAAAATGTGTAAAAACCAGAAAGGCAAGACAGACCCTGCAGAACGGGGAGCCTTGTTATGTTGATGGGCGCGATGTAAATTTCCAACTGTCTCTCTGGAGGAGTGCATTGTGTTCCCTAAAACAAGTAATCAACAGAGCTAAAGAGCAAAGGGCACTTTCAGTCTAGGGAATATACCTTGGGAAAACTGAAAATCAATAAGAGAGAGCCACCCCAAAATTTAGGGCTGCACTGCTTACAAGGACCTCAAGTTGGGTACACCTTAAATATCCCAGGAAATATAAAAATGGTTCAAAAAATTGTGGTACTTACGTATGATGGAATATCCCTCAGCCATGAAATCAATGTTATAAGACCAGTAGCAGCAAAATGGGTGGATTCAGGTACGATGATTCTAAGTGAAATAAGTCACAGAGAAAAAGAAACTTATCATAAGATATCACTTATGAAGATCCTGTAAACATGGCTACACTTGAACTGAGTTAGGAAGGAGAACAGTGTCTCACATTTAGAAAACACTCTTATGCCTGCCTAAGGGGGAAGGAGAGGTGGGGTGATGCATAAAACCAGAGTTTGATATAAGCACATGTACCGTTCCAAAAAACCAACTATGGAATCTACAAGACCTACACCTTCCTCAGTGAAAGGGACTCAAAACCCCATATTTCCCGCAGAGGAATATATCTGACTAGTAAGAATCTTAAAACGTATGTATTGATATGTCTCCGTAAGTTAATCAAGTGTGTCTAGACTGGCATAAACATGGCAGCGAGAATCAGCTCAAACCCACTATAAAAAGGAATTTCAAAAACAGAACAAAAAAACTGGGAAATGCTTTACAATTCCTTCAGGGTATCTGATGAAACCTGGAATGACCCTATCTACAACGACAGCATGATATGGCATAAGGCTGGACACTTGGGACTGAGAGGATTGGTGAGATTGGGTGAGCAAATGCACACCCTTTAAAGCACAAATGCCTGGCAACCATTCCATGGGTCCAAACTCTCCAGTTTGAAGGGAATAATACTACAGTTATAACATGTACGGGAAACCTAGAGAACGGACACACTGTGAATACGAAAGGTTTCTAAAACTCAACGAATAGTCCCTCTCCTGGTGCTCCGGTTTGACTTTCCATGTGCTTTACTATCAATCTCCCAACTTGGAGAGAGAGCCCCTTTAACCTCCTGGTTCGCACAGGTTTCCAATTTGGCAGAGGATGAAAGGGAAGAGGGAGAACCAATGAGAGAGTAGCTGTTAGGCAATTGGACGGGCACATATCACTCCAACTTCCCGGCAGGAGGAAGAATTAACCAAAGTCTCAGCCCACCACCGTGAACCAGCATAGGTCCTGAACCAAAATTTTGGACTTGCGGTCAGCTCACCAAAAACGAGTTGAAAAATGGAGCTCAGGGGCACAGCAATTCACAAACTGGCCGAGTAATAAAGGACAACTATTGTCCAAAAATCTGTTGTGGGAAGGCAAGGAGGCGGACTTGAAAGCGAGGCAGAATAGCAGGAAACAGATTTCAAGAGGTACGTTGGAATCGCCTTTAAAGCACAGGAAGAGGGGCCCAACTTCGACAATGATGCACTTGGCCAAAAAGGGCGTATCCGTTTTCTCCTGAATATATTAAGGAGAAAACGCATACGCCCTTTTTGGCCAAGCAAGCAAGCGGGCAATGCAAATCTGCACTACAAAGAAGTATCACTTCCCACCGTTCAAAAGGGACATCCACAAAATGTGTAGAAACCACAAAGGCAAGACAGGCCCTGGAGAACAGGGAGCCTTGTTATGCTGATGGGTGGGATGTAAATTGCCAACTGCCTCTCTGGAGGAGTGCATTGTGTTCCCTAAAACAAGTAATCAACAGAGCTACAGAGCAAAGGCCACTTCGAGTCTAGGGAATATACCTTGGGAAAACTGAAAATCAATAAGACAGAGCCACCCCAAAATTTAGGGCTGCACTGCTTACAAGGACCTCAACTTGGGTACACCTTAAATATCCCAGG
Organism: Hyperoodon ampullatus; assembly: GCF_949752795.1. NCBI lineage: Eukaryota > Metazoa > Chordata > Mammalia > Artiodactyla > Ziphiidae > Hyperoodon > Hyperoodon ampullatus. The sequence continues at coordinate 360,437 of NW_027640363.1, forward strand.
AAATATAAAAATGGTTCAAAAAATTGTGGTACTTACGTATGATGGAATATCCCTCAGCCATGAAATCAATGTTATAAGACCAGTAGCAGCAAAATGGGTGGATTCAGGTACGATGATTCTAAGTGAAATAAGTCACACAGAAAAAGAAACTTATCATAAGATATCACTTATGAAGATCCTGTAAACATGGCTACACTTGAACTGAGTTAGGAAGGAGAACAGTGTCTCACATTTAGAAAACACTCTTATGCCTGCCTAAGGGGGAAGGAGAGGTGGGGTGATGCGTAAAACCAGAGTTTGATATAAGCACATGTACCGTTCCAAAAAACCAACTATGAAATCGACAAGACCTACACCTTCCTCAGTGAAAGGGACTCAAAACCCCATATTTCCCGCAGAGGAATATATCTGACTAGTAAGAATCTTAAAACGTATGTATTGATATGTCTCCGTAAGTTAATCAAGTGTGTCTAGACTGGCATAAACATGGCAGCGAGAATCAGCTCAAACCCACTATAAAAAGGAATTTCAAAAACAGAACAAAAAAACTGGGAAATGCTTTACAATTCCTTCAGGGTATCTGATGAAACCTGGAATGACCCTATCTACAACGACAGCATGATATGGCATAAGGCTGGACACTGGGGACTGAGAGGTTTGGTGAGATTGGGTGAGCAAATGCACACCCTTTAAAGCAATAATGCATGGCACCCATTCCATGGGTCCCAACTCTCTAGGTTGAAGGGTATATTACTAAAGTTATAAAATGTACGGGAAACCTAGAGAACGGACACACTGTGAATACGAAAGGTTTCTAAATCTCAACGAATAGTCCCTCTCCTGGTGCTCTGGTTTGACTTTCCATCTGCTTTACTATCAACCTTCAACTTGGAGAGACAGCCCCTTTAACCTCCTGGTTCGCACAGGTTTCCAATTTGGCAGAGGATGAAAGGGAAGTGGGAGAACCAATGAGAGAGTAGCTGTTAGGCATTTGGACGGGCACATATCTGTCTAACTTCCCGGCAGAAAGAAGAATTAACCAAAGTCTCAGCCACCCACCGGGAACCAGCATAGGTCCTGAACCAAAATTTTGGACTTGCGGTCAGCTCACCAAAAACGAGTTGAAAAATGGAGCTCAGGGGCACAGCAAATCACAAACTGGCCAAGTAAAAAAGGACAACTATCGTCCAAAAATCAGTTGAGGGAAGGCAACGAGGTGGACATGAATGCGAGGCAGAATAGCAGGAAACAGATTTCAAGAGGTACGTTGGAATCACCTTTAAAGCACAGGAAGAGGGGCACAACTTCGACAATGATGCACTTGGCCAAAAAGGGCGTATGCGTTTTCTCCTGAATATATTCAGGAGAAAACGCATACGCCCTTTTTGGCCAAGCAAGCAAGCGGGCAATGCAAATCTGCACTACAAAGAAGTATCACTTCTTACAAGTCAAAAGGGACATCCACAAAATGTGTAAAAACCAGAAAGGCAAGACAGGCCCTGGAGAACAGGGAGCCTTCTTTTGCTGATGGACGGGATGTAAATTACCAACTGCCTCTCTAGAGGAGTGTATTTTGTTCCCTAAAACAAGAACAGAGCTACAGAGCCAAGGGCAATTCCAGTCTAGGGAATATACCTTGGAAAAACTGAAAATCAATAAGAGAGAGCCACCCCAAAATTTAGGGCTGCACTGCTTACAAGGACCTCAACTTTGGTACAACTTTAATATGCCAGGAAATATAAAAATGGTTCAATAAATTGTGATACTTACGTACGATGGAATATCCCTCAGGCATGAAATCAATGTCATAAGACCAGTAGCAGCAAAATGGGTGGATTCAGGTACGATGATTCTAAGTGAAATAAGTCACAGAGAAAAAGAAACTTATCATAAGATATCACTTATGAAGATCCTGTAAACATGGCTACACTTGAACTGAGTTAGGAGAGAGAACAGTGTCTCACATTTAGAAAACACTCTTATGCCTGCTTAAGGGAGAAGGAGAGGTGGGGTGATGCATAAAACCAGAGTTTGATATAAGCACAGGTACCGTTCCAAAAACCAACTATGGAATACACAAGACCTACACCTTCCTCAGTGAAAGGGACTCAAAACCCCATATTTCCCGCAGAGGAATATATCTGACTAGTAAGAATCTTAAAACCTATGTATTGATATGTCTCCGAAAGGGAATCAAGTTTGTCTAGACTGGCATAAACATGGCAGCGAGAATCAGCTCAAACCCAATATAAAAAGGAATTTCAAAAACAAACAAACAAAAAAAACTCGGAAATTCTTTAAAATTCCTTCAGGGTCTCTGATGAAACCTGGAATGACCCTATCTACAACGACAGCTGGATGTGGCATAAGGCTGGACACTTGGGACTGAGAGGATTGGTGAGATTGGGTGAGCAAATGCAGACCCTTTAAAGCAATAATGCATGGCACCCATTCCATGGGTCCCAACTCTCTAGGTTGAAGGGAATATTACTAAAGTTATAACATGCACGGGAAACCTAGAGAACAGACACACTGTGAATACGAAAGGTTTCTAAAACTCAACGAATAGTCCCTCTCCTGGTGCTCCGGTTTGACTTTCCATCTGCTTTACTATCAACCTCCCAACTTGGAGAGACAGCCCCTTTAACCTCCTGGTTTGCACAGGTTTCCAATTTGGCAGAGGATGAAAGGGAAGAGGGAGAACCAATGAGAGAGTAGCTGTTAGGCATTTGGACGGGCACATATCACTCTAACTTCCCGGCAGGAAGAAGAATTAACCAAAGTCTCAGCCACCCACCGGGAACCAGCATAGGTCCTTAACCAAAATTTTGGACTTGCGGTCAGCTCACCAAAAACGAGTTGGAAAATGGAGCTCAGGGGCACAGCAATTCACAAACTGGCCAAGTAAAAAAGGACAACTATCGTCCAAAAATCTGTTGAGGGAAGGCAACGAGGCGGACTTGAATGCGAGGCAGAATAGCAGGAAACAGATTTCAAGAGGTACGTTGGAATCGCCTTTAAAGCACAGGAAGAGGGGCACAACTTCGACAATGATGCACTTGGCCAAAAAGGGCGTATGCGTTTTTTCCTGAATATATTCAGGAGAAAACGCATACGCCCTTTTTGGCCAAGCAAGCAAGCGGGCAATGCAAATCTGCACTACAAAGAAGTATCACTTCCCACCGGTCAAAAGGGACATCCACAAAATGTGTAAAAACCAGAAAGGCAAGACGGGCCCTGGAGAACAGGGAGCCTTGTTATGCTGATGGGCGGGATGTAAATTGTCAACTGCCTCTCTGGAGGAGTGAATTGTGTTCCCTAAAACAAGTAAACAACAGAGCTACAGAGCCAAGGGCACTTCCAGTCTAGGGAATATACATTGGGAAAACTGAAAATCAATAAGACAGAGCCACCCCAAAATTTAGGGCTGCAGTGCTTACAAGGACCTCAACTTGGGTACACCTTAAATATCCCAGGAAATATAAAAATGGTTCAAAAATTTGTGGTACTTACGTACGATGGAATATCCGTCAGCCATGAAATCAATGTCATAAGACCAGTAGCAGCAAAATGGGTGGATTCAGGTACGATGATTCTAAGTGAAATAAGTCACAGAGAAAAAGAAACTTATCATAAGATATCACTTATGAAGATCCTGTAAACATGGCTACACTTGAACTGAGTTAGGAAAGAGAACAGTGTCTCACATTTAGAAAACACTCTTATGCCTGCTTAAGGGGGAAGGAGAGGTGGGGTGATGCATAAAACCAGAGTTTGATATAAGCACAGGTACCGTTCCAAAAACCAACTATGGAATAGACAAGACCTACACCTTCCTCAGTGAAAGGGACTCAAAACCCCATATTTCCCGCAGAGGAATATATCTGACTAGTAAGAATCTTAAAACCAATGTATTGATATGTCTCCATAAGGGAATCAAGTGTGTCTAGACTGGCATAAACATGGCAGCGAGAATCAGCTCAAACCCACTCTAAAAAGGAATTTCAAAAACAAAACAAAATAACTGGGAAATTCTTTACAATTCCTTCAGGGTCTCTGATGAAACCTGGAATGACCCTATCTACAACGACAGCTGGATGTGCCATAAGGCTGGACACGTGGGACTGAGAGGATTGGTGTGATTGGGTGAGCAAATGCAGAGCCTTTAAAGCAATAATGCCTGGCACCCATTCCATGGGTCCCAACTCTCCAGGTTGAAGGGAATATTACTACCACTGTAACATGTAAGGGAAACCTAGAGAACGGACACACTGTGAATACGAAAGGTTTCTAAAACTCAACGAATAGTCCCTCTCCTGGTGCTCGGGTTTGACATTCCATCTGCTTTACTATCAATCTCCCAACTTGGAGAGACAGCCCCGTTAACCTCCTGGTTCGCACAGGTTTCCAATTTTGCAGAGGATGAAAGGGAAGAGGGAGAACCAATGAGAGAGTTGCTGTTAGGCATTTGGACGGGCACATATCACTCTACCTTCCCCACAGGAAAAAGAATTAACCAAAGTCTCAGCCCCCCTCTGAGAACCAGCATAGGTTCTGAACCAAAATTTTGGACTTGCGGTCAGCTCACCAAAAACGAGTTGAAAAATGGAGCTCAGGGGCACAGCAATTCACAAACTGGCCGAGTAAAAAAGGACAACTATCGACCAAAAATCTTTGAGGGAAGGCAACGAGGCAGACTTGAAATCGAAGCACAATAGCAGGAAACAGATTTCAAGAGGTACTTTGGAATCGCTTTTAAAGCACAGGAAGAGGGGCACAACGTCGACAATGATGCACTTGGCCAAAAAGGGTGTATGCGTTTTCTCCTGAATATATTCAGGAGAAAACACATACGCCTTTTGTGGCCAAGCAAGCAAGCGGGCAATGCAAATCTGCACTACAAAGAAGTATCACTTCCCACTGGTCAAAAGGGACATCCACAAAATGTGTAAAAACCAGAAAGGCAAGACAGGCCCTGGAGAACAGGGAGCATTGTTATGCTGATGGGCGGGATGTAAATTGCCAACTGCCTCTCTGGAGGAGTGCATTGTGTTCCCTAAAACAAGTAAACAACAGAGCTACAGAGCCAAGGGCACTTCCTGTCTAGGGAATATACCTTGGGAAAAACGAAAATCAATAAGACAGAGCCACCCCAAACTTTAGGGCTGCACTGCTTACAAGGACCTCAACTGGGGTACATCTTAAATATCACAGGAAATATAAAAATGGTTCAAAAAATTGTGGTACTTACGTACGATGGAATATCCCTCAGCCATGAAATCAAAGTCATAAGACCAGTAGCAGCAAAATGGGTGGATTCAGGTACGATGATTCTAAGTGAAATAAGTCACAGAGAAAAAGAAACTTATCATAAGATATCACTTATGAAGATCCTGTAAACATGGCTACACTTGAACTGAGTTAGGAAAGAGAACAGTGTCTCACAATTAGAAAACACTCTTATGCCTGCTTAAGGCGGTAGGAGAGGTGGGGTGATGCATAAAACCAGAGTTTGATATAAGCACAGGTACCGTTCCAAAAACCAACTATGGAATAGACAAGACCTACACCTTCCTCAGTGAAAGGGACTCAAAACCCCATATTTCCCGCAGAGGAATATATCTGACTAGTAAGAATCTTAAAACCTATGTATTGATATGTCTCCGTAAGGGAATCAAGGGTGTCTAGACTGTCATAAACATGGCAGCGAGAATCAGCTCAAACCCAGTATAAAAAGGAATTTCAAAAACAAAACAAAAAAACTGGGAAATTCTTTACAATTCCTTCAGATTCTCTGACGAAACCTGGAATGACCCTATCTACAACGACAGCTGGATGTGGCATAAGGCTGGACACTTGGACTGAGAGGATTGGTGAGATTGGGTGAGCAAATGCAGACCCTTTAAAGCACAAATGCCTGGCACCCATTCCATGGGTCCCAACTCTCCAAGTTGAAGGGAATATTACTACAGCTATAACATGTACATGAAACCGAGAGAACGGACACACTCTGAATACGAAAGGTTTCTAAAACTCAACGAATAGTCCCTCTCCTGGTGCTCCAGTTTGACTTTCCATCGGCTTTACTATCAACCTCCCAACTTGGAGAGAAAGCCCCTTTAACCTCCTGGTTCTCACAGGTTGCCAATTTGGCAGAGGATGAAAGGGAAGAGGGAGAACCAATGAGAGAGTAGCTGTTAGGCATTTGGACGGGCACATATCACTCTAACTTCCCGGCAGGAAGAAGAATTAACCAAAGTCTCAGCCCCCCACGGGGAACCAGCATAGTTCCTGATCCAAAATGTTGCACTTGCGGTCAGCTCACAAAAAACGAGTTGAAAAATGGAGCTCAGGGGCACTGCAATTCACAAACTGGCCGAGTAATAAAGGACAACTATCGTCCAAAAATCTGTTGAGGGAAGGCAACGAGGCGGACTTGAAAGCGAGGCAGAATAGCTGGAAACAGATTTCAAGAGGTACGTTGGAATCACCTTTAATGCACAGGAAGAGGGGCACAACTTCGACAATGATGCACTTGGCCAAAAAGGGCGTATGCGTTTTCCTCTGAATACATTCAGGAGAAAACGCATATGCCCTTTTTGGCCAAGCAAGCAAGCGGGCAATGCAAATCTGCACTACAAAGAAGTATCACTTCCCACCGGTCAAAAGGGACATCCACAAAATGTGTAAAAAAAAGAAAGCCAAGACAGGCCCTGGAGAACAGGGAGCCTTGTTATGCTGATGGGCGGCATGTAAATTGCCAACTGCCTCTCTGGAGGAGTACATTGTGTTCCCTAAAACAAGTAAACAACAGAGCTACAGAGCCAAGGACACTTCCAGTCTAGGGAATATACCTAGGGAAAACTGAAAATCAAAAGACAGAGACACCCCAAAATTTAGGGCTGCAGTGCTTACAAGGACCTCAACTTGGGTACAACTTAAATATCCCAGGAAATATAAAAATGGTTCAAAAAATTGTGGTACTTACGTACGATGGAATATCCCTCAGCCATGAAATCAATGTCATAAGACCAGTAGCAGCAAAATGGGTGGATTCAGGTACGATGATTCTAAGTGAAATAAGTCACACAGAAAAAGAAACTTATCATAAGATATCACTTATGAAGATCCTGTAAACATGGCTACACTTGAACTGAGTTAGGAAAGAATAGAGTGTCTCACATTTAGAAAACACTCTTATGCCTGCTTAAGGGGGAAGGAGAGGTGGGGTGATGCATAAAACCAGAGTTTGATATAAGCACAGGTACCGTTCCAAAAACCAGCTATGGAATAGACAAGACCTACACTTTCCTCAGTGAAAGGGACTCAAAACCCCATATTTCCCGCAGAGGAATATAGCTGACTAGTAAGAATCTTAAAACCTATGTATTGATATGTCTCCGTAAGGGAATCAAGTGTGTCTAGACTGGCATAAACATGGCAGCGAGAATCAGCTCAAACCCACTATAAAATGGAATTTCAAAAACAAAACAAAAAAACTGAGAAATTCTTTACAATTCCTTCAGGGTCTCTGATGAAACCTGGAATGACCCTATGTACAACGACAGCTGGATGTGGCATAACGCTGGACACTTGGGACTGAGAGGATTGGTGAGACTGGGTGAGCAAATGCAGACCCTTTAAAGCACAAATGCCTGGCACCCATTCCATGGGTCCCAACTGTCCCGGTTGAAGGGAATATTACTACAGTTATAATATGTACGGGAAACCTAGAGAATGGACACACTGTGAATATGAAAGGTTTCTAAAACTCAACGAATAGTCCCTCTTCTGGTGCCCCGGTTTGACTTTCCATCTGCTTTACTATCAACCTCCCAACTTGGAGAGACAGCCCCTTTAACCTCCTGGTTCGCACACGTTTCTAATTTGGCAGAGGATGAAAGGGAAGAGGGAGAACCAATGAGAGAGTAGCTGTTAGGCATTTGGACGGGCACATATCACTCTAACTAACCGGGAGGAAGAAGAATTAACCAAATTCTCAGCCCCCCACCGGGAACCAGCATAGGTCCTGAACCAAAATGTTGGACTTGAGGTCAGCTCACAAAAAACGAGTTGTAACATGGAGCTCAGGGGCACAGCAATTCACAAAGTGGCCGAGTAATAAAGGACAACTATCATCCAAAAATCTGTTGAAAGAAGGCAACGAGGCGGACTTGAAATCGAGGCAGAATAGCAGGAAACAGATTTCAAGAGGTACGTTGGAATCGCATTTAAAGCACAGGAAGAGGGGCACAACTTCGACAATGATGCACTTGGCCAAAAAGGGCGTATGCGTTTTCTCCTGAATATATTCAGGATAAAACGCACACGCCCTTTTTGTCCAAGCAAGCAAGCTGGAAATGCAAATCTGCACTACAAAGAAGTATCACTTCCCACCGGTCAAAAGGGACATCCACAAAATGTGTAAAAACCAGAAAGGCAAGACAGGCGCTGGAGAACAGGGAGCCTTGTTATGCTGATGGGTGGGTTGTTAATTGCCAGCTGCCTCTCTGGAGGAGTGCATTGTGTTCCCTAAAACAAGTAAAAAACAGAGCTACAGAGCCAAGGGCACTTCCAGTCTAGGGAATATACCTTGGGAAATCTGAAAATCAATAAGACAGAGCCACCCCAAAATTTAGGGCTGCACTGGTTACAAGGACCTCAACTGGGGTACACCTTAAATATTCCAGGAAATATAAAAATGGTTCAAAAAATTGTGGTAGTTACGTACGATGGAATATCCCTCAGCCATGAAATCAATGTCATAAGACCAGTAGCAGCAAAATGGGTGGATTCAGGTACGATGATTCTAAGTGAAATAAGTCACACAAAAAAAGAAATTTAACATAAGATATCACTTAAGAAGATTCTGTAAACATGGCTACACTTGAACTGAGTTAGGAAAGAGAACATGTCTCACATTTAGAAAACACTCTTATGCCTGCTTAAGGGGGAAAGAGAGGTGGGGTGATGCATAAAACCAGAGTTTGATATAAGCACAGGTACCGTTCCAAAAACCAACGATGGAATAGACAAGACCTACACCTTCCTCAGTGAAAGGGACTCAAAACCCCATATTTCCCGCAGAGGAATATATCTGACTAGTAAGAATCTTAAAACCTATGTATTGATATGTCTCTGTAAGGGAATCAAGTGTGTCTAGACTGGCATAAACATGGCAGCGAGAATCAGCTCAAACCCACTATAAAAAGGAATTTCAAAAACAAAACAAAAAAACTGGGAAATTCTTTACAATTCCTTCAGGGTCTCTGAAGAAACCTGGAATGACCCTATCTACAACGACAGCTGGATGTGGCATAAGGAGGGACACTTGGGACTGAGATGATTGGTGAGATTGGGTGAGCCAATGCAGACCCTTTAAAGCACAAATGCCTGGCACCCATTCCATGGTTCCCAACTCTCCAGGTTGAAGGGAATATTACTACAGCTCTAACATGTACAGGAAACCTAGAGAATGGACACACTCTGAATACTAAAGGTTTCTAAAACTCAACGAATAGTCCCTCTCCTGGTGCTCCGGTTTGACTTTCCATCTGCTTTACTATCAACCTCCTAGCTTGGAGAGAGAGCCCCTTTAACCTCCTGGTTCGCACAGGTTGCCAATGTGGCAAAGGATAAAGGGAAGAGGGAGAACCAATGAGAGAGTAGCTGTTAGGCATTTGGACTGGCACATATCACTCTAACTTCCCAGCAGGAAGAGGAATTAACCAAATACTCAGCCCCCCACCGGGAACCAGCATAGGTCCTGAACCAAAATTTTGGACTTGCGGTCAGCTCATCAAAAACGAGTTGAAAAATGGAGCTCAGGGGCACAGCAATTCACAAACTGGCCGAGTATTAAAGGACAACTATCGTCCAAAAATCTGTTGAGGGAAGGCAACGAGGCAGACTTGAAAGCGAGGCAGAATAGCAGGAAACAGATTTCAAGTGGTACGTTGGAATCGCCTTTAAAGCACAGGAAGAGGGGCACAACTTCGACAATAATGCACTTGGCCAAAAAGGGCGTATGCGTTTTCTCCTGAATATATTCAGGAGAAAACGCATACGCCCTTTTTGGCCAAGCAAGCAAGCGGGCAATGCAAATCTGCACTACAAAGAAGTATCACTTCCCACCGGTCAAAAGGGACATCCACAAAATGTGTAAAAACCAGAAAGGCAGACAGGCCCTGGAGAACAGGGAGCCTTGTTATGCTGATGGGCGGGATGTAAATTGCCAACTGCCTCTCTGGAGGAGTACATTGTGTTCCCTTAAACAAGTAAACAACAGAGCTACAGAGCCAAGGGCACTTCCAGTCTAGGGAATATACCTTGGGAAAACTGAAAATCAATAAGACAGGGCCACTCGAAAATTTAGGGCTGCACTGCTTACAAGGACCTTAACTTGGGTACACCTTAAATATCCCAGGAAATATAACAATGGTTCAAAAAATTGTGGTACTTATGTACGACGGAATATCCCTCAGCCATGAAATCAATGTCATAAGACCAGTAGCAGCAAAATGGGTGGATTCAGGTACGATGATTCTACGTGAAAAAAGTCACAAAGAAAAAGAAACTTATCATAAGATATCACTTAAGAAGATGCTGTAAACATGGCTACACTTGAACTGAGCTGGGAAAGAGAACAGAGTCTCACATTTAGAAAACACTCTTATGCCTGCTTAAGGGGGAAGGAGAGGTGGGGTGATGCATAAAACCAGAGTTTGATATAAGCACAGGTACCGTTCCAAAAACCAACTATGGAATAGACAAGACCTACACCTTCCTCAGTGAAAGGGACTCAAAACCCCATACTTCCCGCAGAGGAATATATCTGACTAGTAAGAATCTTAAAACCTATGTATTGATATGTCTCCATAAGGGAATCAAGTGTGTCTAGACTGGCATAAACATGGCAGCAAGAATCAGCTCAAACCCACTATAAAAAGGAATTTCAAAAACAAACCAAAAAAACCTGGAAATTCTTTACAATTCCTTCAGGGTCTCTGATGAAACCTGGAATGACCCTATGTACAACGACAGCTGGATGTGGCATAAGGCTGGACACTTGGGACTGAGAGGATTGGTGAGATTGGGTGAGCAAATGCAGACCCTTTAAAGCAAAAATGCCTGGCACCCATTGCATGCGTCCCTACTCTCCAGGTTGAGGGGAATATTACTACAGCTATAACATGTACGGGAAACCTAGAGAACGGACACACTGTGAATACGAAAGGTTTCTAAAACTCAAAGAATAGTCCCTCTCCTGGTGCTCCGGTTTGACTTTCCATCTGCTTTACTATCATCCTCCCAACTTGGAGAGACAGCCCCTTTAACCTCCTGGTTCGCACAGGTTGCCAATTTGGCAGAGGATGAAAGGGAAGAGGGAGAACCAATGAGAGAGTAGCTGTTAGGCATTTGGACGGGCACATATCACTGTAATTTCCCGGGAGGAAGAAGAATTAACCAAAGTCTCAGACACCCACCGGGAACCAGTATAGGTCCTGAACCAAAATTTTGGACTTGCCGGCTGCTCACAAAAAACGAGTTGAAAAATGGAGCTCAGGGGCACAGCAATTCACAAACTGGCCCAGTAATAAAGGAAAACTATCGTCCAAAAATCTGTTGAGGGAAGGCAACGAGGCGGACTTGAAAGCGAGGCAGAATAGCAGGAAACAGATTTCAAGAGGTACGTTGGAATCGCCTTTAAAGCACAGGAAGAGGGGCACAACTTCGACAATCATGCACTTGGCCAAGAAGAGCGTATGCGTTTTCTCCTGAATATATTCAGGAGAAAACGCATACGCCCTTTTTGGCCAAGCAAGCAAGCGGGCAATGCAAATCTGAACTACAAAGAAGTATCACTTCCCACCGGTCAAAAGGGACATCCACAAAATGTGTAAAAAACAGAAAGGTAAGACAGGCCCTGGAGAACAGGGAGCCTTGTTATGCTGATGGGCCGGATGTAAACTGCCAACTGCCTCTCTGGAGGAGTGCACTGTGTTCCCTAAAACAAGTAAAGAACAGAGCTACAGAGCCAAGGGCACTTCCAGTCTAGGGAATATACCTTGGGAAAACTGAAAATGAATAAGACAGAGCCACCCCAAAATTTAGGGCTGCACTGCTTACAAGGACCTTAACTTGGGTACACCTTAAATATCCCTGGAAATATAAAAATGGTTCAAAAATTTGTGGTACATACGTACGATGGAATATCCCTCAGCCATGAAATCAATGTCATAAGACCAGTAGCAGCAAAATGGGTGGATTCAGGTACGATGATTCTAAGTGAAATAAGTCACACAGAAAAAGAAACTTATCATAAGATATCACTTATGAAATCCTGTAATCATGGCTACACTTGAACTGAGTTAGGAAAGAGAAAAGTGTCTCACATTTAGATAAAATTCATATGCCTGCTTAAGGAGGAAGGAGAGGTGGGGTGATGCATAAAACCAGAGTTTGATATAAGCACAGGTACCGTTCCAAAAACCAACTATGGAATAGACAAGACCTACACCTTCCTCAGTGAAAGGGACTCAAAACCCCATATTTCCCGCAGAGGAATATATCTGACTAGTAAGAATCTTAAAACCTATGTATTGATATGTCTCCGTAAGGGAATCAATGTGTCTAGACTGGCATAAACATGGCAGCGAGAATCAGCTCAAACCCACTATAAAAAGGAATTTCAAAACCAAAACAAAAAAACTGGGAAATTCTTTACAATTCCTTCAGGGTCTCTGATGAAACCTGGAATGACCCTATCTACAATGACAGCTGGATATGGCATAAGGAGGGACACTTGGGATTGAGAGGATTGGTGAGATTGGGTGAGCAAATGCAGACCCTTTAAAGCAATAATGCATGGCACCCATTCCATGGGTCCCAACTCTCAGGTTGAAGGGAATATTAATACAGCTATAACATGTACAGGAAACCTAGAGAACGGACACACTGTGAATACGAAAGGTTTCTAAAACTCAACGAATAGTCCCTCTCCTGGTGCTCTGGTTTGACTTTCTATCTGCTTTACTATCAACCTCCCAACTTGGAAAGACAGCCCCTTTAACCTCCTGGTTCGCACAGGTTGCCAATTTGGCAGAAGATGAAAGGGAAGAGGGAGAACCACTGAGAGAGTAGCTGTTAGGCATTTGGACGGGCACATATCACTCTAACTTCCCGGCAGGAAGAAGAATTAACCAAATTCTCAGCCCCCCACCGGGAACTAGCATAGGACCTGAATCAAAATTTTGGACTTGTGGTCAGCTCACCAAAAACGAGTTGAAAAATGGAGCTCAGGGGCACAGCAATTCACAAACTGGCCGAGTAATAAAGGACAACTATCGTCCAAAAATCTGTTGAGGGAAGGCAATGAGGCGGACTTGAATGCGAGGCAGAATAGCAGGAAACAGATTTCAAGAGATATGTTGGAATCGCCTTTAAAGCACAGGAAGAGGGGCACAACTTCAACAATGATGCACTTGGCCAAAAAGGGCGTATGCGTTTTCTCCTGAATATATTCAGGAGAAAACGCATACGCCCTTTTTGGCCAAGCAGGCAAGCGGGCAATGCAAATCTGCACTACAAAGAAGTATCACTTCCCACCGGTCAAAAGGGACATCCACAAAATGTGTAAAAACCAGAAAGGCAAGACAGGCCCTGGAGAACAGGGAGCCTTGTTATGCTGATGGGAGGGATGTAAATTGCCAACTGCCTCTCTGGAGGAGTTAATTGTGTTAACTAAAACAAATAAACAACAGAGCTACAGAGCGAAGGGCACTTCCAGTTTAGGGAATATTCCTTGGGAAAACTGAAAATCAATAAGACAGAGCCACCCCAAAATTTAGGGCTGCACTGCTTACAAGGACCTCAACTTGGGTACACCTTAAATATCCCAGGAAATATAAAAATGGTTCAAAAAATTGTGGTACTTACGTACGATGGAATATCCCTCAGCCATGAAATCAATGTCATAAGACCAGTAGCAGCAAAATCGGTGGATTCAGGTACGATGATTCTAAGTGAAATAAGTCACAGAGAAAAAGAAACATATCATAAGATATCACTTATGAAGATCCTTTAAACATGGCTACACTTGAACTGAGTTAGGAAAGAGAACAGTGTCTCACATTTAGAAAACACTCTTATGCCTGCTTAAGGGGGAAGGAGAGGTGGGGTGATGCATAAAACCAGAGTTTGATATAAGCACAGGTACCGTTCAAAAACCAACTATGGAATAGACAAGACCTACACCTTCCTCAGTGAAAGGGACTCAAAACCCCATACTTCCCGCAGAAGAATATATCTGACTAGTAAGAATCTTAAAACCTATGTATTGATATTTCTCCGTAAGGGAATCAAGTGTGTCTAGACTGGCATAAACATGGCAGCGAGAATCAGCTCAAACCCACTATAAAAAGGAATTTCAAAAACAAAACAAAAAAACTGGGAAATTCTTTACAATTCCTTCAGGGTCTCTGATGAAACCTGGAATGACCCTATCTACAATGACAGCTGGATGTGGCATAAGGAGGGACACTTGGGACTGAGACGATTGGTGAGATTGGGTGAGCAAATGCAGACCCTTTAAAGCACAAATGCCCGGCACCCATTCCATGGGTCCCAACTCTCCAGGTTGAAGGCAATATTACTACAGCTATAACATGTACGCGAAACCTAGAGAACGGACACACTGTGAATATGAAAGGTTTCTAAATCTCAACGAATAGTCCCTCTCCTGGTGCTCCGGTTTGACTTTCCATCTGCTTTACTATCAACCTCCCAACTTGGAGAGACAGCCCCTTTAACCTCCTGGTTCGCAAAGGTTGCCAATTTGGCAGAGGATTAAAGGGAAGAGGGAGATCCAATGAGAGAGTAGCTGTTAGGCATTTGGACGGGCACATATCACTCTAACTTCCCGCCAGGAAGAATAATTAACCAAATTCTCAGCCCCCCACCGGGAACCAGCATAGGTCCTGAACCAAAATTTTGGACTTGCGGTCAGCTCACAAAAAACGAGTTGAGAAATGGAGCTCAGGGGCACAGCAATTCACAAACTGGCCGAGTAATAAAGGACAACGATCGTCCAAAAATCTGTTGAGGGAAGGCAACGAGGCGGACATGAATGCGAGGCAGAATAGCAGGAAACAGATTTCAAGAGGTACGTTGGAATCGCCTTTAAAGCACAGGAAGAGGGGCACAACTTCGACAATGATGCACTTGGCCAAAAAGGGCATATGCGTTTTCTCCTGAATATATTCAGGAGAAAACGCATACGCCCTTTTTGGCCAAGCAAGCAAGCGGGCAATGCAAATCTGCACTACAAAGAAGTATCACTTCCCACCGGTCAAAAGGGACATCCACAAAATGTGTAAAAACCAGAAAGGCAGGACAGGCCCTGGAGAACAGGGAGCCTTGTTATGCTGATGGGCGGGATGTAAATTGCCAACTGCCTCTCTGGAGGAGTGCATTGTGTTCCCTAAAACAAGTAAACAACAGAGCTACAGAGCCAAGGGCACTTCCAGTCTAGGGAATATACCTTGGGAAAACTGAAAATCAATAAGACAGAGCCACCCAAAAATTTAGGGCTGCACTGCTTACAAGGACCTCAACTTGGGTACACCTTAAATATCCCAGGAAATATAAAAATGGTTCAAAAAATTGTGGTACTTACGTATGATGGAATATCCCTCAGCCATGAAATCAATGTCATGAGACCAGTAGCAGCAAAATGGGTGGATTCAGGTACGATGATTCTATGTGAAAAAAGTCACAGAGAAAAAGAAACTTATCAAAAGATATCACTTAAGAAGATCCTGTAAACATGGCTACACTTGAACTGAGCTAGGAAAGAGAACAGAGTCTCACATATAGAAAACACTCTTATGCCTGCTTAAGGGGGAAGGAGAGGTGGGGTGATGCATAAAACCAGAGTTTGATATAAGCACTGGTACCGTTCCAAAAACCAACTATGGAATAGCCAAGACCTACACCTTCCTCAGTGAAAGGGACTCAAAACCCCATATTTCCCGCAGAGGAATATATCTGACTAGTAAGAATCTTAAAACCTATGTATTGATATGTCTCCGTAAGGGAATCAAGTGTGTCTAGACTGGCATAAACATGGCAGCGAGAATCAGCTCAAACCCACAATAAAAAGGAATTTCAAAAACAAAACAATAAAACTGGGAAATTCTTTACAATTCCTTCAGGGTCTCTGATGAAACCTGGAGTGACCCTATCTACAACCACAGCTGGATGTGGCATAAGGCTGGACACTTGGGACTGAGAGGATTGGTGAGATTGGGTGAGCAAATGCAGACCCTTTAAAGGAATAATGCATGTCACCTATTCCATGGTTCCCAACTCTCCATGTTGAAGGGAATATTACTACAGTTATAACATGTACGGGAAACCTAGAGAACGGACACACTGTGAATATGAAAGGTTTCTATAACTCAACGAATAGTCCCTCTCCTGGTGCTCTGGTTTGACTTTCCATCTGCTTAACTATCAATCTCCCAACTTGGAGAGACAGCCCCTTTAACCTCCTGGTTCGCACAGGTTTCCAATTTGGCAGAGGAAGAAAGGGAAGAGGGAGAACCAATGAGAGAGTAGCTGTTAGGCATTTGGACGGGCACATATCACTCTAAATTCCCGGCAGGAAGAAGAATTAACCAAAGTCTCAGCCCCCCACCGGGAAACAGCATAAGTCCTGAACCAAAATTTTGGACTTGCGGTCAGCTCACCAAAAACGAGTTGAGAAATGGAGCTCAGGGGCACAGCAATTCACAAACTGGCCGAGTAATAAAGGACAACTATCGTCCAAAAATCTGTTGAGGGAAGGCAATGAGGCGGACATGAAAGCATGGCAGAATAGCAGGAAACAGATTTCAAGAGGTAGGTTGGAATCGCCTTTAAAGCACAGGAAGAGGAGCACAACTTCGACAATGATGCACTTGGTCAAAAAGGGCGTATGCGTTTTCTCCTGAATATATTCAGGAGAAAACGCATACGCCCTTTTTGGCCAAGCAAGCAAGCGGGCAATGCAAATCTGCACTACAAAGAAGTATCACTTCTCACCGGTCAAAAGGGACATCCACAAAATGTGTAAAAACCAGAAAGGCAGGACAGGCCCTGGAGAACAGGGAGCCTTGTTAATGTGATGGGCGGGATGTAAATTGCCAACTGCCTCTATGGAGGAGTACATTGTGTTCCCTAAAACAAGTAAAGAACAGAGCTACAGAGCCAAGGGCACTTCCAGTTTAGGGAATATATCTTGGAAAAAATGAAAATCAATAAGACAGAGCCACCCCAAAATTTAGGGCTGCACTGCTTACAAGGACCTCAACTTGGGTACACCTTAAATATCCCAGGAAATATAAAAATGGTTCAAAAAATTGTGGTACTTACGTACGATGGAATATCCCTCAGCCATGACATCAATGTCATAAGACCAGTAGCAGCAAAATGGGTGGATTCAGGTACGATGATTCTAAGTGAAATAAGTCACACAGAAAAAGAAACTTATCATAAGATATCACTTATGAAGATCCTGTAAACATGGCTAAACTGGAACTGAGTTAGGAAAGAGAACAGTGTCTCACATTTAGAAAACACTCTTATGCCTGTTTAAGGGGGAAGGAGAGGTGGGGTGATGCATAAAACCAGAGTTTGATATAAGCACAGGTACTGTTCCAAAAACCAACTATGGAATAGACAAGACCTACACCTTCCTCCGTGAAAGGGACTCAAAACCCCATATTTCCCGCAGAGGAATATATGTGACTAGTAAGAATCTTAAAACCTATGTATTGGAGCCGGAGGAAGATGGCGGAAGAGTAAGACGCGGAGATCACCTTCCTCCCCACAGATACATCAGAAATTCATCTACACGTGGAACAACTCCAACAGAACACCTACTGAACGCTGACAGAAGACCTCACACCCCCCAAAAGGCAAGAAACTCCCCACATACCTGGGTAGGTCAAAAGAAAAAAAGAATAAACAGAGACAATAGGACATGGATGGGACCTGCACCAGTGGGAGGGAGCCGTGAAGGAGGGAAGGTTTCTACACACTACAAGCCCCTTCGAGGGCGGAGACTGCAGGTGGCAGAGGGGGAAAGCTTCGGAGTAGCGGAGGAGAGCACAGCAACAGGGGTGTGGAGGGCAAAGCAGAGAGATTTTGGCACAGATGATCGGTGCCCTCAGGCACACACCAGCCCGAGAGACTTGTCTGCTCGGCCGCCAGGGCGGGCGGGGCTGGGAGCTGAGGCTCGGGTATCGGCTTTCAGTCGGAGCGCAGGGAGAGGTCTGGGGCTGGCGGCAGGAAGAGACCCTGAAGGGGTTAGTGCTAGCCCGGAGGGAGTCCGGGGAAAGGGTCTGGAACTACCGGAGAGGCAAGAGACTTTTTTCCCTTTTGTTGCCTGGTGCGCGAGGAGAGGGCATTCCCCTCCCTCCCCTCTGCCTGAGTGAGCCAGAGCCCCCGAATCAGCGGCTCCTTTAAACCCGTCCTGTCTGAGCGAAGAACGGACGCCCTCCGGCGACCTACGCGCAGAGGCGGGGCCAGGTCCAAGGCTGAGACCTGGGAGCTGTGAGAGCAGAGACAGGGAAATCTCTCTGTGCAGCCTCCGAGGCAGCGGATTAAAGCTCCACGGTCCATTTGATGTGCCCTGCGTCTGTGGAGTGCATGAATGGACAGCGAATCATCCCAAATTGAGGAAGTGGACCTTGAGGACAAGATTTAAGACTTTCCCCGCCTTTTTTTTCCTCTTTTTACAACGAATTATCTCAAATTAAGGAGGTGGACTTAGCAAGATTTCAGACTTTTCGCCCTTTTCCTCTTTTTACAACGAATTATCCCAAATCGAGGAGGTGGACTTGGAGAGCAAGACTTTTGATTTTTCCCCCTGCTCTCTTTTTGTGAATGTGTATGTGTAATCTTCTGTGTAAGATTCTCTCTGTATAGCTTTGCTTCCACCATATGTCCCAGGGTTCTTTCAGTCCGTGTTTTTTTTCAATAATTACTTTTTAATTTTAATAACGCTACTATATTTCATACTTTATTCTATTTTACTTTACCTGCTCTTTCTTTTTTTCCTCCCTTCCCTTCCTCCCTCCCTCCCTCCGCTCCTCCTTTCCTTCTTTCTTTTTCTTTCCTCCATCCCTCTCTCCCTCCCACCCTTCTTCTTTCCACTTTCTTTTTCTTTCCTTCCTCCCTCCCTCCTATCTTTCTTTCTTTCTTTCCTTCCTCCCTCCCTCCCTCTCTTCTTCCATTCACTCTTCCTTTTGCTTTCATTCCTCCCTCCCTCCCTCCTTTCTTTCCTTTCTTTCCATCCTTCCTCCCTCCCTCCTTTCTTTCTTTCTGTCTTCTTTCCTTCCTTACTTCCCTTCTTCCTTTCTTTCAATCTCTCTTTCTTTCTTCTACTAATTATTTCTTTCTACTTTTTCTCACTGTTATTCTGAGCCGGGTGGATGAAAGGCTCTTGGTGCTGCAGCCAGGAGTTAGTGCTGTGCCTCTGAAGTGGGAGAGCCAACTTCAGGACACGGGTCCACAAGAGACCTCCCAGCTCCAAATAATATCAAGCAGCGAAAATCTCCCAGGGATCTCCATCTCAACACCAGCACCCAGCTTCAGTCAACGACCAGCAAGCTACAGTGCTGGTCACCCTATGCCAAGCAACTAGCAAGGCAGGAACACAACCCCACCCATTAGCAGAGAGGATACCTAAAAACATAATAAGGCCACAGGCACCCCAAAACACACCACCAGACGTGGACGTGTCCACCAGAAAGACAAGGTCGAGCTTCAACCACCAGAACACAGGCATTAGTCCCCCCCACCAGGAAGCCTACACAACCTACTGAAACAACCTTAGCCACGGGGGACAGACACCAAAAACAACGGGAACTACGAATCTGCAGCGTGCAAAAAGGAGACCCCAAACACAGTAACATAAGCAAAATGAGAAAGCAGAAAAACACACAGCAGGTGAAGGAGCAAGATAAAAACCTACCAGACCTAACAAATGAAGAGGTAATAGGCAGTCTTCCTGAAAAAGAAGTCAGAATAATGATAGTAAAGATGATCCAAGATTCTATTTCCCAGATCCAAAATCTTGGAAATAGAATAGACAATATGCAAGAAACAGTTAACAAGGACCTAGAAGAACTAAAGATGAATCAAGCATCGATTAAAAACACAATAAATGAAATGAAAAATACTCTAGATGGGATCAATAGCAGAATAACTGAGGCAGAAGAATGGATAAGTGAGGTGGAAGATAAAATAGTGGAAATAACTGATGCAGAGAAAAATAAAGAAAAAAGAATGAAAAGAACAGAGGACAGTCTCAGAGACCTCTGGGACAACATTAAACGCACCAACATTCGAATTATAGGGGTTCCAGAAGAAGAAGAGAAAAAGAAAGGGACTGAGAAAATATTTGAAGAGATTATAGTTGAAAACTTCCCTAATATGGGAAAGGAAATAGTTAATCAAGTCCAGGAGGCACAGAGAGTCCCATACAGAATAAATCCAAGAAGAAATACGCCAAGACACATATTAATCAAACTGTCAAAAATTAAACACAAAGAAATCATATTAAAAGCAGCAAGGGAAAAACAACAAATAACACAAAAGGGAATCCCCATCAGGTTAACAGCTGATCTCTCAGCAGAAACTCTACAAGCCAGAAGGGAGTGGCAGGACATAATTAAAGTGATGAAGGAGAGAAACCTGCAACCAAGATTACTCTACCCAGCAAGGATCTCATTCAGATTTGATGGAGAAATTAAAACGTTTACAGACAAGCAAAAGCTGAGAGAGTTCAGCACCACCAAACCAGCTTTACAACAAATGCTAAAGGAACTTCTCTAGGCAAGAAACACAACAGAAGCACTATACCTACAATAACGAACCCAAAGCCATTAAGGAAATGGGAATAGGAACATACATATCAATAATTACCTTAAATGTAAATGGACTAAATGCTCCCACCAAAAGACACAGAGTGGCTGAATGGATACAAAAACAAGACCCATATATATGCTGTCTACAAGAGACCCACTTCAGACCTAGAGACACATACAGATTGAAAGTAAGGGGATGGAAAAAGGTATTCCATGCAAATGGAAATCAAAAGAAAGCTGGAGTAGCAATTCTTATATCAGACAAAATAGACTTTAAAATAAAGACTATTAGAAGAGACAAAGAAGGACACTACATAACGATAAAGGGATCGATCCAAGAAGAAGATATAACAATTGTAAATATTTATGCACCCAACATAGGAGCACCTCAATACATAAGGCAAATACTAACAGCCATAAAAGGGGAAATCGACAGTAACACAATCATAGTAGGGGACTTTAACACCCCACTTTCACCAATGGACAGATCATCCAAAATGAAAATAAATAAGGAAACACAAGCTTTAAATGATACATTAAACAAGATGGACTTAATTGATATTTATAGGACATTCCACCCAAAAACAACAGAATACACATTTTTCTCAAGTGCTCATGGAACATTCTCCAGGATAGATCATATCTTGGGTCACAAATCAAGCCTTGGTAAATTTAAGAAAATTGAAATTGTATCAAGTATCTTTTCCGACCACAATGCTATGAGACTAGACATCAATTACAGGAAAAGATCTGTAAAAAATACAAACACATGGAGGCTAAACAATACACTACTCAATAATGAAGTGATCACTGAAGAAATCAAAGAGGAAATTAAGAAATACTTAGAAACAAATGACAATGGAGACACGACGACCCAAAACCTATGGGACGCAGCAAAAGCAGTTCTAAGGGGGAAGTTTATAGCAATACAATCCCACTTTAAGAAACAGGAAACATTTCGAGTAAACAACCTGACCCTGCACCTAAAGAAATTAGAGAAAGAAGAACAAAAAACCCCCAAAGTTAGCAGAAGGAAAGAAATCATAAAGATCAGATCAGAAATAAATGAAAAAGAAATGAAGGAAACGATAGCAAAGATCAACCAAACTAAAAGCTGGTTCTTTGAGAAGATAAACAAAATTGACAAACCATTAGCCAGACTCATCAAGAAAAGAAGGGAGAAGACTCAAATCAGTAGAATTAGAAATGAAAAAGGAGAAGTAACAACTGACACTGCAGAAATACAAAAGATCATGAGAGATTACTATAAGCAACTCTATGCCAATAAAATGGACAACCTGGAAGAAATGGACAAATTCTTAGAAATGCACAACCTACCAAGACTGACTCAGGAAGAAATAGAAAATATGAATAGACCAATCACAAGCACTGAAATTGAAACTGTGATTAAAAATCTTCCATCAAACAAAAGCCCAGGACCAGATGGCTTCACAGGCGAATTCTATCAAACATTTAGAGAAGAGCTAACACCCATCCTTCTCAAACTCTTCCAAACAATATCAGAGGAAGGAACACTCCCAAACTCATTCTACGAGGCCACCATCACCTTGATACCAAAACCAGGCAAGGATGTCACAAAGAAAGAAAACTACAGGCCAATATCACTGATGAACATAGATGCAAAAATCCTCAACAAAATACTAGCAAACAGAATCCAACAGCACATTAAAAGGATCATACACCATGATCAAGTGGGGTTTATTCCAGGAATGCAAGGATTCTTCAATATACGCAAATCAATCAATGTGATACACCATATTAACAAGTTGAAGGAGAAAAACCATATGATCATCTCAATAGATGCAGAGAAAGCTTTCGACAAAATTCAACACCCATTTATGATAAAAACCCTGCAGAAAGTAGGCATAGAGGGAACTTTCCTCAACATAATAAAGGCCATATATGACAAACCCACAGCCAACATTGTCCTCAATGGTGAAAAACTGAAACCATTTCCACTAAGATCAGGAACAAGACAAGGCTGCCCACTCTCACCACTCTTATTCAACCTAGTTTTGGAAGTTTTAGCCACAGCAATCAGAGAAGAAAAGGAAATAAAAGGAATCCAAATTGGAAAAGAAGAAGTAAAGCTGTCACTGTTTGCAGATGACATGATACTATACATAGAGAATCCTAAAGATGCTACCGAAAAACTACTAGAGCTAATCAATGAATTTGGTAAAGTAGCAGGATACAAAATTAATGCACAGAAATCTCTGGCATTCCTGTACACTAATGATGAAAAATCTGAAAATGAAATCAAGAAAACACTCCCATTTACCATTGCAACAAAAAGAATAAAATATCTAGGAATAAACCTACCTAAGGAGACAAAAGACCTGTATGCAGAAAATTATAAGACACTGATGAAAGAAATTAAAGATGATATAAATAGATGGAGAGATATACCATGCTCCTGGATTGGAAGAATCAATATTGTGAAAATGACTCTACTACCCAAAGCAATCTACAGATTCAATGCAATCCCTGTCAAACTACCACTGGCATTTTTCACAGAAGTAGAACAAAAAATTTCAAAATTTGTTTGGAAAAACAAAAGACCCCGAATAGCCAAAGCAATCTTGAGAACGAAAAACGGAGCTGGAGGAATCAGGCTGCCTGACTTCAGACTATACTACAAAGCTACAGTAATTAAGACAGTGTGGTACTGGCATAAAAACAGAAAGATAGATCAGTGGATCAGGATAGAAAGCCCAGAGATAAACCCATGCACATATGGCCAACTTATCTTTGATAAAGGAGGCAGGAATGTACAGTGGAGAAAGGACAGCCTCTTCAATAAGTGGTGCTGGGAAAACTGGACAGGGACATGTAAAAGTATGAGATTAGATCATTCCCTAACACCATACACAAAAATAAGCTCAAAATGGATTAAAGACCTAAATGTAAGGCCAGAAACTATCAAACTCTTAGAGGAAAACATAGGTAGAACACTCTATGACATAAATCACAACAAGATCCTTTTGGACCCACCTCCTAGAGAAATGGAAATAAAAACAAAGATAAACAAATGGGACCTAATGAAACTTCAAAGCTTTTGCACAGCAAAGGAAACCATAAACAAGACCAAAAGACAACCCTCAGAATGGGAGAAAATATTTGCAAATGAAGCAACTGACAAAGGATTAATCTCCAAAATTTATAAACAGCTCATGCAGCTCAATAGCAAAAAAACAAACAACCCAATCCAAAAATGGGCAGAAGACTTAAATAGGAATTTCTCCAAAGAAGATATACAGACTGCCAACAAACACATGAAAGAATGCTCAACATCATTAATCATTAGAGAAATGCAAATCAAAACTACAATGAGATATCATCTCACACCAGTCAGAATGGCCATCATCAAGAAATCTAGAAACAATAAATGCTGGAGAGGGTGTGGAGAAAAGGGAACACTCTTGCACTGCTGGTGGGAATGTGAATTGGTACAGCCACTATGGAGAACAGTATGGAGGTTCCTTAAAAAACTAAAAATAGAACTACCATATGACCCAGCAATCCCACTACTAGGCATATACCCTGAGAAAACCATAATTCAAAAAGAGACATGTACCAAAATGTTCATTGCAGCTCTATTCACAATAGCCCGGAGCTGGAAACAACCTAAGTGTCCATCATCGGATGAATGGATAAAGAAGATGTGGCACATATATACAATGGAATATTACTCAGCCATAAAAAGAAACGAAACTGAGCTATTTGTAATGAGGTGGATAGACCTAGAGTCTGTCATACAGAGTGAAGTAAGTCAGAAAGAGAAAGACAAATACCGTATGCTAACACATATATATGGAATTTAAAAAAAAATGTCATGAAGAACCTAGGGGTAAAACGGGAATAAAGACACAGACCTACTTGAGAATGGACTTGAGGATATGGGGAAGGGGAAGGGTAAGCTGTGACAAAGGGAAAGAGAGGCATGGACATATATACACTACCAAACATAAGGTAGATAGATAGTGGGAAGCAGCCGCAGAGCACAGGGAGATCAGCTCGGTGCTTTGTGACCGCCTGGAGGGGTGGGATGGGGAGGGTGGGAGGGAGGGAGATGCATGAGGGAGGGGATGTGGGAACAGATGTATATGTATGACTGATTCACTTTGTTATAAAGCAGAAACTAATAAAAAAAGAAAAAAAAAGACCTACTCCTTGTTCAGTGAACTGAACTCAACATCCCCTATTACATGCAGATTAATATATCTGACTAGTAAGAATCTTAATACCTATGTATTGATATGTCTCCGTAAGGGAATCAAGAGTGTATAGAGTGGCATACAAAGGGCAGTGAAAATCAGCTCAACCCCATTATAAAAATAAATTTCAAACTAAAACACAAAAACAGTGAAATCCTTACAGAATTTGTTAAGGGGTTCTGATGCAATTGGGACTGAACACATCTACACCCACAATTGGATGAGATATAAGGCTGGACCCTTGGGGCTGAGAGGATTGGTGAGGTTGTGTGAGCAAATGCAGACCATTTAAAGCAATAATTTGTGCAACCCATTGCATGGGTCCCAACTCTGAGGTGTCCAGGGAATCTTATTACAGCTAAAACATGCATGTGAAACCCAGAGCATGGGACAACGTGTGATCCAGACAGGTTTCTGAAATACAACTCCTTTATCCTCTCCTTTTGCTCGGGTTCAGCATTCCAGCCACTTTAGTATAAATCTCCACGCTTAGAGAGTCAGTGCCTTTAACCTCCTCTTTCACACAGTTTGCAATTTGTGCGGAGATTAAAAGGGAATAGGGGGAACCAATGAGAGACATGCTGTAAGCATTTGGACGGGGACACACCACTCTAATTTCCCATCACGAAGAATATTTAACCAAATGTTCAGCCTGCTGCACCAGAACACGGATATGGCCTGAAGCAAACCTGCAAGTTTGTGGCCACCTCACAAACAAAGCAAGTGGAAAAACTGAGCTCAGGTTCTCTGGAATTCACAAACCTGCAGAGTTATAATGGACAACTATCGTCCAATAATCTGCTGAAGGAAGGAAACGAGGAGGACTTTAATTCGAGGCAGGATTTCAGGAAACATATTTCAAGAAGTAGATTGGAAACACATTTGAAGCAAAGGAAATGCGGCCCAATATTGACAATGATGCACTTGGCCAAAATTGGCGTATGGATTTTTTCCTCAATATATTCAAGTAAACACGCATATGCCATTGTTGGCCAACCAAGCAAGTGGGCAATGGAAATGCTCACTACAAAGTAGTCTCATTTCCAACCAGTTAAACAGAACATCCCCAAAAATTGTAAAAACTAGAAAGGCAGCACAGCTGTGTGGAACAGGGAGTCTTGTGACAATGATGGGCGGGATGTAAATGGACAAGAGCCACTCTGGAGAAGTCCACGGTGTTTCCTAAAACATCTAAAAACAGAGCTACAGAGCCTAGGGTACATCCACTCATGGGCTAATACATTGAGCAAACAGAAAATCAACAAGAAACAGCCACACCAAAGTTTAGGGCTGCTCTGTTTACAAGAAAATCGACTTCAGTACACCTTAAATATCCCAGGAAAGAAAAAAGTTGATAAAGAAGTTTTGGTACTTACATACTATGGGATATCCCTCAGCCATGGAATCAATGTCATAAAGCCAGTAGCAGCATAATGACTGGATTTAGGTACGATGTTTCTAAGTGAAATAAGTAACATAGAAAAAGAAACTTATCATAAGATATCACTTATGAAGGGTATGTAAACATGGCTACACATGAGCTGAATTAGAAAACAGAAGAGAGTCTCACATTTAGAAAAAAAATCTCTTATATTTGGTTAAAGGGAAAGGTGAGGTGGGGTGATGAATAAAACCAGAGTTTGATATTAGCACAGGTACAATTCTATAAACCAAACGTGTAATAGACAAGACCTACTCTTTTCTCAGTGAACTGGACTCAACATCCCCTATTCCCTGCAGAGGAATATATCTGACTAGTATGAATTTTCATTCCTATGTATTCACATATGTCCGTAAGGGAATCAAACGTGTATAGAGTGGCATAAACACGGTAGTGAAAATCAGCTCAACCCCATTATAAAAATTAATTTCAAAAACAATACACAAAAACAACAAAATTCTTATGAAATTCATTCAGGGGCTCTGAAGCAACCTGGATTGACGCCATCTACACCCACAGGTGGATGAGACATAACGCTGGTCACTTGGGGCTGAGAGCATTGGTGAGTTTGTGAGCAAATGCAGACCATTTAAAGCAATAATGAATGCAACCCATTCCAAGGGTCCCAACACTCTAGATTCAAGGGAATCTTATGACAGCTAAAACATGCATGGGAAACCCAGAGGATGGGACAACGTGTGATCCAGACAGCTTTATAAAACCCTCTTACTTTTTCGTCTCCTTGTGCTCCGGTTTGCCATTCCAGTCACTTTACTCTTAATCTCCCGTCTTCGAGAATCAGCACATTTTACCTCCTGTTTCACACTGTTCACAAATTGTGTGGAGGATGAATGGGAAGAGGTGTAACAAATGAGAGACATGCTGAAAGCATTTGGACGGGCACATGGCACTCTAATTTCCCGTCACAAAGAAGAGTTAACCCAAACCTCAGCCTGCCACCCCAGAAATATGATAGGGCCTGAAGCAATCCTGCGGGTTTGTGCAGGCTCAGAACAAAAGTCAGTTGAAAAATGGAGCTCAGCGTCTCAGGAATTCACAAACTTTCAGAGTTATAATGGACAACTCTCATCCAAAAATCTGTTGAGGGAAGGAATCGAGGAGGCCCAGAAATTGAGGCAGGACTGCAGGAAACATATTTGAAGAGGTAGATGGGAATCGCGTTTAAGCACAGGAAATGTAGCACATCTTTGACAATGATGCACTTGGCCAAAAGGGTGTATGCTTCTTTCCTCAATATATTCAAGAAAACAGGCATATGCACTTTTTGGCCAACGAGTCAAGTGGGCAATGCAAAGCCAGACTACAAATAAGTCTCATTTCCCACTGGTCAAACAGAACACCCCAAAAAAATTGTAAAATCTAGAAATGCAGCACAGCTGTGTGGAACAGTGAGCCTTGTTACGCTGATGGGAGGGATGTAAATTGCTAAGAGCCACTCTGGACAAGTCCATGGTGTTTCCTAAAACATCTGAAAACTGAGCTACAGGGTTTAGGGTACTTCCACTCATGGGCGTATACATTGGGAAAAATGAAAATCAACAAGAAACAGCCACCCCAAAGTTTAGGGCTGCTTTGTTTACAAAAAAATCGACTTCAGTACACCTCAAATATCCCAGGAAAGACACAAGTGGATAAAGAAGTTGTGGTACTTACGTACTATGGGATATCCCTCAGCCATGGTATCAATGTCATAAAGACAGTAGCAGCATAATGACTGGAGTAAGGTACGATGCTCCTAAGGAAAATAAGTAACACAGAAAAAGAAACTTATCATCAGATATAACTTATGAAGGGAATGTAAACATGGCTACACATGAGCTAAAATAGAAAACAGAACAGAGTCTCACATTTAGAAAAAAGTAACACTCTTATGTCTGCTTAAGGGGAAAGGTGAGGTGGGTTGATGCATAAAACCAGAGTTTGATATTAGCACAGGTACCATTCCATAAAACAAATGTGTAATAGACAAGACCTACTCCTTGCTCAGTGAACTGAACTCAACATCCCCTATTCCCTGCAGATTAATATATCTGACTAGTAAGAATCTTAATACCTATGTATTGATATGTCTCCGTAATGGAATCAAGAGTGTATAGAGGGCATTCAAAGGGCAGTGAAAATCAGCTCAACCCCATTATAAAAATAAATTTCAAACTAAAACACAAAAACAGTGAAATCCTTACAGAATTTGTTAAGGGGTTCTGATGCAATTGGTAATGAACACATCTACGCCCACAACTGGATGAGAGATAAGGCTGGACCCTTGGGCCTGAGAGGATTGGTGAGGTTCTGTGAGCAAATGCAGACCATTTAAAGCAATAATGTGTGCAACCCATTCCTTGGGTCCCAACTCTGAGGTGTCCAGGTAAATTTATTACAGGGAAAACATGCATGGGAAACCCAGATGATGGGACAACGTGTGATCCAGACAGTTTTCTGAAATACACCTGCTTTATCCTCTCCTTGTGCTCGGGTTCACCATTCCAGCCACTTTACTATAAATCTCCCCGCTTAGAGAGTCAGTGCCTTTAACCTCCTCTTCCACACAGTTTGCAATTAGTGTGGAGATTAAAAGGGAATAGGGGGAACCAATGAGAGACATGCTGTAAGCATTTGGAAGGGGACACGCCACTCTAATTTCCCAACACGAAGAATATTTAACCAAATGTTCAACCTGCTGCACCAGAAGAGGTATATGGCCTGAAGCAATCCTGCAGTTTTGTGGCCAGCTCACAAACAAAGCGAGTTGAAAAACTGAGCTCAGGTTCTCTGGAATTCACAAACCTGCATAGTTATAAAGGACAACTATCGTCCAAAATCTGCTGAAGGAAGGAAACTAGGAGGACTTTAATTCGAGGCACGATTTCAGGAAACATAATGCAAGAAGTAGATTGGAATCACATTTGAAGCACAGGAAATGCGGCCAAATTTTGACAATGATGCACTTGGCCAAAAATGGAGTATGGATTTTTTCCTCAATATATTCAAGTAAACACGCATATGCCCTTTTTGGCCAACCAAGCAAGTGGGCAATGGAAATCCTCACTACAATGTAGTCTCATTTCCAACCGGTTAAACAGAACATCCCAAAAAATTGTAAAAACTAGAAAGGCAGCACAGCTGTGTGGAACAGGGAGTCTTGTGACAATGATGGGCGGGATGTAAATGGACAAGAGCCACTCTGGAGAAGTCCACGGTGTTTCCTAAAATATCTAAAAACAGAGCTACAGAGCCTAGGGTACTTCCACTCATGGGCTAATACATTGAGCAAACAGAAAATCAACAAGAAACAGCCACACCAAAGTTTAGGGCTGCTGTGTTTACAGGAAAATCGACTTCAGTACACCTCAAATACCCCAGGAAAGAAAAAAGTTGATAAAGAAGTTTTGGTACTTACATACTATGGGATATCCCTCAGCCATGGAATCAATGTCATAAAGCCAGTAGCAGCAAAATGACTGGATTTAGGTATGATGTTTCTAAGTGAAATAAGTAACAGAGAAAAAGAAACTTATCATAAGATATCACTTATGAAGGGTATGTAAACATGGCTACACATGAGCTGAATTAGCAAACAGAACAGAGTCTCATATTTAGAAAAAAAACCTCTTATATTTGGTTAAAGGGAAAGGTGAGGTGGGGTGATGAATAAAACCAGAGTTTGATATTAGCACAGGTACAATTCCATAAAACAAACGTGTAATAGACAAGACCTGCTCCTTGCTCAGTGAACTGGACTCAATATCCTCTATTCCCTGCAGAGGCATATATCTGACTAGTATGAATTTTCATTCCTATGTATTCACATATGTCCGTAAGGGAATCAAACGTGTATAGAGTGGCATAAACACGGTAGTGAAAATCAGCTCAACCCCATTATAAAAATTAATTTCAAAAACAATACACAAAAACAACAAAATTCTTATGAAATTCATTCAGGGTCTCTGAAGCAACCTGCATTGACGCCATCTACACCCACAGGTGGATGAGACACAACGCTGGATACTTGGGGCTGAGAGCATTGGTGAGTTTGTGAGCAAATGCAGACCATTTAAAGCAATAATGAATGCAACCCATTCCAAGGGTCCCAACACTCTATATTCAAGGGAATCTTATGACAGATAAAACATGCATGGGAAACCCAGAGGATGGGACAATGTGCGATCCAGACAGCTTTATAAAACCCTCCTCCTTTTTCATCTCCTTGAGCTCGGGTTTGCTATTCCAGTCACTTTACTCTTAATCTCCCGTCTTCGAGAATCAGCACATTTTACCTCCTGTTTCACACTGTTCAAAAATTGTGTGGAGGATGAATGGGAAGTGGTGGAACGAATGAGAGACACGCTGAAAGCATTTGGACGGGCACATGGCACTCTAATTTCCCGTCACGAAGAAGAGTAAAACCAAACCTCAGCCTGCCGCCCCAGAAACCCTAAAGGGCCTGAAGCAATCCTGCGGGTTTGTTGCAAACTCAGAACAAAAGCCAGTTGAAAAATGGAGCTCAGCGTCACAGGAATTTACAAACTTTCAGATTTATAATGGACAACTATCATCCAAAAATCTGTTGAGGGAAGGAATCAAGGAGGACCGGAAACTGAGGCAGGACTGCAGGAATCATATTTGAAGAGGTAGATGGGAATCGTGTTTAAGCACAGGAAATGTGGCACAACTTCCACAATGATGCACTTGGCCAAAAGGGCATATGGTTTTTTCCTCAATATTTTCAAAAAAACAGGCATACACACGTTTTGGCCAACGAATCAAGTGGGCAATGCAAAGCTGGACTACAAATAAGTCTCATTTCCAACTGTTCAAACAGAACATCAAAAAAAAATTGTATAATCTAGAAATACAGCACAGCTGTGTGGAACAGTGAGCCTTGTTACGCTGATGGGAGGGATATAAAGTACCAAGAGCCACTCTGGACAAGTCCATGGTGTTTCCTAAAACATCTGAAAACTGAGCTACAGAGTTTAGGGTACTTCCACTCATGGGAGTATACATTGGGAAAACTGAACATCAACAAGAAACAGCCACCCCAAAGTTTAGGGCTGCTTTGTTTACAAAAAAATCGACTTCAGTACACCTCAAATATCCCAGGAAAGACAAAAGTGGATAAAGAAGTTGTGGTACTTACGGACTATGGGATATCCCTCAGCCATGGAATCAATGTCATAAAGACAGTAGCAGCATAATGACTGGAGTAAGGTACGATGCTCCTAAGGGAAATAAGTAACACAGAAAAAGAAACTTATCATCAGATATAACTTATGAAGGGAATGTAAACATGACTACACATGAGCTGAATTAGAAAACAGAACAGAGTCTCACATTTAGAAAAAAATAACACTCTTATGCCTGCTTAAGGGGAAAGGTGAGGTGGGTTGATGCATAAAACCAGAGTTTGATATTAGCACAGGTACCGTTCCATAAAACAAATGTGTAATACACAAGACCTACTCCTTGCTCAGTGAACTGAACTCAACATCCCCTATTCCCTGCAGATTAATATATCTGACTAGTAAGAATCTTAATACCTATGTATTGATATGTCTCCGTAAGGGAATCAAGAGTGTATAGAGTGGCATAAAAACGACAGTGAAAATCAGCTCAACCCCATTATAAAAATAAATTTCAAACTGAAATACAAAAACAGTGAAATCCTTACAGAATTTGATAAGGTGTTCTGATGTAATTGGGACAGAACACATCTACACCCACAGCTGGATGAGACATAAGGCTGGACCCTTGGGGCTGAGAGGATTGGTGAGGTTGTGTGAGCAAATGCAGACCATTTAAAGCAATAATGTGTGCAACCCATTCCTTGGGTCCCAACTCTGAGGTGTCCAGGGAATCTTATTACAGCTAAAACATGCATGGGAAACCCAGAGGATGGGAAAATGTGTGATCCAGACAGGTTTCTGAAATACACCTCCTTTATCCTCTCCTTGTGCTCGGGTTCACCATTCCAGCCACTTTACTATAAATCTCCCCGCTTAGAGAGTCAGTGTCTTTAACCTCCTGTTTCACACAGTTAGCAATTTGTGCGGAGATTGAAAGCGAATAGTGGAAACCAATGAGAGACATGCTGTAAGCATTTGGACGGGGACACGCCACTCTAATTTCCCATCACGAAGAATATTTAACCAAATGTTCAGCCTGCTGCACCAGAACACGGATATGGCCTGAAGCAGTCCTGCGGGTTTGTGGCCAGCTCACAAACAAAGCGAGTTGAAAAATTGAGCTAAGGTTCTCTGGAATTCACAGACCTCCAGAGTTATAAAGAAGAACTATCGTCCAAAAATCTGCTGAAGGAAGGAAACGAGGAGGACTTTAATTCGAGGCAGGATATCAGGAAACATATTGCAAGAAGTAGATTGGAATCACATTTGAAGCAAAGGAAATGTGGCCCAATTTTGACAATGATGCACTTGGCCAAAAATGGCGTATGGGTTTTTTCCTCAATATATTGAAGTAAACACCCATATGCCATTTTTGGCCAACCAAGCAAGTGGGCAATGGAAATCCTCACTACAAAGTAGTCTCATTTCCAACCGGTTAAACAGAACATCCCAAAAAATTGTAAAATCTAGAAAGGCAGCACAGCTGTGTGGAACAGGGAGTCTTCTGACAATGATGGGAGGGATGTAAATGGACAAGAGCCACTCTGGAGAAGTCCACAGTGTTTCATAAAACATCTAAAAACAGAGCTACAGAGCCTAGGGTACTTCTACTCATGGGCTAATACATTGAGCAAACAGAATATCAACAAGAAACAGCCACAACAAAGTTTAGGGCTGCTCTGTTTACAAGAAAATCTACTTCAGTACACCTCAAATATCCCAGGAAAGAAAAAAGTTGATAAAGAAGTTTTGGTATTTACATACTATGGGATATCCCTCAGACATGGAATCAATGTCATAAAGCCTGTAGCAGCATAATGACTGGATTTAGGTACGATGATTCTAAGTGAAATAAGTAACACAGAAATAGAAACTTATCATAAGATATCACTTATGAAGGGTATGTAAACATGGCTACACATGAGCTGAATTAGAAAACAGAACAGAGTCTCACATTTAGAAAAAAATCTCTTATATTTGCTTAAAGGGAAAGGTGAGGTGGGGTGATGAATAAAACCAGAGTTTGATATTAGCACAGGTACAATTCCATAAACCAAACGTGTAATAGACAAGACCTACTCCTTGCTCAGTGAACTGGACTCAACATCCCCTATTCACTGCAGAGGCATATATCTGACTAGTATGAATTTTCATTCCTATGTATTCACATATGTCCGTAAGGGAATCAAACGTGTATAGAGTGGCATAAATACGGTAGTGAAAATCAGCTCAACCCCATTATAAAATTAATTTCAAAAACAATACACAAAAACAACAAAATTCTTATGAAATTCATTCACGGGCTCTGAAGCATCCTGGATTGATGCCATCTACACCCACAGGTGGATGAGACATAATGCTGGTCACTTGGGGCTGAGAGCATTGGTGAGTTTGTGAGCAAATGCAGACCATTTAAAGCAATAATGCATGCAACCCATTCCAAGGGTCCCAACACTCTAGATTCAAGGGAATCTTATGACAGCTAACACATGCATGGGAAACCCAGAGGATGGGACAACGTGCGATCCAGACAGCTTTATAAAACCCTCCTCCTTTTTCGTCTCCTTGTGCTCCGGTTTGCCATTCCAGTCACTTTACTCTTAATCTCCCGTCTTCGAGAATCAGCACATTTTACCTCCTGTTTCACACTGTTCACAAATTGTGTGGAGGATGAATGGGAAGAGGTGTAACAAATGAGAGACATGCTGAAAGCATTTGGACGGGCACATGGCACTCTAATTTCCGTCACGAAGAAGAGTTAACCCAAACCTCAGCCTGCCACCCCAGAAACATGATAGGGCCTGAAGCAATCCTGCGGGTTTGTGTAAGCTCAGAACAAAAGTCAGTTGAAAAATGGAGCTCAGCGTCTCAGGAATTCACAAACTTTCAGAGTTATAATGGACAACTCTCATCCAAAAATGTGTTGAGGGAAGGAATCGAGGAGGCCCGGAAATTGAAGCAGGACTGCAGGAAACATATTTGAAGAGGTAGATGGGAATCGCATTTAAGACCACGAAATGTGGCACAACTTTGACAATGATGCACTTGGCCAAAAGGGCGTATGTTTTTTTCCTCAATATATTCAAGAAAACAGGCATGCGTACTTTTTGGCCAACGATTCAAGTGGGCAATGCACAGCCAGACCACAAATAAGTCTCATTTCCCACGGGTCAAACAGAACATCAAAAAAAAATTGTAAAATCTAGAAATGCAGCACAGCCGTGTGGAACAGTGAGCCTTGTTACGCTGATGGGAGGGATGTAAATTACCAAGAGCCACTCTGGACAAGTCCATGGTGTTTCCTAAAACATCAGAAAACTGAGCTACAGGGTTTAGGTTACTTCCACTCATGGGCGTATACATTGGGAAAAATGAAAATCAACAAGAAACAGCCACCCCAAAGTTTAGAGCTGCTTTGTTTACAAAAAAATCGACTTCAGTACACCTCAAATATCCCAGGAAAGACAAAAGTGGATAAAGAAGTTGTGGTACTTACGTACTATGGGATATCCCTCAGCCATGGAATCAATGTCATAAAGACAGTTGCAACATAATGACTGGAGTAAGGTACGATGCTCCTAAGGGAAATAAGTAACACAGAAAAAGAAACTTATCATAAGATATAACTTATGAAGGGAATGTAAACATGACTACACATGAGCTGAATTAGAAAACAGAAGAGAGTCTCACATTTTTAAAAAAATAACACTCTTATGCCTGCTTAAGGGGAAAGGTGAGGTGGGTTGATGCATAAAACCAGAGTTTGATATTAGCACAGGTACCGTTCCATAAAACAAATGTGTAATAGACAAGACCTACTCCTTGCTCAGTGAACTGAACTCAACATCCCCTATTCCCTGCAGATTAATATATCTGACTAGTAAGAATCTTAATACCTATGTATTAATATGTCTCCGTAAGGGAATCAAGAGTGTATAGAGTGGCATAAAAACGGCAGTGAAAATCAGCTCAACCCCATTATAAAAATAAATTTCAAACTAAAACACAAAAACAGTGAAATCCTTACAGAATTTGTTAAGGGGTTCTGATGCAATTGGGACAGAACACATCTACACCCACAACTGGATGAGACATAACGCTGGACCCTTGGGGCTGAGAGGATTGGTGAGGTTGTGTGAGCAAATGCAGACCATTTAAAGCAATAATGTGTGCAACCCATTCCTTTGGTCCCAACTCTGAGGGGTCAAGGGAATATTATTACAGCTAAAACGTGCATGGGAAACCCAGAGGATGGGACAACGTGTGATCCAGACAGGTTTCTGTAATACACCTCCTTTATCCTCTCCTTGTGCTCGGGTTCACCATTCAAGCCACTTTACTATAAATCTCCCCACTTAGAGAGTCAGTGCCTTTAACCTCCTCTTTCACACAGTTTGCAATTTGTGCAGAGATTAAAAGGGAATAGGGGGAACCAATGAGAGACATGCTGTAAGCATTTGGACGGGGACACGCCACTCTAATTTCCCATCACGAAGAATATTTAACCAAATGTTCAGCCTGCTGCACCAGAACACGGATATGGCCTGAAGCAGTCCTGTGGGTTTGTCGCCAGCTCACAAACAAAGCGAGTTGAAAAATTGAGCTCAGGTTCTCTGGAATTCACAAACCTGCAGAGTTATAAAGGACAACTATCGTCCAAAAATCTGCTGAAGGAAGGAAACGAGGAGGACTTTAATTCGAGGCAGGATTTCAGGAAACATATTGCAAGCAGTAGGTTGGAATCACATTTGAAGCACAGGAAATGAGGCCCAATTTTGACAATGATGCACTTGTCCAAAAATTGGCGTATGGATTTCTTCAATATATTCAAGTAAACACCCATATGCCCTTTTTGGCCAACCAAGCAAGGTGGCAATGGAAATCCTCACTACAAAGTAGTCTCATTTCCAACCGGTTAAACAGAACATCCAAAAAAATTGTAAAATCTAGAAAGGCAGCACAGCTGTGTGGAACGGGAGTCTTTTGACAATGATGGGCGGGATGTAGATGGACAAGAGCCACTCTGGAAAAGTCCACGGTGTTTCTTAAAACATCTAAAAACAGAGCTACAGAGCCTAGGGTACTTCCACTCATGGGTTACTACATTGAGCAAACAGAAAATCAAGAAGAAACAGCAACACCATAGTTTAGGGCTTCTCTGTTTACAAGAAAATCGACTTCAGTACACCTTAAATATCCCAGGTAAGAAAAAAGTTGATAAAGAAGTTTTGGTACTTACATACTATGGGATATCCCTCAGCCATGGAATCAATGTCATAAAGCCAGTAGCAGCATAATGACTGGATTTAGGTACGATGTTTCTAAGTGAAATAAGTAACACAGAAAAAGAAACTTATCATAAGATATCACTTATGAAGGGTATGTAAACATGGCTACACATGAGCTGAATTAGAAAACAGAACAGAGTCTCACATTTAGAAAAAAAAAATCTCTTATATTTGCTTAAAGGGAAAGGTGAGGTGGGGTGATGAATAAAACCAGAGTTTGATATTAACACAGGTACAATTCCATAAACCAAACGTGTAATAGAAAAGACCTACTCCTTGCTCAGTGAACTGGACTCAACATCCCCTATTCCCTGCAGAGGAATATATCTGACTAGTATGAATTTTCATTCCTATGTATTCACATATGTCTGTAAGGGAATCAAACGTGTATAGAGTGGCATAAACACGGTAGTGAAAATCAGCTCAACCCCATTATAAAAATTAATTTCAAAAACAATACACAAAAACAACAAAATTCTTATGAAATTCATTCAGGGTCTCTGAAGCAACCTGCATTGACGCCATCTACACCCACAGGTGGATGAGACACAACGCTGGATACTTGGGGCTGAGAGCATTGGTGAGTTTGTGAGCAAATGCAGACCATTTAAAGCAATAATGCATGCAACCCATTCCAAGGGTCCCAACACTCTAGATTCAAGGGAATCTTATGACAGCTAAAACATGCATGGGAAGCCCAGAGGATGGGACAATGTGCGATCCAGACAGCTTTATAAAACCCTCCTCCTTTTTCATCTCCTTGAGCTCGGGTTTGCTATTCCAGTCACTTTACTCTTAATCTCCCATCTTCGAGAGTCATCACATTTTACCCCCTTTTTCACACTGTTTACAAATTGTGTGGAGGATGAATGGGAAGAGGTGGAACGAATGAGAGACATGCTGAAACCATTTGGACGGGCACATGGCACTCTAATTTCCCGTCACAAAGAAGGGTAAAACCAAACCTCAGCCTGCCGCCCCAGAAACCCGAAAGGGCCTGAAGCAATCCTGCAGGTTTGTGGCAAACTCAGAACAGAAGCCAGTTGAAAAATGGAGCTCAGCGTCACAGGATTTCACAAACTTTCAGACATATAATAGACAACTATCATCAAAAATCTGTTGAGGGAAGGAATCAAGGAGGACCGGAAACTGAGGCAGGACTGCAGGAATCATATTTGAAGAGGTAGATGGGAATCGTGTTTAAGCACAGGAAATGTGGCACAACTTCCACAATGATGCACTTGGCCAAAAGGGCATATGGTTTTTTCCTCAATATTTTCAAAAAAACAGGCATATACACTTTTTGGACAACGAATCAAGTGGGCAATGCAAAGCCGGACTACAAATAAGTCTCATTTCCCACTGTTCAAACAGAACATCGAAAAAAAAATTGTAAAATCTAGAAATGCAGCACAGCCGTGTGGAACAGTGAGCCTTGTTACGCTGATGGGAGGGATATAAAGTACCAAGAGCCACTCTGGACAAGTCCATCGTGTTTCCTAAAACATCTGAAAACTGAGCTACAGAGTTTAGAGTACTTCCACTCATGGGAGTATACATTGGGAAAACTGAAAATCAACAAGAAACAGCCACCCCAAAGTTTAGGGCTGCTTTGTTTACAAAATTCGACTTCAGTACACCTCAAATATCCCAAGAAAGACAAAAGTGGATAAAGAAGTTGTGGTACTTACGTACTATGGGATATCCCTCAGCCATGGAATCAATGTCATAAAGACAGTAGCAGCATAATGAGTAGAGTAAGGTAGGATGCTCCTAAGGGAAATAAGTAACACAGAAAAAGAAACTTATCATCAGATATAACTTATGAAGGGAATGTAAACATGGCTACACATGAGCTGAATTAGAAAACAGAACAGAGTCTCACATTTAGAAAAAAAATAACACTCTTATGCCTGCTTAAGGGGAAAGGTGAGGTGGGTTGATGCATAAAACCAGAGTTTGATATTAGCACAGGTACCGTTCCATAAAACAAATGTGTAATAGACAAGACCTACTCCTTGCTCAGTGAACTGAACTCAACATCCCCTATTCCCTGCAGATTAATATATCTGACTAGTAAGAATCTTAATACCTATGTATTAATATGTCTCCGTAAGGGAATCAAGAGTGTATAGAGTGGCATAAAAACGGCAGTGAAAATCAGCTCAACCCCATTATAAAAATAAATTTCAAACTAAAATACAAAAACAGTGAAATCCTTACAGAATTTGATAAGGGGTTCTGATGCAATTGTTACTGAACACATCTACACCCACAGCTGGATGAGACATAAGGCTGGACCCTTGGGGCTGAGAGGATTGGTGAGGTTGTGTGAGCAAATGCAGACCATTTAAAGCAATAATGTGTGCAACCCATTCCTTGGGTTCCAACTCTGAGGTGTCCAGGGAATCTTATTATAGATAAAACATGCATGGGAAACCCAGAGGATGGGAAAATGTGTGATCCAGACAGGTTTCTGAAATACACCTCCTTTATCCTCTCCTTGTGCTCGGGTTCACCATTCCAGCCACTTTACTATAAATCTCCCCGCTTAGAGAGTCAGTGCCTTTAACCTCCTGTTTCACACAGTTTGCAATTTGTGCGGAGATTAAAAGGGAATAGGGGGAACCAATGAGAGACATGCTGTAAGCATTTGGATGGGACACGCCACTCTAATTTCCCATTACGAAGAATATTTAACCAAATATTCAGCCTGGTGCACCAGAACACGGATATGGCCTGAAGCAGTCCTGCGGGTTTGTGGCCAGCTCACAAACAAAGCGAGTTGAAAAATTGAGCTCAGATTCTCTGGAATTCACAAACCTGCAGAGTTATAAAGGAGAACTATCGTCCAAAAATCTGCTGAAGGAAGGAAACGAGGAGGACTTTAATTCGAGGCAGGATTTCAGGAAACATATTGCAAGAAGTAGATTGGAAACACATTTGAAGCAAAGGAAATGCGGCCCAATATTGACAATGATGCACTTGGCCAAAATTGGCATATGGATTTTTTCCTCAATATATTCAAGTAAACACGCATATGCCATTGTTGGCCAACCAAGCAAGTGGGCAATGGAAATGCTCACTACAAAGTAGTCTCATTTCCAACCAGTTAAACAGAACATCCCCAAAAATTGTAAAAACTAGAAAGGCAGCACAGCTGTGTGGAACAGGGAGTCTTGTGACAATGATGGGCGGGATGTAAATGGACAAGAGCCACTCTGGAGAAGTCCACGGTGTTTCCTAAAACATCTAAAAACAGAGCTACAGAGCCTAGGGTACATCCACTCATGGGCTAATACATTGAGCAAACAGAAAATCAACAAGAAACAGCCACACCAAAGTTTAGGGCTGCTCTGTTTACAAGAAAATCGACTTCAGTACACCTTAAATATCCCAGGAAAGAAAAAAGTTGATAAAGAAGTTTTGGTACTTACATACTATGGGATATCCCTCAGCCATGGAATCAATGTCATAAAGCCAGTAGCAGCATAATGACTGGATTTAGGTACGATGTTTCTAAGTGAAATAAGTAACACAGAAATAGAAACTTATCATAAGATATCACTTATGAAGGGTATGTAAACATGGTTACACATGAGCTGAATTAGAAAACAGAACAGAGTCTCACATTTAGAAAAAAATCTCTTATATTTGCTTAAAGGGTATGGTGAAGTAGTTTGATGAATAAAACCAGTGTTTGATATTAGCACAGGTACAATTCAATAAACCAAACGTGTAATAGACAAGACCTACTCCCTGCTCAGTGAACTGGACTCAACATCCCCTCTTCCCTGCAGCGGAATATATCTGAATACTATGAATTTTCATTCCTATGTATTCACATATGTCCATAAGGGAATCAAGAGTGTATAGAGTGGCATAAACTCGGCAGTGAAAATCAGCTCAACCCCATTATAAAAATTAATTTCAAAAACAATACACAAAAACTACAAAATTCTTACGAAATTCATTCAGGGGCTCTGAAGCAATCTGGATTGACCCCATCTACACCCACAGGTGTATGAGACTTAACTCTGGACACTTGGAGCTGAGTGCATTGGTGAGGTTGTGAGCAAATGCAGACCATTTAAAGCAATAATGCATGCAACCCATTCCAAGGGTCCCAACACTCTAGATTCAAGGGAATCTTATGACAGCTAAAACATGCATGGGAAACCCGGAGGATGGGACAATGTGTGATCCGGACAGCTTTATAAAACCCTCCTCCTTTTTCGTCTCCTTGTGCTCCGCTTTGCCATTCTCCCATCTTCGAGAATCAGCACATTTTACCTCCTGTTTCACACTGTTCACAAATTGTGTGGAGGATGAATGAGAAGAAGTGGAACGAATGAGAGACATGCTGAAAGCATTTGGACGGGCACATGGCACTCTAATTTCCCGTCACAAAGAAGAGTTAACCCAAACCTCAGCCTGCTGCCCGAGAACCCCGATAGGGCCTGAAGCAATCCTGCGGGTTTGTGGCAACCTCAGAACAAAAGTGAGTTGAAAAATGTAGCTCAGCCTGTCAGGAATTCACATATTTTCAGAGTTATATTGGACAACTATCATCCAAAAATCTGTTGAGGGAAGGAAACGAGCAGGACCGGAAATTGAGGCAGGACTGCAGGAAACATATTTGAAGAGGTAAATGGGAATCTCGTTTAAGCACAGGAAATGTGGCACAACTTCGATAATGATGCACTTGGCCAAAAGGGCGTATGGTTTTTTTCCTCAATATATTCAAGAAAACAGGCATACACAATTTTTGGCCAACGAATCAAGTGGGCAATGCAAAGCCAGACTACAAATAAGCCTCATTTCCCACTGGTCAAACAGAACACACACAAAAAAAATTGTAAAATCTAGAAATGCAGCACAGCCATGTGGAACAGTGAGCCTTGTTACACTGATGGGAGGGATGTAAATTACCAAGAACCACCAAGGACAAGTCTATGGTGTTTCATAAAACATCTGAAAACTGAGCTACAGAGTATAGGGTACTTCCACTCATGGGCGTATACATTGGGAAAACAGAAAATCAACAAGAAACAGCCACCCCAAAGTTTAGGGCTGCTTTGTTTACAAAAAAACCCGACTTCAGTACACCTCACATATCCCAGGAAAGACAAAAGTGGATAAAGAAGTTGTGGTACTTACGTACTATGGGATATCCTTCAGCCATGGAATCAATGTCATAAAGACAGTGGCAGCATAATGACTGGAGTAAGGTACGATGCTCCTAAGGGAAATAAGTAACACAGAAAATGAAATTTATCATAAGATATAACTTATGAAGGGAATGTAAATATGGCTACACTTGAGCTGAATTAGAAAACAGAACAGAGTCTCACATTTAGAAAAAAATATCACTCTTATGCGTGCTTAAGGGGAAAGGTGAGGTGGATTGATGCATAAAATCAGAGTTTGATATTACCACAGGTACCATTCCATAAAACAAATGTGTAATAGACAAGACCTACTCCTTGCTCAGTGAACTGAACTCAACATCCCCTATTCCCTGCAGATTAATATATCTGACTAGTAAGAATCTTAATACCTATGTATTGATATGTCTCCGTAAGGGAATCAAGATTGTATAGAGTGGCATAAACACGGCAGTGAAAATCAGCTCAACCCATTTATAAAAATAAATTTCAAACTAAAACTCAAAAGCAGTGAAATCCTTACTGAATATGTTAAGGGGTTCTGATGCAATTGGGACTGAACACACTTACACCCACAGCTGGATGAGACATAAGGCTGGACACTTGGGGCTGATAGGATTGGTGAGGTTGTGTGAGCAAATGCAGACCATTTAAAGCAATAATGTGTGCAACCCATTCCTTGGGTCCCAACTCTGAGGTGTCCAGGGAATCTTATTACAGCTAAAACATGCATGGGAAATCCAGAGGATGGGACAACGTGTGATCCGGACAGGTTTATGAAATACACCTCCTTTATCCTCTCCTTGCGACCGGGTTCACCATTCCAGCCACTTTACTATAAATCTCGCAGCTTAGAGAGACAGTGCCTTTAACCTCCTCTTTCACACAGTTTGCAATTTGTGTGGAGATTAAAAGAGAATAGGGGGAACCAATGAGGGACATGCTGTAAGTTTTGGACAGGGAAACGTCACTCTCATTTCCCATTACGAAGAATATTTAACCAAATGGTCAGCCTTCTGCACCAGAACACGGATATGGCCTGAAGCAATCCTGCGTGTTTGTGGCCAGCTCACAAACAAAGCAAGTTGAAAACCTGAGCTCAGGTTCTCTGGAATTCACAAAACTGCAGAGTTATAATGGACAACTATCGTCCAAAAATCTGCTGAAGGAAGGAAACGAGGAGGACTTTAATTCGAGGCAGGATTTCAGGAAACATATTTCAAGAAGTAGATTGGAATCACATTTGAAGCACAGGAAATGCGGCCCAATTTTGAAAATGATGAACTTGGCCAAAAATGGCGTATGGGTTTTTTCCTCAATATATTCAAGTAAACACCCATAAGCCCTTTTTGGCCAACCAAGCAAGTTGGTAATGGAAATCCTCACTACAATGTAGTCTCATTTCCAACCGGTTAAACAGAACATCCACAATAGTTGTAAAATCTAGAAAGGCAGCACAGCTGTGTGGAACAGGGAGTCTTGTGACAATGATGGGAGGGATGTAAATGGACAAGAGCCACTCTGGAGAAGTCCACGGTGTTTCCTAAAACATCTAAGAACAGAGCTACAGAGCCTAGGGTACTTCCACTCATGGGCTAATACATTCAGCAAACAGAAAATCAACAAGAAACAGCCACACCAAAGATTAGGGCTGCTCTGTTTACAAGAAAATCGACTTCAGTACACCTTAAATATCCCAGGAAAGACAAAAGTTGATAAAGAAGTTTTAGTATTTACATACTATGGGATATCCCTCAGCCATGGAATCAATGTCATAAAGCCAGTAGCAGCATAATGACTGGATTTAGGTACGATGTTTCTAAGTGAAATAAGTAACACAGAAAAAGAAACTTATCATAAGATATCACTTATGAAGGGTATGTAAACATGGCTACACATGAGCTGAATTAGAAAACAGAAGAGAGTCTCACATTTAGAAAAAAAAATCTCTTATATTTGCTTAAAGGGTAGGGTGAGGTACGGTGATGAATAAAACCAGAGTTTGATATTAGCACAGGTACAATTCCATAAACCAAACGTGTAACAGACAAGACCTACTCCTTGCTCAGTGAACTGGACTCAACATCCACTATTCCCTGCAGTAGAATATATCTGACTAGTATGAATTTTCATTCCTATGTGTTCACATATGTCCGTAAGGGAATCAAGAGTGTATAGAGTGGCATAAACTCGGCAGTGAAAATCAGCTCAAACCCATTATAAAAATTAATTGCAAAAACAATACACAAAAACAACAAAATTCTTACGAAATTCATTCAGGGGCTCTGAAGCAACCTGGATTGACCCCATCTACACACACAGGTGGATGAGACATAACGCTGGACACTTGGGGCTGAGAGCATTGGTGAGGTTGTGAGCAAATGCAGACCATTTAAAGCAATAATGCATGCAACCCATTCCAAGGGTCCCAGCACTCTAGATTCAGGGCAATCTTAGGACAGCTAAAACATGCATGGGAAACCCAGAGGATGGGACAACGTGTGATCCGGACAGCTTTATAAAACCCTCCTCCTATTTCGTCTCCTTGTGCTCCGGTTTTCCATTCCTGTCACTTTACTCTTAATCTCCCGTCTTCGAGAATCAGCACATTTTACCTCCTGTTTCACACTGTTCACAAATTGTGTGGAGGATGAATGGGAAGAGGTGAAACGAATGAGAGACA
This sequence comes from Hyperoodon ampullatus, assembly GCF_949752795.1. Lineage (NCBI taxonomy): Eukaryota > Metazoa > Chordata > Mammalia > Artiodactyla > Ziphiidae > Hyperoodon > Hyperoodon ampullatus. The sequence continues at coordinate 405,314 of NW_027640363.1, forward strand.
TGCTGAAAGCATTTGGACGGGCACATGGCACTCTAATTTCCCGTCACAAAGAAGAGTTAACCCAAACCTCAGCCTGCCACCCCAGAACCCCGATAGGGCCTGAAGCAATCCTGAGGGTTTGCGGCAAGCTCAGAACAAAAGCAAGTTGAAAAATGGAGCTCAGCATGTCAGGAATTCACAAATTTTCAGAGTTATATTGGACAACTATCATCCAAAAATCTGTTGAGGAAAGGAATCGAGCAGGCCCGGAATTTGAGGCAGGACTGCAGGAAACATATTTGAAGAGGTAGATGGGAATCGCATTTAAGCACAGGAAATGTGACACAACTTCGACAATGATGCACTTGGCCAAAAGGGCGTATGGTTTTTTCCTCAATATATTCATGAAAACAGGCATACGCAATTTTTGGCCAACGAATCAAGTGGGCAATGCAAAGCCAGACTACACATAAGTCTCATTCCCCACTGGTCAAACAGAACACCCCCCAAAAAAATTGTAAAATCTAGAAATGCAGCACAGCCATGTGGAACAGTGAGCCTTGTTACGTTGATGGGAGGGAGGTAAATTACCAAAAGCCACTCTGGACAAGTCTATGGTGTTTCCTAAAACATCTGAAAACTGAGCTACAGAGTTTAGGGTACTTCCACTCATGGGCGTATACATTGGGAAAAGTGAAAATCATCAAGAAACAGCCACCCCAAATTTTAGGGCTGCTTTGTTTACAAAAAAATCGACTCAGTACATCTCAAATATCCCAGGAAAGACAAAGGTGGATAAAGAAGTTGTGGCACTTACGTACTATGGGATATCCCTCAGGCATGGAATCAATGTCTTAAAGACAGTAGCAGCCTAATGACTGGAGTAAGGTACGATGCTCCTAAGGGAAATAAGTAACACAGAAAAAGAAATTTATCATAAGATATAACTTATGAAGGGAATGTAAACATGGCTACACATGAGCTGAATTAGAAAACAGAACAGAGTCTCACATTTAGAAAAAAATAACACTCTTATACCTGCTTAAGGAGAAAGGTGAGGTGGGTTGATGCATAAAACCAGAGTTTGATATTAGCACAGGTACCGTTCCATAAAACAAATGTGTAACAGACAAGACCTACTCCTTGCTCAGTGAACTGAACTCAACATCCCCTATTCCCTGCAGATTAATATATCTGACTAGTAAGAATCTTAATACCTATGTATTGATATGTATCCGTAAGGGAATGAAGAGTGTATAGAGTGGCATAAACACGGCAGTGAAAATCAGCTCAACTCCATTATAAAAATAAGTTTCAAACTAAAACACAAAAACAGTGAAATCCTTACAGAATGTGTTAAGGGGATGTGATGCAATTGGGACTGAACACATCTACACACACAGCTGGATGAGACATAAGGCTGGACACTTGGGGCTGAGAGGATTGGTGAGGTTGTGTGAGCAAATGCAAACCACTTAAAGCAATAATGTGTGCAACCCATTCCTTGGGTCCCAACTCTGAGGTGTCCAGGGAATCTTATTACAGCTAAAGCATGCATGGGAAACCCAGAGGATGGGACAATGTGTGATCCGGACAGGTTTCTGAAATACACCTCCTTTATCGTCTCCTTGTGCTCGGCTTCACCATTCCAGCCACTTTACTATAAATCTCCCCACTTAGAGAGTCAGTGCCTTTAACCTCCTGTTTCACACAGTTTGCAATTTGTGCGGAGATTAAAAGGGAATAGGGGGAACCAATGAGAGACATGCTGTAAGCATTTGGACGGGGACACACCACTCTAATTTCCCATCACGAAGAATATTTAACCAAATGTTCAGCCTGCTGCACCAGAACACGGATATGGCCTGAAGCAATCCTGCGGGTTTGTGGCCAACTAACAAACAATACAAGTTGATAAACTGAGCTAAGGTTCTCTGGAATTCACAAACCTGCAGAGTTATAATGGACAACTATCGTCCAAAAATATGCTGAAGGAAGGAAACGAGGAGGACTTTAATTTGAGGCAGGATTTCAGGAAACATATTTCAAGAAGTAGATTGGAATCACATTTGAAGCGCAGGAAATGCGGCCCAATTTTGACAATGATTCACTTGGCCAAAAATGGCATATGGGTTTTTTCCTCAATATATTCAAGGAAATACGCATATGCCCTTTTTGGCCAACCAAGCAAGTGTCAAAGAAAATCCTCACTACAGAGTAGTCTCATTTTCAACCGGTTAAACAGAACATCCCCAAAAATTGTAAAAACTAGAAAGGCAGCACAGCTGTGTGGAACAGGGAGTCTTGTGACAATGATGGGCGGGATGTAAATGGACAAGAGCCACTCTGGAGAAGTCCACGGTGTTTCCTAAAACATCTAAAAACAGAGCTACAGAGCCTAGGGTGTACTGCGATTAATGGGCTAATACAGTGAGCAAACAGAAAATCAACAAGAAACAGCCACACCAAAGTTTAGGGCTGCTCTGTTTACAAGAAAATCGACTTCAGTACACCTTAAATATCCCAGGAAAGAAAAAAGTTGATAAAGAAGTTTTGGTACTTACATACTATGGGATATCCCTCAGCCATGGAATCAATGTCATAAAGCCAGTAGCAGCATAATGACTGGATTTATGTACGATGTTTCTAAGTGAAATAAGTAACACAGAAAAAGAAACTTATCATAAGATATCACTTATGAAGGGTATGTAAACATGGCTACACATGAGCTGAATTAGAAAACAGAACAGAGTCTCACATTTAGAAAAAAAAATCTCTTATATTTGCTTAAAGGGAAGGGTGAGGTAGGGTGATGAATAAATCCAGAGTTTGATATTAGCACAGGTACAATTCCATAAACCAAACGTGAAATAGACAAGACTTACTCCTTGCTCAGTGAGCTGGACTCAACATCCACTATTCCCTGCAGTGGAATATATCTGACTAGTATGAATTTTCATTCCTATGTATTCACATATGTCCGTAAGGGAATCAAGAGTGTATAGAGTGGCATAACACGGCAGTGAAAATCAGCTCAATCCCATTATAAAAATAAATTTCAAACTAAAACACAAAAACAGTGAAACCCTTACAGAATCTGTTAAGGGCGTCTGATGCAATTGGGACTGAACACACCTACACCCACAGCTGGATGAGACATAAGGCTGGACACTTGGGGCTGATAGGATTGGTGAGGATGTCTGAGCAAATGCAGACCATTTAAAGCAATAATGTGTGCAACCCATTCCTTGGGTCCCAACTCTGAGGTGTCCAGGGAATCTTATTACAGCTAAAACATGCATGGGAAACCCAGAAGATGGGACAAAGTGTGATCCAGACAAGTTTCTGAAATACACCTCCTTTATCCTCTCCTTGTGCTCGGGTTCAACATTCCAGCCACTTTAGTATAAATCTCCCTGCTTAGAGAGTCAGTGCCTTTAACCTCCTGTTTCACACAGTTTGCAATTTGTGCAGAGATTAAAAGGGAATAGGGGGAACCAATGAGAGACATGCTGTAAGCATTTGGACGGGACACGTCACTCTAATTTCCCATCACGAAGAATATTTAACCAAATGTTCAGCCTGCTGCACCAGAACACGGATATGGCCTGAAGCAATCCTGCGGGTTTGTGGCCAGCTCACAAACAAAGCGAGTTGAAAAACTGAGCTCAGGTTCTCTGGAATTCACAAAGCTGCAGAGTTATAATGGACAACTATCGTCCAGGAATCAGCTGAAGGAAGGAAACGAGGAGGACTTTAATTCGAGTCAGGATTTCGGGCAACATATTGCAAGAAGTAGATTGGAATCACATTTGAAGCACAGGAAATGCCACCCAATTTTGACAATGATGCACTTGGCCAAAAATGGCGTATGGGTTTTTTCCTCAATATATTCAAGTAAACATGCATACGCCCTATTTGTCCAACCAAGAAAGTGGGCAATGAAAATCCTCACTACAAAGTAGTCTCATTTCCAACCGGTTAAACAGAACATCCCCCAAAATTGTAAAAACTAGAAAGGCAGCCCAGCTGTGTGGAACAGGGAGTCTTGTGACAATGATGGGCAGGATGTAAATGGACAAGAGCAACTCTGGAGAAGTCCACGGTGTTTCCTAAAACATCTAAAAACAGAGCTACAGAGCCTAGGGTACTTCCACTCATGGGATAATACATTGAGCAAACAGAAAATCAACAAGAAACAGCCACACCAAAGTATAGGGCTGTTCTGTTTACAAGAATATCGACTTCAGTACACCTCAAATATCCCAGGAAAGAAAAAACATGATAAAGAAGTTTTGGTACTTACATACTATGGGATATCCCTCAGCCATGGAATCAATGTCATAAAGCCAGTAGCAGCATAATGACTGGATTTAGGTACGATGTTTCTAAGTGAAATAAGTAACACAGAAAAAGAAACTTATCATAAGATATCACTTATGAAGGGTATGTAAACATGGCTACACCTGAGCCGAATTAGAAAATAGAACAGAGTCTAACACTTAGAAAAAAAAGCTCTTATATTTGCTTAAAGGATAGGGTGAGGTAGGGTGATTAATAAAACCAGAGTTTGATATTAGCACTGGTACAATTCCATAAACCGAACGTGTAATAGACAAGACCTACTCCTTGCTCAGTGAACTGGACTCAACATCTCCTATTCCCTGCAGAGGAGTATATCTGACTAGTATGAATTTTCATTCCTATGTATTCACATATGTCCATAAGGGAATCCAGAGTGTATAGAGTGGCATAAACTCGGCAGTGAAAATCAGCTCAACCCCATTATAAAAATTAATTTCAAAAACAATACACAAAAACAACAAAATTCTTACAAAATTCATTCAGGGGCTCTGAAGCAACCTGGATTGACCAGAGCTACACCCACAGGTGGATGAGACATAACGCTGGACACTTGGGGCTGAGAGCATTGGTGAGGTTGTGAGCAAATGCAGACCATTTAAAGCAATAATGCATGCAACCCATTCCAAGGGTCCCAACACTCTAGATTCAGGGGAATCTTATGACAGCTAAAACATGCATGGGAAACCCAGAGGATGGGACAATGTGTGATCCGGACAGCTTTATAAAACCCTCCTCCTTTTTCGTCTCCTTGTGCTCCGGTTTGCCATTCCAGTCACTTTACTCTTAATCTCCCGTCTTCGAGAATCTGCACATTTTACCTCCTGTTTCACACTGTTCACAAATTGTGTGGAGGATGAATGGGAAGAGGTGGAACGAATGAGAGACATGATGAAAGCTTTTGGACGGGCACATGGCACTCTAATTTCCCGTCACAAAGAAGAGTTAACCCAAACCTCAGCCTGCCGCCCCAGAACCCCGATAGGGCCTGAAGCAATCCTGCGGGTTTGTGGCAAGCTCAGAACAAAAGCGAGTTGCAAAATGGAGCTCAGCCTCTCAGGAATTCACAAATATTCAGAGTTATATTGGACAACTATCATCCAAAAATCTGTTGAGCGAAGGAATCGAGCAGGACCGGAAATTGAGGCAGGACTGCAGGAAACATATTTGAAGAGGTAGATGGGAATCGCGTTTAAGCACAGGAAATGTGGCACAACTTCGACAATGATGCACTTGGCCAAAAGGGCGTACGGTTTTTTCCTCAATATATTCAAGAAAACAGGCATACGCAATTTTTCCCAACGAATCAAGTGGGCAATGCAAAGCCAGACTACAAATAAGTCTCATTTCCCACTGGTCAAACAGAACATCCAAAAAAAAAATTGTAAAATCTAGAAATGCAGCACAGCCATGTGGAACAGTGAGCCTTGTTACGCTGATGGGAGGGATGTAGATTACCAAGAGCCACTCTGGACAAGTCCATGGTGTTTCCTAAAACATCTGAAAACTGAGCTACAGAGTTTAGGGTACTTCCAATCATGGGCGTATACATTGGGAAAACTGAAAATCAACAAGAAACCGCCACCCCAAAGTTTAGGGCTGCTTTGTTTACAAAGAAATCGACTTCAGTACACCGCAAATATCCCAGAAAAGACAAAAGTGGATAAAGAAGTTGTGGTACTTACGTACTAAGGGATATCGTTCAGCCATGGAATCAATGTCATACAGACAGTAGCAGCATAATGATTGGAGTAAGGTACGATGCTCCTAAGGGAAATAAGTAACACAGAAAAAGAAACTTATCATAAGATATAACTTATGAAGGGAATATAAACATGGCTACACATGAGCTGAATTAGAAAACAGAACAGAGTCTCACATATAGAAAAATATAACACTCTTATGCCTGCTTAAGGGGAAAGGTGAGGTGGGTTGATGCATAAATCCAGAGTTTGATATTAGCACAGGTACCGTTCCATAAAACAAATGTGTAACAGACAAGACCTACTCCTTGCTCAGTGAACTGAACTCAACATCCCCTATTCCCTGCAGATTAATATATCTGACTAATAAGAATCTTAATACCTATGTATTGATATGTCTCCGTAAGGGAATCAAGAGTGTATAGAGTGGCATAACACGGCAGTGAAAATCAGCTCAATCCCATTATAAAAATAAATTTCAAACTAAAACACAAAAACAGTGAAATCCTTACAGAATGTGTTAAGGGTATGTGATGTTATTGGGACTGAACACATCTACACCCACAGCTGGATGAGACATAAGGCTGGACACTTGGGGCTGAGAGGATTGGTGAGGTTGTGTGAGCAAATGCAGACCATTTAAAGCAATAATGTGTGCAACCCATTTCTTGGGTGCCAACTCTGAGGTGTCCAGGGAATCTTATTACAGCTAAAACATGCATGGTTAACCCAGAGGATGGGACAACGTGTGATCCGAACAACTTTCTGAAATACACCTCCTTTATCCTCTCCTTTTGCTCGGGTTCACCATTCCAGCCACTTTAGTATAAATCTCCCCGCTTAGAGAGTCAGTGCCTTTAACCTCCTCTTTCACACAGTTTGCAATTTGTGCAGAGATTAAAAGGGAATAGGGGGAACCAATGAGAGACATGCTGTAAGCATTTGGACGGGGACAAGCCACTCTAATTTCCCATCACGAAGAATATTTAACCAAATGTTCAGCCTGCTGCACCAGAACACGGATATGGCCTGAAGCAATCCAGCGGGTTTGAGGCCAGCTCACAAACAAAGCGAGTTGAAAAACTGAGCTCAGGTTCTCTGGAATTCACAAACCTGCAGAGCTATAATGGACAACTATCGTCCAAAATTCTGCTGAAGTTAGGAAATGAGGAGGACTTTAATTTGAGGCAGGATTTCGGGAAACATATTTCAAGAAGTAGATTGGAATCACATTTGAAGCACAGGAAATGCGGCCCAATTTTGACAATGATGCACTTGGCCAGATATGGCGTATGGGTTTTTTCCTCAATATATTCAAGTAAACACGCATATACCATTTTTTGCCAACCAAGCAAGGGGGCAATGAAAATCCGCCCTACAGAGTAGTCTCATTTCCAACCGGTTAAACAGAACATCCCCAAAAATTGTAAAAACTAGAAAGGCAGCACAGCTGTGTGGAACAGGGAGTCTTGTGACAATGATGGGCAGGATGTAAATGGACAAGAGCCACTCTGGAGAAGTCCACGGTGTTTCCTAAAACATTTAAAAACAGAGCTACAGAGCCTAGGGTACTTCCACTCATGGGCTAATACATTCAGCAAACAGAAAATCAACAAGAAACAGCCACCCCAAAGTTTAGGGCTGCTCTGTTTACAAGAAAATCGACTTCAGTACACCTTAAATATCCCAGGAAAGAAAAAAGTTGATAAAGAAGTTTTGTTACCTTCATACTATGGGATATCCCTCAGCCATGGAATCAATGTCATAAAGCCAGTAGCAGCATAATGACTGGATTTAGGTACGATGTTTCTAAGTGAAATAAGTAACACAGAAAAAGAAACTTATCATAAGATATCACTTATGAAGGGTATGTAAACATGGCTACACATGAGCTGAATTAGAAAACAGAACAGAGTCTCACATTTAGAAAAAAAATCTCTTATATTTGCTTAAAGGGTAGGGTGAGGTAGGGTGATGAATAAAACCAGAGTTTGATATTAGCACAGGTACAATTCCATAAAACAAACGTGTAATACACAAGACTTAATCCTTGCTCAGTGAACTGGACTCAACATCCACTATTCCCTGCAGAGGAATATATCTGACTAGTATGAATTATCATTCCTATGTATTCACATATGTCCGTAAGGGAATCAAGAGTGTATAGAGTGGCATAACACGGCAGTGAAAATCAGCTCAATCCCATTATAAAAATAAATTTCAAACTAAAACACAAAAACAGTGATATCCTTACAGAATTTGTTAAGGGCTTCTGATGCAATTTGACTGAACACACCTACACCCACAGCTGGATGAGACATAAGGCTGGACACTTGGGGCTGAGAGGATTGGTGAGGTTGTGTGAGCAAATGCAGACCATTTAAAGCAATAATGTGTACAACCCATTCCTTGGGTCCCAACTCTGAGGTGTCCAGGGAATCTTATTACAGCTAAAACATACATGGGAAACCCAGAGGATGGGACAACGTGTGATCCGGACAGGTTTCTGAAATACACCTCCTTTATCGTCTCCTTGTGCTCGGCTTCACCATTCCAGCCACTTTACTATAAATCTCCCCGCTTAGAGAGTCAGTGCCTTTAACCTACTCTTTCACACAGTTTGCAATTTGAGCGGAGATTAAAAGAGAATAGGGGGAACCAATGAGAGTCATGCTGTAAGCATTTGGACGGGGACACGCGACTCTAATTTCCCATCACGAAGAATATTTAACCAAATGTTCAGCCTGCTGCACCAGAACACGGATATGGCCTGAAGCAATCCTGCGGGTTTGTGGCCAGCTCACAAACAAAGCGAGTTGAAAAACTGAGCTCAGGTTCTCTGGAATTCACAAACCTGCAGAGTTATAATGGACAACTATCGTCCAAAAATCTGCTGAAGGAAGGAAACGAGGAGGACTTTAATTCGAGTCAGGATTTCGGGCAACATATTGCAAGAAGTAGATTGGAGTCACATTTGAAGCACAGGAAATGCCGCCCAATTTTGACAATGATGCACTTGGCCAAAAATGGCGTATGGGTTTTTTCCTCAATATATTCAAGTAAACACGCATATGCCCTTTTTGTCCAACCAAGAAAGTGGGCAATGAAAATCCTCACTACATAGTAGTGTCATTTCCAACCTGTTAAACAGAACATCCCCAAAAATTGTAAAAACTAGAAAGGCAGCACAGCTGTGTGGAACAGGGAGTCTTGTGACTATGATGGGCAGGATGTAAATGGACAAGAGCCACTCTGGAGAAGTCCACGGTGTTTTCTAAAATATCTAAAAACAGAGCTACAGAGCCTAGGGTACTGCGACTCATGGGCTAATACATTGAGCAAACAGAAAATCAACAGGAAACAGCCACACCAAAGTTTAGGGCAGCTCTGTTTACAAGAAAATCGACTTCAGTACACCTTAAATATCCCAGGAAAGAAAAAAGTTGATAAAGAAGTTTTGGTACTTACATACTATGGGATATCCCTCAGCCATGGAATCAATGTCATAAAGCCAGTAGCAGCATAATGACTGGATTTAGGTACGATGTTTCTAAGTGAAATAAGTAACACAGAAAATGAAACTTATCATAAGATATCACTTATGAAGGGTATGTAAACATGGCTACACATGAGCTGAATTAGAAAACAGAACAGAGTCTCACATTTAGAAAAAAAATCTCTTATATTTGCTTAAAGGGTAGGGTGAGGTAGGGTGATGAATAAAACCAGAGTTTGATATTAGCACAGGTACAATTCCATAAACCAAACGTGTAATAGACAAGACCTACTCCTTGCTCAGTGAGCTGAACTCAACATCCACTATTCCCTGCAGAGGAATATATCTGACTAGTATGAATTTTCATTCCTATGTATTCACATATGTCCGTAAGGGAATCAAGAGTGTATAGAGTGGCAAAACACGGCAGTGAAAATCAGCTCAATCCCATTATAAAAATAAATTTCAAACTAAAACACAAAAACAGTGAAATCCTTACAGAATTTGTTAAGGGCTTCTGATGCAATTGGGACTGAACACACCTACACCCACAGCTGGATGAGACATAAGGCTGGACACTTGGGGCTGAGAGGATTGGTGAGGTTGTGTGAGCAAATGCAGACCATTTAAAGCAATAATGTGTACAACCCATTCCTAGGGTCCCAACTCTGAGGTGTCCAGGGAATCTTATTACAGCTAAAACATGGATGGGAAACCCAGAGGATGGGACAACGTGTGATCCAGACAAGTTTCTGAAATACACCTCCTTTATCCTCTCCTTGTGCTCGGGTTCACCATTCCAGCCACTTTAGTATAAATCTCCCCGCTTAGAGACTCAGTGTCTTTAACCTCCTGTTTCACACAGTTTGCAATTTGTGCGGAGATTAAAAGGGAATAGGGGGAACCAATGAGAGACATGCTGTAAGCGTTTGGACGGGGACACGTCACTCTAATTTCCCATCACGAAGAATATTTAACCAAATGTTCAGCCTGCTGCACCAGAACACGGATATGGCCTGAAGCAATCCTGCGGGTTTGTGGCCAGCTCACAAACAAAGCGAGTTGAAAAACTGAGCTCAGGTTCTCTGGAATTCACAAACCTGCAGAGTTATAATGGAAAACTATCGTCCAAAAATCTGCTGAAGGAAGGAAACGAGGAGGACTTTAATTCGAGTCAGGATTTCGGGCAACATATTGCAAGAAGTAGATTGGAGTCACATTTGAAGCACAGGAAATGCCGCCCAATTTTGACAATGATGCACTTGGCCAAAAATGGCGTATGGGTTTTTTCCTCAATATATTCAAGTAAACACGCATATGCCCTTTTTGTCCAACCAAGAAAGTGGGCAATGAAAATCCTCACTACATAGTAGTGTCATTTCCAACCTGTTAAACAGAACATCCCCAAAAATTGTAAAAACTAGAAAGGCAGCACAGCTGTGTGGAACAGGGAGTCTTGTGACTATGATGGGCAGGATGTAAATGGACAAGAGCCACTCTGGAGAAGTCCACGGTGTTTTCTAAAACATCTAAAAACAGAGCTACAGAGCCTAGGGTACTGCGACTCATGGGCTAATACATTGAGCAAACAGAAAATCAACAGGAAACAGCCACACCAAAGTTTAGGGCAGCTCTGTTTACAAGAAAATCGACTTCAGTACACCTTAAATATCCCAGGAAAGAAAAAAGTTGATAAAGAAGTTTTGGTACTTACATACTATGGGATATCCCTCAGCCATGGAATCAATGTCATAAAGCCAGTAGCAGCATAATGACTGGATTTATGTACGATGTTTCTAAGTGAAATAAGTAACACAGAAAATGAAACTTATCATAAGATGTCACTTATGAAGGGTATGTAAACATGGCTACACATGAGCTGAATTAGAAAACAGAACAGAGTCTCACATTTAGAAAAAAAATCTCTTATATTTGCTTAAAGGGTAGGGTGAGGTAGGGTGATGAATAAAACCAGAGTTTGATATTAGCACAGGTACAATTCCATAAACCAAACGTGTAATAGACAAGACCTACTCCTTGCTCAGTGAGCTGAACTCAACATCCACTATTCCCTGCAGAGGAATATATCTGACTAGTATGAATTTTCATTCCTATGTATTCACATATGTCCGTAAGGGAATCAAGAGTGTATAGAGTGGCAAAACACGGCAGTGAAAATCAGCTCAATCCCATTATAAAAATAAATTTCAAACTGAAACACAAAAACAGTGAAATCCTTACAGAATTTGTTAAGGGCTTCTGATGCAATTGGGACTGAACACACCTACACCCACAGCTGGATGAGACATAAGGCTGGACACTTGGGGCTGAGAGGATTGGTGAGGTTGTGAGCAAATGCAGACAATTTAAAGCAATAATGCATGCAACCCATTCCAAGGGTCCCAACACTCTAGATTCAGGGCAATCTTATGACAGCTAAAACATGCATGGGAAACCCAGAGGATGGGACAATGTGTGATCCGGACAGCTTTATAAAACCCTCCTCCTTTTTCGTCTCCTTGTGCTCTGGTTTGCCATTCCAGTCACTTTACTCTTAATCTCCCGTCTTCGAGAATCAGCACATTTTACCTCCTGTTTCACACTGTTCACAAATTGTGTGGAGGATGAATGGGAAGAGGTGGAACGAATGAGAGACACGCTGAAAGCATTTTGACGGGCACATGGCACTCTAATTTCCCGTCACAAAGAAGAGTTAGCCCAAACCTCAGCCTGCCGCCCCAGAACCCCGATAGGGCCTAAAGCAATCCTGCGGGTTTGTGGCAAGCTCAGAACAAAAGCGAGTTGCAAAATGGAGCTCAGCCTCTCAGGAATTCACAAATTTTCAGAGTTATATTGGACAACTATCATCCAAAAATCTGTTGAGGAAAGGAATCGAGCAGGACCGGAAATTGAGGCAGGACTGCAGGAAACATATTTGAAGAGGTAGATGGGAATCGCGTTTAAGCACAGGAAATATGGCACAACTTCGACAATGATGCACTAGGGAAAAAGGGCGTATGGTTTTTTCCTCAATATATTCAAGAAAACAGGCATACACAATTTTTGCCCAACGAATCAAGTGGGCAATGCAAAGCCAGACTACAAATAACTCTCATTTCCCAGTGGTCAAACAGAACATCCAAAAAAAATTATAAAATCTAGAAATGCAGGACAGCCATGTGGAACAGTGAGGCTTGTTACGCTGATGGGAGGGATGTAAATTACCAAGAGCCATTCTGGACAAGTCCACGGTGTTTCCTAAAACGTCTGAAAACTGAGCTACAGAGTTTAGGGTACTTCCAATCATGGGCGTATACATTGGGAAAGCTGAAAATCAACAAGACACAGCCACCCCAAAGTTTAGGGCTGCTTTGTTTACAAAGAAATCGACTTCAGTACACCTCAAATATCCCAGAAAAGACAAAAGTGGATAAAGAAGTTGTGGTACTTACGTACTATGGGATATCCATCAGCCATGGAATCAATGTCATACAGACAGTAGCAGCATAATGATTGGAGTAAGGTACGATGCTCCTAAGGGAAATAAGTAACACAGAAAAAGAAATTTATCTTAAGATATAACTTATGAAGGGAATATAAACATGGCTACACATGAGCTGAATTAGAAAACAGAACAGAGTCTCACATATAGAAAAATATAACACTCTTATGCCTGCTTAAGGGGAAAGGTGAGGTGGGTTGATGCATAAATCCAGAGTTTGATATTAGCACAGGTACCGTTCCATAAAACAAATGTGTAACAGACAAGACCTACTCCTTGCTCAGTGAACTGAACTCAACATCCCCTATTCCCTGCAGATTAATATATCTGACTAATAAGAATCTTAATACCTATGTATTGATATGTCTCCGTAAGGGAATCAAGAGTGTATAGAGTGGCATAAACACGGCAGTGAAAATCAGCTCAACTCCATTATAAAAATAAATTTCAAACTAAAACACAAAAACAGTGAAATCCTTACAGAATGTGTTAAGGGGATGTGATGTTATTGGGACTGAACACATCTACACCCACAGCTGGATGAGACATAAGGCTGGACACTTGGGGCTGAGAGGATTGGTGAGGTTGTGTGAGCAAATGCAGACCATTTAAAGCAATAATGTGTACAACCCATTCCTTGGTTCCCAACTCTGAGGTGTCCAGGGAATCTTATTACATCTAAAACATGCAAGGGACACCCAGAGGAGGGGACAAAGTGTGATCCGAACAAGTTTCTGAAATACACCTCCTTTATCCTCTCCTTGTGCTCGGGTTCACCATTCCAGCCACTTTAGTATAAATCTCCCCGCTTAGAGACTCAGTGCCTTTAACCTCCTGTTTCACACACTTTGCAATTTGTGCAGAGATTAAAAGGGAATAGGGGGAACCAATGAGAGACATGCTGTAAGCCTTTGGACGGGGACACGCCACTCTAATTTCCCATTACGAACAATATTTAACCAAATGTTCAGCATGCTGCACCAGAACACGGATATGGCCTGAAGCAATCCAGCGAGTTTGTGGCCAGCTCACAAACAAAGCGAGTTGAAAAACTGAGCTCAGGTTCTCTGGAATTCACAAACCTGCAGAGTTATAAAGGACAACTATCGTCCAAAAATCTGCTGAAGGAAGGAAACGAGGAGGCCTTTAATTCGAGGCAGGATTTCGGGAAACATATTGCAAGGAGTAGATGGGAATCACATTTGAAGCACAGGAAATGCGGCCCAATTTTGACAATGATGCACTTGGCCAAAAATGGCGTATGGGTTTTTTCCTCAATATATTCAAGTAAACACGCATATGCCCTTTTTGGCCATCCAAGAAAGTGGGCAATGAAAATCCTCACTACAAAGTAGTCTCATTTCCAACCGGGTAAACAGAACATCCCCAAAAATTGTAAAAACTAGAAAGGCAGCACAGCTGTGTGGAACAGGGAGTCTTGTGACAATGATGGGCGGGATGTAAATGGACAAGAGCCACTCTGGAGAAGTCCACGGTGTTCTCTAAAACATCTAAAAACAGAGCTACAGAGCCTAGGGTACTTCCACTCATGGGCTAATACATTGAGCAAACAGAAAATCAACAGGAAACAGCCACACCAAAGTTTCGGGCTGCTCTGTTTACAAGAAAATCGACTTCAGTACACCTCAAATATCCCAGGAAAGAAAAAAGTTGATAAAGAAGTTTTGGTACTTACATACTATGGGATATCCCTCAGCCATGGAATCAATGTCATAAAGACAGTAGCAGCATAATGACTGGAGTAAGATAGGATGCTCCTAAGGGAAATAAGTAACACAAAAAAAGAAATTTATCATAAGATATTACTTATGAAGGGAATGTAAACATGGCTACACATGAGCTGAATTAGAAAACAGAACAGAGTCTCACATTTAGAAAAAAATAACACTCTTATGCCTGCTTAAGGGGAAAGGTGAGGTGGATTGATGTATAAAATCAAAGTTTGATATTAGCACAGTTACCGTTCCATAAAACAAATGTGTAATAGACAAGAGCTACACCTTCCTCAGTGAACTGAACTCAACATCCCCTATTCCCTGCAGATTAATATATCTGACTAGTAAGAATCTTAATACCTATGTATTGATATGTCTCTGTAAGGGAATCAAGATTGTATAGAGTGGCATAAACACGGCAGTGAAAATCAGCTCAACCCCATTATAAAAATAAATTTCAAACTAAAACACAAAAACAGTGAAATCCTTACAGAATTTGTTAAGGGGTTCGGATGCAATTGGGACTGAACACACCTACACCCACAGCTGGATGAGACATAAGGCTGGACACTTGGGGCTGAGAGGATTGGTGATAATGTGTGAGCAAATGCAGACCATTTAAAGCAATCATGTGTGCAACCCATTCTTTGGGTCCCAAATCTGTGGTGTCAAGGGAATCTTATTACAGCTAAAACATGCATGGGAAACCCAGAGGATGGGAAAATGTGTGATCCAGACAGGTTTCTGAAATACACCTCCTTTATCCTCTCCTTGTGCTCGGGTTCACCATTTCAGCCACTTTACTATAAATCTCACCGCTTAGAGAGTCAGTACCTTTAACCTCCTGTTTCACACTGTTTTCAATTTGTGAGGAGATTAAAAGGGAATAGGGGGAACCAATGAGAGACATGCTGTAAGCATTTGGACAGGGACACACCACTCTAATTTCCCATCACGAAAAATATTTAACCAAATGTTCAGCCTGCTGCACCAGAACCCCGATATGGCCTGAAGCAATCCTGCGGGTTTGTGGCCAGCTCACAAACAAAGCAAGTTAAAAAACTGAGCTCAGGTTCTCTGGAATTCACAAACCTGCAGAGTTATAAAGGACAACTATCGTCAAAAAATCTGCTGAAGGAAGGAAACGAGGAGGACTTTAATTCGAGGCAGGATTTCAGGAAACATATTTCAAGATGTAGATTGGAATCACATTTGAAGCACAGGAAATGCGCCCCAATTTTGACAATGATACACTTGGCCAAAAACGGCATATGGGTTTTTTCCTCAATATATTCAAGTAAACACGCATATGCCCTTGTTGGCCAACCAAGCAAGTGGGCAATGACAATCCTCATTTCAAAGTAGTGTCATTTCCAACCGGTTAAACAGAACATCCCCAAAAATTGTAAAAACTAGAAAGGCAGCACAGCTGTGTGGAACAGGGAGTCTTGTGACAATGATGGGCGGGATGTAAATGGACAAGAGCCACTCTGGAGAAGTCCACGGTGTTTCCTAAAACATCTAAAACAGAACTACAGAGCCTAGGGTACTTCCACTCATGTGCTAATACATTGAGCAAACAGAAAATCAACAAGAAACAGCCACCCCAAAGTTTAGGGCTGCTCTGTTTACAAGAAAATCGACTTCAGTACACCGTAAATATCCCAGAAAAGACAAAAGTGGGTAAAGAAGTTTTGGTACTTACATACTATGGGATATCCCTCAGCCATGGAATCAATGTCATAAAGCCAGTAGCAGCATAATGACTGGATTTTGGTACGATGTTTCTAAGTGAAATAAGTAACAGACAAAAAGAAACTTATCATAAGATATCACTTATGAAGGGTATGTAAACATGGCTACACATGAGCTGAATTAGAAAACAGAACAGAGTCTCACATTTAGAAAAAAAATCTCTTATATTTGCTTAAAGGGTACGGTGAGGTAGGGTGATGAATAAAACCAGAGTTTGATATTAGCACAGGTACAATTCCATAAACCAAACGTGTAATAGACAAGACCTACTCCTTGCTCAGTGAACTGGACTCAACATCCCCTATTCCCGGCAGAGGAATATATCTGACTAGTATGAATTTTCATTCCTATGTATTCACATATATCCGTAAGGGAATCAAACGTGTATAGAGAGGCATAAACACGGTAGTGAAAATCAGCTCAATCCCATTATAAAAATTAATTTCAAAAACAATACACAAAAACTACAAAATTCTTACGAAATTCATTCAGGGGCTCTGAAGCCACCTGGATTGACCCCATCTACACCCACAGGTGGATGAGACATAACGCTGGACACTTGGGGCTGAGAGCATTGGTGAGGTTGTGAGCAAATGCAGACCATTTAAAGCAATAATGCATGCAACCCATTCCAAGGGTCCCAACACTCTAGATTCAGGGCAATCTTAGGACAGCTAAAACATGCATGGGAAACCCAGAGGATGGGACAACGTGTGATCCGGAGAGCTTTATAAAACCCTCCTCCTATTTCGTCTCCTTGTGCTCCGGTTTTCCATTCCTGTCACTTTACTCTTAATCTCCCGTCTTCAAGAATCAGCACATTTTACCTCCTGTTTCACACTGTTCACAAATTGTGTGGAGGATGAATGGGAAGAGGTGAAACGAATGAGAGACATGCTGAAAGCATTTGGACGGGCACATGGCACTCTAATTTCCCGTCACAAAGAAGAGTTAACCCAAACCTCAGCCTGCCACCCCAGAACCCCGATAGGGCCTGAAGCAATCCTGCGGGTTTGTGGCAAGCTCAGAACAAAAGCAAGTTGAAAAATGGAGCTCAGTCTCTCAGGAATTCACAAACTTTCAGAGTTATAATGGAAAACTATCATCCAAAAATCTGTTGAGGAAAGGAATCGAGAAGGACCGGAAATTGAGGCAGGACTGCAGGAAACATATTTGAAGAGGTAGATGGGAATCACGTTTAAGCACAGGAAATGTGGCACGAGTTCGACATGATGCACTTGGCCATAAGGGCGTATGGTTTTTTCCTCAATATATTCAAGAAAACAGGCATTTGCAATTTTTGGCCAACGAATCAAGTGGGCAATGCAAAGCCAGACTACAAATAAGTCTCATTTACCACTGGTAAAAGAGAACATCCAAAAAAAAATTGTAAAATCTAGAAAAGAAACACTGTCGTGTGGAACAGTGAGCCTTGTTACGCTGATGGGAGGGACGTAAATTACCAAGAGGCCCTCTGGACAAGTCCATGGTGTTTCCTAAAACATCTGAAAACTGAGCTACAGAGTTTAGGGTACTTCCACTCATGGGCGTATACATTGGGAAAACTGAAAATCAACAAGAAACAGCCACCCCAAAGTTTAGGGCTGCTTTGTTCACAAAAAAATCTACTTCAGTACACATCAAATATCCCAGGAAAGACACAAGTGGATAAAGAAGTTGTGGTACTTACCTACTATGGGATATCCCTCAGTCATGGAATCAATGTCTTAAAGACAGTAGCAGCATGATGACTGGAGTAAGGTACGATGCTCCTAAGGGAAATAAGTAACACAGAAAAAGAAATTTATCATAAGATATAACTTATGAAGGGAATGTAAACATGGCTACACATGAGCTGAATTAAAAAACAGAACAGAGTCTCACATTTAGAAAAAAATAACACTCTTATGCCTGCTTAAGGGGAAAGTTGAGGTGGGTTGATGCATAAAACCAGAGTTTGATATTAGCACAGGAACCGTTACATAAAACAAATGTGTAATAGACAAGACCTACTCCTTGCTCAGTGAACTGAACTCAACATACCCTATTCCCTGAAGATTAATATATCTGACTAGTAAGAATCTTAATTCCTATGTATTGATATGTCTTAGTAAGGGAATCAGGATTGTATAGAGTGGCATTAACACGTCAGTGAAAATCAGCTCAACCCCATTATAAAAATAAATTTCAAACTAAAACACAAAAACCGTGAAATCCTTACAGAATTTGTTAAGGGGTTCTGATGCAATTGAGACTGAGCACACCTACACCCACAGCTGGATGAGACATAAGGCTGGACACTTGGGGCTGAGAGGATTGGTGAGTTTGTGTGAGCAAATGCAGACCATTTAAAGCAATAGTGTGTGCAACCCATTCCTTGGGTCCCACCTCTGAGGTGTCCAGGGAATCTTATTACAGCTAAAACATGGATGGGAAACCCAGAGGATGGGACAACGTGTGATCCGGACAGGTTTCTGAAATACACCTCCTTTATCCTGTCCTTCTGCTCGGCTTCACCTTTCCAGCCACTTTACTATAAATGTCCCCGCTTAGAGAGTCAGTGCCTTTAACCTCCTGTTTCACACAGTTTGCAATTTGTGCGGAGATTAAAAGGGAATAGGGGGAACCAATGAGAGACATGCTGTAAGCATTTGGACGGGGACACACCACTCTAATTTCCCATCACGAAGAATATTTAACCAGATGTTCAGCCTGCTGCACCAGAACATGGATATGGCCTGAAGCAATCCTGCGGGTTTGTGGCCAGCTCAGAAACAAAGCGAGTTGAGAAACTGAGCTCAGGTTCTCTGGAATTCACAAACCTGCAGAGGTATAATGGACAACTATCGTTCAAAAATCTGTTGAAGGAAAGAAACGAGGAGGACTTTAATTCGAGGCAGGATTTCAGGAAACATAATGCAAGAAGTAGATTGGAGTCACATTTGAAGCACAGGAAATGCGGCCCAATTTTGACAATGATGCACTTGGCCAAAATGGCGTATGGGTTTTTTCCTAAATATATTCAAGTAAACACGCATATGCCCATTTTAGCCAACCAAGCAAGTGGGCAATGAAAATCCTCACTACAGAGTAGTCTCATTTCCAACCGGTTAAACAGAACATCACCCAAAATTGTAAAAACTAGAAAGGCAGCAAAGCTGTGTGGAACAGGGAGTCTTGTGACAATGATGGGGGGGATGTAAATGGAAAAGCGCCACTCAGGAGAAGTCCACGGTGTTTCCTAAAACATCTAAAATCAGAGCTACAGAGCCTAGGGTACTTCCACTCATGAGCTAATACATTGAGCAAACAGAAAATCAACAAGAAACAGCCACACCAAAGTTTAGGGCTGCTCTTTTTACAAGAAAATCGACTTCAGTACACCTTAAATATTCCAGGAAAGAAAAAAGTTGATAAAGAAGTTTTGGTACTTACATATTATGGGATATCCCTCAGCCATGGAATCAGTGTCATAAAGCCAGTAGCAGCATAATGACTGGATTTAGGTACAATGTTTCTAAGTGAAATAAGTAACACAGAAAAAGAAACTTATCATAAGATATCACTTATGAAGGGTATGTAAACATGGCTACACAGGAGCTCAATAAGAAAATAGAACACAGTCTCACATTTAGAAAAAAAATCTCTTATATTTGCTTAAAGGGAAAGGTGAGGTGGGTTGATGCATAAAACCAGAGTTTGATATTAGCACAGGTACAATTCCATAAACCAAACGTGTAATAGACAAGACCTACTCCTTGCTCAGTGAACTGGACTCAACATTCCCTATTCACTGCAGAGGAATATATCTGACTAGTATGAATTTTAATTCCTATGTATTCACATATGTCCGTAAGGGAATCAAGAGTGTATAGAGTGGCATAAACACGGCAGTGAAAATCAGCTCAACCCCATTATAAAAATTAATTTCAAAAACAATACACAAAAACAACAAAATTCTTATGAAATTCATTCAGGGGCTCTGAAGCAAACTGGATTGACCCCATCTACACCCACAGGTGGATGAGACATAACGCTGGACACTTGGGGCTGAGAGCATTGGTGAGGTTGTGAGCAAATGCAGAACATTTAAAGCAATAATGCATGCAACCCATTCCAAGGGTCCCAACACTCTAGATTCAAAGGAATCTTAGGACAGCTAAAACACGCATGGGAAACCCAGAGGATGGGACAACGTGTGATCCGGACAGCTTTATAAAACCCTCCTCGTTTTTCGTCTCCTTGTGCTCCGGTTTGCCATTCCAGTCACTTTACTCTTAATCTCCCATCTTCGAGAATCAGCACATTTTACCTCCTGTTTCACACTGTTCACAAATTGTGTGGAGGATGAATGGGAAGAGGTGGAACGAATGAGAGACACGCTGAAAGCATTTGGACGGGCATATGGCACTCTAATTTCCCGTCACGAAGAAGAGTTAACCCAAACCTCAGCCTGCCGCCCCAGAACCCCGATAGGGCCTGAAGCAATCCTGCGTGTTTGTGCAAGCTCAGAACAAAAGCGAGTTGA
Source organism: Hyperoodon ampullatus (assembly GCF_949752795.1). Lineage (NCBI taxonomy): Eukaryota > Metazoa > Chordata > Mammalia > Artiodactyla > Ziphiidae > Hyperoodon > Hyperoodon ampullatus. Next base: position 426,375 of record NW_027640363.1, read on the forward strand.
AAAATGGAGCTCAGCCTCTCAGGAATTCACAAATTTTCAGAGTTATAATGGACAACTATCATCCAAAAATCTGTTGAGGAAAGGAATCGAGCAGGACCGGAATTTGAGGCAGGACTGCAGGAAACATATTTGAAGAGGTAGATGGGAATCGCGTTTAAGCACAGGAAATGTGGTACAACTTCGACAATGATGCACTTGGCCATAAGGGCGTATGGTTTTTTCCTCAATATATTCAAGAAAACAGGCATATGCAATTTTTGGCCAACGAATCAAGTGGGCAATGCAAAGCCAGACTACAAATAAGTCTCATTTCCCACTGGTCAAACAGAACAACGAAAAAAAAAATTGTAAAATCTAGAAAAGCAGCACAGTCGTGTGGAACAGTGAGCCTTGTTATGCTGATGGGACGGATGTAAATTACCAAGAGCCACTCTGGACAAGTCCATGGTGTTTCCTAAAACATCTGAAAACTGAGCTACAGGGTTTAGTGTACTTCCACTCATGGGCGTATACATTGGGAAAATTGAAAATCAACAAGAAACAGCCACCCCAAAGTATAGGGCTGCTTTGTTTACAAAAAAATCGACTGCAGTACACCTCAAATATCCCAGGAAAGACAAAAGTGGATAAAGAAGTTGTGGTACTTACGTACTATGGGATATCCCTCAGCCATGGAAACAATGTCATAAAGCCAGTAGCAGCATAATGACTGGATTTAGGTACGATGTTTCTAAGTGAAATAAGTAACACAGAAAAAGAAACTTATCATAAGATATCACTTATGAAGTGTATGTAAACATGGCTACACATGAGCTGAATTAGGAAACAGAACAGAGTCTCACATTTAGAAAACACTGTTATGCCTGCTTAAGGGGGAAGGAGAGGTGGGGTGATGAATAAAACCAGAGTTTGATATTAGCACAGGTACCATTCCAAAAAACAAATACGGAATAGACAAGACCTAAACCTTCCTCAGTGAAAAGGACTTAAACCCCATATTCCCCACAGAGGAATATATCTGACTAGTAAGAATCTTAATACCTATGTATTGATATGTCCTGTAAGGGAATCATGTGTGTCTAGACTGGCATAAATATGGCAGTTAGAAGAAGCTCAAACCCACTATAAAAATGTCTATGAGAAACAAAACAAAAAAAAGAGGGAAATTCTTTATAATTCCTTAAGCGGCTCTGATGAATCCTGGAATGACCCTATGTACAATGACAGCTGGATGTGTCATAAGGCTGGACACTTTGCACTGAGAGGATTGGTGAGATTGGGTGAGCAAATTCAGACCCTGTAAAGCAATAATATGTGGCACCCATTCCATGGGTCCAAACTCTCCAGGTTGAAGGGAATATTACTACAGCTATAACATGTACGGGAAACCTAGAGAATGCACAAACTGTGAATTCGAAAGGTTTCTAAACTCAACGAATAGTCCCTCTCCTGGTGCTCCGGTTTGACTTTCCAACTGCTTTACTATCAATCTCCCAACTTGGAGAGACAGCCCCTTTAACCTCCTGGTTCGCACAGGTTTCCAATTTGGCAGACGATGAAAGGGAAGAGGGAGAACCAATGAGAGAGCAGCTGTTAGTCATTTGGACTGGCACATGTCACTCTAATTTCCCATCAGGAAGAAGAATTAACCAAAGTCTCAGCCACCTGCCGGGAACCAGTATATGTCCTGACCCAAAATTGTGGATTTGCGGTCAGCTCACAGAAAACGAGTTGGAAAATAGAGCTCAGGGGCACAGCAATTCACAAACTGGCAGAGTAATAAAGGACAACTCTCGTCCAAAAATCTGTGGAGGGAAGGCATCGAGGCGGAATTGAAAGCGAGGCAGAATAGCAGGAAACAGATTTCAACAGGTGCATTGGAATCACCTTTAAAGCACAGGAAGAGGGGCACAACTACGACAATGATGCACTTGGCCAGAAAGGACATATTTGTTTTCTGCTAAATATATTCAGGAGAAAACGCATACGCCCTTTATGGGCAAGCAAGCAAGCGGGCAATGCAAATCTGCACTACAAAGAAGTATCACTTCCCACCGGTCAAAAGGGACATCCACAAAATGTGTAAAAACCAGAAAGGCAAGACAGGCCCTGGAGAACAGGGAGCATTGTTATGCTGATGGGCGGGATGTAAATTGCCAACAGCCTCTCTGGAGGAGTACATTGTGTTCCCTAAAACAAGTAAACAACAGAGCTACAGAGCCAAGGGCACTTCCAGTCTAGGGTTATACCTTGGGAAAACTGAAAATCAATAAGACAGTGCCACCCCAAAATTTATGGCTCCACTGCTTACAAGGACCTCAACTTGGGTACACCTTAAATATCCCAGGAAATATAAAAATGGTTCAAAAAATTGTGGTACTTAAGTACGATGGAATATCCCTCAGCCATGAAATCAATGTCATAAGACCAGTAGCAGCAAAATGGTTGGATTCAGGTACGATGATTCTATGTGAAATAAGTCACAGAGAAAAAGAAACTTATCATAAGATATCACTTATGAAGATCCTGTAAACATGGCTACACTTGAAGTGAGTTAGGAAAGAGAACAGTGTCTCACATTTAGAAAACACTCTTATGCCTGCTTAAGGGGGAAGGAGAGGTGGGGTGATGCATAAAACCAGAGTTTGATATAAGCACAGGTACCGTTCCAAAAACCAACTATGGAATAGAATAGACCTACACCTTCCTCAGTGAAAGGGACTCAAAACCCCATATTTCCCACAGAGGAATATATCTGACTAGTAAGAATCATAAAACCTATGTATTGATATGTCTCCGTAAGGGAATCAAGTGTGTCTAGACTGGCATAAACATGGCAGCGAGAATCAGCTCAAACCCACTATAAAAAGGAATTTCAAAAACGAAACAAAAAAACTGGGAAATTCTTTTCAATTCCTTCAGGGTCTCTGATGAAACCTGGAATGACCCTATCTACAATGACAGCTGGATGTGGCATAAGGAGGGACACTTGGGACTGAGACGACTGGTGAGATTGGGTGAGCAAATGCAGACCCTTTAAAGGACAAATGCCTGGCACCCATTCCATGGGTCCCAACTCTCAAGGTTGAAGGGAATATTACTACAGCTATAACATGTATGGGAAACCTAGAGAACGGACACACTGTGAATACGAAAGGTTTCTAAAACTCAACGAATAGTCCCTCTCCTGGTGCTCCGGTTTGACTTTGCATCTGCTTTACTATCAACCTCCCAACTTGGAGAGACAGCCCCTTTAACCTCCTGGTTCGCACACGTTGCCAATTTGGCAGAGGATGAAAGGGAAGAGGGAGAACCAATGAGAGAGTAGCTGTTAGGCATTTGGACGGGCACATATCACTGTAATTTCCCAGCAGAAAGAAGAATTAACCAAAGTCTCAGCCCCCCACCGGAAACCAGCATAGGTCCTGAACCCAAATTTTGGACTTGCGGTCAGCTCACCAAAAACGAGTTGAAAAATGGAGCTCAGGGGCACAGCAATTCACAAACTGGCCGAGTAATAAAGGACAACTATCGTCCAAAATTCTGTTGAGGGAAGGCAACGAGGCGGACATGAAAGCGAGGCAGAATAGCAGGAAACAGCTTTCAAGAGGTACGTTGGAATCGCCTTTAAAGCACAGGAAGAGGGGCACAACTTCGACAATGATGCACTTGGCCAAAAATGGCGTATGCGTTTTCTCCTGAATATATTCACGAGAAAACGCATACACTCTTTTCGGCCAAGCAAGCAAGCTGGCAATGCAAATCTGCACTACAAAGAAGTATCACTTCCCACCGGTCAAAAGGGACATCCACAAAATGTGTAAAAACCAGAAAGGCAAGACAGGCCCTGGAGAACAGGGAGCCTTGTTCTGCTGATGGGCGGGATGTAAATTGCCAACTGCCTCTCTGGAGGAGTGCATTGTGTTCCCTAAAACAAGTAAACATCAGAGCTACAGAGCCAAGGGCACTTCCACTCTAGGGAACATACTTTGGGAAAACTGAAAATCAATAAGACAGAGCCACCCCAAAATTTAGAGCTGCACTGCTTACAAGAACCTCAACTTGGGTACACCTTAAATATCCCAGGAAATATAAAAATGGTTCAAAAAATTGTGGTACTTACGTACGATGGAATATCCCTCAGCCATGAAATCAATGTCATAAGACCAGTAGCAGCCAAATGGGTGGATTCAGGTACGATGATTCTAAGTGAAATAAGTCTCACAGTAAAAGAAACTTATCATAAGATATCACTTATGAAGATCCTGTAAACATGGCTACACTTGAACTGAGTTAGGAAAGAGAACAGTGTCTCACATTTAGAAAACACTCTTATGCCTGCTTAAGGGGGAAGGAGAGGTTGGGTGATGCATAAAACCAGAGTTTGGTATATGCAGAGGTACCGTTGCAAAAACCAACTATGGAATAGACAAGACCTACACCTTCCTCAGTGAAAGGGACTCAAAAGCCCATATTTCCCACAGAGGAATATATCTGACTACTAAGAATCTTAAAACCTATGTATTGATATGTCTCCGTAAGGGAATCAAGTGTGTCTAGACTGGCATAAACATGGCAGCGAGAATCAGCTCAAACCCACTATAAAAAGGAATTTCAAAAACAAAACAAAAAAACTGGGAAATTCTTTACAATTCCTTCAGGGTCTCTGATGAAACCTGGAATGACCCTATCTACAAAAACAGTTGGATGTGGCATAAGGCTGGACACTTGGGACTGAGAGGATTGGTGAGATTGGGTGAGCAAATGCAGACCCTTTAAAGCAATAATGCGTGGCACCCATTCCATGGGTCCCAACTCTCCAGGTTGAAGGGAATATTACTACAGCTATAACATGTACGGGAAACCTAGAGAACGTACACACTGTGAATACGAAAGGTTTCTAAAACTCAGCGAATAGTCCCTCTCCTGGTGCTCCGGTTTGACTTTCCTTCTGCTTTACTATCAATCTCCCAAATTGGAGAGACAGCCCCTTTAACCTCCTGGTTCACACAGGTTGCCAATTTGGCAGAGGATGAAAGGGAAGAGCTAGAACGAATGAGAGAGTAGCCGTTAGGCATTTGGATGGGCACATATCACTGTCATTTCCTGGCAGGAAGAAGAATTAACCAAAGTCTCAGCCCCCCACCGGAAACCAGCATAGGTCCTGAACCAAAATTTTGGACTTGTGGTCAGCTCACAAAAAACGAGTTGAAAAATGGAGCTCAGGGGCACAGCAATTCACAAACTGGCTGAGTAATAAAGGAAAACTATCGTCCAAAAATCTGTTGAGGGAAGGCATCGAGGCGGACTTGAAAGCGAGGCAGAATAGCAGGAAACAGATTTCAAGAGTTATGTTGGAATCGCCTTTAAAGCACAGGAAGAGGCGCACAACTTCGACAATGATGTACTTGGCCAAAAACGGTGTATGCGTTTTCTCCTGAATATATTCAGGAGAAAACGCATACGCCCATTTTGGCCAAGCAAGGAAGCGGGCAATGGAAATCTGCACTACAAAGAAGTATCATTTCCCACCGGTCAAAAGGGACATCCACAAAATGTGTAAAAACCAGAAAGGCAAGACAGGCCCTTGAGAACAGGGAGCCTTGTTATGGTGATGGTCGGGATGTAAATTGCCAACTGCCTCTCTTGAGGAGTTCATTGCGTTCCCTAAAACAAGTAAAGAACAGAGCTACAGAGCCATGTGCACTTCCAGTATAGGGAATATACCTAGGGAAAACTGAAAATCAATAAGACAGATCCACCCCAAAATTTAGGGCTGCACTGCTTACAAGGACCTCAACATGGGTACACCTTAAATATCCCAGGAAATATAAAAATGGTTCAAAAAATTGTGGTACTTACGTACGATGGAATATCCCTCAGCCAAGAAATCAATCTCATAAGACAAGTAGCAGCAAAATGGGTGGATTCAGGTACGATGATTCTAAGTGAAATAAGTCACACAGAAAAAGAAACTTATCCTAAGATATCACTTATGAATATCCTGTAAACATGGCTACACTTGAACTGAGTTAGGAAAGAGAACAGTGTCTCACATTTAGAAAACACTCTTATGCCTGCTTAAGGGGGAAGGAGAGGTGGGGTGATGCATAAAACCAGAGTTTGATATAAGCACAGGTACCGTTCCAAAAACCAACTATGGAATAGTCAAGACCTACACCTTCCTCAGTGAAAGGGACTCAAAACCCCATATTTCCCGCAGAGGAATATATCTGACTAGTAAGAATCTTAAAACCTATGTATTGATATGTCTCCGTAAGGGAATCAAGTGTGTCTAGACTGGCATAAACATGGCAGCGAGAATCAGCTCAAAACCACTATAAAAAGGAAATTCAAAATCAAAACAAAAAAACTGGGAAATTCTTTACATTTCCTTCAGGGTCTCTGATAAAACCTGGAATGACCCTATCTACAACGACAGCTGGATGTGGCATAAGGCTGGACACTTGGGACTGAGAGGATTGGTGAGATTGGGTGAGCAAATGCAGACCCTTTAAAGCAATAATGCCTGGCACCCATTGCATGGGTCACAACTCGTCAGGTTGAAGGGAATATTACTACAGCTATAACATGTACGGGAAACCTAGAGAACGGACACACTGTGAATATGAAATGTTTCTAAAACTCAACGAATACTCCCTCTCCTGGTGGTCCGGTTTGACTTTCCATCTGCTTTACTAACAACCTCCCAACTTGGAGAGACAGCCCCTTTAACATCCTGGTTCGCACAGGTTGCCAATTTGGCAGAGGATGAAAGGGAATAGGGAGAACCAATGAGAGAGTAGCTCTTAGGCATTTGCACCGGCACATATCACTCTAGATTCCCGGCAGGAAGAAGAATTAACCAAAGTCTCAGCCCCCAACCAGGAACGAGCATAGGTCCTGGACCAAAATTTTGGACTTGCGGTCAGCTCACAAAAAACGAGTTGAAAAATGGAGCTCAGGGGCACAGCAATTCACAAAGTGGCCGAGTAATAAAGGACAAGTATCGTCCAAAAATCTGTTGAGGGAAGGCAACGAAGCGGACTTGAAAGAGAGGCAGAATAATAGGAAACAGATTTCAAGAGGTACGTTGGAATTGCCTTTAAAGCACAGGAAGAGGGGCACAACTTCGACAATGATGCACTTGGCCAAACAGGGCGTATGCGTTTTCTCCTGAATATATTCAGGAGAAAACGCATACGCCCTGTTTGGCAAAGCAAGCAAGCGGTCAATGCAAATCTGCACTACAAAGAAGTATCACTTCCCACCGGTCAAAAGGGACATCCACAAAATGTGTAAAAACCAGAAAGGCAAGACAGGCGCTGGAGAATAGGGAGCCTTCTTATGCTGATGAGCGGGATGTAAATTGCCAACTGCCTCTCTGGAGCAGTACATTGTGTTCCCTACAACATGTAAACAACAGAGCTACAGAGTCAAGGGCACTTCCAGTCTAGGGAATATACCTTGGGAAAACTGAAAATCATCAGGACAGGGCCACCCCAAAATTTAGGGCTGCACTGCTTACAAGGACCTCAACTTGGGTACACCTTAAATATCCCAGGAAATATAAAAATGGTTCAAAAATTGTGGTACTTACGTACGATGGAATATCCCTCAGCCATGAAATCAATGTCATAAGACCAGTAGCAGCAAAATGGGTGGATTCAGGTACGATGATTCTAAGTGAAATAAGTCACACAAAAAAAGAAATTTAACATAAGATATCACTTATGAAGATCCTGTAAACATGGCTACACTTGAACTGAGTTAGGAAAGAGAACATGTCTCACATTTAGAAAACACTCTTATGCCTGCTTAAGGGGGAAAGAGAGGTGGGGTGATGCATAAAAAATGAGATTGATATAAGCACAGGTACCGTTCCAAAAACCAACGATGGAATAGACAAGACCTACACCTTCCTCAGTGAAAGGGACTCAAAACCCCAAATTTCCCGCAGAGGAATATATCTGACTAGTAAGAATCTTAAAACCTATGTATTGATATGTCTCCGTAAGGCAATCAAGTGTGTCTAGACTGGCATAAACATGGCAGCGAGAATCAGCTAAAACCCACTATAAAAAGGAACTTCAAAAACGAAACAAAAAAACTGGGAAATTCTTTACAATTCCTTCAGGGTCTCTAATGAAACCTGGAATGACCTTATCTACAACGACAGCTGGATGTGGCATAAGGCTGGACACTTGGGACTGAAACGATTGGTGAGATTGGGTGAGCAAATGCAGACCCTTTAAAGCACAAATGCCTGGCACCCATTCCATGGTTCCCAACTTTCCAGGTTGAAGGGAATATTACCACAGCTATAACATGTACGGGAAACCCAGAGAACAGACCCATTGTGAATAAGAAAGGTATCTAAAACTCAATGAATAGTCCCTCTCCTGGTGCTCCGGTTTGACTTTCCATCTGCTTTACTATCAATCTCCCAACTTGGAGAGACAGCCCCTTTAACCTCCTGGTTCGCACAGGTTTCCAATTTGGCAGAGGATGAAAGGGAAGAGGGAGAACCAATGAGAGAGTAGCTGTTAGGCATTTGGACCGGCACATATCACTGTAATTTCCTGGCAGGAAGAAGAATTAACCAAAGTCTCAGCCACCCACCGGGAACCAGTATAGGTCGTGAACCAAAACTTTGGACTTGTGATCAGCTCACAAAAAACGAGTTGAAAAATGGAGCTCAGTGGCACAGCAATTCACAAACTGGCCGAGTAATAAAGGACAACTCTCGTCCAAAAATCTGTTGAGGGAAGGCAATGAGGCAGAATTGAAAGCGAGGCAGAATAGCAGGAAACAGATTTCAAAAGGTACTTTGGAATCTTCTTTAAAGAACAGGAAGAGGGGCACAACTTCGACAATGATGCACTTGGCCAAAAAGGGCGTGTGCGTTTTCTCCTGAATATATTCAGGAGAAAACGCACACGCCCTTTTTGGCCAAGCAAGCAAGCGGGCAATGCAAATCTGCACTATAAAGAAGTATCAGTTCCGAATGGTCAAAAGGGACATCCACAAAGTATGTAAAAACCAGAAAGGCAAGACAGGCCCTGGAGAACAGGGAGCCTTGTTATGCTGATGGGCGGGATGTAAATTGCCAACTGCCTCTCTGGAGGAGTGCATTGTGTTCCCTAAGACAAGTAAACAACAGAGCTACAGATCCAAGGGCACTTCCAGTGTTGGGAATATACCTTGGGATAACTGAAAATCAATAAGACAGAGCCACCCCAAAATTAGGGCTGCACTGCTTACAAGGACCTCAACTGGGGTACACCTTAAATATCCCAGAAAATATAAAAATGGTTCAAAAAATTGTGGTACTTACGTATGATCGAATATCCCTCAGCCATGAAATCAATGTCATAAAACCAGTAGCAGCAAAATGGGTGGATTGAGGTACGATGATTCTAAGTGAAATAAGTCACACAGAAAAAGAAACTTATCATAAGATATCACTTATGAAGATCCTGTAAACATGGCTACACTTGAACTGAGTTAGGAAAGAGAACAGTGTCTCACATTTAGAAAACACTCTTATGCCTGCTTAAGGGGGAAGTAGAGGTGGGGTGATGCATAAAACCAGAGTTTGATATAAGCACAGGTACCGTTCCAAAAACCAACTATGGAATAGACAAGACCTACACCTTCCTCAGTGAAAGGGACTAAAAACCCCATATTTCCCACAGAGGAATATATCTGACTAGTAAGAATCTTAAAACCTATGAATTGATATGTCTCCATAAGGGAATCAAGTGTGTCTAGACTGGCATAAACATGGCAGCGAGAATCAGCTCAAACCCACTATCAAACGGAATTTCAAAAACAAAACAAAAAAACTGGGAAATTCTTTACAATTCCTTCAGGGTCTCTGATGAAACCTGGAATGACCCTATCTACAACGACAGCTGGATGTGGCATAAGGCTGGACACTTGGGACTGAGAGGATTGGTGAGATTGGGTGAACAAATGCAGACCCTTTTAAGCATTAATGCATGGCACCCATTCCATGGGTCCCAACTCTCCAGGTTGAAGGGAATATTACTACTGTTATAACATGTACGGGAAACCTAGAGAACGGACACACTGTGAATACGAAAGGTTTCTAAAACTCAACGAATAGTCCCTCTCCTGGTGCTCTGGTTTGACTTTCAATCTGCTTTACTATCAATCTCCCAACTTGGAGAGAGAGCCCCTTTAACCTACTGGTTCGCACAGGTTTCCAATTTGGCAGAGGATGAAAGGGAAGAGGGAGAACCAATGAGAGAGTAGCTGTTAGGCATTTGTACGGGCACATATCACTCTAAATACCCAGCAGGAAGAAGAATTAACCAAAGTCTCAGCCCCCCACCGGGAACCAGTATAGGTCCTGAACCAAAATTTTGGACTTGTGGTCAGCTCACCTAAAACGAGTTGAAAAATGGAGCTCAGGGGCACAGCAATTCACAAACTGGCAGAGTAATAAAGGAAAACTATCGTCCAAAAATCTGTTGAGGGAAGGCAACGAGGCAGACTTGAAAGCGAGGCAGAATAGCAAGAAACAGATTTCAAGAGGTACGTTGGAATCGCCTTTAAAGCACAGGAAGAGGGGCACAACTTCGACAATGATGCACTTGGCCAAAAAGGGCGTATGCGTTTTCTCCTGAATATATTCAGAAGAAAACGCATACGCCCTTTTTGGCCAATCAAGCAAGCGCGCAATACAAATCCACACTACAAAGAATTGTCACTTACCACCGGTCAAAAGGGACATCCGAATATCTGTAAAAACCAGAAAGGCGAGAGAGAGATGGCAAGGGCATGAAGCAATGTGATCCCAATGGTCATGGAGGATTGTGATGACAAGCGCATGGAGAATTGTGATGACAAGATTATGTACCATTTTGTTGACAAAGGCAAGGAGCATTATGATGACAAGGTTCATGGAGCACTGTGATGACAAGCATCACGGAGCATTGTGATTACAGGGGTCATGGAGCATTGGGATGACAAGGGCATGGATCATTGTGATGACAATGGTCATGGAGCATTTTAATGACAAGAGTCCCGGATCATTGTGTTGTCAGTGTTCATGGAGCGTTGTGATGACGGTGGTCATGGAGCATTGTGATGACAGGGGTCATGGCGCATTGTGATGAGAAGGTCATGGATCATTGGGCTGAAAATGTCCATGGAGTATTGTGATGACAGGGGTCATGGAGCATTGTGATGACAAGGTACTGGAGCACTGTGATGAGAAGACCATGGAGCCTTGTGATGACAAGTCTCATGGAGCATTCTGATGAAAAGTGCCATGGAGCATTGTGATTACAGGGGTCTTGGAGCATTGTGATGACAAGGGCATGGAGCATTGGGATGAGAAGGCCATGGAGCGTTCCGATGACATGCATCATGGAGCTTTGTGATGACAAGGGCATGGAGCATTGTGATTACAGGGGTCTTGGAGCACTGTGATGAAAAGGGCATGGATCATTGTGATGAAAAAGGCATGGAGCCTTGTCATGACAGGGTTCAAGGAGCAAACTGACAACAAGTGTCAGGGAGCATTGTGATGACAAGGGTATTGAGTATTATGATGACAAAGGTCATGGAGCATTGTGATGAGAAGACCATGGATAATTGTGATGACGAGCTTCATGGGGCATTGTGATGATAAGTGTTATGGAACATATTGATCACAAGGATTTGGAGCATTGTGATGACAGAGGTCATGGAGCATTTTGGTTTCATTGTGATGACAATAGCCTGAAGCATTATGATGATGGGCATGGTGCATTGTGATGACAGGGTTCATGGAGCATTGAGATGAAAAGGGGCATGGAGCATTGCGATTACAGGAGTCGTGGAGCATTGTGATGACAAAGGCATGGAACATCGTGAATGAGAAGGCCATGGAGCATTCTGTTGACATGCGTCATGGAGCTTTGTGATGACAAGGGCATGGAGCATTGTGATTACAGGGGTCTTGGAGCATTGTGATGACAAGGGTCATGGAGCCTTGTGATGACAAGGCTGTGGAACATTGTGATGGCAGGGGTCATGGAGCATTGTTATGACAGGGGTAATGGAGCATTGTGATGACAAGGGCATGGAGCATTGGTCTGAAAAGTTTCATGGATTATTGTGATGAGAGGGGGCAAGGAGCATTGTGATGACAAGGGCATGGAACACTGTGATACATGGGTCATGGAGGATTGTAATGACAAGCACATGGAACATTGTGATAAGAATGGCATGGAGCATTGTGATGAAAAGCATCATGGAGCCTGTGATGAAAAGGGCATGGAACAATGTGATGAGAGGGTTCATGGAGCACTGTGATGACAATGGTATGCAGCATTGTGATGCCAAGGGTCATTGAGCTTTGTGATGACAAAGGTCATGGAGCATTTTGATGACAAGGGTGTGGTGCATTCTGTTGTGAAGGGCAGGGAGAATTGTGATGACAGGGGTTATGGAACATTGTGATGTCAGGGGAATGGAGCATTGTGATGATAAAGGCATGTAGCATTGTTGTGACAAGGGTCATGGAATATTGTGATGAGAGGGGTGAGGGAGTATTGTGTTGACTAGTGATGGAACATTGTGATATCAGTGGTGAGAGAGCATTTTGATGAGAAGTGCATGGAGCAGTGTGATGACAAGGTTTATGGAGCATTGTGATGACAAAGATGTGGAGCATTGTGATGACAAGCACATGGCACATTGTGATGCCATGGGTCATGGAGTATTGTGCTAAGAAAGGCATTGAGCATTGTGATGACAAGGGTCACTGAGCATTGTGATGAAATGTTCATGGAGCGCTGTGGTGACAAAGGTCACAGAGCCTTGTGATGACGAGGGCATGGACCATTGTGATGACAAAGGTCATGAAGCATTGTGATGACTGGAGTCACGGAGCATTGTGATGACAGGGGTCATAGAGCATTGTGATGAAAGGGCATGGAGCATTGTGATGACAGGGGCATGTTGCATTGGTTTGAAAAGTTTCAGGGATTATTGTGATGACAATGGGCATGGCGCATTGTGATGACAAGGGCATGGAGCATTGTGATGAGAAGGTCATGGAGTATTGTGAAGAAGGGTGTCAGGGAGCATTGTGATGACATATGTCATGGTCCATTGCGATGACAATGGAATGGAGCATTGTGATGCCAAGTGTCATGGAGGATTGTGATGACAAAGGTAATGGAGCATTTTGATGACAAGGGCTTGGAGCATTGTGATGACAAGGGTCATGGAGCATTGTGATAACAAGGGCCATTGAGAATTTTGATGACATGTTCATGAAGCATTGTGATGACAATCACATGGAGCTTGCTGTGACAGGGATCATGGAGCATTGCGATGACAAGTGCATAGAGAATTGTGATGACAAAGCATGTAACACTGTGATGAAAAGCATCATGGAGCACAGTGATGCCAAGAACGTGGAGAATTGTGATGACAGGGGACATGGAGCATTGTGATGACCAGGGCATGGAGTATTGTGATGGCAAGACTGTGGAGCATTGTGATGAGAAGACCATGGATAATTGTGATGATGAGCGTCATGGAGCACTGTAATGACAAGGGGTATGGAGCATTGTGATAACAGGGGTCATGGAGCATTGTGATGACAAGGTTCATGGAGCATTCTGATGACAAGCTTGTGGAGTATTTTGATGACAATGACATGGAGCATTTTGATGAAAATGGCATGGGGCATTGTGATGAAAAAGACATGGAGCCTTTTCATGACAGTTTTCAGGGAGCATTCTGACGACAAGTGTCAGGGAGCATTGTGATGACAAAGGTCATGGAGAATTGTGACGACAAGGGCAAGGAGTATTGTGATGACAAGCACATGGAGCTTGCTATGACGGGGTCATGGAGCATTGCGATGACAAGTGCATAGAGAATTGTGATGACAAAGCATGTAACACTGTGATGAGAAGTGTCATGGAGCATAGTGATGCCAAGATCGTGGAGAATTGTGATGACAGGGGACATGGAGCATTGTGATGACCAGGGCATGGAGCATTGTGATGGCAAGACCGTGGAGCACTGTGATGAGAAGACCATGGATAATTGTGATGACGAGGGTCATGGAGCACTGTAATGACAAGGGGTATAGAGCATTGTGATGACAGTGGTCATGGAGCATTGTGATGACCGGGGACATGGAGCATTGTGATGCCCAAGGCATGGAGCACTGTGATGGCAAGACCGTGGAGCATTGTGATGAGAAGACCATGGATAATTGTGATGAGGAGCGTCATGGAGCACTGTAATGACAAGTGGTATGGAGCCTTGTGATGACAGGGGTCAGGGAGCATTCTTATGACAGTGGTCATGGAGCATTGTGATGACAAGGGTCATGGAGCATTTTGATGACAAGGGCGTGGAGCACTGTGATGAGAAGACCATGGACAATTGTGATTACGAGTGTCATGGAGCACTGTAATGACAAGCGGTATGGAGCATTGTGATGACAGGGGTCATGGAGCATTGTGATGACTGGGGACATGGAGCATTGTGATGACCAGGGCATGGAACATTGTGATGGCAAGACCGTGGAGCACTGTGATGAGAAGACCATGGATAATTGTGATGACGAACATCATGGAGCACTGTAATGACAAGGGGCATGGAGCATTGTGATGACAGGTGTCATGGAACATTGTGATGACAGGGGTCATGGATCATTGAGATGACAAGGGTCACGGAGCATTCTGATGACAAGCTTGTGGAGTATTGTGATGACAATGGCATGAAGCATTGTGATGAAAAGGGCATGGATCATTGTGATGAAAAAGGCATGGAGACTTGTCATGACAGGGTTCAATGAGCATACTGATGACAAGTGTCAGGGAGCATTGTGATGACAAGTGTATTGAGAATTGTGATGACAAAGTCATGGAGCATTGTGATGAGAAGTCCATGGATAATTGTGATGACCAGCGTCATGGGGCGTTGTGATGACAAGTGTTATGGAACATTGTGATCACAAGGGTTTGGAGCATTGTGATGAGAGAGGTCATGGAGAATTTTGATTTCATTGTGATGACAATAGCATGAAGCATTATGATGATGGGCATGGTGCATTGTGATGACAGGGTTCATGGAGCATTGAGATGAAAAGAGGCATGGATCATTGTAATAACAAGGGTCTTGGAGCATTAAGATGACTGGGGACATGGAGCATTGTGATGACCAGGGCATGGAGCATTGTGATGGCAAGACCGTGGAGCACTGTGATGAGAAGACCATGGATAATTGTGATGACGAGCGTCATGGAGCACTGTAATGAAAAGGGGTATGGAGCATTGTGATGACAGGGGTCATGGAGCATTGTGATGACTGGGGACATGGAGCATCATGATGACCAAGGCATGGAGCATTGTGATGGCAAGACCGTGGAGCATTGTGATGAGAAGACCATGGATAATTGTGATGACGAGTGTCATGGAACACTGTAATGACAAGGGGTATGGAGCATTTTGATGACAGGGGTCATGGAGCATTCTGAAGACAATGATCATGGAGCATTCTGATGACAAGCTTGTGGAGTATTGTGATGACAATGACATGGAGCGTTGTGATGAAAAGGGCATGGAGCATTCTGATGAAAAAGGCATGGAGCCTTTTCATGACAGTGTTCAAGGAGTATTCTGACGACAAGTGTCAGGGAACATTGTGATGACAAGTGTATTGAGAATTGTGATGACAAAGGTCATGGAGCATTGTGACGACAAGTGCATGGAGTATTGTCATGACAGTCATCATGGAGTGTTGTAATGACAAGTGTTATGGAACATTGTGATCACAAGGGGTTGGAGCATTGTGATGACAGAGGTTATGGACCATTTTGATTTCAAGGAGCATGGAGCAATGTGATGACAAGGGCATGAAGCAATGTGATCCCAAGGTTCATGGAGGATTGTGATGAAAATGATAATGGAGTATTGTGATGACAAGCTCATGGAGCATTGTGATGACAAGGTCATGTAGGATTTTGCTGACACAGGCATGGAGAATTGTGATGATAAGGGTCATGGAGCACTGTGATGATAAGCGTCACGGAGCATTGTGATTACAGGGGTCATGGAGCATTGGGATGACAAGGGCATGGATCATTGTGATGACAAGTGTCATGGAGCATTGGGCTGAAAATGTTCATGGAGCATTGTGATGACAAGGGAATGGAGCATTGTGATGACAAGAGTCCTGGATCATTGTGTTGTCAGGGGTCATGGAGTGTTGTGATGACAGTGGTCATGGAGGATTGTGATGATATGGGTCATGGAGCATTGTGATGAGAAGGTCATGAAGCATTGGGCTGAAAATGTTCATGGAGTATTGTGATGACAGGGGTCATGGAGCATTTTAATGACAAGGGAATTGAGCACTGTGATGACAAGGTCCTGGAGCATTGTGATGGGAAGTCCATGGAGCCTTGTGATGACAATTCTCATGGAACATTCTGATGAAAAGGGGCATGGAGCATTGTGATTAAAGGGGTCTTGGAGCATTATGATGACAAGGGCATGGAGCATTGTGATTAGAAGGCCATGGAGCATTCTGATGACATGCGTCATGGAGCTTTGTGCTGACAAGGACATGGAGCATTGTGATGAAAATGGCATGGATCATTGTTATGAAAAAGGCATGGAGCCTTGTCTTGACAGGGTTCAAGGAGCATACTGATGACAAGTGTCACGGAGCATTGTGATGACAAGTGTATTGAGCATTGTGATGACAAAGTTCATGGAGCATTGTGATGAGAAGACCATGGATATTTGTGATGATGAGCATCATGGGGTGTTGTGATGATAAGTTTTATGGAACATTGTGATCACAAGGGTTTGGAGCATTGTGATGATAGAGGTCATGGAGCATTTTGATTTCATTGTGATGACGATAGCCTGAAGCATTTTGGTGATGGGCATGGTGCATTGTGATGACAGCGTTCATGGAGCATTGAGATGAAAAGGGGCATGGAGCATTGTGATTACAGGGGTCTTGGAGCATTGTGATGACAAGGGCAAGGAGCATTGTGATGAGAAGGCCATGGAGCATTCTGATGACATGCGTCATTGAGCTTTGTGATGACAAGGGCATGGAGCATTGTGATTACAGGGGTCTTGGAGCATTGTGATGACAAGTGGCATGGAGCCTTGTGATGACAAAGGTGGGGAACATTGTGATGGCAGGGGTCATGGAGCATTGTTATGACAGGGGTAATGGAGCATTGTGATGAGAAGGGCATGGAGCATTGGTCTGAAAAGTTTCATGGATTATTGTGATGAGAGTGGGCATGGAGCATTGTGATGACAAGGGCACGGAACACTGTGATCCATGGGTCATGGAGGATTGTAATGACAAGGGCATGGAGCATTGTGATGAGAAGGGCATCGAACATTGTTTTGACAAGCGTCATGGAGCTTTGTGATGACAAGGGCATGGAACAATGTGATGAGAGGGTTCATGGAGCATTGTGATTCCAAGGGTCATGGAGCTTTGTGATGACAAAGGTCATGGAGCATTTTGATGTCAAGGGCGTGGTGCATTGTGATGAGAAGGGCAGGGAGCATTTTGATGACAGGGTCATGCAGCAATTTGATGAAAAGTGTAATGGAACATTTTGATGACAGGGGTTATAGAACATTGTGATGTCAGGGGTCATGGAGCTTTGGGATGAAAAGGGTCATGGAGCATTTTGTTGACAGGGGTTATGGAACATTGTGATGTCATGGGTCATGGAACATTGTGATGATAAGGGGATGTAGCATTGTGATGACAGGAGTCATGGAACATTGTGATTACAGGGGTGAGGGAGTATTGTGATGACCAGTGATGGAACATTGTGATATCTCTGTTGAGAGAGCATTTTGATGAGAAGTGCATGGAGCATTGTGATTACAAGGTTTATGGAGCATTACGATGACAAGGTTGTGGACCGTTGTGATGAAAATCACGTGGCACATTGTGATGACAAGGGTCATGGAGCATTGTTCTGACAAAGGCATGGAGCATTGTGATGACAAGGGTCACGGAGCATTGTGATGAAAAGTTCATGGAGTATTGTGGTTACAAAGGTCACAGAGCCTTGTGATGATGTGGGCATGGACCACTGTGATGACAAACGGTATGAAGCATTGTGATGACTGGAGTCACAGAGCATTGTGATGACAGGGGTCATGGAGCATTGTGATGACAAGGGCATGGAACATTGTGATGACAGGGGCATGGAGCATTGGTCTGACAAGTTTAATAGATTATTGTGATGACAGTGGGCATGGGGCATTGTGATGACAAGGGCATGGGGCATTGTGATGAGAAGGTCATGGAGTATTGTGAAGACAGGTGTCAGGGAGCATTGTGATGACATATGTCATGGTCCATTGCGATGACAATGGCATGGAGCATTGTGATGCCAAATGTAATGGTGGATTGTGATGACAAATATAATGGAGCATTGTGATGACTAGGGCTTGGAGCATTATGATGACAAGGGCCATTGAAAATTTTCATGACAAGGTCGTGAAGCATTGTGATGACAAGGTGCTGGAGCATTGTGATGAGAAAACCATGGAGCCTTGTGAGACAAGTCTCATGGAGCATACTGATGAAAAGGGGCATGGAGCATTGTGATTAGAGTGTCTTGGAAAATTGTGATGACAAGGGCATGGAGCATTGTGATGAGAAGGCCAAGGAGCAGTCTGATGACATGTGTCATTGAGCTTTGTGATGACAAGGGCATGGAGCATTGTAATTACAGGCGTCTTGGAGCATTGTGATGAAAAAGGCATGGATCATTGTGATGAAAAAGGCATGGAGCCTTGTCATGACAGGGTTCAAGGAGCATACAGAGAACAAGTGTCAGGGAGCATTTTGATGACAAGTGTATTGAGCATTGTGATGACAAAGGTCATGGAGCATTGTGATGAGAAGACCATAGATAATTGTGATGACGAGCGTCATGGGGCATTGTGATGACAAGTGTTATGGAATATTGTGATCACAAGGGTTTGGAGCAGTGTTATGACAGAGGTCATGGAGCATTTTGATTTCATTGTGATGACAATAGCCTGAAGCATTATGATGATGGGCATGGTGCATTGTGATGACAGGGTTCATGGATCATTGAGATAAAAAGGGACATGGAGCATTGTGATTACAGGGGTCTTGGAGCATTGTGATGAGAAGGGTCATGGAGCTTTGTGATGACAAGTCCATGGAACATCGTGATGGCAGGTGTCATGGAGCATTGTTATCACAGGGGTAATGGTGCATTGTGATGGCAAGGGCATGGAGCATTCTGATGACATGCATCATGGAGCTTTGTGATAACAAGGGCATGGAGCACTGTGATTACAGGGGTCTTGGAGCATTGTGATGACAAGGGTCATGGAGCCTTGTGATGACAAGGCCGTGGAACGTTGTGATGGCAGGGGTCATGGAGCATTGTTATGACAGGGGTAATGGAGCATTGTGATGACAAGGGCATGGAACATTTGTCTGAAAAGTTTCATGGATTATTGTGATGAGAGTGGGCATGGAGCATTGTGATGACAAGGGCACGGAACACAGTGATACATGGGTCATGGAGGATTGTAATGACAAGGGCATGGAGCATTGTGATGAGAAGGGCATCGAGCAGTGTGATGACAAGCACCATGGAGCTTTTTGATGACAATTGCATGGAACAATGTGATGAGAGGTTTCATGGAGTATTGTGATGACAATGGCATGGAGCATTGTGATGCCAAGGGTCATGGAGCTTTGTGATGACAAAGGTCATGGAGCATTTTGATGACAAGGGCGTGGTGCATTGTGATGAGAAGGGCAGGGAGCATTGTGATGACATTGTCATGGACCATTTTGATGAAAAGGGTCATGGAACATTTTGATGAGAGGCGTTATGTAACATTGTGATGTCAGGGGTCATGGAGCATTTTGATGAAAAGGGTCATGTAGCATTTTGATGACAGGGGTTATGGAATATTGTGATGTTAGGGATCATCGAACATTGTGATGATAAGTGCATGTAGCATTGTGATGAGAGGAGTCATGGAACATTGTGATGACAGGGTTGAGGGAGTAATGTGATGAATAGTGATGTAACATTGTGATATCAGTGGTGAGAGAGCATTTTGATTTGAAGTGCATGGAGCATTGTGATGACAAGGTTTATGGAGCATTGTGATGACAAGATTGTGGAGCACTGTGATGACAAGCGCATGGTGCATTGTGATGACATGGGTCATGGAGCATTGTGCTGACAAGCGCATGGAGCATTGTGATGACAAGGGTCATGGAGCATTGTGCTGAGAAAGGCATAGAACATTGTGATGACAAGGGTCAAAGAGCATTGTGATGAAAAGTTCATGAAGCATTGTGGTTAAAAAGGTCACAGAGACTGTTGATGACAAGGGCATGGACCATTGTGATGACAAAGGTCATGAAGCCTTGTGATGACTGGAGTCACGGACCATTGTGATGACAGGGGTCATGGAGCATTGTGATAACAAGGGCATGGGGCGTTGTGATGACAAGGGCATGGAGCATTGGTCTAATAAGTTTCATGGCTTATTGCGATGACAGTTGGAATGGCGCATTGTGATGACAAGGGCATGGAGCATTGTGATGACCAGGTCATTCATTATTGTGAAGACAGGTGTCAGGGAGCATTGTGATGACATATGTAATGGCCCATTGTGATGACAATTCCATGGAACATTGTGATGCCAAATGTCATGGAGGATTCTGATGACAAAGGTAATGGAGCATTGTGATGACAATGGCTTGGAGCATTGTGATGACAAGGGTCAGGGAGCATTGTGCTGACAAGTGCATGGAAAATTGTGATGACAAGGGACATGGAGCATTCTGATGACAAGCTTGTGGAGTATTTTGATGACAATGGCATGGAGCATTGTGATGAAAACGGCATGGTGCATTTTGATGAAAAAGGCATGGAGCCTTTTTGTGACAGGGTTCAAGGAGCATTCTGACGACAAGTGTCAGGGAGCATTGTGATGACAAGTGTATCGAGAATTATGATGACAAAGGTCATGGAGCATTGTGATGAAAAGGGCATGGAGTATTGTGATGACAGGCATCATGGAGCATTGTGATGACAAGTGTTATTGAACATTGTGATCACAAGGGTTTGGAGCATTGTGATGACAGAGGTCATGTATCATTTTGATTTCAAGGAGCATGGAGCATTGTGATGACAAGGGCATGGAGCAATGTGATCCCAAGGTTCATGGAGGATTGTGATGGCAATGGTAATGGAGTATTGTGATGACAAGTGCATAGAACATTGTAATGACAAGGTCATGTAGCATTTTGCTGACAAAGGCATGAAGCATTGTGATGACAGGTGTCATGGAGCACTGTGATGACAAGCGTCACGGAGCATTGTGATTACAGGGGTCATGGAGCATTGGGATGACAAAGGCATGCATCATTTTGATGACAAGTGTCATGGAGCATTGGGCTGAAAATGTTCATGGAGTATTGTGATGACAGGGGTCATGGAGCATTGTGATGACTAGGGAATGGAGCATTGTGATGACAAGAGTCCCGGATCATTTTGTTGTCAGGTGATATTGAGCGTTGTGATGACTGTGGTCATGGAGCATTGTGATGATATTGGTCATGGAGCATTGTGATGAGAAGGTCATGGAGCATTGGGCTGAAAATGTTCATGAAGTATTGTGATGACAGGGGTCATGGAGCATTGTGATGAAAATGGCATGGATCATTGTGATGAAAAAGGCATGGAGCCTTGTCATGAAAGGGTTCAGGGAGCATACTGATGGCAAGAGTCAGGGAGCATTGTGATGACATGTGTATTGCACATTGTGATGACAAATGTCATGGGGCATTGTGATGAGAAGTCCATGGATAATTGTGATGACTAGCGTCATGGGGTATTGTGATGACAAGTGTTATGGAACATTGTGATCACAAGGGTTTGGAGCATTGTGATGACTAGAGGTCATGGAGCATTTTGATTTCATTGTGATGACAAGAGCATGAAGCATTATGATGATGGGCATGGTGCATTGTGATGACAGGGTTCATGGAGCATTGTGATGAAAGGTGGCATGGAGCTTTGGTCTGACAAGTTTCATGGATTATTTTGATGACAGTGGGCATGGCACATTGTGATGACAAGGGCATGGAGCATTGTGATGACAAGGTCATGGAGTATTGTGAAGACAGGTGTCAGGGAGCATTGTGATGACATATGTCATGTTCCATTGTGATGACAATAGCACGGAGCATTGTGATGCCAAGTGTCATGGAGGATTGTTGTGACAAAGGTAAAGGAGCATTGTGATGACAAGCGCATGGAGCATTGAGATGACAAGGGCCATTGATAATTTTAATGTCCATGTCGTGAAACATTGTGATGACAAGCGCATGGAGCTTCCTATGACAGGGGTCATGGAGCATTGCGATGACAAGTGCATGGAGTATTGTTATGACAAGAGCATATAACATTGTGATGAGAAGTGCCATGGAGCATTGTGATGACAAGGACGTGGATAATTGTGAGGACAAGGGACATTGAGCTTTGAGATGTCCAGGGCATGGAGCATTGTGATGGCAAAACCGTGGAGCATTGTGATGAGAAGACCTTGGGTAATTGTGATGACGAGCATCATGGAGCACTGTAATGACAAGGGGCATGAAGCATTGTGATGACAGGTGTCAGGGAGCATTGTGATGACAGGGGTCATGGAGCATTGTGATGACAAGGGCATGGAGCATTGTGATGTCAAGGGTACGGAACATCGTGATGAAAAGTGCCATTGAGAATTTTGATGATAAAGTCGTGAAGCATTGTGATGACAAACACTTGGAGCTTGCTATGACAGGGGTCATGGAACATTGCAATGACAAGTGCATGGAGAATTGTGATGACACGAGCATGTAACTTTGTGATGAGAAGTGTCATGTAGCATTGTGATGACAAGTACATGGAGAATTGTTATGACAGGGGACATGGAGCATTGTGATAACCAGGGCATGGAGCATTGTGATGACGGGGTCATGGAGCATTATTATGACAAGGGCCATGGTGCATTCTGATATAAGATATCACTTATGAAGGGAATGTAAACCTGGCTACATATGAACTGAATTAGGAAAGAGAACAGAGTCTCAGATTTAGAAAACACTCTTATGCTTGCTTAAGGGGGAAGGAGAGGTGGGGAGACACACAAAACCAGAGTTTGATATTAGCACAGGTACCATTCCATAATCCAAATACAGAAGAGACAAGCCCGACTCCTTCCTCAGTGAATGGGACTCAACACTCCTATTCCCCACAGAGAAATATATCTGACTAGTAAGGATCTTAAAACCTATATATTGATATGTCTCCATAAGGGAACCAAGTGTGTCTAGAATGACATAAACACGGCAGTGAGAATCAGCTCAAACCCACTATAAAAGGAATTTCAAAACAAAAGAAAAAAACAGTGAAATTCTTACACAATACCTTCAGGGGTTCTGATGAAATTTGGAATGACCCTATCTACAACAACAGCTGGATGTGGCATAAGGCTGTTCACTTGGGACTGAAAGGATTGGTGAGATTGGGTGAGAAAATGCAGACGCTTTAAAGCAATAATGCCTGCCACTGATTCCATGGTTCCCAACTCTCCAGGTAGAAGGGAATATCACTACAGTTATAACATGTATGGGAAACCTAGAGAATGGACACCATCTGATGGTGAAAGGTTTCTAAAACTCTACTAATTTTTTTCTCTCCTTGTGCACCAGTTTGACATTCCAACTGCTTTAGTATCAATCTCCCAAATTGGAGAGTCAGCACATATAACCTCCTGGTTCGCACAGTTGGCACGTTGTGCAGAGGATATAAGGGAAGAGGGAGAAACAATTAGAGAGTAGCTGTAGGCATTTGAATGGCCACATGTCACTCTAAATTCCCGGCACGAAGAAGAATTAACAAACTCTGAGCCAGCACCCCCAATGGAACCAGTATAGGTACTGAAGCAAAATTGTCGATTGGCGGTAAGCTCACAAAAACGTGAGTTGAAAAATGGAGCTCAGGGGCACAGCAATTCACTAACTTGCAGAGTTATAAAGGACTACTCTCTTCCAAAAATCTGTTGAGAGAAAGCCATGAGGCGGACATGAAAATGAGGCAGAAGTGAACGAAAAAGATTTCCAGAAGTACATTGGACTCGCCTTTAAACACAGGAAAAGCATCACAACTTCGACAATTATGGAATTGTCCATAAAGGGTGCATGCGTTTTCTCCTGAATATATTCAGGAGAAAACACATACGCCCATTTTGGCCAACCAAGCAACCGCACAATGCAAATGTGCACTACAAAGAAGTATCACTTCCAACCGGTCAAAAGGGACATCCGTAAAATGTGTAAAAACAAGAAAGGCAAGACAGGATCTGGAGAACATTGAGCCTTGTTATGGGGATGGGTGGGATGTAAATTGCCAACAGCCACTCTGGAGGAGTGCATTGTGTACCCAAAAATAAGTAAACAACAGTGCTTCACAACCTAAGGCACTTCCAGTCTAGGGAATATACCTTGGGAAAACTGAAAATCAATAAGACAGAGCCACCCCAAAATTTAGGGCTGCACTGCTTACAAGGACCTCAACTTGGGTACACCTTAAATATCCCAGGAAATATAAAAATGGTTCAAAAATTGTGGTGCTTACGTACGATGGAATATCCCTCAGCCATGAAATCAATGTCATAAGACCAGTAGCAGCAAAATGGGTGGATTCAGGTACGATGATTCTAAGTGAAATAAGTCACAGAGAAAAAGAAACTTATCATAAGATATCACTTATGAAGATCCTGTAAACATGGCTACACCTGAACTGAGTTAGGAAAGAGAACAGTGTCTCACATTTAGAAAACACTCTTATGCCTGCTTAAGGGGGAAGGAGAGGTGGGGTGATGCATAAAACCAGAGTTTGATATAAGCACAGGTACCGTTCCAGAAGCAACTATGGAATAGACAAGACCTACACCTTCCTCAGTGAAAGGGACTCAAAACCCCATATTTCCCGCAGAGGAATATATCTGCCTAGTAAGAATCTTAAAACCTATGTATTGATATGTCTCCGTAAGGGAATCAAGTGTGTCTAGACTGGCATAAACATGGCAGCGAGAATCAGCTCAAACCCACTATAAAAAGGAATTTCAAAAACAAAACAAAAAAACTGGGAAATTCTTTACAATTCCTTCAGGGTCTCTGATGAAATCTGGAATGACCCTATCTACGATGACAGATGGATGTGGCATAAGGCTGGACACTTGGGACTGAGACGATTGGTGAGACTGGGTGAGCAAATGCAGACCGTTTAAAGCACAAATGCCTGGCACCCATTCCATGGGTCCCAACTCTCCAGGTTGAAGGGAATATTACTACAGTTATAACATGTAGGGGAAACCTAGAGAACGGACACACTGAGAATGTGAAAGGTTTCTAAAACTCAACGAATAGTCCCTCTCCTGGTGCTCCGGATTGACTTTCCATCTGCTTTACTATCAACCTCCCAACTTGGAGTGACAGCCCCTTTAACCTCCTGGTTCGCACAGGTTTCCAATTTGGCAGAGGATGAAAGGGAAGAGGAAGAACCAATGAGAGAGTAGCTGTTAGGCATTCGGATGGGCACATATCAATCTAACTTCCCAGCAGGAAGAAGAAATAACCAAAGTCTCAGCCCACCACAGGGAACCAGCGTAGGTCCTGAACCAAAATTTTGGACGTGCGGTCAGCTCACAAAAAACGAGTTGAAAAATGGAGCTCAAGGGCACAACAATTCACAAAAATGGATACCAGGACAGATATTTCCATAGAGAAGGGCAATCACAGATTCATTAAACAAACTTATGGTTCAACAATGGAAAGGTGTGAGGATTCGTTTCATTATGATATTGGGGTTAACAGACATATACAAACACAGGTGACATATATAATCACCAAAGACCTACAGAATACCAAGAGAAGACTACTCAACATTCTGTCATAAGGTACATGGGAAAAGGATCCCAGGAAGAACAGACATATGCATATGTGTAAAAGAACCACATCTTCCACACCTACAACAAGCCAAATATTGTAATCAAATTCGCTGTAATAAAAAATTAAATTAAAAACACGAAGAAGAAGTAGTGAGAAAAACTTCAGGGGCTTTCTCCTCGCACATTCCATTCTAAATTCCAATCTAGAACACGACTTCCATTGAGGCTCTGTTGCCCCACTAACCAGACTTTGTAAGGGATAACTGCTGCCACCTTGTGGCCGTTTCACAAAACAGCAGCTTTAATCCCAGCGCTAATGGTCAGTTGATATTCAAAATCATTGCAGGCCTGTAAATGACACCTGCCCTGAAAACAAATCCTGGGTTCACATATCGAGCAAAAATTTTAAAGGACGAACATATTTCAAAACGACACTTACAAAAGGCATATTTTACACACATTAGTGTTCTGCTTCTTTTTCTTTCTTTCTTTTTTTGTTAAAAAAACGGGAATGGCACAAAGCTTCCCTCAAAATGTGCGAAAATATTTGCAAACGAATCAATGGACAAAGGTTTAATCTCCAATATATATAAAGAGCTCATGCAGCTTAATATTAAAAAAAAAAAACAACTCAATACAAAAAAGGGCAGAAGATCCAAAGAGACGTTTCTTCAAAGAAGACACAGAGATGGCCAAGACGCACATGAAAAGCTGCTCAACATCACTAATTATTAGAGAAATGCAAATCAAAACTACAATGAGGTATCACCTCACCCCTGTTAGAATCGGGATCATCAGAAAATCTACAAACAACAAATTCTGGGGAGGGTGTGGACAAAAGGATCCCTCTTCCACTAGTGGTGGAAACGTAAATTGATACAGTCACGATGGAGAACAGTATGGAGTTTCTTTAAAAAACATAGAAATAGAATTACCATATGATCCAGCAATCCCACTTCTGGCCATATACCCAGAGAAAACCATAAATCAAAAAGACACATTCACCACAATGCTCATTTCAGCACTATTTACAATAGCCAGGTAATGGAAGCAACCTAAATACCCAAAGACAGACGAATGGATAAAGATGTGGTACATATATAAAATGGAATATTACTCAGCCATAAGAAGGAATGAAACTGGGTCATTTGTAGAGACGTCGATGGATCTAGAGACTGTCATACAGAATGAAGTAAGTCAGAAAGAGAAAAACAAATTTTGTTTATTAATGCATATATGTGGAACATAGAAAAATGGTACAGATGAACTGGTTTGCAGGGAAGAAATAGAGACACAGAGGTAGAGAACACACGTATGGACACCAAGTGTGGGAAGCCATGGGGTGGTGGTGGTGGGATGAGTTGGGAGATTGGGATTGACCTGTATACATGTATATGCATAAAATACATAACTAATAATAACCTGCTGTATAAAAAAATAAATAAAATTGAATTTCAAAATGTTAAAAAATAAAATTTAAAAATAAAACAGAAAAATGTTCTTCCCTTCACACAGATGTATTTATATGAATGAATTATTTCCATGCTTATATCTATAAATACATAACACAGGAATAAAATCTAACTTGAAACAAAAAAGAAAAAAAAAACCTGAACCCATGAGTTAGACAGAGGAAAACCCTATCAGGGCACTTGCTCCAGCGGTAAACAATTCTGAAATTGGTCAGAGGTGGGGAATCATGTCCCATAGAGCCAGGAGCCCACTCCTACGAAAGGAGCGTCCTCATTGCAAGGCTGGGGGCCATGCCGAGGCATCTGTGAGTAACCGTGAGCTGAGCCCCAGGCCAGCTGCTGTTGAACTTTTCCCACCCTTCCCAGGTAAAACACCTTAATATGTACAAGGCCTTGAAAGCCTAGAGGAAGGGCCGTGGAGCCACACCAGAGACAGTACGCAGGCCAACTTGGTGCCTGCAGGCCAGCCAGGATGGTCCTGGCCCTGGGCGCTCTTCTGGAAGCTTTCCATTGCCCTGCCTGAGATACCCCTCCTGTCCCGGCCCCCACTGCTTTTTTCCTTCCTCACCTCTGTCCGGAGAGAAATTCCAGCGGAAGGTATGGGTGACACATCCTCTTCTTTACAGGTGGCAGCCTGGCAACTCCTGCAGAAAGTCCAGCAGAGACCCACTCACACCGGGCCACCCACAAAGCCGTGGCCCCTCACTCCCTCCCACCAGCACAGCCCCGAGACTGCTGACGGGGCAGAGAATATGGAGTCAGGCACAGCTTCAGGGGCTCTTGCTGCCTGCAGCGCTGTTTATATTGACCTCAACCCAGGCACACCTGGGGAGGGCCGGCCGGCAAGGTCAGGCTACACAGGTCATCAAATCCTCAGCCTTCAGGGAATCACATTGTTGAAAATGGACCTCGCTAAGGCAGAATAGAAGCCAAGGAATAAAAGGACACAATGCCATTTGCAGCACTGTAGGTGTGTCTAGAGGTAATCACGTGACTTGTAGTAAGTCAGAAAGTGAAAGACACATATCATATCATATCTCTTATAGGTGTGACCGAAAAATGGATACCAGGGCAGATATTTCCACGCCTTAGGGCAATCACAGATTCATTCAACAAACTTATGGTACACCAATGGAAAGGTGTGAGGATTGGTTTCATTATGATATTGGGGTTAACAGACATATACAAACACAGGTGACATATAGAATCACAAAAGACCTACAGAATACCAAGAGAAGACTACTCAACATTCTGTCATAAGGTACATGGGAAAAGGATCCCAGGAAGAACAGACATATGTATATGTGTAAAAGAACCACATCTTCCACACCTACAACAAGCCAAACATTGTAATCAAATTTGCTGTAATAAAAAATAAAAAATTAAATTAAAAACACAAACAATATGTAGTGAGACAAACTTGAGGGGCTTTCTCCTGGCACATTCCATTCTAAATTCCAATCTAGAACACGACTTCCATTGAGGCTCTGTTGCCCCAGTAACCAGATTTGGTAAGGGAGAACTGCTGCCACCTTGTGGCCGTTTCACACAACAGCAGCTTTAATCCCAGCACTAATGGTCAGTTGATATTCAAAATCATTGCAGGCCTGTAAATGACACCTGCCCTGAACACAAATCCTGGGGTCATGTATCGACCAAAAAATTCAAAGGACGTCCATATTTCAAAACGACAGTTTCAAAAGGCATATTTTACACACATTAGTGTTCTGCTTCTTTTTCTTTCTTTCTTTTTTGGTTAAAAAAAACGGGAATGGCAAAAAGCTTCCCTCAGAATGGGCGAAAATATTTGCAAACGAATCAATGGACAAAGGTTTAATCTCCAATATATATAAAGAGCTCATGCAGCTTAATATTAAAAAAAAACAAACAACCCAATACAAAATTGGGCAGAAGATCTAAAGAGACGTTCCTTCAAAAAAGACACAGAGATGGCCAAGACGCACATGAAAAGCTGCTCCACATCACTAATTATTAGAGAAATGCAAATCAAAACTACAATGAGGTATCACCTCACACCTGTTAGAATCGGCATCATCAGAAAATCTACAAACAACAAATTCTGGGGAGGGTGTGGACAAAAGAATCCCTCTTCCACTAGTGGTGGAAATGTAAATTGATACAGTCACGATGGAGAACAGTATGGAGTTTCCTAAAAACCCTAGAAATAGAATTACCATATGATCCAGCAATCCCACTTCTGGCCATATACCCAGAGAAAACCATAAATCAAAAAGGCACATTCACCACAATGCTCATTTCAGCACTATTTACAATAGCCAGGTAAAGGCAGCAACCTAAATACCCACAGACAGACGAATGGATAAAGATGTGGTACATATATAAAATGGAATATTACTCAGCCATAAGAAGGAATGAAACTGGGTCATTTGTAGAGACGTCGATGGATCTAGAGACTGTCATACAGAATGAAGTAAGTCAGAAAGAGAAAAACAGATATTGTATATTAATGCATATATGTGGAACCTAGAAAAATGGTACAGATGAACTGGTTTGCATGGAAGAAATAGAGACACAGATGTAGAGAACACACGTATGGACACCAAGGGTGGGAAGCCATGGGATGGTGGTGGTGGGATGAGTTGGGAGATTGGGATTGACCTGTATACATGTATATGCGTAAAATACATAAATAATAATAACCTGCTGTATAAAAAAATAAATAAAATTAAATTTCAAAATTTTAAAAAATAAATTTTAAAAATAAAACAGAAAAAAGTTCTTCCCTTCACCCAGATGTATTTATATGAATGAATAATTTCCATGCTTATATCTATAAATACATAAAAGAGGAATAAAATCTAACTTGAACCAAAAAAGAAAAAAAAAAAACCTGAACCCACCAGTTAGACAGAGGAAAACCCTATCAGGGCACTTGCTCCAGCGGTAAACAATTCTGAAATTGGTCAGAGGTGGGGAATCATCTCCTATAGAGCCAGCAGCCCACTCCTACGCAAGGAGCGTCCTCATTGCAAAGCTGGGGGCCATGCTGAGGCATCTGTGAGTAACCGTGAGCTGAGCCCCAGGCCAGCTGCTGTTGAACTTTTCCCACCCTTCCCAGGTAAAACACCTGAATATGTACAAGGGCTTGAAATCCTAGAGGAAGTGCCGTGGAGCCACACCAGCGACAGTACGCAGGCCAACTTGGTGCCTGCAGGCCAGCCAGGAAGGTCCTGGCCCTGGGCGCTCTTCTGGAAGCTTTCCATTGCCCTGCCTGAGATACCCCTCCTGTCCCGGCCCCCACTGCTTTTTTCCTTCCTCACCTCTGTCCGGAGAGAAATTCCAGCGGAAGGTATGGGTGACACATCTTCTTCTTTACAGGTGGCAGCCTGGCAACTCCTGCAGAAAGTCCAGCAGAGACCCACTCACACCGGGCCACCCACAAAGCCGTGGCCCCTCACTCCCTCCCACCAGCACAGCCCCGACACTGCTGACGTGGCAGAGAATATGGAGTCAGGCACAGCTTCAGGGGCTATTGCTGCCTGCAGCGCTGTTTATATTGACCTCAACCCAGGCACACCTGGGGAGGGCCGGCCGGCAGGGTCAGGCTACACAGGTCAGCTAATCCTCAGCCCTCAGGGAATCACATTGTTTAAAATGGACCTCGCTAAGGCAGAATAGAAGCCAAGGAATAAAAGGACACAATGCCATTTGCAGCACCGTAGGTGTGTCTAGAGGTAATCACGTGACTTGTAGTAAGTCCGAAAGTGAAAGAATCATATCATATCATATCTCTTATAGGTGTGACCGAAAAATGGATACCAGGGCAGATATTTCCACGCAGTAGGGCAATCACAGATTCATTCAACAAACTTATGGTTCACCAATGGAAAGGTGTGAGGATGGGTTTCATTATGATATTGGGGTTAACAGACATTTACAAACACAGGTGACATATATAATCACCAAAGACCTACAGAATACCAAGAGAAGACTACTCAACATTCTGTCATAAGGTACATGGGAAAAGGATCCCAGGAAGAACAGACATATGTATATGTGTAAAAGAACCACATCTTCCACACCTACAACAAGCCAAACATTGTAATCAAATTTGCTGTAATAAAAAATAAAAAATTAAATTAAAAACACGAACAAGAAGTAGTGAGACAAACTTGAGGGGCTTTCTCCTGGCACATTCCATTCTAAATTCCAATCTAGAACACGACTTCCATTGAGGCTCTGTTGCCCCAGTAACCAGATTTGGTAAGGGAGAACTGCTGCCACCTTGTGGCCGTTTCACACAACAGCAGCTTTAATCCCAGCGCTAATGGTCAGTTGATATTCAAAATCATTGCAGGCCTGTAAATGACACCTGCCCTGAACACAAATCCTGGGGTCATGTATCGACCAAAAAATTCAAAGGACGTCCATATTTCAAAACGACAGTTTCAAAAGGCATATTTTACACACATTAGTGTTCTGCTTCTTTTTCTTTCTTTCTTTTTTGGTTAAAGAAACGGGAATGGCAAAAAGCTTCCCTCAGAACGGGCGAAAATATTTGCAAACGAATCAATGGACAAAGGTTTAATCTCCAATATATATAAAGAGCTCATGCAGCTTAATATTAAAAAAACAAACAACCCAATACAAAAATGGGCAGAAGATCTAAAGAGACGTTTCTTCAAAGAAGACACAGAGATGGCCAAGACGCACATGAAAAGCTGCTCAACATCACTAATTATTAGAGAAATGCAAATCAAAACTACAATGAGGTATCACCTCACACCTGTTAGAATCGGCATCATCAGAAAATCTACAAACAACAAATTCTGGGGAGGGTGTGGACAAAAGGATCCCTCTTCCACTAGTGGTGGTAATGTACATTCATACAGTCACGATGGAGAACAGTATGGAGTTTCCTTAAAATAACTAGAAAAAGAATTACCATATGATCCAGCAATCCCACTTCTGGGCATATACCCAGAGAAAACCATAAATAAAAAAGGCACATTCACCACACTGCTCATTTCAGCACTATTTACAATAGCCAGGTAATGGAAGCAACCTAAATACCCACAGACAGACGAATGGATAAAGATGTGGTACATATATAAAATGGAATATTACTCAGCCATAAGAAGGAATGAAACTGGGTCATTTGTAGAGACGTCGATGGATCTAGAGACTGTCATACAGAATGAAGTAAGTCAGAAAGAGAAAAACAGATATTGTATATTAATGCATATATGTGGAACCTAGAAAAATGGTACAGATGAACTGGTTTGCAGGGAAGAAATAGAGACACAGAGGTAGAGAACACACGTATGGACACCAAGTGTGGGAAGCCATGGGGTGGTGGTGGTGGGATGAGTTGGGAGATTGGGATTGACCTGTATACATGTATATGCATAAAATACATAACTAATAATAACCTGCTGTATAAAAAAATAAATAAAATTAAATTTAAAAATTTTAAAAAATAAAATTTAAAAATAAAACAGAAAAATGTTCTTCCCTTCACACAGATGTATTTATATGAATGAATTATTTCCATGCTTATATCTATAAATACATAAAAGAGGAATAAAATCTAACTTGAACCAAAAAAGAAAAAAAAAAACCTGAACCCACCAGTTAGAGAGAGGAAAACCCTATCAGGGCACTTGCTCCAGCAGTAAACAATTCTGAAATTGGTCAGAGGTGGGGAATCATCTCCCATAGAGCCAGCAGCCCACTCCTACGAAAGGAGCATCCTCATTGCAAGGCTGGGGGCCATCCTGAGGCATCTGTGAGTAACCGTGAGCTGAGCCCCAGGCCAGCTGCTGTTGAACTTTTCCCACCCTTCCCAGGTAAAACACCTGAATATGTACAAGGGCTTGAAAGCCTAGAGGAAGGGCCATGGAGCCACACCAGCGACAGCACGCAGGCCAACTTGGTGCCTGCAGGCCAGCCAGGAAGGTCCTGGCCTTGGGCGCTCTTCTGGAAGCTTTCCATTGCCCTGCCTGAGATACCCCTCCTGTCCCTGACCCCACTGCTTTTTTCCTTCCTCACCTCTGTCCGGAGAGAAATTCCAGCGGAAGGTATGGGTGACACATCCTCTTCTTTACAGGTGGCAGCCTGGCAGCTCCTGCAGAAAGTAAAGCAGAGACCCACTCACACCGTGCCACCCGGAAAGCCGTGGCCCCTCACTCCCTCCCACCAGCACAGCCCTGAGACTGCTGACGGGGCAGAGAATATGGAGTCAGGCACAGCTTCAGGGGCTATTGCTGCCTGCAGCGCTGTTTATATTGACCTCAACCCAGGCACACCTGGGGAGGGCCGGCCGGCAGGGTCAGGCTACACAGGTCAGCTAATCCTCAGCCCTCAGGGAATCACATTGTTGAATATGGACCTCGCTAAGGCAGAGTAGAAGCCAAGGAATAAAAGGACACAATGCCATTTGCAGCACCGTAGGTGTGTCTAGAGGTAATCACGTGACTTTTAGTAAGTCTGAAAGTGAAAGACACATATCATATCATATCTCTTATAGGTGTGACCGTAAAATGGATACCAGGGCAGATATTTCCAAGGAGAAGGACAATCACAGATTCATTCAACAAACTTATGGTTCACCAATGGAAAGGTGTGAGGATTGGTTTCATTATGATATTGGGGTTAACAGACATATACAAACACAGGTGACATATATAATCACCAAAGACCTACAGAATACCAAGAGAAGACTACTCAACATTCTGTCATGAGGTACATGGGAAAAGGATCCCAGGAAGAACAGACATATGTATATGTGTAAAAGAACCACATCTTCCACACCTACAACAAGCCAAACATTGTAATCAAATTTGCTGTAATAAAAAACAAAAAAATTAAATTAAAAACACGAACAAGAAGTAGTGAGACAAACTTGAGGGGCTTTCTCCTGGCACATTCCATTCTAAATTCCAATCTAGAACACGACTTCCATTGAGGCTCTGTTGCCCCAGTAACCAGATTTGGTAAGGGAGAACTGCTGCCACCTTGTGGCCGTTTCACACAACAGCAGCTTTAATCCCAGCGCTAATGGTCAGTTGATATTCAAAATCATTGCAGGCCTGTAAATGACACCTGCCCTGAACACAAATCCTGGGGTCATGTATCGACCAAAAAATTCAAAGGACGTCCATATTTCAAAACGACAGTTTCAAAAGGCATATTTTACACACATTAGTGTTCTGCTTCTTTTTCTTTCTTTCTTTTTTGGTTAAAAAAACGGGAATGGCAAAAAGCTTCACTCAGAATGGGCGAAAATATTTGCAAACGAATCAATGGACAAAGGTTTAATCTCCAATATATATAAAGAGCTCATGCAGCTTAATAGTAAAAAAAAACAAACAACCCAATACAAAAAATGGGCAGAAGATCTACAGAGACGTTTCTTCAAAGAAGACACAGAGATGGCCAAGCCGCACATGAAAAGCTGCGCAACATCACTAATTATTAGAGAAATGCAAATCAAAACTACAATGAGGTATCACCTCACACCTGTTAGAATCGGCATCATCAGAAAATCTACAAACAACAAATTCTGGGGAGGGTGTGGACAAAAGGATCCCTCTTCCACTAGTGGTGGAAATGTAAATTGATACAGTCACGATGGAGAACAGTATGGAGTTTCCTTAAAAAACCTAGAAATAGAATTAACATATGATCCAGCAATCCCACTTCTGGGCATATACCCAGAGAAAACCATAAATCAAAAAGGCACATTCACCACAATGCTCATTTCAGCACTATTTACAATATCCAGGTAATGGAAGCAACCTAAATACCCACAGACAGACGAATGGATAAAGATGTGGTACATATATAAAATGGAATATTACTCAGCCATAAGAAGGAATGAAACTGGGTCATTTGTAGAGACGTCGATGGATCTAGAGACAGTCATACAGAATGAAGTAAGTCAGAGAGAGAAAAACAAATATTGTATATTAATGCATATATGTGGAACATAGAAAAATGGTACAGATGAACTGGTTTGCAGGGAAGAAATAGAGACACAGAGGTAGAGAACACACGTATGGACACCAAGTGTGGGAAGCCATGGGGTGGTGGTGGTGGGATGAGTTGGGAGATTGGGATTGACCTGTATACATGTATATGCGTAAAATACATAACTAATAATAACCTGCTGTATAAAACAATAAATAAAATTAAATTTAAAAATTTAAAAAAATAAAATTTAAAAATAAAACAGAAAAAAGTTCTTCCCCTCACACACATGTATTTATATGAATGAATTATTTCCATGCTTATATCTATAAATACATAAAAGAGGAATAAAATCTAACTTGAGCCAAAAAAGAAAAAAAAAAGACCTGAACCCACCAGTTATACAGAGGAAAAACCTATCAGGGCACTTGCTCCAGCAGTAAACAATTCTGAAATTGGTCAGATGTGGGGAATCATCTCACTTAGAGCCAGCAGCCAACTCCTACGCAAGGAGCGTCCTCATTGCAAGGCTGGGGGCCATGCCGAGTCATCTGTGAGTAACCGTGAGCTGAGCCGCAAGACAGCTGCTGTTGAACTTTTCCCACCCTTCCCAGGTAAAACACCTGGATATGTACAAGGGCATGAAAGCCTAGAGGAAGGGTCGTGGAGCCACACCAGCAACAGCACGCACGCAGGCCAACTTGGAGCCTGCAGGCCAGCCAGGAAGGTCCTGGCCCTGGGCGCTCTTCTGGAAGCTTTCCATTGCCCTGACTGAGATACCCCTCCTGTCCCGGGCCCCACTGCTTTTCTCCTTCCTCACCTCTGTCCGGAGAGAAATTCCAGCGGAAGGTATGGGTGACACATCCTCTTCTTTACAGGTGGCAGCCTGGCAACTCCTGCAGAAAGTCCAGCAGAGACCCACTCACACCGGGCCACCCACAAAGCCGTGGCCCCTCACTCCCTCCCACCAGCACAGCCCCGAGACTGCTGACGGGGCAGAGAATATGGAGTCAGGCACAGCTTCAGGGGCTATTGCTGCCTGCAGCGCTGTTTATATTGACCTCAACCCAGGCACACCTGGGGAGGGCCGGCCGGCAGGGTCAGGCTACACAGGTCAGCTAATCCTCAGCCCTCAGGGAATCACATTGTTTAAAATGGACCTCGCTAAGGCAGAATAGAAGCCAAGGAATAAAAGGACACAATGCCATTTGCAGCACCGTAGGTGTGTCTAGAGGTAATCACGTGACTTGTAGTAAGTCCGAAAGTGAAAGAATCATATCATATCATATCTCTTATAGGTGTGACTGAAAAATGGATACCAGGGCAGATATTTCCACGCAGTAGGGCAATCACAGATTCATTCAACAAACTTATGGTTCACCAATGGAAAGGTGTGAGGATTGGTTTCATTATGATATTGGGGTTAACAGACATATACAAACACAGGTGACATATATAATCACCAAAGACCTACAGAATACCAAGAGAAGACTACTCAACATTCTGTCAAAAGGTACATGGGAAAAGGATCCCAGGAAGAACAGACATATGTATATGTTTAAAAGAACCACATCTTCCACACCTACAACAAGCCAAACATTGTAATCAAATTTGCTGTAATAAAAAATAAAAAATTAAATTAAAAACACGAACAAGAAGTAGTGAGACAAACTTGAGGGGCTTTCTCCTGGCACATTCCATTCTAAATTCCAATCTAGAACACGACTTCCATTGAGGCTCTGTTGCCCCAGTAACCAGATTTGGTAAGGGAGAACTGCTGCCACCTTGTGGCCGTTTCACACAACAGCATCTTTAATCCCAGCGCTAATGGTCTGTTGATATTTAAAATCATTGCAGGCCTGTAAATGACACCTGCCCTGAACACAAATCCTGGCGTCATGTATCGACCAAAAAATTCAAAGGACGTCCATATTTCAAAACGACAGTTTCAAAAGGCATATTTTACACACATTAGTGTTCTGCTTCTTTTTCTTTCTTTCTTTTTTTGTTAAAAAAATGGGAATGGCAAAAAGCTTCCCTCAGAATGGGCGAAAATATTTGCAAACGAATCAATGGACAAAGGTTTAATCTCCAATATATATAAAGAGCTCATGCAGTTTAATATGAAAAAAACAAACAACCCAATACAAAAATGGGCAGAAGATCTAAAGAGACGTTTCTTCAAAGAAGACACAGAGATGGCCAAGACGCACATGAAAAGCTGCTCAACATCACTAATTATTAGAGAAATGCAAATCAAAACTACAATGAGGTATCAGCTCACACCTGTTAGAATCGGCATCATCAGAAAATCTACAAACAACAAATTCTGGGGAGGGTGTGGACAAAAGAATCCCTCTTCCACTAGTGGTGGAAATGTAAATTGATACAGTCACGATGGAGAACAGTATGGAGTTTCCTTAAAAAAACTAGAAATAGTAATACCATATGATCCAGCAATCCCACTTCTGGGCATATACCCAGAGAAAACCATAAATCAAAAAGGCACATTCACCACAATGCTCATTTCAGCACTATTTACAATAGCCAGGTAATGGAAGCAACCTAAATACCCACAGACAGACGAATGGATAAAGATGTGGTACATATATAAAATGGAATATTACTCAGCCATAAGAAGGAATGAAACTGGGTCATTTGTAGAGACGTCGATGGATCTAGAGACTGTCATACAGAATGAAGTAAGTCAGAAAGAGAAAAACAAATATTGTATATTAATGCATATATGTGGAACCTAGGAAAATGGTACAGATGAACTGGTTTGCAGGGAAGAAATAGAGACACAGAGGTAGAGAACACACGTATAGACACCAAGTGTGGAAAGCCATGGGGTGGTCGTGGTGGGATGAGTTGGGAGATTGGGATTGACCTGTATACATGTATATGCGTAAAATACATAACTAATAATAACATGCTGTATAAAAAAATAAATAAAATTAAATTTCAAAACTTTAAAAAATAGAATTTAAAAATAAAACAGAAAAAAGTTCTTCCCTTCACACAGATGTATTTATATGAATGAATTCTTTCCATGCTTATATCTATAAATACATAAAAGAGGAATAAAATCTAACTTGAGCCAAAAAAGAAAAAAAAAAGAGCTGAACCCACCAGTTATACAGAGGACAACACTGTCAGGGCACTTGCTCCAGCAGTAAACAATTCTGAAATTCGTCAGAGGTGGGGAATCATCTCCCATAGAGCCAGCAGCCCACTCCTACGCAAGGAGCGTCCTCATTGCAAGGCTGGGGGCCATGCTGAGGCATCTGAGAGTAACCGTGAGCTGAGCCCCAGGCCAGCTGCTGTTGAACTTTTCCCACCCTTCCCAGGTAAAACAAGTGAATATGTACAAGGGCTTGAAAGCCTAGAGGAAGGGCCGTGGAGCCACACCAGCGACAGCATGCAGGCCAACTTGGTGCCTGCAGGCCAGCCAGGAAGGTCCTGGCCCTGGGCGCTCTTCCGGAAGCTTTCCATTGCCCTGAATGAGATACCCCTCCTGTCCCGGCCCCCACTGCATTTTTCCTTCTTGACCTCTGTCCGGGGAGAAATTCCAGCGGAAGGTATGGGTGACACATCCTCTTCTTTACAGGTGGCAGCCTGGCAACTCCTGCAGAAAGTCCAGCAGAGACCCACTCACACCGGGCCACCCACAAAGACGTGGCCCCTCACTCCCTCCCACCAGCACAGCCCCGAGACTGCTGACGGGGCAGAGAATATGGAGTCAGGCACAGCTTCAGGGGCTATTGCTGCCTGCAGTGCTGTTTATATTGACCTCAACACAGGCACACTTGGGGAGGGCCGGCCGGCAGGGTCAGGCTACACAGGTCAGCTAATCCTCAGCCCTCAGGGAATCACATTGCTGAAAATGGACCTCGCTAAGGCAGAGTAGAAGCCAAGGAATAAAAGGACACAATGCCATTTGCAGCACCGTAGGTGTGTCTAGAGGTAATCATGTGACTTGTAGTAAGTCCGAAAGTGAAAGACACATATCATATCATATCTCTTATAGGTGTGACCGAAAAATGGATACCAGGGCAGATATTTCCACGGAGAAGGGCAATCACAGATTCATTCAACAAACTTATGGTTCACCAATGGAAAGGTGTGAGGATTGGTTTCATTATGATATTGGGGTTAACAGACATATACAAACAGAGGTGACATATATAATCACCAAAGACCTACAGAATACCAAGAGAAGACTACTCAACATTCTGTCATAAGGTACATGGGAAAAGGATCCCAGGAAGAACAGACATATGTATATGTGTAAAAGAACCACATCTTCCACACCTACAACAAGCCAAACATTGTAATCAAATTTGCTGTAATAAAAAATAAAAAATTAAATTATAAACACGAACAAGAAGTAGTGAGACAAACTTGAGGGGCTTTCTCCTGGCTCATTCCATTCTAAATTCCAATCTAGAACACGACTTCCATTGAGGCTCTGTTGCCCCAGTAACCAGATTTGGTAAGGGAGAACTGCTGCCACCTTGTGGCCTTTTCACACAACAGCAGCTTTAATCCCAACGCTAATGGTCAGTTGATATTCAAAATCATTGCAGGCCTGTAAATGACACCTGCCCTGAAAACAAATCCTGGGATCATATATCGACCAAAAAATTCAAAGGACGTCCATATTTCAAAACGTCAGTTTCAAAAGGCATATTTTACACACATTAGTGTTCTGCTTCTTTTTCTTTCTTTCTTTTTTGGTTAAAAAAACGGGAATAGCAAAAAGCATCCCTCAGAATGGGCGAAAATATTTGCAAACGAATCAATGGACAAAGGTTTAATCTCCAATATATATAAAGAGCTCATGCAGCTTAATATTAAAAAAACAAACAACCCAATACAAAATTGGGCAGAAGATCTAAAGAGACGTTTCTTCAAAGAAGACACAGAGATGGCCAAGACGCACATGAAAAGCTGCTCAACATCACTAATTATTAGAGAAATGCAAATCAAAACTACAATGAGGTATCACCTCACACCTGTTAGAATCGGCATCATCAGAAAATCTACAAACAACAAATTCTGGGGAGGGTGTGGACAAAAGGATCCCTCTTCCACTAGTGGTGGAAATGTAAATTGATACAGTCACGATGGAGAACAGTAAGGAGTTTCCTTAAAAAACCTAGAAATAGAATTACCATATGATCCAGCAATCCCACTTCTGGGCATATACCCAGAGAAAACCATAAATCAAAAAGGCACATTCACCACAATGCTCATTTCAGCACTATTTACAATAGCCAGGTAAAGGAAGCAACCTAAATACCCACAGACAGATGAATGGATAAAGATGTGTTACATATATAAAATTGAATATTACTCAGCTATAAGAAGGAATGAAATTGGGTCATTTGTAGAGACGTTGATGGATCTAGAGACTGCCATACAGAATGAAGTAAGTCAGAAAGAGAAAAACAAATATTGTATATAAATTCATATATGTGGAACATAGAAAAATGGTACAGATGAACTGGTTTGCAGGGAAGAAATAGAGACACAGCGGTAGAGAACACACGTAAGGACACCAAGTTTGGGAAGCCATTGTGTGGTGGTGGTGGGATGAGTTGGGAGATTGGGATTGACCTGTATACATGTATATGCATAAAATACATAACTAATAATAACCTGCTGTATAAAAAAATAAATAATATTAAATTTCAAAATTTTAAAAAATAAAATTTAAAAATAAAAGAGAAAAAATTTCTTCCCTTCACACAGTTGTATTTATATGAATGAATTATTTCCATGCTTATATCTATAAATACATAAAAGAGGAATAAAATCTAACTTGAACCAAAAAAGAAAAAAAAAAACCAGAACCCACCAGTTAGACAGAGGAAAACCCTATCATGGCACTTGCTCGAGCGGTAAACAATTCTGAAATTGGTCAGAGGTGGGGAATCATCTCCCATAGAGCCAGCAGCCCACTCCTACGCAAGGAGCGTCCTCATTGCAAGGCTGGGGGCCATGCTGAGGCATCTGTGAGTAACCGTGAGCTGAGCTCCAGGCCAGCTGCTGTTGAACTTTTCCCACCCTTCCCAGGTAAAACACCTGAATATGTACAAGGGCTTGAAAGCATAGAGGAAGGGCCGTGGAGCCACACCAGCGACAGCACGCAGGCCAACTTGGTGCCTGCAGGCCAGCCAGCATGGTCCTGGCCCTGGGCGCTCTTCTGGAAGCTTTCCATTGCCCTGCCTGAGATACCCTTCCTCTCCCGGCACCCACTGCTTTTTTCCTTCCTCACCTCTGTCCGGAAAGAAATTCCAGCAGAAGGTATGAATGACACATCCTTTTCTTTACAGGTGGCAGCCTGGCAACTCCTGCAGAAAGTCCAGCAGAGACCCACTCACACCGGGCCACCCACAAAGACGTGGCCCCTCACTCCCTCCCACCAGCACAGCCCCGAGACTGCTGACGGGGCAGAGAATATGGAGTCAGGCACAGCTTCAGGGGCTATTGCTGCCTGCAGCGCTGTTTATATTGACCTCAACCCAGGCACACCTGGGGAGGGCCGGCCGGCAGGGTCAGGCTACCCAGGTCAGCTAATCCTCAGCCTTCAGGGAATCACATTGTTGAAAATGGACCTCGCTAAGGCAGAATAGAAGCCAAGGAATAAAAGGACACAATGCCATTTGGAGCACCGTAGGTGTGAGTAGAGGTAATCACGAGACTTGTAGTAAGTCCGAAAGTGAAAGACGCATATCATATCATATCTCTTATAGGTGTGACCGAAAAATGGATACCAGGACAGATATTTCCACGGAGAAGGGCAATCACAGGTTCATTCAACAAACTTATGGTTCACCAATGGAAAGGTGTGAGGATTGGTTTCATTATGATATTGGGGTTAACAGACATATACAAACACAGGTGACATATATAATCACCAAAGACCTACAGAATACCAAGAGAAGACTACTCAACATTCTGTCATAAGGTACATGGGAAAAGGATCCCAGGAAGAACAGACATATGTATATGTGTAAAAGAACCACATCTTCCACACCTACAACAAGCCAAACATTGTAATCAAATTTGCTGTAATAAAAAATAAAAAATTAAATTATAAACACGAACAAGAAGTAGTGAGACAAACTTGAGGGGCTTTCTCCTGGCACATTCGATTCTAAATTCCAATCTAGAACACGACTTCCATTGAGGCTCTGTTGCCCCAGTAACCAGATTTGGTAAGGGAGAACTGCTGCCACCTTGTGGCCGTTTCACACAACAGCAGCTTTAATCCCAGCGCTAATGGTCAGTTGATATTCAAAATCATTGCAGGCCTGTAAATGACACCTGCCCTGAAAACAAATCCTGGGATCATATATCGACCAAAAAATTCAAAGGACGTCCATATTTCAAAACGTCAGTTTCAAAAGGCATATTTTACACACATTAGTGTTCTGCTTCTTTTTCTTTCTTTCTTTTTTGGTTAAAAAAACGGGAATGGCAAAAAGCATCCCTCAGAATGGGCGAAAATATTTGCAAACGAATCAATGGACAAAGGTTTAATCTCCAATATATATAAAGAGCTCATGCAGCTTAATATTAAAAAAACAAACAACCCAATACAAAATTGGGCAGAAGATCTAAAGAGACGTTTCTTCAAAGAAGACACAGAGATGGCCAAGACGCACATGAAAAGCTGCTCAACATCACTAATTATTAGAGAAATGCAAATCAAAACTACAATGAGGTATCACCTCACACCTGTTAGAATGGGCATCATCAGAAAATATACAAACAACGAATTCTGGGGAGGGTGTGCACAAAAGGATCCCTCTTCCACTAGTGGTGGAAATGTAAATTGATACAGTCACGATGGAGAACAGTATGGAGTTTCCTTAAAAAACCTAGAAATAGAATTACCATATGATCCAGCAATCCCACTTCTGGGCATATACCCAGAGAAAACCATAAATCAAAAACGCACATTCACCACAATGCTCATTTCAGCACTATTTACAATAGCCAGGTAATGGAAGCAACCTAAATACCCACAGACAGACGAATGGATAAAGATGTGGTACATATATAAAATGGAATATTACTCAGCCATAAGAAGGAATGAAACTGGGTCATTTGTAGAGAAGTCGATGGATCTAGAGACTGTCATACAGAATGAAGTAAGTCAGAAAGAGAAAAACAAATATTGTATATTAATGCATATATGTGGAACCTAGAAAAATGGTACAGATGAACTGGTTTGCAGGGAAGAAATAGAGACACAGAGGTAGAGAACACACGTATGAACACCAAGTGTGGGAAGCCATGGGGTGGTGGTGGTGGGATGAAATGGGAGATTGGGATTGACCTGTATACATGTATATGCGTAAAATACATAACTAATAATAACCTGCTGTATAAAAAAATAAATAAAACTAAATTTCAAAATTTTAAAAAATAAAATTTAAAAATAAAACAGAAAAAAGTTCTTCCCTTCACACAGATGTATTTATATGAATGAATTATTTCCATGCTTATATCTATAAATACATAAAAGAGGAATAAAATCTAACTTGAAACAAAAAAGAAAAAAAAAACGTGAACCCACCAGTTAGACAGAGGTAAACCCTATCAGGGCACTTGCTCCAGCAGTAAACAATTCTGAAATTGGTCAGAGGTGGGGAATCATCTCCCATAGAGCCAGCAGCCCACTCCTACGAAAGGAGCATCCTCATTGCAAGGCTGGGGGCCATCCTGAGGCATCTGTGAGTAACCGTGAGCTGAGCCCCAGGCCAGCTGCTGTTGAACTTTTCCCACCCTTCCCAGGTAAAACACCTGAATATGTACAAGGGCTTGAAAGCCTAGAGGAAGGGCCATGGAGCCACACCAGCGACAGCACGCAGGCCAACTTGGTGCCTGCAGGCCAGCCAGGAAGGTCCTGGCCTTGGGCGCTCTTCTGGAAGCTTTCCATTGCCCTGCCTGAGATACCCCTCCTGTCCCTGACCCCACTGCTTTTTTCCTTCCTCACCTCTGTCCGGAGAGAAATTCCAGCGGAAGGTATGGGTGACACATCCTCTTCTTTACAGGTGGCAGCCTGGCAGCTCCT
Source organism: Hyperoodon ampullatus (assembly GCF_949752795.1). Classification (NCBI taxonomy): domain Eukaryota; kingdom Metazoa; phylum Chordata; class Mammalia; order Artiodactyla; family Ziphiidae; genus Hyperoodon; species Hyperoodon ampullatus. The sequence continues at coordinate 470,930 of NW_027640363.1, forward strand.
GCAGAAAGTAAAGCAGAGACCCACTCACACCGTGCCACCCGGAAAGCCGTGGCCCCTCACTCCCTCCCACCAGCACAGCCCTGAGACTGCTGACGGGGCAGAGAATATGGAGTCAGGCACAGCTTCAGGGGCTATTGCTGCCTGCAGCGCTGTTTATATTGACCTCAACCCAGGCACACCTGGGGAGGGCCGGCCGGCAGGGTCAGGCTACACAGGTCAGCTAATCCTCAGCCCTCAGGGAATCACATTGTTGAATATGGACCTCGCTAAGGCAGAGTAGAAGCCAAGGAATAAAAGGACACAATGCCATTTGCAGCACCGTAGGTGTGTCTAGAGGTAATCACGTGACTTTTAGTAAGTCTGAAAGTGAAAGACACATATCATATCATATCTCTTATAGGTGTGACCGTAAAATGGATACCAGGGCAGATATTTCCAAGGAGAAGGACAATCACAGATTCATTCAACAAACTTATGGTTCACCAATGGAAAGGTGTGAGGATTGGTTTCATTATGATATTGGGGTTAACAGACATATACAAACACAGGTGACATATATAATCACCAAAGACCTACAGAATACCAAGAGAAGACTACTCAACATTCTGTCATGAGGTACATGGGAAAAGGATCCCAGGAAGAACAGACATATGTATATGTGTAAAAGAACCACATCTTCCACACCTACAACAAGCCAAACATTGTAATCAAATTTGCTGTAATAAAAAACAAAAAAATTAAATTAAAAACACGAACAAGAAGTAGTGAGACAAACTTGAGGGGCTTTCTCCTGGCACATTCCATTCTAAATTCCAATCTAGAACACGACTTCCATTGAGGCTCTGTTGCCCCAGTAACCAGATTTGGTAAGGGAGAACTGCTGCCACCTTGTGGCCGTTTCACACAACAGCAGCTTTAATCCCAGCGCTAATGGTCAGTTGATATTCAAAATCATTGCAGGCCTGTAAATGACACCTGCCCTGAACACAAATCCTGGGGTCATGTATCGACCAAAAAATTCAAAGGACGTCCATATTTCAAAACGACAGTTTCAAAAGGCATATTTTACACACATTAGTGTTCTGCTTCTTTTTCTTTCTTTCTTTTTTGGTTAAAAAAACGGGAATGGCAAAAAGCTTCACTCAGAATGGGCGAAAATATTTGCAAACGAATCAATGGACAAAGGTTTAATCTCCAATATATATAAAGAGCTCATGCAGCTTAATAGTAAAAAAAAACAAACAACCCAATACAAAAAATGGGCAGAAGATCTACAGAGACGTTTCTTCAAAGAAGACACAGAGATGGCCAAGCCGCACATGAAAAGCTGCGCAACATCACTAATTATTAGAGAAATGCAAATCAAAACTACAATGAGGTATCACCTCACACCTGTTAGAATCGGCATCATCAGAAAATCTACAAACAACAAATTCTGGGGAGGGTGTGGACAAAAGGATCCCTCTTCCACTAGTGGTGGAAATGTAAATTGATACAGTCACGATGGAGAACAGTATGGAGTTTCCTTAAAAAACCTAGAAATAGAATTAACATATGATCCAGCAATCCCACTTCTGGGCATATACCCAGAGAAAACCATAAATCAAAAAGGCACATTCACCACAATGCTCATTTCAGCACTATTTACAATATCCAGGTAATGGAAGCAACCTAAATACCCACAGACAGACGAATGGATAAAGATGTGGTACATATATAAAATGGAATATTACTCAGCCATAAGAAGGAATGAAACTGGGTCATTTGTAGAGACGTCGATGGATCTAGAGACAGTCATACAGAATGAAGTAAGTCAGAGAGAGAAAAACAAATATTGTATATTAATGCATATATGTGGAACATAGAAAAATGGTACAGATGAACTGGTTTGCAGGGAAGAAATAGAGACACAGAGGTAGAGAACACACGTATGGACACCAAGTGTGGGAAGCCATGGGGTGGTGGTGGTGGGATGAGTTGGGAGATTGGGATTGACCTGTATACATGTATATGCGTAAAATACATAACTAATAATAACCTGCTGTATAAAACAATAAATAAAATTAAATTTAAAAATTTAAAAAAATAAAATTTAAAAATAAAACAGAAAAAAGTTCTTCCCCTCACACACATGTATTTATATGAATGAATTATTTCCATGCTTATATCTATAAATACATAAAAGAGGAATAAAATCTAACTTGAGCCAAAAAAGAAAAAAAAAAGACCTGAACCCACCAGTTATACAGAGGAAAAACCTATCAGGGCACTTGCTCCAGCAGTAAACAATTCTGAAATTGGTCAGATGTGGGGAATCATCTCACTTAGAGCCAGCAGCCAACTCCTACGCAAGGAGCGTCCTCATTGCAAGGCTGGGGGCCATGCCGAGTCATCTGTGAGTAACCGTGAGCTGAGCCGCAAGACAGCTGCTGTTGAACTTTTCCCACCCTTCCCAGGTAAAACACCTGGATATGTACAAGGGCATGAAAGCCTAGAGGAAGGGTCGTGGAGCCACACCAGCAACAGCACGCACGCAGGCCAACTTGGAGCCTGCAGGCCAGCCAGGAAGGTCCTGGCCCTGGGCGCTCTTCTGGAAGCTTTCCATTGCCCTGACTGAGATACCCCTCCTGTCCCGGGCCCCACTGCTTTTCTCCTTCCTCACCTCTGTCCGGAGAGAAATTCCAGCGGAAGGTATGGGTGACACATCCTCTTCTTTACAGGTGGCAGCCTGGCAACTCCTGCAGAAAGTCCAGCAGAGACCCACTCACACCGGGCCACCCACAAAGCCGTGGCCCCTCACTCCCTCCCACCAGCACAGCCCCGAGACTGCTGACGGGGCAGAGAATATGGAGTCAGGCACAGCTTCAGGGGCTATTGCTGCCTGCAGCGCTGTTTATATTGACCTCAACCCAGGCACACCTGGGGAGGGCCGGCCGGCAGGGTCAGGCTACACAGGTCAGCTAATCCTCAGCCCTCAGGGAATCACATTGTTTAAAATGGACCTCGCTAAGGCAGAATAGAAGCCAAGGAATAAAAGGACACAATGCCATTTGCAGCACCGTAGGTGTGTCTAGAGGTAATCACGTGACTTGTAGTAAGTCCGAAAGTGAAAGAATCATATCATATCATATCTCTTATAGGTGTGACTGAAAAATGGATACCAGGGCAGATATTTCCACGCAGTAGGGCAATCACAGATTCATTCAACAAACTTATGGTTCACCAATGGAAAGGTGTGAGGATTGGTTTCATTATGATATTGGGGTTAACAGACATATACAAACACAGGTGACATATATAATCACCAAAGACCTACAGAATACCAAGAGAAGACTACTCAACATTCTGTCAAAAGGTACATGGGAAAAGGATCCCAGGAAGAACAGACATATGTATATGTTTAAAAGAACCACATCTTCCACACCTACAACAAGCCAAACATTGTAATCAAATTTGCTGTAATAAAAAATAAAAAATTAAATTAAAAACACGAACAAGAAGTAGTGAGACAAACTTGAGGGGCTTTCTCCTGGCACATTCCATTCTAAATTCCAATCTAGAACACGACTTCCATTGAGGCTCTGTTGCCCCAGTAACCAGATTTGGTAAGGGAGAACTGCTGCCACCTTGTGGCCGTTTCACACAACAGCATCTTTAATCCCAGCGCTAATGGTCTGTTGATATTTAAAATCATTGCAGGCCTGTAAATGACACCTGCCCTGAACACAAATCCTGGCGTCATGTATCGACCAAAAAATTCAAAGGACGTCCATATTTCAAAACGACAGTTTCAAAAGGCATATTTTACACACATTAGTGTTCTGCTTCTTTTTCTTTCTTTCTTTTTTTGTTAAAAAAATGGGAATGGCAAAAAGCTTCCCTCAGAATGGGCGAAAATATTTGCAAACGAATCAATGGACAAAGGTTTAATCTCCAATATATATAAAGAGCTCATGCAGTTTAATATGAAAAAAACAAACAACCCAATACAAAAATGGGCAGAAGATCTAAAGAGACGTTTCTTCAAAGAAGACACAGAGATGGCCAAGACGCACATGAAAAGCTGCTCAACATCACTAATTATTAGAGAAATGCAAATCAAAACTACAATGAGGTATCAGCTCACACCTGTTAGAATCGGCATCATCAGAAAATCTACAAACAACAAATTCTGGGGAGGGTGTGGACAAAAGAATCCCTCTTCCACTAGTGGTGGAAATGTAAATTGATACAGTCACGATGGAGAACAGTATGGAGTTTCCTTAAAAAAACTAGAAATAGTAATACCATATGATCCAGCAATCCCACTTCTGGGCATATACCCAGAGAAAACCATAAATCAAAAAGGCACATTCACCACAATGCTCATTTCAGCACTATTTACAATAGCCAGGTAATGGAAGCAACCTAAATACCCACAGACAGACGAATGGATAAAGATGTGGTACATATATAAAATGGAATATTACTCAGCCATAAGAAGGAATGAAACTGGGTCATTTGTAGAGACGTCGATGGATCTAGAGACTGTCATACAGAATGAAGTAAGTCAGAAAGAGAAAAACAAATATTGTATATTAATGCATATATGTGGAACCTAGGAAAATGGTACAGATGAACTGGTTTGCAGGGAAGAAATAGAGACACAGAGGTAGAGAACACACGTATAGACACCAAGTGTGGAAAGCCATGGGGTGGTCGTGGTGGGATGAGTTGGGAGATTGGGATTGACCTGTATACATGTATATGCGTAAAATACATAACTAATAATAACATGCTGTATAAAAAAATAAATAAAATTAAATTTCAAAACTTTAAAAAATAGAATTTAAAAATAAAACAGAAAAAAGTTCTTCCCTTCACACAGATGTATTTATATGAATGAATTCTTTCCATGCTTATATCTATAAATACATAAAAGAGGAATAAAATCTAACTTGAGCCAAAAAAGAAAAAAAAAAGAGCTGAACCCACCAGTTATACAGAGGACAACACTGTCAGGGCACTTGCTCCAGCAGTAAACAATTCTGAAATTCGTCAGAGGTGGGGAATCATCTCCCATAGAGCCAGCAGCCCACTCCTACGCAAGGAGCGTCCTCATTGCAAGGCTGGGGGCCATGCTGAGGCATCTGAGAGTAACCGTGAGCTGAGCCCCAGGCCAGCTGCTGTTGAACTTTTCCCACCCTTCCCAGGTAAAACAAGTGAATATGTACAAGGGCTTGAAAGCCTAGAGGAAGGGCCGTGGAGCCACACCAGCGACAGCATGCAGGCCAACTTGGTGCCTGCAGGCCAGCCAGGAAGGTCCTGGCCCTGGGCGCTCTTCCGGAAGCTTTCCATTGCCCTGAATGAGATACCCCTCCTGTCCCGGCCCCCACTGCATTTTTCCTTCTTGACCTCTGTCCGGGGAGAAATTCCAGCGGAAGGTATGGGTGACACATCCTCTTCTTTACAGGTGGCAGCCTGGCAACTCCTGCAGAAAGTCCAGCAGAGACCCACTCACACCGGGCCACCCACAAAGACGTGGCCCCTCACTCCCTCCCACCAGCACAGCCCCGAGACTGCTGACGGGGCAGAGAATATGGAGTCAGGCACAGCTTCAGGGGCTATTGCTGCCTGCAGTGCTGTTTATATTGACCTCAACACAGGCACACTTGGGGAGGGCCGGCCGGCAGGGTCAGGCTACACAGGTCAGCTAATCCTCAGCCCTCAGGGAATCACATTGCTGAAAATGGACCTCGCTAAGGCAGAGTAGAAGCCAAGGAATAAAAGGACACAATGCCATTTGCAGCACCGTAGGTGTGTCTAGAGGTAATCATGTGACTTGTAGTAAGTCCGAAAGTGAAAGACACATATCATATCATATCTCTTATAGGTGTGACCGAAAAATGGATACCAGGGCAGATATTTCCACGGAGAAGGGCAATCACAGATTCATTCAACAAACTTATGGTTCACCAATGGAAAGGTGTGAGGATTGGTTTCATTATGATATTGGGGTTAACAGACATATACAAACAGAGGTGACATATATAATCACCAAAGACCTACAGAATACCAAGAGAAGACTACTCAACATTCTGTCATAAGGTACATGGGAAAAGGATCCCAGGAAGAACAGACATATGTATATGTGTAAAAGAACCACATCTTCCACACCTACAACAAGCCAAACATTGTAATCAAATTTGCTGTAATAAAAAATAAAAAATTAAATTATAAACACGAACAAGAAGTAGTGAGACAAACTTGAGGGGCTTTCTCCTGGCTCATTCCATTCTAAATTCCAATCTAGAACACGACTTCCATTGAGGCTCTGTTGCCCCAGTAACCAGATTTGGTAAGGGAGAACTGCTGCCACCTTGTGGCCTTTTCACACAACAGCAGCTTTAATCCCAACGCTAATGGTCAGTTGATATTCAAAATCATTGCAGGCCTGTAAATGACACCTGCCCTGAAAACAAATCCTGGGATCATATATCGACCAAAAAATTCAAAGGACGTCCATATTTCAAAACGTCAGTTTCAAAAGGCATATTTTACACACATTAGTGTTCTGCTTCTTTTTCTTTCTTTCTTTTTTGGTTAAAAAAACGGGAATAGCAAAAAGCATCCCTCAGAATGGGCGAAAATATTTGCAAACGAATCAATGGACAAAGGTTTAATCTCCAATATATATAAAGAGCTCATGCAGCTTAATATTAAAAAAACAAACAACCCAATACAAAATTGGGCAGAAGATCTAAAGAGACGTTTCTTCAAAGAAGACACAGAGATGGCCAAGACGCACATGAAAAGCTGCTCAACATCACTAATTATTAGAGAAATGCAAATCAAAACTACAATGAGGTATCACCTCACACCTGTTAGAATCGGCATCATCAGAAAATCTACAAACAACAAATTCTGGGGAGGGTGTGGACAAAAGGATCCCTCTTCCACTAGTGGTGGAAATGTAAATTGATACAGTCACGATGGAGAACAGTAAGGAGTTTCCTTAAAAAACCTAGAAATAGAATTACCATATGATCCAGCAATCCCACTTCTGGGCATATACCCAGAGAAAACCATAAATCAAAAAGGCACATTCACCACAATGCTCATTTCAGCACTATTTACAATAGCCAGGTAAAGGAAGCAACCTAAATACCCACAGACAGATGAATGGATAAAGATGTGTTACATATATAAAATTGAATATTACTCAGCTATAAGAAGGAATGAAATTGGGTCATTTGTAGAGACGTTGATGGATCTAGAGACTGCCATACAGAATGAAGTAAGTCAGAAAGAGAAAAACAAATATTGTATATAAATTCATATATGTGGAACATAGAAAAATGGTACAGATGAACTGGTTTGCAGGGAAGAAATAGAGACACAGCGGTAGAGAACACACGTAAGGACACCAAGTTTGGGAAGCCATTGTGTGGTGGTGGTGGGATGAGTTGGGAGATTGGGATTGACCTGTATACATGTATATGCATAAAATACATAACTAATAATAACCTGCTGTATAAAAAAATAAATAATATTAAATTTCAAAATTTTAAAAAATAAAATTTAAAAATAAAAGAGAAAAAATTTCTTCCCTTCACACAGTTGTATTTATATGAATGAATTATTTCCATGCTTATATCTATAAATACATAAAAGAGGAATAAAATCTAACTTGAACCAAAAAAGAAAAAAAAAAACCAGAACCCACCAGTTAGACAGAGGAAAACCCTATCATGGCACTTGCTCGAGCGGTAAACAATTCTGAAATTGGTCAGAGGTGGGGAATCATCTCCCATAGAGCCAGCAGCCCACTCCTACGCAAGGAGCGTCCTCATTGCAAGGCTGGGGGCCATGCTGAGGCATCTGTGAGTAACCGTGAGCTGAGCTCCAGGCCAGCTGCTGTTGAACTTTTCCCACCCTTCCCAGGTAAAACACCTGAATATGTACAAGGGCTTGAAAGCATAGAGGAAGGGCCGTGGAGCCACACCAGCGACAGCACGCAGGCCAACTTGGTGCCTGCAGGCCAGCCAGCATGGTCCTGGCCCTGGGCGCTCTTCTGGAAGCTTTCCATTGCCCTGCCTGAGATACCCTTCCTCTCCCGGCACCCACTGCTTTTTTCCTTCCTCACCTCTGTCCGGAAAGAAATTCCAGCAGAAGGTATGAATGACACATCCTTTTCTTTACAGGTGGCAGCCTGGCAACTCCTGCAGAAAGTCCAGCAGAGACCCACTCACACCGGGCCACCCACAAAGACGTGGCCCCTCACTCCCTCCCACCAGCACAGCCCCGAGACTGCTGACGGGGCAGAGAATATGGAGTCAGGCACAGCTTCAGGGGCTATTGCTGCCTGCAGCGCTGTTTATATTGACCTCAACCCAGGCACACCTGGGGAGGGCCGGCCGGCAGGGTCAGGCTACCCAGGTCAGCTAATCCTCAGCCTTCAGGGAATCACATTGTTGAAAATGGACCTCGCTAAGGCAGAATAGAAGCCAAGGAATAAAAGGACACAATGCCATTTGGAGCACCGTAGGTGTGAGTAGAGGTAATCACGAGACTTGTAGTAAGTCCGAAAGTGAAAGACGCATATCATATCATATCTCTTATAGGTGTGACCGAAAAATGGATACCAGGACAGATATTTCCACGGAGAAGGGCAATCACAGGTTCATTCAACAAACTTATGGTTCACCAATGGAAAGGTGTGAGGATTGGTTTCATTATGATATTGGGGTTAACAGACATATACAAACACAGGTGACATATATAATCACCAAAGACCTACAGAATACCAAGAGAAGACTACTCAACATTCTGTCATAAGGTACATGGGAAAAGGATCCCAGGAAGAACAGACATATGTATATGTGTAAAAGAACCACATCTTCCACACCTACAACAAGCCAAACATTGTAATCAAATTTGCTGTAATAAAAAATAAAAAATTAAATTATAAACACGAACAAGAAGTAGTGAGACAAACTTGAGGGGCTTTCTCCTGGCACATTCGATTCTAAATTCCAATCTAGAACACGACTTCCATTGAGGCTCTGTTGCCCCAGTAACCAGATTTGGTAAGGGAGAACTGCTGCCACCTTGTGGCCGTTTCACACAACAGCAGCTTTAATCCCAGCGCTAATGGTCAGTTGATATTCAAAATCATTGCAGGCCTGTAAATGACACCTGCCCTGAAAACAAATCCTGGGATCATATATCGACCAAAAAATTCAAAGGACGTCCATATTTCAAAACGTCAGTTTCAAAAGGCATATTTTACACACATTAGTGTTCTGCTTCTTTTTCTTTCTTTCTTTTTTGGTTAAAAAAACGGGAATGGCAAAAAGCATCCCTCAGAATGGGCGAAAATATTTGCAAACGAATCAATGGACAAAGGTTTAATCTCCAATATATATAAAGAGCTCATGCAGCTTAATATTAAAAAAACAAACAACCCAATACAAAATTGGGCAGAAGATCTAAAGAGACGTTTCTTCAAAGAAGACACAGAGATGGCCAAGACGCACATGAAAAGCTGCTCAACATCACTAATTATTAGAGAAATGCAAATCAAAACTACAATGAGGTATCACCTCACACCTGTTAGAATGGGCATCATCAGAAAATATACAAACAACGAATTCTGGGGAGGGTGTGCACAAAAGGATCCCTCTTCCACTAGTGGTGGAAATGTAAATTGATACAGTCACGATGGAGAACAGTATGGAGTTTCCTTAAAAAACCTAGAAATAGAATTACCATATGATCCAGCAATCCCACTTCTGGGCATATACCCAGAGAAAACCATAAATCAAAAACGCACATTCACCACAATGCTCATTTCAGCACTATTTACAATAGCCAGGTAATGGAAGCAACCTAAATACCCACAGACAGACGAATGGATAAAGATGTGGTACATATATAAAATGGAATATTACTCAGCCATAAGAAGGAATGAAACTGGGTCATTTGTAGAGAAGTCGATGGATCTAGAGACTGTCATACAGAATGAAGTAAGTCAGAAAGAGAAAAACAAATATTGTATATTAATGCATATATGTGGAACCTAGAAAAATGGTACAGATGAACTGGTTTGCAGGGAAGAAATAGAGACACAGAGGTAGAGAACACACGTATGAACACCAAGTGTGGGAAGCCATGGGGTGGTGGTGGTGGGATGAAATGGGAGATTGGGATTGACCTGTATACATGTATATGCGTAAAATACATAACTAATAATAACCTGCTGTATAAAAAAATAAATAAAACTAAATTTCAAAATTTTAAAAAATAAAATTTAAAAATAAAACAGAAAAAAGTTCTTCCCTTCACACAGATGTATTTATATGAATGAATTATTTCCATGCTTATATCTATAAATACATAAAAGAGGAATAAAATCTAACTTGAAACAAAAAAGAAAAAAAAAACGTGAACCCACCAGTTAGACAGAGGTAAACCCTATCAGGGCACTTGCTCCAGCAGTAAACAATTCTGAAATTGGTCAGAGGTGGGGAATCATCTCCCATAGAGCCAGCAGCCCACTCCTACGCAAGGAGCGTCCTCATTGCAAGGCTGGGGGCCATGCTGAGGCATATGAGAGTAACCGTGAGCTGAGCCCCAGGCCAGCTGCTGTTGAACTTTTCCCACCCTTCCCAGGTAAAACAAGTGAATATGTACAAGGGCTTGAAAGCCTAGAGGAAGGGCCGTGGAGCCACACCAGCGACAGCATGCAGGCCAACTTGGTGCATGCAGGCCAGCCAGGAAGGTCCTGGCCCTGGGCGCTCTTCTGGAAGCTTTCCATTGCCCTGACTGAGATACCCCTGCTGTCCCGGCCCCCACTGCATTTTTCCTTCTTGACCTCTGTCCGGGGAGAAATTCCAGCGGAAGGTATGGGTGACACATCCTCTTCTTTACAGGTGGCAGCCTGGCAACTCCTGCAGAAAGTCCAGCAGAGACCCACTCACACCGGGCCACCCACAAAGACGTGGCCCCTCACTCCCTCCCACCAGCACAGCCCCGAGACGGCTGACGGGGCAGAGAATATGGAGTCAGGCACAGCTTCAGGGGCTATTGCTGCCTGCAGTGCTGTTTATATTGACCTCAACACAGGCACACTTGGGAAGGGCCGGCCGGCAGGGTCAGGCTACACAGGTCAGCTAATCCTCAGCCCTCAGGGAATCACATTGCTGAAAATGGACCTCACTAAGGCAGAATAGAAGCCAAGGAATAAAAGGACACAATGCCATTTGGAGCACCGTAGGTGTGAGTAGAGGTAATCATGTGACTTGTAGTAAGTCCGAAAGTGAAAGACACATATCATATCATATCTCTTATAGGTGTGACCGAAAAATGGATACCAGGACAGATATTTCCACGGAGAAGGGCAATCACAGATTCATTCAACAAACTTATGGTTCACCAATGGAAAGGTGTGAGGATTGGTTTCATTATGATATTGGGGTTAACAGACATATACAAACAGAGGTGACATATATAATCACCAAAGACCTACAGAATACCAAGAGAAGACTACTCAACATTCTGTCATAAGGTACATGGGAAAAGGATCCCAGGAAGAACAGACATATGTATATGTGTAAAAGAACCACATCTTCCACACCTACAACAAGCCAAACATTGTAATCAAATTTGCTGTAATAAAAAATAAAAAATTAAATTATAAACACGAACAAGAAGTAGTGAGACAAACTTGAGGGGCTTTCTCCTGGCACATTCCATTCTAAATTCCAATCTAGAACACGACTTCCATTGAGGCTCTGTTGCCCCAGTAACCAGATTTGGTAAGGGAGAACTGCTGCCACCTTGTGGCCGTTTCACACAACAGCAGCTTTAATCCCAGCGCTAATGGTCAGTTGATATTCAAAATCATTGCAGGCCTGTAAATGACACCTGCCCTGAAAACAAATCCTGGGATCATATATCGACCAAAAAATTCAAAGGACGTCCATATTTCAAAACGTCAGTTTCAAAAGGCATATTTTACACACATTAGTGTTCTGCTTCTTTTTCTTTCTTTCTTTTTTGGTTAAAAAAACGGGAATGGCAAAAAGCATCCCTCAGAATGGGCGAAAATATTTGCAAACGAATCAATGGACAAAGGTTTAATCTCCAATATATATAAAGAGCTCATGCAGCTTAATATTAAAAAAACAAACAACCCAATACAAAATTGGGCAGAAGATCTAAAGAGACGTTTCTTCAAAGAAGACACAGAGATGGCCAAGACGCACATGAAAAGCTGCTCAACATCACTAATTATTAGAGAAATGCAAATCAAAACTACAATGAGGTATCACCTCACACCTGTTAGAATCGGCATCATCAGAAAATCTACAAACAACAAATTCTGGGGAGGGTGTGGACAAAAGGATCCCTCTTCCACTAGTGGTGGAAATGTAAATTGATACAGTCACGATGGAGAACAGTAAGGAGTTTCCTTAAAAAACCTAGAAATAGAATTACCATATGATCCAGCAATCCCACTTCTGGGCATATACCCAGAGAAAACCATAAATCAAAAAGGCACATTCACCACAATGCTCATTTCAGCACTATTTACAATAGCCAGGTAATGGAAGCAACCTAAATACCCACAGACAGATGAATGGATAAAGATGTGTTACATATATAAAATGGAATATTACTCAGCTATAAGAAGGAATGAAATTGGGTCATTTGTAGAGACGTTGATGGATCTAGAGACTGCCATACAGAATGAAGTAAGTCAGAAAGAGAAAAACAAATATTGTATATAAATTCATATATGTGGAACATAGAAAAATGGTACAGATGAACTGGTTTGCAGGGAAGAAATAGAGACACAGCGGTAGAGAACACACGTAAGGACACCAAGTTTGGGAAGCCATTGTGTGGTGGTGGTGGGATGAGTTGGGAGATTGGGATTGACCTGTATACATGTATATGCATAAAATACATAACTAATAATAACCTGCTGTATAAAAAAATAAATAATATTAAATTTCAAAATTTTAAAAAATAAAATTTAAAAATAAAAGAGAAAAAATTTCTTCCCTTCACACAGTTGTATTTATATGAATGAATTATTTCCATGCTTATATCTATAAATACATAAAAGAGGAATAAAATCTAACTTGAACCAAAAAAGAAAAAAAAAAACCAGAACCCACCAGTTAGACAGAGGAAAACCCTATCATGGCACTTGCTCGAGCGGTAAACAATTCTGAAATTGGTCAGAGGTGGGGAATCATCTCCCATAGAGCCAGCAGCCCACTCCTACGCAAGGAGCGTCCTCATTGCAAGGCTGGGGGCCATGCTGAGGCATCTGTGAGTAACCGTGAGCTGAGCTCCAGGCCAGCTGCTGTTGAACTTTTCCCACCCTTCCCAGGTAAAACACCTGAATATGTACAAGGGCTTGAAAGCATAGAGGAAGGGCCGTGGAGCCACACCAGCGACAGCACGCAGGCCAACTTGGTGCCTGCAGGCCAGCCAGCATGGTCCTGGCCCTGGGCGCTCTTCTGGAAGCTTTCCATTGCCCTGCCTGAGATACCCTTCCTCTCCCGGCACCCACTGCTTTTTTCCTTCCTCACCTCTGTCCGGAAAGAAATTCCAGCAGAAGGTATGAATGACACATCCTTTTCTTTACAGGTGGCAGCCTGGCAACTCCTGCAGAAAGTCCAGCAGAGACCCACTCACACCGGGCCACCCACAAAGCCGTGGCCCCTCACTCCCTCCCACCAGCACAGCCCCGAGACTGCTGACGGGGCAGAGAATATGGAGTCAGGCACAGCTTCAGGGGCTATTGCTGCCTGCAGCGCTGTTTATATTGACCTCAACCCAGGCACACCTGGGGAGGGCCGGCCGGCAGGGTCAGGCTACCCAGGTCAGCTAATCCTCAGCCTTCAGGGAATCACATTGTTGAAAATGGACCTCGCTAAGGCAGAAGAGAAGCCAAGGAATAAAAGTACACAATGCCATTTGGAGCACCGTAGGTGTGAGTAGAGGTAATCACGAGACTTGTAGTAAGTCCGAAAGTGAAAGACACATATCATATCATATCTCTTATAGGTGTGACCGAAAAATGGATACCAGGGCAGATATTTCCACGCAGAAGGGCAATCACAGATTCATTCAACAAACTTATGGTTCACCAATGGAAAGGTGTGAGGATTGGTTTCATTATGATATTGGGGTTAACAGACATATACAAACACAGGTGACATATATAATCACCAAAGACCTACAGAATACCAAGAGAAGACTACTCAACATTCTGTCATAAGGTACATGGGAAAAGGATCCCAGGAAGAACAGACATATGTATATGTGTAAAAGAACCACATCTTCCACACCTACAACAAGCCAAACATTGTAATCAAATTTTCTGTAATAAAAAATAAAAAATTAAATTAAAAACACGAACAAGAAGTAGTGAGACAAACTTGAGGGGCTTTCTCCTGGCACATTCCATTCTAAATTCCAATCTAGAACACGACTTCCATTGAGGCTCTGTTGCCCCAGTAACCAGATTTGGTAAGGGAGAACTGCTGCCACCTTGTGGCCGTTTCACACAACAGCAGCTTTAATCCCAGCGCTAATGGTCAGTTGATATTCAAAATCATTGCAGGCCTGTAAGTGACACCTGCCCTGAACACAAATCCTGGGGTCATGTATCGACCAAAAAATTCAAAGGACGTCCATATTTCAAAACGACAGTTTCAAAAGGCATATTTTACACACATTAGTGTTCTGCTTCTTTTTCTTTCTTTCTTTTTTTGTTAAAAAAATGGGAATGGCAAAAAGCTTCCCTCAGAATGGGCGAAAATATTTGCAAACGAATCAATGGACAAAGGTTTAATCTCCAATATATATAAAGAGCTCATGCAGTTTAATATTAAAAAAACAAACAACCCAATACAAAAATGGGCAGAAGATCTAAAGAGACGTTTCTTCAAAGAAGACACAGAGATGGCCAATACGCACATGAAAAGCTGCTCAACATCACTAATTATTAGAGAAATGCAAATCAAAACTACAATGAGGTATCAGCTCACACCTGTTAGAATCGGCATCATCAGAAAATCTACAAACAACAAATTCTGGGGAGGGTGTGGACAAAAGAATCCCTCTTCCACTAGTGGTGGAAATGTAAATTGATACAGTCACGATGGAGAACACTATGGAGTTTCCTTAAAAAAACTAGAAATAGTAATACCATATGATCCAACAATCCCACTTCTGGGCATATACCCACAGAAAACCATAAATCAAAAAGGCACATTCACCACAATGCTCATTTCAGCACTATTTACAATAGCCAGGTAATGGAAGCCACCTAAATACCCACAGACAGACGAATGGATAAAGATGTGGTACATATATAAAATGGAATATTACTCAGCCATAAGAAGGAATGAAACTGGGTCATTTGTAGAGACCTCGATGGATCTAGAGACTGTCATACAGAATGAAGTAAGTCAGAAAGAGAAAAACAAATATTGTATATTAATGCATATATGTGGAACCTAGGAAAATGGTACAGATGAACTGGTTTGCAGGGAAGAAATAGAGACACAGAGGTAGAGAACACACGTATAGACACCAAGTGTGGAAAGCCTTGGGGTGGTCGTGGTGGGATGAGTTGGGAGATTGGGGTTGACCTGTATACATGTATATGCGTAAAATACATAACTAATAATAACATGCTGTATAAAAAAATAAATAAAATTAAATTTCAAAACTTTAAAAAATAGAATTTAAAAATAAAACAGAAAAAAGTTCTTCCCTTCACACAGATGTATTTATATGAATGAATTATTTCCATGCTTATATCTATAAATACATAAAAGAGGAATAAAATCTAACTTGAAACAAAAAAGAAAAAAAAAAAGTGAACCCACCAGTTAGACAGAGGTAAACCCTATCAGGGCACTTGCTCCAGCGGTAAACAATTCTGAAATTGGTCAGAGGTGGGGAATCATCTCCCATAGAGCCAGCAGGACACTCCTACGCCAGGAGCGTCCTCATTGCAAGGCTGGGGGCCATGCTGAGGCATCTGTGAGTAACCGTGAGCTGAGTCCCAGGCCAGCTGCTGTTGAACTTTTCCCACCCTTCCCAGGTAAAACACCTGAATATGTAAAAGGGCTTGAAAGCCTAGAGGAAGGGCCGTGGAGCCACACCAGCGACAGCACGCAGGCCAACTTGGTGCCTGCAGGCAAGCCAGGAAGGTCCTGGCCCTGGGCGCTCTTCTGGAAGCTTTCCATTGCCCTGCCTGAGATACCCCTCCTGTCCCGGCCCCCACTGCTTTTGTCCTTCCTCACCTCTGTCCGGAGAGAAATTCCAGCGGAAGGTATGGGTGACACATCCTCTTCTTTACAGGTGGCAGCCTGGCAACTCCTGCAGAAAGTCCAGCAGAGACCCACTCACACCGGGCCACCCACAAAGCCGTGGCCCCTCACTCCCTCCCACCAGCACAGCCCCGAGACTGCTGACGGGGCAGAGAATATGGAGTCAGGCACAGGTTCAGGGGCTATTGCTGCCTGCAGTGCTGTTTATATTGACCTCAACCCAGGCACACCTGGGGAGGGCCGGCCGGCAGGGTCAGGCTACCCAGGTCAGCTAATCCTCAGCCTTCAGGGAATCACATTGTTGAAAATGGACCTCGCTAAGGCAGAAGAGAAGCCAAGGAATAAAAGGACACAATGCCATTTGGAGCACCGTAGGTGTGAGTAGAGGTAATCACGAGACTTGTAGTAAGTCCGAAAGTGAAAGACACATATCATATCATATCTCTTATAGGTGTGACCGAAAAATGGATACCAGGGCAGATATTTCCACGGAGAAGGGCAATCACAGATTCATTCAACAAACTTATGGTTCACCAATGGAAAGGTGTGAGGATTGGTTTCATTATGATATTGGGGTTAACAGACATATACAAACACAGGTGACATATATAATCACCAAAGACCTACAGAATACCAAGAGAAGACTACTCAACATTCTGTCATAAGGTACATGGGAAAAGGATCCCAGGAAGAACAGACATATGTATATGTGTAAAAGAACCACATCTTCCACACCTACAACAAGCCAAACATTGTAATCAAATTTGCTGTAATAAAAAATAAAAAATTAAATTAAAAACACGAACAAGAAGTAGTGAGACAAACTTGAGGGGCTTTCTCCTGGCACATTCCATTCTAAATTCCAATCTAGAACACGACTTCCATTGAGGCTCTGTTGCCCCAGTAACCAGATTTGGTAAGGGAGAACTGCTGCCACCTTGTGGCCGTTTCACACAACAGCAGCTTTAATCCCAGCGCTAATGGTCAGTTGATATTCAAAATCATTGCAGGCCTGTAAATGACACCTGCCCTGAACACAAATCCTGGGGTCATGTATCGACCAAAAAATTCAAAGGACGTCCATATTTCAAAACGACAGTTTCAAAAGGCATATTTTACACACATTAGTGTTCTGCTTCTTTTTCTTTCTTTCTTTTTTTGTTAAAAAAATGGGAATGGCAAAAAGCTTCCCTCAGAATGGGCGAAAATATTTGCAAACGAATCAATGGACAAAGGTTTAATCTCCAATATATATAAAGAGCTCATGCAGTTTAATATTAAAAAAACAAACAACCCAATACAAAAATGGGCAGAAGATCTAAAGAGACGTTTCTTCAAAGAAGACACAGAGATGGCCAAGACGCACATGAAAAGCTGCTCAACATCACTAATTATTAGAGAAATGCAAATCAAAACTACAATGAGGTATCAGCTCACACCTGTTAGAATCGGCATCATCAGAAAATCTACAAACAACAAATCCTGGGGAGGGTGTGGACAAAAGAATCCCTCTTCCACTAGTGGTGGAAATGTAAATTGATACAGTCACGATGGAGAACAGTATGGAGTTTCCTTAAAAAAACTAGAAATAGTAATACCATATGATCCAGCAATCCCACTTCTGGGCATATACCCACAGAAAACCATAAATCAAAAAGGCACATTCACCACAATGCTCATTTCAGCACTATTTACAATAGCCAGGTAATGGAAGCCACCTAAATACCCACAGACAGACGAATGGATAAAGATGTGGTACATATATAAAATGGAATATTACTCAGCCATAAGAAGGAATGAAACTGGGTCATTTGTAGAGACCTCGATGGATCTAGAGACTGTCATACAGAATGAAGTAAGTCAGAAAGAGAAAAACAAATATTGTATATTAATGCATATATGTGGAACCTAGGAAAATGGTACAGATGAACTGGTTTGCAGGGAAGAAATAGAGACACAGAGGTAGAGAACACACGTATAGACACCAAGTGTGGAAAGCCTTTGAGTGGTCGTGGTGGGATGAGTTGGGAGATTGGGATTGACCTGTATACATGTATATGCGTAAAATACATAACTAATAATAACATGCTGTATAAAAAAATAAATAAAATTAAATTTCAAAACTTTAAAAAATAGAATTTAAAAATAAAACAGAAAAAAGTTCTTCCCTTCACACAGATGTATTTATATGAATGAATTATTTCCATGCTTATATCTATAAATACATAAAAGAGGAATAAAATCTAACTTGAGCCAAAAAAGAAAAAAAAAAGACCTGAACCCACCAGTTATACAGAGGACAACCCTGTCAGGGCACTTGCTCCAGCAGTAAACAATTCTGAAATTCGTCAGAGGTGGGGAATCATCTCCCGTAGAGCCAGCAGCCCACTCCTACGCAAGGAGCGTCCTCATTGCAAGGCTGGGGGCCATGCTGAGGCATCTGAGAGTAACCGTGAGCTGAGCCCCAGGCCAGCTGCTGTTGAACTTTTCCCACCCTTCCCAGGTAAAACAAGTGAATATGTACAAGGGCTTGAAAGCCTAGAGGAAGGGCAGTGGAGCCACACCAGCGACAGCACGCAGGCCAACTTGGTGCCTGCAGGCCAGCCAGGAAGGTCCTGGCCCTGGGCGCTCTTCTGGAAGCTTTCCATTGCCCTGACTGAGATACCCCTCCTGTCCCGGCCCCCACTGCTTTTTTCCTTCCTCACCTCTGTCCGGAGAGAAATTCCAGTGGAAGGTATGGGTGACACATCCTCTTCTTTACAGGTGGCAGCCTGGCAACTCCTGCAGAAAGTCCAGCAGAGACCCACTCACACCGGGCCACCCACAAAGACGTGGCCCCTCACTCCCTCCCACCAGCACAGCCCCGAGACTGCTGACGGGGCAGAGAATATGGAGTCAGGCACAGCTTCAGGGGCTATTGCTGCCTGCAGCGCTGTTTATATTGACCTCAACCCAGGCACACCTGGGGAGGGCCGGCCGGCAGGGTCAGGCTACCCAGGTCAGCTAATCCTCAGCCTTCAGGGAATCACATTGTTGAAAATGGACCTCGCTAAGGCAGAATAGAAGCCAAGGAATAAAAGGACACAATGCCATTTGGAGCACCGTAGGTGTGAGTAGAGGTAATCAAGAGACTTGTAGTAAGTCCGAAAGTGAAAGACGCATATCATATCATATCTCTTATAGGTGTGACCGAAAAATGGATACCAGGACAGATATTTCCACGGAGAAGGGCAATCACAGGTCCATTCAACAAACTGATGGTTCACCAATGGAAAGGTGTGAGGATTGGTTTCATTATGATATTGGGGTTAACAGACATATACAAACACAGGTGACATATATAATCACCAAAGACCTACAGAATACCAAGAGAAGACTACTCAACATTCTGTCATAAGGTACATGGGAAAAGGATCCCAGGAAGAACAGACATATGTATATGTGTAAAAGAACCACATCTTCCACACCTACAACAAGCCAAACATTGTAATCAAATTTGCTGTAATAAAAAATAAAAAATTAAATTAAAAACACGAACAAGAAGTAGTGAGACAAACTTGAGGGGCTTTCTCCTGGCACATTCCATTCTAAATTCCAATCTAGAACACGACATCCATTGAGGCTCTGTTGCCCCAGTAACCAGACTTGGTAAGGGAGAACTGCTGCCACCTTGTGGCCGTTTCACACAACAGCAGCTTTAATCCCAGCGCTAATGGTCAGTTGATATTCAAAATCATTGCAGGCCTGTAAATGACACCTGCCCTGAAAACAAATCCTGGATTCATATATCGACCAAAAAATTCAAAGGACGTCCATATTTCAAAAGGACAGTTTCAAAAGGCATATTTTACACACATTAGTGTTCTGCTTCTTTTTCTTTCTTTCTTTTTTTGTTAAAAAAACGGGAATGGCAAAAAGCATCCCTCAGAATGGGCGAAAATATTTGCAAACGAATCAATGGACAAAGGTTTAATCTCCAATATATATAAAGAGCTCATGCAGCTTAATATTAAAAAAACAAACAACCCAATACAAAAATGGGCAGAAGATCTAAAGAGACGTTTCTTCAAAGAAGACACAGAGATGGCCAAGACGCACATGAAAAGCTGCTCAACATCACTAATTATTAGAGAAATGCAAATCAAAACTACAATGAGGTATCACCTCACACCTGTTAGAATCGGCATCATCAGAAAATCTACAAACAACGAATTCTGGGGAGGGTGTGCACAAAAGGATCCCTCTTCCACTAGTGGTGGAAATGTAAATTGATACAGTCACGATGGAGAACAGTATGGAGTTTCCTTAAAAAAACTAGAAATAGAATTACCATATGATCCAGCAATCCCACTTCTGGGCATATACCCAGAGAAAACCATAAATCAAAAACGCACATTCACCACAATGCTCATTTCAGCACTATTTACAATAGCCAGGTAATGGAAGCAACCTAAATACCCACAGACAGACGAATGGATAAAGATGTGGTACATATATAAAATGGAATATTACTCAGCCATAAGAAGGAATGAAACTGGGTCATTTGTAGAGACGTCGATGGATCTAGAGACTGTCATACAGAATGAAGTAAGTCAGAAAGAGAAAAACAAATATTGTATATTAATGCATATATGTGGAACCTAGAAAAATGGTACAGATGAACTGGTTTGTAGGGAAGAAATAGAGACACAGAGGTAGAGAACACACGTATGGACACCAAGTGTGGGAAGCCATGGGGTGGTGGTGGTGGGATGACATGGGAGATTGGGATTGACCTGTATACATGTATATGCGTAAAATACATAACTAATAATAACCTGCTGTATAAAAAAATAAATAAAATTAAATTTCAAAATTTTAAAAAATAAAATTTAAAAATAAAACAGAAAAAAGTTCTTCCCTTCACCAGATGTATTTATATGAATGAATTATTTCCATGCTTATATCTATAAATACATAAAAGAGGAATAAAATCTAACTTGAAACAAAAAAGAAAAAAAAAACGTGAACCCACCAGTTAGACAGAGGTAAACCCTATCAGGGCACTTGCTCCAGCGGTAAACAATTCTGAAATTGGTCAGAGGTGGGGAATCATCTCCCATAGAGCCAGCAGGACACTCCTACGAAAGGAGCGTCCTCATTGCAAGGCTGGGGGCCATGCTGAGGCATCTGTGAGTAACCGTGAGCTGAGTCCCAGGCCAGCTGCTGTTGAACTTTTCCCACCCTTCCCAGGTAAAACACCTGAATATGTACAAGGGCTTGAAAGCCTAGAGGAAGGGCCGTGGAGCCACACCAGCGACAGCACGCAGGCCAACTTGGTGCCTGCAGGCCAGCCAGGATGGTCCTGGCCCTGGGCGCTCTTCTGGAAGCTTTCCATTGCCCTGCCTGAGATACCCCTCCTGTCCCGGCACCCACTGCTTTTTTCCTTCCTCACCTCTGTCCGGAGATAAATTCCAGCGGTAGGTATGGTTGACACATCCTTTTCTTTACAGATGGCAGCCTGGCAACTCCTGCAAAAAGTCCAGCAGAGACCCACTCACACCAGGCCACCCACAAAGCCGTGGCCTCTCACTCCCTCCCACCAGCACAGCCCCGAGACTGCTGACGGGGCAGAGAATATGGAGTCAGGCACAGCTTCAGGGGCTATTGCTGCCTGCAGCTCTGTTTATATTGACCTCCACCCAGGCATACCTGGGGAGGGCCGGACGGCAGGGTCAGTCTACCCAGGTCAGCTAATCCTCAGCCCTCAGGGAATCACACTGTTGAAAATGGACCTCGCTAAGGCAGAATAGAAGCCAAGGAATAAAAGGACACAATGCCATTTGCAGCACCGAAGGTGTGTCTAGAGGTAATCACGTGACTTGTAGTAAGTCAGAAAGTGAAAGACACATATCATATCATATCTCTTATAGGTGTGACCGAAAAATGGACACTGGGGCAGATATTTCCACGGAGAAGGGCAATCACAGATTCATTAAACAAACTTATGGTTCACCAATGGAAAGTTGTGAGGATTGGTTTCATTATGATATTGGGGTTAACAGACATATACAAACACAGGTGACATATATAATCACCAAAGACCTACAGAATACCAAGAGAAGACTACTCAACATTCTGTCATAAGGTACATGGGAAAAGGATCCCAGGAAGAACAGACATATGTATAGGTGTAAAAGAACCACTTCTTCCGCAGCTACAACAAGCCAAACATTGGAATCCAATTTGCTGTAATAAAAAATAAAAAATTAAATTAAAAACACGAACAAGAAGTAGTGAGACAAACTTGAGGGGCTTTCTCCTGGCACATTCCATTCTAAATTCCAATCTAGAACACGACTTCCATTGAGGCTCTGTTGCCCAGTAACCAGATTTGGTAAGGGAGAACTGCTGCCCCCTTGTGGCCGTTTCACAAAACAGCAGCTTTAATCCCAGCGCTAATGGTCAGTTGATATTCAAAATCATTGCAGGCCTGTAAATGACACCTGCCCTGAAAACAAATCCTGGGTTCATATATGGACCAAAAAATTCAAAGGACGTCCATATTTCAAAACGACAGTTTCAAAAGGCATATTTTACACACATTAGTGTTCTGCTTCTTTTTCTTTCTTTCTTTTTTTGTTACAAAAACGGGAATGGCAAAAAGCATCCCTCAGAATGGGCGAAAATATTTGCAAACGAATCAATGGACAAAGGTTTAATCTCCAATATATATAAAGAGCTCATGCAGCTTAATATTAAAAAACAAACAACCCAATACAAAAATGGGCAGAAGATCTAAAGAGACGTTTCGTCAAAGAAGACACAGAGATGGCCAAGACGCACATGAAAAGCTGCTCAACATCACTAATTATTAGAGAAATGCAAATCAAAACTACAATGAGGTATCACCTCACAGCTGTTAGAATCCGCATCATCAGAAAATCTACAAACAACAAATTCTGGGGAGGGTGTGGACAAAAGGATCCCTCTTCCACTAGTGGTGGAAATGTAAATTGATACAGTCACGATGGAGAACAGTATGGAGTTTCCTTAAAAAAACTAGAAATAGAATTACCATATGATCCAGCAATCCCACTTCTGGCCATATACCCATAGAAAACCATAAATCAAAAAGGCACATACACCACAATGCTCATTTCAGCACTATTTACAATAGCCAGGTAATGGAAGCAACGTAAATACCCACAGACAGACGAATGGATAAAGATGTGGTACATATATAAAATGGAATATTACTCAGCCATAAGAAGGAATGAAACTGGGTCATTTGTAGAGACGTCGATGGAGCTAGAGACTGTCATACAGAATGAAGTAAGTCAGAAAGAGAAAAACAAATATTGTATATTAATGCATATAAGTGGAAGCTAGAAAAATGGTACAGATGTACTGGTTTGCAGGTAAGAAATAGAGACACAGAGGTAGAGAACACACGTATGGACACCAAGTGTGGGAAGCCATGGGGTGGTGGTGGTGGGATGAGTTGGGAGATTGGGATTGACCTGTATACATGTATATGCATAAAATACATAACTAATAATAACCTGCTGTATAAAAAAATAAATAAAATTAAATTTCAAAATTTTAAAAAATAAAATTTAAAAATAAAACAGAAAAATGGTCTTCCCTTCACACAGATGTATTTATATGAATGAATTATTTCCATGCTTATATCTATAAATACATAAAAGAGGAATAAAATCTAACTTGAAACAAAAAATAAAAAAATAATAAAACTTGAACCCACCAGTTATACAGAGGAAAAACTTATCATGGCAATTGCTACAGCGGTAAACAATTCTGAAATTGGTCATATGTGGGGAATCATCTCCCATACAGCCAGCAGCCCACTCCTACGCAAGGAGCGTCCTCATTGCAAAGCTGGGGGCCATGCTGAGGCATCTGTGAGTAACCGTGAGCTGAGCCCCAGGCCAGCTGCTGTTGAACTTTTCCCACCCTTCCCAGGTAAAACACCTGAATATGTACAAGGGCTTGAAAGCCTAGAGGAAGGGCCGTGGAGCCACAACAGCGACAGCACGCAGGCCAACTTGGTGCCTGCAGGCCAGCCAGGATGGTCCTGGCCCTGGGCGCTCTTCTGGAAGCTTTCCATTGCCCTGCCTGTCCCGGCCCCCACTGCTTTTTTCCTTCCTCACCTCTGTCCGGAGAGAAATTCCAGCGGAAGGTATGGGTGACACATCCTCTTCTTTACAGGTGACAGCCTGGCAACTCCTGCAGAAAGTCCAGCAGAGACCCACTCACACCAGGCCACCCACAAAGCCGTGGCCCCTCACTCCCTCCCACCAGCACAGCCCCGAGACTGCTGACGGGGCAGAGAATATGGAGTCAGGCACAGCTTCAGGGGCTATTGCTGCCTGCAGCGTTGTTTATATTGACCTCAACCCAGGCACACCTGGGGAGGGCCGGCCGGCAGGGTCAGGCTACCCAGGTCAGCTAATCCTCAGCCCTCAGGGAATCACATTGTTGAAAATGGACTTCGCTAAGGCAGAATAGAAGCCAAGGAATAAAAGGACACAATACCATTTGCAGCACCGTAGGTGTGTCTAGAAGTAATCACATGACTTGTAGTAAGTCAGAAAGTGAAAGACACATATCATATCATATCTCTTATAGGTGTGACCGAAAAATGGATACCAGGGCAGATATTTCCACGGAGAAGGGCAATCACAGATTCATTAAACAAACTTATGGTTCACCAATGGAAATATATGAGATTTGGTTTCATTATGATATTGGGGTTCACAGACATATACAAACACAGGTGACATATATAATCATCAAAGACCTACAGAATACCAAGAGAAGACTACTCAACATTCTGTCATAAGGTACATGGGAAAAGGATCCCAGGAAGAACAGACATATGTGTATGTGTAACAGAACCACATCTTCCACACCTACAACAAGCCAAACATTGTAATCAAATTTGCTGTAATAAAAAATAAAAAAATAAATTGAAAACACGAACAAGAAGTAGTGAGACAAACTTGAGGGGCTTTCTCCTGGCACATTCCATTCTAAATTCCAATCTAGAACATGACTTCCATTGAGGCTCTGTTGCCCCAGTAACCAGATTTGGTAAGGGAGAACTGCTGCCACCTTGTGGCCGTTTCACAAAGCAGCAGCTTTAATCCCAGCGCTAATGGTCAGTTGATATTCAAAATCATTGCAGGCCTGTAAATGACACCTGCCCTGAAAACAAATCCTGGGTTCATATATCGACCAAAAAATTCAAAGGACGTCCATATTTCAAAACGACCGTTTCAAAAGGCATATTTTACACACATTAGTGTTCTGCTTCTTTTTCTTTCTTTCTTTTTTTGTTAAACAAACGGGAATGGCAAAAAGCATCCCTCAGAATGGGCGAAAATATCTGCAAACGAATCAATGGACAAAGGTTTAATCTCCAATATATATAAAGAGCTCATGCAGCTTAATATTAAAAAAACAAACAACCCAATACAAAAATGGGCAGAAGATCTAAAGAGACGTTTCTTCAAAGAAGACACAGAGATGGCCAAGACGCACATGAAAAGCTGCTCAACATTACTAATTATTAGAGAAATGCAAATCAAAACTACAATGAGGTATCACCTCACACCTGTTAGAATCGGCATCATCAGAAAATCTACAAACAACAAATTCTGGGGAGGGTGTGGACAAAAGGATCCCTCTTCCACTAGTCGTGGAAATGTAAATTGATACAGTCACGATGGAGAACAGTATGGAGTTTCCTTAAAAAAACTAGAAATAGAATTACCATATGATCCAGCAATCCCACTTCTGGGCATATACCCAGAGAAAACCATAAATCAAAAAGGCACATTCACCACAATTCTCATTTCAGCACTATTTACGATAGCCAGGTAATGGAAGCAACCTAAGTACCCACAGACAGACGAATGGATAAAGATGTGGTACTTATATAAAATGGAATATTACTCAGCCATAAGAAGGAATGAAACTGGGTCATTTGTAGAGACGTCGATGGATCTAGAGACTGTCATACAAAATGAAGTAAGTCAGAAAGAGAAATACAAATATTGTATATTAATGCATATATGTGGAACCTAGAAAAATGGTACAGATGAACTGGTTTGCAGGGAAGAAATAGAGACACAGAGGTAGAGAACACACGTATGGACACCAAGTGTGGGAAGCCATGGGGTGGTGGTGTTGGAGTTGGGAGATTGGGATTGACCTGTATACATGTATATGCATAAAATACATAACTAATAATAACCTGCTGTCTAAAAAAATAAATAAAATTAAATTTCAAAAGTTGAAAAAGTAAAATTTAAAAATAAAACAGGAAAAAGTTCTTCCCTTCACACAGATGTATTTATATGAATGAATTATTTCCATACTTATATCTATAAATACATAAAAGTGGAATAAAATATAACTTGAACCAAAAAAGAAAAAAAAAACTGAACCCACCAGTTAGACAGAGGAAAACCCTATCAGGGCACTTGCTCCAGCGGTAAACAATTCTGAAATTGGTCATATGTGGGGAATCATCTCCCATACAGCCAGCAGCCCACTCCTACGCAAGGAGCGTCCTCATTGCAAAGCTGGGGGCCATGCTGAGGCATCTGTGAGTAACTGTGAGCTGAGCCCCAGGCCAGCTGCTGTTGAACTTTTCCCACCCTTCCCAGGTAAAACACCTGAATATGTACAAGGGCTTGAAAGCCTAGAGGAAGGGCCGTGGAGCCACACCAGCGACAGCACGCAGGCCAACTTGGTGCCTGCAGGCGAGCCAGGATGGTCATGGCCCTGGGCGCTCTTCTGGAAGCTTTCCATTGCCCTGCCTGAGATACCCCTCCTGTCCCGGGCCCCACTGCTTTTTTCCTTCCTCACCTCTGTCCGGAGAGAAATTCCAGCGGAAGGTATGGGTGACACATCCTCTTCTTTACAGGTGACAGCCTGGCAACTCCTGCAGAAAGTCCAGCAGAGACCCACTCACACCGGGCCACCCACAAAGCCGTGGCCCCTCACTCCCTCCCACCAGCACAGCCCCGAGACTGCTGACGGGGCAGAGAATATGGAGTCAGGCACAGCTTCAGGGGCTATTGCTGCCTGCAGCGTTGTTTATATTGACCTCAACCCAGGCACACCTGGGGAGGGCCGGCCGGCAGGGTCAGGCTACCCAGGTCAGCTAATCCTCAGCCCTCAGGGAATCACATTGTTGAAAATGGACTTCGCTAAGGCAGAATAGAAGCCAAGGAATAAAAGGACACAATACCATTTGCAGCACCTTAGGTGTGTCTAGAAGTAATCACGTGACTTGTAGTAAGTCAGAAAGTGAAAGACACATATTATATCATATCTCTTATAGGTGTGACCGAAAAATGGATCCCAGGGCAGATATTTCCACGGAGAAGGGCAATCACAGACTCATTAAACAAACTTATGGTTCACCAATGGAAATGTTTGAGATTTGGTTTCATTATGATATTGGGGTTCACAGACATATACAAACACAGGTGACATATATAATCACCAAAGACCTACAGAATACCAAGAGAAGACTACTCAACATTCTGTCATAAGGTACATGGGAAAAGGATCCCAGGAAGAACAGACATCTGTATATGTGTAAAAGAACCACATCTTCCACACCTACAACAAGCCAAACATTGTAATCAAATTTGCTGTAATAAAAAATAAAAAATTAAATTAAAAACACGAACAAGAAGTAGTGAGTCAAACTTGAGGGGCTTTCTCCTGGCACATTCCATTCTAAATTCCAATCTAGAACACGACTTCCATTGAGGCTCTGTTGCCCTAGTAACCAGATTTGGTAAGGGAGAAGTGCTGCCACCTTGTGGCCGTTTCACAAAGCAGCAGCTTTAATCCCAGCGCTAATGGTCTGTTGATATTCAAAATCATTGCAGGCCTGTAAATGACACGTGCCCTGAAAACAAATCCTGGGTTCATATATCGACCAAAAATTTCAAAGGACGTCCATATTTCAAAACGACAGTTTCAAAAGGCATATTTTACACACATTAGTGTTCTGTTTCTTTTTCTTTCTTTCTTTTTTTGTTAAAAAAAGGTAATGGCAAAAAACATCCCTCAGAATGGGCGAAAATATTTGCAAACGAATCAATGGACAAAGGTTTAATCTCCAATATATATATGAAGTGCTCATGCAGCTTAATATTAAAAAAAACAAACAACCCAATACAAAAATGGGCAGAAGATCTAAAGAGACGTTTCTTCAAAGAAGACACAGAGATGGCCAAGACGCACATGAAAAGCTGCTCAACATCACTAATTATTAGAGAAATGCAAATCAAAACTACAATGAGGTATCACCTCACACCTGTTAGAATCGGCATCATCAGAAAATCTACAAACAAGAAATTCTGGGGAGGGTGTGGACAAAAATATCGCTCTTCCACTAGTGGTAGAAATGTAAATTGATACAGTCACGATGGAGAACAGTATGGAGTTTCCTTAAAAAAACTAGAAATAGAATTACCATATGATCCAGCAATCCCACTTCTGGGCATATACCCAGAGAAAACCATAAATCAAAAAGGCACATTCACCACATTCTCATTTCAGCACTATTTACGATAGCCAGGTAATGGAAGCAACCTAAATACCCGCAGACAGACGAATGGATAAAGATGTGGTACATATATAAAATGGAATATTACTCAGCCATAAGAAAAAATGAAACTGGGTCCTTTTTAGAGATGTCGATGGATGTAGAGACTGTCATACAGAATGAAGTAAGTCAGAAAGAGAAATACAAATATTGTATATTAATGCATATATGTGGAACCTAGAAAAATGGTACAGATGAACTGGTTTGCAGGGAAGAAATAGAGACACAGAGGTAGAGAACACACGTATGGAAACCAAGTGTGGGAATCCATGGGGTGGTGGTGTTGGGATGAGTTGGGAGATTGGGATTGACCTGTATACATGTATATGCATAAAATACATAACTAATAATAACCTGCTGTCTAAAAAATAAATAAAATTAAAACTCAAAATTTGAAAAAGTAAAATTTAAAAATAAAACAGAAAAAAAGTTCTTCCCTTCACACAGATGTATTTATATGAATGAATTATTTCCATGCTTATAACTATAAATACATAAAAGAGGAATAAAATCTAACTTGAACCAAAAAAGAAAAAAAAAAAAACCTGAACCCACCAGTTAGACAGAGGAAAACCCTATCAGGGCACTTGCTCCAGCGGTAAACAATTCTGAAATTGGTCAGAGGTGGGGAATCATCTCCCATAGAGCCAGCAGCCCACTCCTACGCAAGGAGCGTCCTCATTGCAAGGCTGGGGGCCATGCCGAGGCATCTGTGAGTAACCGTGAGCTGAGCCCCAGGCCAGCTGCTGTTGAACTTTTCCCACCCTTCCCAGGTAAAACACCTGAATATGTACAAGGGCTTGAAAGCCTAGAGGAAAGGCCGTGGAGCCACACCAGCGACAGCACGCAGGCCAACTTGGTGCCTGCAGGCCAGCCAGGATGGTCCTGGACCTGGGCGCTCTTCTGGAAGCTTTCCATTGCCCTGCCTGAGATAACCCTCCTGTTCCGGCCCCCACTGCTTTTTTCCTTCCTCACCTCTGTCCGGAGAGAAATTCCAGCGGAAGGTATGGGTGACACATCCTCTTCTATACAGGTGGCAGCCTGGCAACTCCTGCAGAAAGTCCAGCAGAGACCCACTCACACCGGGCCACCCACAAAGCCGTGGCCCCTCACTCCCTCCCACCAGCACAGCCCCGAGACTGCTAACGGGGCAGAGAATATGGAGTCAGGCACAGGTTCAGGGGCTATTGCTGCCTGCAGCGCTGTTTATATTGACCTCAACCCAGGCACACCTGGGGAGGGCCGGCCGGCAGGGTCAGGCTACCCAGGTCAGCTAATCCTCAGCCCTCAGGGAATCACATTGTTGAAAATGGACCTCGCTAAGGCGGAATAGAAGCCAAGGGAAAAAAGGACACAATGCCATTTGCAGCACCGTGGATGAGTCTAGAGGTAATCACGTGACTTGTAGTAAGTCAGAAAGTGAAAGACACATATCATCATATCTCTTATAGGTGTGACCGAAAAATGGATACCAGGGCAGATATTTCCACGGAGAAGGGCAATCACAGACTCATTAAACAAACTTATTGTTCACCCATGGAAAGGTGTGAGGATTGGTTTCATTATGATATTGGGGTTAACAGACATATACAAACACAGGTGACATATATAATCACCAAAAACCTACAGAATACGAAGAGAAGACTACTCAACATTCTGTCATAAGGTACATGGGAAAAGGATCCCAGGAAGAACAGACATATGTATATGTGTAAAAGAACCACATCTTCCACACCTACAAGAAGCCAAACATTGTAATCAAATTTGCTGTAATGAAAAATAAAAAATTAAATTATAAACACGAACAAGAAGTAGTGAGACAAACTTGAGGGGCTTTCCCCTGGCACATTCCATTCTAAATTCCAATCTAGAACAGGACTTCCATTGAGGCTCTGTTGCCCCAGTAACCAGATTTGGTAAGGGAGAACTGCTGCCACCTTGTGGCCGTTTCCCAAAACAACAGCTTTAATCCCAGCGCTAATGGTCAGTTGATATTCAAAATCATTGCAGGCCTGTAAATGACACGTGCCCTGAAAACAAATCCTGGGTTCATATATCGACCAAAAAATTCAAAGGACGTCTATATTTTAAAACGACAGTTTCAAAAGGCATATTTTACACACATTAGTGTTCTGCTTCTTTTTCTTTCTTTCTTTTTTTGTTAAAAAAACGGGAATGGCAAAAAGCATCCCTCAGAATGGGCGAAAATATTTGCAAACGAATCAATGGACAAAGGTTTAATCTCCAATATATATAAAGAGCTCATGCAGCTTAATATTAAAAAAAACAAACAACCCAATACAAAAATGGGCAAAAGATCTAAAGGGACGTTTCTTCAAAGAAGACACAGAGATGGCCAAGACGCACATGAAAAGCTGCTCAACATCACTAATTATTAGAGAAATGCAAATCAAAACTACAATGAGGTATCACCTCACACCTGTTAGAGTCGGCATCATCAGAAAATCTACAAACAACAAATTCTGGGGAGGGTGTGGACAAAAGGATCCCTCTTCCACTAGTGGTGGAAATGTAAATTGATACAGTCACGATGGAGAACAGTATGGAGTTTCCTTAATAAAACTAGAAATAGAATTACCATATGATCCAGCAATCCCACTTCTGGGCATATACCCAGAGAAAACCATAAATCAAAAAGGCACATTCACCACAATGCTCATTTCAGCACTATTTATGATAGCCAGGTAATGGAAGCAACCTAAATACCCACAGACAGACGAATGGATAAAGATGTGGTACATATATAAAATGGAATATTACTCAGCAATAAGAAGGAATGAAACTGGGTCATTTGTAGAGATGTCGATGGATCTAGAGACTGTCATACAGAATGAAGTAAGTCAGAAAGAGAAAAACAAATATTGTATATTAATGCATATATGTGGAACCTAGAAAAATGGTACAGATGAACTGGTTTGCAGGGAAGAAATAGAGACACAGAGGTAGAGAACACACGTATGGACACCAAGTGTGAGAAGCCATGGGGTGGTGGCGGTGGTATGAGTTGGGGGATTGGGATTAACCTGTATACATGTATATGCATAAAATAAATTACTAATAATAACCTGCTGTATAAATAAATAAATAAAATTAAATTTCAAAATTTTAAAAAATAAAAATTAAAATAAAACAGAAAAAAGTTCTTCCCTTCACACTGATGTATTTATATGAATGAATTATTTCCATGCTTATATCTATAAATACATAAAAGAGGAATAAAATCTAACTTGAACCAAAAAAGAAAAAAAACTGAACCCACCAGATAGACAGAGGAAAACCCTATCAGGGCACTTGATCCAGCAGTAAACAATTTTGAAATTGGTCAGATGTGGGGAATCATCTCCCATACAGCCAGCAGCCCACTCCTACGCAAGGAGCGTCCTCATTGCAAAGCTGGGGGCCATGCCGAGGCATCTGTGAGTAACCGTGGGCTGAGCCCCAGGCCAGCTGCTGTTGAACTTTTCCCACCCTTCCCAGGTAATACACCTGAATATGTACAAGGGCTTGAAAGCCTAGAGGAAGGGCCGTGGAGCCACACCAGCGACAGCACGCAGGCCAAATTGGTGCCTGCAGGCCAGGCAGGATGGTCCTGGCCCTGGGCGCTCTTCTGGAAGCTTTCCATTGCCCTGACTGAGACACCCCTCCTGTCCCGGCCCCCACAGCTTTTTTCCTTCCTCACCTCTGTCCGGAGAAAAATTCCAGCGGAAGGTATGGGTGACACATCCTCTTCTTTACAGGTGGCAGCCTGGCAACTCCTGTAGAAAGTCCAGCAGAGACCCACTCACACCGGGCCACCCACAAAGCCGTGGCCCCTCACTCCCTCCCACCAGCAAAGCCCCGAGAGTGCTGACGGGGCAGAGAATATGGAGTCAGGCACAGCTTCAGGGGCTATTGCTGCCTGCAGCACTGTTTATATTGACCTCAACCCAGGCACACCTGTGGAGGGCCGGCCGGCAGGGTCAGGCTACCCAGGTCAGCTAATCCTCAGCCCTCAGGGAATCACATTGTTGAAAATGGACCTCGCTAAGGCAGAATAGAAGCCAAGGAAAAAAAGGACACAATGCCATTTGCAGCACCGTAGATGAGTCTAGAGGTAATCACGTGACTTGTAGTAAGTCAGAAAGTGAAATACACATATCATATCATATCTCTTATAGGTGTGACCGAAAAATGGATACCAGGGCAGATATTTCCACGGAGAAGGGCAATCACAGACTCATTAAACAAACTTATGGTTCACCCATGGAAAGGTGTGAGGATTGGTTTCATTATGATATTGGGGTTAACAGACATATACAAACACAGGTGACATATATAATCACCAAAGACCTACAGAATACCAAGAGAAGACTACTCAACATTCTGTCATAAGGTACATGGGAAAAGGATCCCAGGAAGAACAGACATATGTATATGTGTAAAAGAACCACATCTTCCACACCTACAACAAGCCAAACATTGTAATCCAATTTGCTGTAATAAAAAATAAAAAATTAAATTAAAAACACGAACAAGAAGTAGTGAGACAAACTTGAGGGGCTTTCTCCTGGCACATTCCATTCTAAATTCCAATCTAGAACACGACTTCCATTGAGGCTCTGTTGCACCAGTAACCAGATTTGGTAAGGGAGAACTGCTGCCACCTTGTGGCCGTTGCACACAACAGCAGCTTTAATCC
This sequence comes from Hyperoodon ampullatus, assembly GCF_949752795.1. Classification (NCBI taxonomy): domain Eukaryota; kingdom Metazoa; phylum Chordata; class Mammalia; order Artiodactyla; family Ziphiidae; genus Hyperoodon; species Hyperoodon ampullatus. The sequence continues at coordinate 504,609 of NW_027640363.1, forward strand.
CAGCGCTAATGGTCAGTTGATATTCAAAATCATTGCAGGCCTGTAAATGACACGTGCCCTGAAAACAAATCCTGGGTTCATATATCGACCAAAAAATTCAAAGGACGTCCATATTTCAAAACGACAGTTTCAAAAGGCATATTTTACACACATTAGTGTTCTGCTTCTTTTTCTTTCTGTCTTTTTTTGTTAAAAAAACGGGAATGGCAAAAAGCATCCCTCAGAATGGACGAAAATAGTTGCAAACGAATCAATGGACAAAGGTTTAATCTCCAATATATACAAAGAGCTCATGCAGCTTAATATTAAAAAAACAAACAACCCAATACAAAAATGGACAGAAGATCTATAGAGACGTTTCTTCAAAGAAGACACAGAGATGGCCAAGACGCACATGAAAAGCTGCTCAACATCACTAATTATTGGAGAAATGCAATTCAAATCTACAATGAGGTGTCACCTCACAGCTGTTAGAATGGGCATCATCAGAAAATCTACAAACAACAAATTCTGGGGAGGGTGTGGACAAAAGGATCCCTCTTCCACTAGTGGTGGAAATGTAAATTGATACAGTCACGTTGGAGAACAGTATGGAGTTTCCTTAAAAAACCTAGAAATAGAATTACCATATGATCCAGCAATCCCACTTCTGGGCATATACCCAGAGAAAACCATAAATCAAAAAGGCACATTCACCACAATGCTCATTTCAGCACTATTTACAATAGCCAGGTAATGGAAGCAACCTAAATACCCACAGACAGACGAATGGATAAAGATGTCGTATATATAGGAAATGGAATATTACTCAGCCATAAGAAGGAATGAAACTGGGTCATTTGTAGAGACGTCGATGGATCTAGAGACTGTCATACAGAATGAAGTAAGCCAGAAAGAGAAAAACAAATATTGTATATTAATGCATATATGTGGAACCTAGAAAAATGGTACAGATGAACTGGTTTGCAGGGAAGAAATAGAGACACAGAGGTAGAGAACACACGTATGGACACCAAGTGTGGGAAGCCATGGGGGGGTGGTGGTGGGATGAGTTGGGAGATTGGGATTGACCTTTATACATGTATATGCATAAAATACATAACTAATAATAACCTGCTGTATAAAAAAATAAATAAAATTAAATTTCAAAATTTTAAAAAATAAAATTTAAAAATAAAACAGAAAAAAGTTCTTCCCTTCACACAAATGTATTTATATGAATGAATTATTTCAATGCTTATATCTATAAATACATAAGAGAGGAATAAAATCTAACTTGAACCAAAAAAGAAAAAAAAAACCTGAACCCCCCAGTTAGACAGAGGAAAACCCTATCAGGGCACTTGCTCCAGCGGTAAACAATTCTGAAATTGGTCAGAGGTGGGGAATCATCTCCCATAGAGCCAGAGGCCCACTCCTACGCAAGGAGCGTCCTCATTGCAAGGCCTGGGGCATGCCGAGGCATCTCTGAGTAACCGTGAGCTGAGACCCAGGCCAGCTGCTGTTGAACTTTTCCCACCCTTCCCAGGTAAAACACCTGAATATGTACAAGGGCTTGAAAGCCTAGAGGAAGGGCCGTGGAGTCACACCAGAGACAGCACGCAGGACAACTTGGTGCCTGCAGGCCAGCCAGGAAGGTCCTGGCCCTAGGCGCTCTTCTGGAAGCTTTCCATTGCCCTGCCTGAACTACCCCTCCTGTCCCGGCCCCCACTGCTTTTTTCCTTCCTCACCTCTGTCCGGAGAGAAATTCCAGCAGAATGTATGGGTGACACATCCTCTTCTTTAGCAGTTGGCAGCCTGGCAACTCCTGAAGAAAGTCCAGCAGAGCCCCACTCACACTGGGCCACCCGCAAAGCCACGGCCCCTCACTCCCTCCCACCAGCACAGCCCCGGCACTGCCTACGGGGCAGAGAATATGGCGTCAGTCACAGCTACAAGGGCTCTCGCTCACTGGAGAGCTGTTTATATTGCCCTCAACCCAGGCACACCTGTGGAGGGTTGCCAGGCAGTTTCAGGCTGCCAAAATCAGCCTATCCTCACCCCTCAGGGACTCACAGTTGCAGAAAATTAAACTTGCTAAACGGGCCAGGCCCTAGGAACAGGTGTGGGCTCTTGAGAGTCAGGATAGACAAGGGGCTGCAGCTGCGGCTTGTTTCCTTATCATTTTATCTGGTCCATGAGTGGAAAACAACTTCAAGAAGACCCTATCCTAATGAGAGGAACCCAGGACTCAGGGAGAGGAGTGATGGTGGGTGGAGACAGAGGCCTGGTGCCCTGGCTGCATTGGACGTGTCTGGAAGACCAGGCAGAAAGAGCCTGCAGAGAGTGATAGCCATGGTCACAGACCTGTCAGAGCTGCTGTTTGTTAGTTCAAGTCCTGCTCTGAGGTGTTCTGTGTCAGCTGTGAGCGACAGGTGAGCTGGGGGTTCTCTGCAACGTGGGCTATGTGAACAGTTCCTGTGTGTCCAGCCCTGCTGGGGTACCTGCCCAGGGGAGCTCCGTATCCTGGGAAGGGCCTGAGTAGGAGAGCCCCATGGGCTGCTGGGTAGCTGAAGAGGTGAGCTCCATACCCTGGGAGGGACTTGACCACGAGAGCCCTGTGGGCTGTGGGGTAGGGGTGCAGCCCAGGTGAGCTCCATATCCTGGGATTGGCCTGACCACGAGAGCCCCATGGGCTGCTGGAGACCTGGTAAAGGATATCAGGACAGTCAGTGAAGCCACCGAGGATATACATCCAGTAGCTCCTATTTCCTACTCCCTGCTGGTCATTCTACCTTCCACCAGGCCATGGCATTCTGTATTAGACATCAATGATGCCTTCTTCTGTATTCCATTCATCTCAGAGTCACAAGAATTTTTGGCTTGTGAGTGGCAGGACACAACATGCAACAAAAGCAATAATGCTGGGCCGTCCTGCCCCAATGGTTCAAAAATCCCCACACCATCATTGGGGAAATGTCCTCTAAAGACCTTAAAGTTCAACCTCTGTAAAAGGGAATCCTCCTTCAATATGCAGATGATATTCTGATCGCCAGGCCTACTAAAGACGCCTCTGAACTACCTAGCCAAGAAAGGATAGAAGGTGTCCAAGAAAAAGGCTCAAATATCCCAGACTAAGGTGACATGCCTGGGCTTCATTCTCACAGATATTCAGAGAAACGCATCCCAGGATAGGGAAGAAGCCATTTGCAGCCTTACCTCTTCTAAAACTAGAAGACAGCTTAGGGGTTCCTGGGGAGGCCAAGGTTTTCTGCATCTGGATCCCTAACTACAGTCTAATAGCTGGGCCTCTACATGAAACACTGACACGAAAAGATGATGATCCTTTTGAATAGAATCCAGAAGCAGTCTTTCAAGAATGGAAAGAGCAGTCAATACAGACCCTTGCCCAGGAACTCCCTAATTTAGCTAAACCCTTTGACCTTTACATACCCGGTCAAAGGTTAATCGCCCTTGGAGCCTTAGTGCAAAAACTGGGACCACTTGAAATGGAGCAACACAAGAATGCCCTTCAGGTATGATAAACTATGGTCACCAAGGGCTTTGCCCACCGACTCATCAGGCCAGGATACTGGGGTATCTAAAAAGCTGGAAATCAGCAGCCCGCAAGGCCAGCTCCCTCCTAAGGGAAAAGGACCCCACGTGGTGATCCTAACCACCCATCATGCCCTGAAGTTGCAGGGGTCTCTTTGTGGACACACTGACCTCGAGTGAGGAGGCCCTCCAACTCCAACCTCCAGAGAGACTAACGGGGGCAACAGGCCCCCAAGATGACTCGTGTGACCATCACTTGACCTGGAGTTTCTCTCAGAAAACGACAAGACTGTGCCCCGAAAGAGCAGACTACTGCTTGCAGGACTTACTGCACCCAGAGGGGAGCTAATAAGCTTGGCGGGGGAAACGTATATCACGCTTTCACCATAGAAAACCCTACAGACACCGCGGTGATGGTGGCCAATATGACCGGCTGGACTGCTGGCTACTTCTAAAGGCCGTTGACTCAGTGGACGTCATGGTCCTGGATCACCACTGACCCTGGACTGTCTGGGAGTTGCGCGGGCAGGGCTCTGACACATGGTGCTGTTTGTACATTAATTCAGGGACCTAATTAAAGAAAGCACAGACTACTGGTCAGAGCATCTAGTCTGGCAAAAACTGTCAGCCTAAGGTCGCCGAACATATGTGGGGTGGGGTGAAACCTGCCACCGCAGCATCTCTGCGCCTCTCTTTCCTGGACCCTTAAAGGTCATTAGAATCTGTAACACTTCCAATGCTGGTGCTCAGGCGGACGAGAAGTGAGGCAGGAGGCCTTGGGACAATCAACCTCACCAGGAGGCTGGTGGGGAGACGTTTTGCCCCTCCCCCCATGTATCAGGGCTACCACCACAGCATGAAGCAGTTACAAAAGAGGGGTCTGCACCCTCAACACCCCAAGAATAAGGAACGGAACAAAAAGCAGAGGAGGTGTTCGTCTCCGGCAACGTTCATTAAAAATTCCTGGGAGATAAAAAGAGAATCTGGGCAATAAAATAAAGCCTAACCTGTTTTTCCTTTGTGCTTTGTCTAATTTCACGTGCTCCTAGGGTTCCGCATGCAGAGGTCCCACACGCGGCATTTCAGACCCGATTTCCTAGTGCAGAATGGCTGGGTCGACACCTCAGCTAGCGGGGTCCCATGCAGACTCCGCGGCATAGAGCCTGAGCTGCAGCCAATGCAGCCCTCGAGAGCTCCATCCCCTCCCTCCCACTGATGCTGCCGGGGTCCCTACACAGCAGCCCAGCCCACAGCCCATGGGGTAGTGCACGCTCTCACCTCTCCATTCTGTTTTCAAAATAATGTTTCCTTTGTTTCTGAACCAAACTCAGTCTTGATCGGTTGGCTCCAATGACACGGGGCACGGGGACTCCTGTTGGGGTCCACTCTGGAGGATCAGTAACAGAAATTGAGAACATTGTAACTTCAATGAACAGATGTGTGAGCCAAACTGTAGTTAACATAGAGCAGTGTATAATGCTCGGGTAAAATAAGATGTTTCTAAGACTTACATTTGATATTTCCCTCACTTTCCTATAAGCAAGTTCCGTGAAGATGTCTGTCTTATTTGTCAGGTCAACATTAGAGAAATGAAGTGATTTATTTCCATGGATGTACATCGAATACTCTTGGCTGAAGCTTCAATCTTGTTTTGAATGCTTTTCCATTGAAAATGATACCTCTCTTTCAGCTCCCCCATTTCTGAGAAGAATAAAATCTTATAATTTATTATTACCAAAGGGGAAAGGTAGGAGAAGGGATAAATTAACAGTTTGGGATTAACACATACACACTGCTATGTATAAAATAGATCATCAACAAGGAACTACTGTATAGCACAGGGAACTACACTGAATATTTTGCAATAACCTATAAGGGGAAATAATCTGAAAAAGAATAGATATTTTTATTGACATCATCTATCAATGACAGATAAAATGTAACCTAAGCAAGGCCGATGGTGAGCGCTTCTGACCCTGAAGATTTCAGTCATCTAAAGTTTGGGCTCTGCCTATTTCCCAAGGCCCTTAAAGGACATACGTGTAGCCGTAGCTTAAAAATTCCCCAGTTTGGGGTTCGGGGAGGCACTGATTTGGAAAAATCCCTGGTGTTCTCCTTACATGCACGGGACCCTTCCTACAGCTAAAACATGCCTGTCACACCTAGAGGATGGTACACCATTTGATCGGAAAGAGTTTGGAAAAGGCACCTCATCTCCTCATCGCCTGGTGCTCGGGTTCAACCCTCCAGCATCTTTCCTAACAATCTCCTCACTTGGGGATATCAGCACCGTCAACATCCTGTTGCACACAGTTTGGAATTTGTCCAGAGGATGAAGCGGAAGGATGAGAAAAATTTAGAGACAAGTCTTAGGTGTTCGGACAGGCACATGCCACTCTAATTTCCAATCCAGAAGACAAATTCATCAAAGGCTAGAATTGCCCACGGAAACAGAATAGGGCTAGAGGAAATCCCGCTGTTTTGTGTCCAGTTTCCCAAAACACAAGTTGAAAACTGGAACTCAGGGGCACTAAAATTCATGAAACTGCAGAGTTGAAAATATCTATCGTCGAAAAATGTCTTGAGGTAAGTCACAGAAAAGGACTTGTAAGCAAGGGAGAGTGGCAGGAAACAGATTTGAAGAGGTAGAAAGGACTCCCCATTAAAGCACAAGAAAAGGGGCTGAACATCGCCAATGATGCAGTTGGCCAAAAAGGGTGTATGCATTTTTTCTGAATATATTCAAGTAAAGGCCATACACACTTTTTATCCAACCAAACAGGTGGGCACTGGAAATCAATATCACTAAATGTATCACTTCACATCAGTCAGAAGGGCCATCCACATAAAGTGTAAACACCAGAAATGCAGGACAGGGCGAGGAGAAAAGGGAGCCATGTGAGGCTGATAGTGGAAATGTAATTTGCCAACGGCCACTCTGGAGAAGTGTATTGTGTTTGCTAAAACATCTAAAAAATGAGCTACAGAGCATAGGGCACTTGCACTCATGGGCGTGTACCTTGGGAAAAACAAAAATCGACAGAAAACAGGCACCCGAACGTTTACCACCTCTCTGTTAAAAAGGGCCTCAACTTGGATATAACCTAAATGTCCCAGGAAGGATAAAATGGATAAAAGAGATGGGGTACTTATGTAGAGTGGAATATTACTCATCCAGAAATCAATGAAATAAGGCCAGTTGTAACAACTCTGGAGGAGTTACATACGATCATTCTAAGTGACATATGTCAGAAAGAAAAAGACACATATCATAAGATGTCACTTAAAGGTGGAATCAAAAATGGCTACACATGAAATAAATTACAAAACAGAAACATAGTCAAATATGTAGAAAATAGACATAAGGCTGCTAAATGGGAAAGGTGGGGAATGGTGAGGTATTATCCAGGAGGTTGAAATTAGCAAAGATACCATTCCAAGTACCAAATTGAATAACTGACAAGGCCTACACGGTACCTCAAAGAACTGCACTCAGCCCACTCAAGTCACTGGAAAATAATACATATGACTGGTAAGCATCTGAAAAAGAAGTTATTGTTGTCTCACAGTACATGAATCAAGTGGATGTACAGCAGCAAAAAACAGAGCTTTGAAAATCAGCTGTAACCAATATAAAAATAAATGTAAAACTATTTATAAAAACAGTGAGACAGACAAAAATTCTTACAACTTTTGTTGAAGGGCTACGATGTAACATGGATTGAACACATGTAGACCCACAGCAGGATGATTATATAAGGCTGGAAGCTATGCACGCTAAGAGATGTTAGAGAGGCTGGGTGAGGAAATGCAGACCTTTTAAAGTAATACTGCCTGGTACCCATTCCATGGGTCCCAAATCTGCAGGTTCAAGGGAATCTTCTGACAGTGAAAACATGCCTGGGAAACCGAGATGAATGTACACCGTGTGCTCAGGAAAGGTGTGTGTCTAAAATGCACCTCATTTTTGATCTCCTGGTGCTGGGGTTCACCATTCCAGCCACATTACTAACAATCTCCCCACTTGGAGAATCAGCACCTTTAACCTCCTGTTTCACACAGTTTGCAATTTGTGCAGAGGATAAATGGGAAGAGGGGGAACCAATGAGATATTAGCTGTAGGACATTTGACAGGCACATGTCACTCTAATTTCCCATTAGGAAGAAGAATTAACCAAAGGCTCAGCCTGCCTCCCCAGAACCAGAATAGGGCCAGAAGTAATCCAATGGTTTGGCAGCCAGCTCACAAAAAAAGCGAGTTGCAAAATGGAGCTCAGGAGCAGACAATTCAAAGACCTGCAAAGATATAAATGATAACCAACGTCCAAAAATATATTAAGGTAAGGCAACGAAGAGGATCTGAATGAGAGGCAGAATTGCAGGAAACAGATTTCAAAAGGTAGATTGTACTCACATTTAAAGCATATGAAAAGCAGCAGAATTTCTAAAATGATGCAGTTGGGCAAAAGGGTGTATGCGTTTTTTTCGTGAATATCTTCAGGAAAAAAACACATGCAGAGTTTTTGGCCAACCAAGCAAGAGGGAAATGCAAATCCGCACAACAAATAAGTCTCAATTTCCACTGCTCAGAAAGGCCATCCAAAAAATGTGTACAAACCAGAAATGCAGGAGAGGCCATGGAAAACAGGGAGCCTAGTCACGCTGATGGGTGGGGTATAAATATCCAAGAGCCACTCTGAAGAAGTGTATGCTGTTTTTAAAACATCTAAAATACAAAGCCCCGGAGCAAGGGGACTTCAACTCATGGACATATAACTTGGGAAGACTAAATGTCAATAAGACACAGGCACCCCAAAGTTTAGGGCTGCTCTGCATACAAGAACCTCAACTTTGGTACACCTAAAATATCACAGGAAAAAGAGAAATGTATAAAGGACTTGTGGTAATTTTGTACAACGGAATATCACTCAGACGTGAAATCAATGTATATAAGGCCAGTAGCAGCATAATGAGTGGATTTAGGTATGATGATTTTAAGGGAAATTAGTCACACAGAAAAAGAATCTTATCATAAGATATCACTTATAGAGGGAATGTCAATATCACAACACAGGAACTGAATTAGGAAAGAGAACAGAGTCTCACATTTAGCAAAAATCTCTTATGCCTGCTTCAGGGGAAAGGAGAGGTGGGGTGATGCATAAAACCAGAGTTTGATATTAGCACAGGTACCATTCCATAAACCAAATACAGAATAGACAAGACCTACACCTTCCTCAGTGAACGGGACTCAACACCCCTATGCCCCACAGAGGAATATATCTGACTACTAAGAATCTTAAAACCTATGTATTGATATGTCTCCGTAAGGGAATCAATTGTGTCTAGACTGGCATAAACACGTCAGTGAAAATCAGCTCAACCCCATTATAAAAATGAATTTCAAAAAAAACCCCCAAAAACAGCGAAATTCTTACACAATTCCTTCAGGGGTTCTGATGAAACCTGGAATGACCCTATCTGCAAAGACAGCTGGATGAGACATAAGGCTGGACACTTGGGACTGAGAGGACTGGTGAGATTGGGAGAGAAAATGCAGACCTTTTAAAGTAGTAATGCATGCCACCACTCCATGTGTCCCAAATCTCCAGGTAGAAGGGAATATCACTACAATTATAACATGTATGGGAAACCTAGAAAATGGACACCCTGTGATGGCGAAAGGTTTCTAAAACTCTCCTAATTTTTCCTCTCCTTGTGCTCCACTTTGGCATTCCAACTGCTTTACTATCAATCTCCCAACTTAGGAGAGTCAGCCCCTATAACCTCCTGGTTCGCACAGTTTGCTAATTGTGCAGAGGATGAAAGGGAAGAGGGAGAACCAATCAGAGAGTAGATGTAGGCATTTGGACGGGCACATGTCACTCTAATTTCCCGGCAGGAAGAAGAATTAACCAAAGCCTCAGCCACCCACAGGGAACCAATATAGACACCCCTGGAACCAGTATAGGTCCTGAAGCAAAATTGTGGATTTGCGGCCAGCTCACAAAGATGGGATTTGAACATTGGAGCTCAGGGGCACAGCAATTCACAAACCTGCAGACTTATAAATGACTACTCTCTTCCAAAAATCTTTTGAGGGAAGGCAATGAAGCGGCCTTGAAAATGAGGCAGAATTGCACAACACATATTTCAAGAGGTAAATTGGAATCGCCTTTAAAGCACAGGAAAAGCATCCCAACTTGGACAGAGATGCACTTGGCCAAAAAGGGCGTATGCCTTTTCTCCTGAATATATTCAGAAGAAAACGCATACACCCTTTTTGGCCAATCAAGCAAGCGCGCAATACAAATCCACACTACAAAGAATTGTCACTTACCACCGGTCAAAAGGGACATCCGAATATCTGTAAAAACCAGATAGGCAAGAGAGAGATGGCAAGGGCATGAAGCAATGTGATCCCAATGGTCATGGAGGATTGTGATGACAAGCGCATGGAGAATTGTGATGAGAAGATTATGTACCATTTTGTTGACAAAGGCAAGGAGCATTATGATGACAAGGTTCATGGAGCACTGTGATGACAAGCATCACGGAGCATAGTGATTACAGGGGTCATGGAGCATTGGGATGACAAGAGCATGGATCATTGTGATGACAATGGTCATGGAGCATTTTAATGACAAGAGTCCCGGATCATTGTGTTGTCAGGGTTCATGGAGCATTGTGATGACTGTGGTCATGGAGCATTGTGATGACAGGGGTCATGGCGCATTGTGATGAGAAGGTCATGGAGCATTGGGCTGAAAATGTCCATGGAGTACTGGGATGACAGGGGTCATGGAGCATTGTGATGACAAGGTACTGGAGCACTGTGATGAGAAGACCATGGAGCCTTGTGATGACAAGTCTCATGGAGCATTCTGATGAAAAGTGCCATGGAGCATTGTGATTACAGGGGTCTTGGAGCATTGTGTTGACAAGGGCATGGAGCATTGGGATGAGAAGGCTATGGAGCGTTCTGATGACATGCATCATGGAGCTTTGTGATGACAAGGGCATGGAGCATTGTGATTACAGTGGTCTTGGAGCACTGTGATGAAAAGGGCATGGATCATTGTGATGAAAAAGGCATGGAGCCTTGTCATGGCAGTGTTCAAGGAGCAAACTGACAACAAGTGTCAGGGAGCATTGTGATGACAAGGGTATTCAATATTGTGATGACAAAGGTCATGGAGCATTGTGATGAGAAGACGATGGATAATTGTGATGACGAGCGTCATGGGACGTTGTGATGATAAGTGTTATGGAACATATTGATCACAAGGATTTGGAGCATTGTGATGACAGAGGTCATGGAGCATTTTGGTTTCATTGTGATGACAATAGCCTGAAGCATTATGATGATGGGCATGGTGCATTGTGATGACAGTGTTCATGGAGCATTGAGATGAAAAGGGGCTTGGAGCATTGCGATTACAGGAGTCTTGGAGCATTGTGATGACAAAGGCATGGAACATCGTGAATGAGAAGGCCATGGAGCATTCTGTTGACATGTGTCATGGAGCTTTGTGATGACAAGGGCATGGAGCATTGTGATTACAGGGGTCTTGGAGCATTGTGATGACAAGGGTCATGGAGCCTTGTGATGACAAGGCTGTGGAACATTGTGATGGCGGGGGTCATGGAGCATTGTTATGACAGGGGTAATGGAGCATTGTGATGACAAGGGCATGGAGCATTGGTCTGAAAAGTTTCATGGATTATTGTGATGAGTGGGGGCAAGGAGCATTGTGATGACAAGCGCATGGAGCATTGTGATAAGAATGGCATCGAGCATTGTGATGAAAAGCATCATGGAGCCTGTGATGACAAGGGAATGGAACAATGTGATGAGAGGGTTCATGGAGCATTGTGATGACAATGGCATGCAGCATTGTGATGACAAGGGTCATTGAGTTTTGTGATGACAAAGGTCATGGAGCATTTTGATGACAAGGGTGTGGTGCATTCTGTTGTGAAGTGCAGGGAGCATTTTGATGACAGGGGTTATGGAACATTGTGATGTCAGGGGAATGGAGCATTGTGATGATAAAGGCATGTAGCATTGTTGTGACAAGGGTCATGGAATATTGTGATGACAGGGGTGAAGGAGTATTGTGTTGACTAGTGATGGAACATTGTGATATCAGTGGTGAGAGAGCATTTTGATGAGAAGTGCATGGAGCAGTGTGATGAAAATGTTTATGGAGCATTGTGATGACAAAGATGTGGAGCATTGTGATGACAAGCGCATGGCACATAGTGATGCCATGGGTCATGGAGTATTGTGCTAACAAAGGGATTGAGCATTGGGAGGACAAGGGTCACCGAGCATTGTGATGAAATATTCATGGAGCGCTGTGGTGACAAAGGTCACAGAGCCTTGTGATGACGAGGGCATGGACCATTGTGATGACAAAGGTCATGAAGCATTGTGATGACTGGAGTCACGGAGCATTGTGATGACAGTGGTCATAGAGCATTGTGATGAAAGGGCATGGAGCATTGTGAAGACAGGGGCATGTTGCATTGGTTTGACAAGTTTCAGGGATTATTGTGATGACAGTGGGCATGGCGCATTGTGATGACAAGGGCATGGAGCATTGTGATGAGAAGGTCATGGAGTATTGTGAAGAAGGGTGTCAGGGAGCATTGTGATGACATATGTCATGGTCCATTGCGATGACAATGGAATGGAGCATTGTGATGCCAAGTGTCATGGAGGATTGTGATGACAAAGGTAATGGAGCATTTTGATGACAAGCGCTTGGAGCATTGTGATGACAAGGGTCATGGAGCATTGTGATAACAAGGGCCATTGAGAATTTTGATGACATGTTCATGAAGCATTGTGATGACAATCACATGGAGCTTGCTGTGACAGGGATCATGGAGCATTGCGATGACAAGTGCATAGAGAATTGTGATGACAAAGCATGTAACACTGTGATGAAAAGCATCATGGAGCACAGTGATGCCAAGAACGTGGAGAATTGTGATGAGAGGGGACATGGAGCATTGTGATGACCGGGGCATGGAGTATTGTGATGGGAAGACCGTGGAGCATTGTGATGAGAAGACCATGGATAATTGTGATGATGAGCGTCATGGAGCACTGTAATGACAAGGGGTATGGAGCATTGTGATAACAGGGGACATGGAGCATTGTGATGACAAGGTTCATGGAGCATTCTGATGACAAGCTTGTGGAGTATTTTGATGACAATGACATGGAGCATTTTGATGAAAATGGTATGGGGCATTGTGATGAAAAAGACATGGAGCCTTTTCATGACAGTTTTCAGGGAGCATTCTGACGACAAGTGTCAGGGAGCATTGTGATGACAAAGGTCATGGAGAATTGTGATGACAAGGGCATGGAGTATTGTGATGACAAGCACATGGAGCTTGCTATGACGGGGTCATGGAGCATTGCGATGACAAGTGCATAGAGAATTGTGATGACAAAGCATGTAACACTGTGATGAGAAGTGTCATGGAGCATAGTGATGCCAAGATCGTGGAGAATTGTGATGACAGGGGACATGGAGCATTGTGATGACCAGGGCATGGAGCATTGCGATGGCAAGATCGTGGAGCATTGTGATGAGAAGACCATGGATAATTGTGATGACGAGGGTCATGGAGCACTGTAATGACAAGGGGTATAGACCATTGTGATGACAGTGGTCATGGAACATTGTGATGACCGGGGACATGGAGCATTGTGATGCCCAAGGCATGGAGCACTGTGATGGCAAGACCGTGGAGCATTGTGATGAGAAGACCATGGATAATTGTGATGAGGAGCGTCATGGAGCACTGTAATGACAAGTGGTATGGAGCCTTGAGATGACAGGGGTCATGGAGCATTGTTATGACAGTGGTCATGGAGCATTGTGATGACAAGGGTCATGGAGCATTTTGATGACAAGGGCGTGGAGCATTGTGATGAGAAGACCATGGACAATTGTGATTACGAGTGTCATGGAGCACTGTAATGACAAGCAGTATGGAGCATTGTGATGACAGGGGTCATGGAGCATTGTGAAGACTGGGGACATGGAGCACTGTGATGACCAGGGCATGGAGCATTGTGATGGCAAGACCGTGGAGCACTGTGATGAGAAGACCATGGATAATTGTGATGACGAGCGTCATGGAGCACTGTAATGACAAGGGGTATGGAGCATTGTGATGACAGGGGTCATGGAGCATTGTGATGACTGGGGACATGCAGCATTGTGATGACTGGGGACATGGAGCATTGTGATGACCAGGGCATAGAGCCTTGTGATGGCAAGATCGTGGAGCACTGTGATGAGAAGATCATGGATAATTGTGATGACGAGTGTCATGGAGCACTGTAATGACAAGGGGTATAGAGCATTGTGATGACAGTGGTCATGGAGCATTGTGATGACCGGGGACATGGAGCATTGTGATGCCCAAGGCATGAAGCACTGTGATGGCAAGACCGTGGAGCATTGTGATGAGAAGACCATGGATAATTGTGATGAGGAGCGTCATGGAGCACTGTAATGTCAAGTGGTATGGAGCCTTGTGATGACAGGGGTCATGGAGCATTGTTATGACAGTGGTCATGGAGCATTGTGATGACAAGGGTCATGGAGCATTTTGATGACAAGGGCGTGGAGCATTGTGATGAGAAGACCATGGACAATTGTGATTACGAGTGTCATGGAGCACTGTAATGACAAGCAGTATGGAGCATTGTGATGACAGGGGTCATGGAGCATTGTGATGACTGGGGACATGGAGCATTGCGATGACCAGGGCATGGAGCATTGTGATGGCAAGACCGTGGAGCACTGTGATGAGAAGACCATGGATAATTGTGATGACGAACATCATGGAGCACTGTAATGACAAGGGGCATGGAGCATTGTGATGAAAGGTGTCATGGAGCATTGTGATGACAGGGCTCATGGATCATTGAGATGAAAAGTGTCACGGAGCATTCTGATGAAAAGCTTGTGGAGTATTGTGATGACAATGGCATGGAGGATTGTGATGAAAAGGGCATGGATCATTGTGATGAAAAAGGCATGGAGACTTGTCATGACAGGGTTCAATGAGCATACTGATGACAAGTATCAGGGAGCATTGTGATGACAAGTGTATTGAGAATTGTGATGACAAAGGTCATGGAGCATTGTGATGAGAAGTCCATGGATAATTGTGATGACCAGCGTCATGGGGCATTGTGATGACAAGTGTTATGGAACATTGTGATCACAAGGGTTTGGAGCATTGTGATGAGAGAGGTCATGGAGAATTTTGATTTCATTGTGATGACAATAGCATGAAGCATTATGATGATGGGCATGGTGCATTGTGATGACAGGGTTCATGGAGCATTGAGATGAAAAGAGGCATGGATCATTGTAATAACAAGGGTCTTGGAGCATTGTGATGACAAGGGCATGGAGTATTGTGATGAGAAGGCCATGGAGCATTCTGATGACATGCGTCAGGGAGCTTTGTGATGACATGGGCATGGAGCATTGTGATTACAGGGGTCTTGGAGCATTGTGATGACAAGGGCCATGGAGTCTTGTGATGACAAGGCCGTAGAACACTGTGATGGCAGGGGTCATGGAGCATTGTTATGACAGGTGTAATGGAGCATTGTGATGACAAGGGCATGGAGCATTGGTCTGAAAAGTTTCATGGATTATTGTGATGAGAGTGAGCATGGAGCATTGTGATGACAAGGGCATGGAACACAGTGATACATGTGTCATGGAGGATTGCAATGACAAGGGCATGGATCATTGTGATGACAAGCGTCATGGAGCTTTGTGATGACAACGGCATGGAGCAATGTGATGAGAGGTTTCATGGAGCTTTGTGATGACAATGGCATGCAGCATTGTGATTCCAAGGGTCATGGAGCTTTGTGATGACATAGGCCATGGAGCATTTTGATGGCAAGGGCGTGGTGCATTGTGATGAGAAGGGCAGGGAGCATTGTGATGACAGGGTCATGGAGCAATTGGATGAAAAGGGTCATGGAACATTTTGATGACAGTGTTTATGGAACATTGTGATGTTAGGGGTCATGGAGCATTGTGAAGAAAAGGGTCATGGAGCATTGTGATGATAAGAGCATGTAGCATTGTTGTGACAAGGGTCATGGAATATTGGGATGACAGGGTGGAGGGAGTATTGTGTTGACTAGTGATGGAACATTGTGATATCAGTGGTGAGAGAGCATTTTGATGAGAGGTGCATGGAGCATTGTGATGACAAGGCTGTGGAGCATTGTGATGAGAAACGCAGGGCACATTGTGATGACATGGGTCATGGAACATTGTGCTGACAAACGCATGGAGCATTGTGATGACAAGGTTTATGGAGCATTGTGATGACAACGATGTGGAGCATTGTGATGGAAAGCGCATGGCACATTTGATGCCATGTGTCATGGAGTAATGTGCTGACAAAGGCATGGAGCATTGTGATGACAAGGGTCACCGAGCATTGTGATGAAATGTTCATGGAGCGTTGTGGTCACAAAGGTCACAGAGCCTTGTGATGACGAGGGCATGGACCATTGTGATGACAAAGGTAATGAAGCATTGTGATAACTGGAGTCACGGAGCATTGTGATGACAGGGGTCATAGAGCATTGTGATGAAAGGGCATGGAGCATTGTGATGACAGGGTCATGGAGCATTTTTCTGACAAGTATCATGGATTATTGTGATGACAGTGGGCATGGCGCATTGTGATGACAAGGGCATGGAGCATTGTGATGAGAAGGTCATGGAGTATTGTGAAGAAGGGTGACAGGGAGCATTGTGATGACATATGTCATGGTCTATGGCAATGACAATGGAATGTAGCATTGTGATGGCAAGTGTCATGGAGGATTGTGATGACAAAGGTAATGGAGCATTTTAATGACAAGGGCTTGGAGCATTGTGATGACAAGTGTCATGGCGCATTGTGATAACAAGGGCCATTGAGAATTTTGATGACATGTTCATGAAGCATTGTGATGACAATCACATGGAGCTTGCTATGACAGGGGTCATGGAGCATTACGATGACAAGTGCATAGAGAATTGTGATGACAAAACATGTAACACTGTGATGAGAAGTATCATGTAGCATAGTGATGCCAAGAACGTGGAGAATTGTGATGACAGGGGACATGGAGCATTGTGATGACCAGGGCATGGAGCATTGTGATGGCAAGACCGTGGAGCATTGTGATGAGAAGACCATGGATAATTGTGATGACGAGCGTCATGGAGCACTGTAATGACAAGGGGTATGGAGCATTGTGATGACAGGGGTCATGGAGCATTCTGAAGACAATGATCAGGGAGCATTCTGATGACAAGCTTGTGGTGTATTGTGATGACAATGACATGGAGCGTTGTGATGAAAAGGGCATGGAGCATTCTTATGAAAAAGGCATGGAGCCTATTCATGACAGTGTTCATGGAGTATTGTGACGACAAGTGTCAGGGAGCATTGTGATGACAAGTGTATTGAGAATTGTGATGACAATGGTCATGGAGCATTGTGACGACAAGTGCATGGAGTATTGTCATGACAGTCATCATGGAGTGTTGTGATGACAAGTGTTATGGAACATTGTGATCACAAGGGGTTGGAGCATTGTGATGACAGAGGTCATGGACCATTTTGATTTCAAGGAGCATGGAGCATTGTGATGACAAGGGCATGGAGCAATGTGATCCCAAGGTTCATGGAGGATTGTGATGAAAATGGTAATGGAGTATTGTGATGACAAGCTCATGGAGCATTGTGATGACAAGGTCATGTAGGATTTTGATGACACAGGCATGGAGAATTGTGATGATAAGGGTCATGGAGCACTGTGATGATAAGCGTCACGGAGCATTGTGATTACAGGGGTAATGGAGCATTGGGATGACAAGGGCATGGATCATTGTGATGACAAGTGTCATGGAGCATTGGGCTGAAAATGTTCATGGAGCATTGTGATGACAAGGGAATGGAGCATTGTGATGACAAGAGTCCCGGATCATTGTGTTGTCAGGGGTCATGGAGTGTTGTGATGACAGTGGTCATGGAGGATTGTGATGATATGGGTCATGGAGCATTGTGATGAGAAGGTCATGAAGCATTGGGCTGAAAATGTTCATGGAGTATTGTGATGACAGGGGTCATGGAGCATTGTAATGAGAAGGGAATTGAGCACTGTGATGACAAGGTCCTGGAGCATTGTGATGGGAAGTCCATGGAGCCTTGTGATGACAATTCTCATGGAACATTCTGATGAAAAGGGGCATGGAGCATTGTGATTACAGGGGTCTTGGAGCATTGTGATGACAAGGGCATGGAGCATTGTGATGAGAAGGCCATGGAGCATTCTGATGACATGGGTCATGGAGCTTTGTCCTGACAAGGGCATTGAGCATTGTGATGAAAATGGCATGGATCATTGTTATGAAATAGGCATGGAGCCTTGTCATGACAGGGTTCAAGGAGCATACTGACGACAAGTGTCACGGAGCATTGTGATGACAAGTGTATTGAGCATTGTGATGACAAAGTTCATGGAGCATTGTGATGAGAAGACCATGGATAATTGTGATGATGAGCGTCATGGCGTGTTGTGATGATAAGTTTTATGGAACATTGTGATCACAAGGGTTTGGAGCATTGTGATGACAGAGGTCATGGAGCATTTTGATTTCATTGTGATGACAATAGCCTGAAGCATTATGGTGATGGGCATGGTGCATTGTGATGACAGCGTTCATGGAGCATTGAGATGAAAAGGGGCATGGAGCATTGTGATTACAGGGGTCTTGGAGCATTGTGATGACAAGGGCAAGGAACATTGTGATGAGAAGGCCATGGAGCATTCTGATGACATGCGTCATTGAGCTTTGTGATGACAAGGGCATGGAGCATTGTGATTACAGGGGTCTTGGAGCATTTTGATGACAAGGGTCATGGAGCCTTGTGATGACAATGGTGTGGAACATTGTGATGGCAGGTGTCATGGAGCATTGTTATGACAGGGGTAATGGAGCATTGTGATGAGAAGGGCATGGAGCATTGGTCTGAAAAGTTTCATGGATTTTTGTGATGAGAGTGGGCATGGAGCATTGTGATGACAAGGTCACGGAACACTGTGATCCATGGGCCATGGAGGATTGTAATGACAAGGGCATGGAGCATTGTGATGAGAAAGGCATCGAACATTGTTTTGACAAGCGTCATGGAGCTTTGTGATGACAAGGGCATGGAACAATGTGATGAGAGGGTTCATGGATCATTGTGATTCCAAGGGTTATGGAGCTTTGTGATGACAAAAGTCATGGAGCATTTTGATGTCAAGGGCGTGGTGCATTGTGATGAGAAGGGCAGGGAGCATTTTGATGACAGGGTCATGCAGCAATTTGATGAAAAGTGTAATGGAACATTTTGATGACAGGGGTTATAGAACATTGTGATGTCAGGGGTCATGGAGCTTTGGGATGAAAAGGGTCATGGAGCATTTTGATGACAGGGGTTATGGAACATTGTGATGTCAGGGGTCATGGAACATTGTGATGATAAGGGGATGTAGCATTGTGATGACAGGGGTCATGGAACATTGTGATTACAGGGGTGAGGGAGTATTGTGATGACTAGTGATGGAACATTGTGATATCTCTTTTGAGAGAGCATTTTGATGAGAAGTGCATGGAGCATTGTGATTACAAGGTTTATGGAACATTACGATGACAAGGTTGTGGACCGTTGTGATGAAAATCACGTGGCACATTGTGATGACAAGGGTCATGGAGCATTGTTCTGACAAAGGCATGGAGCATTGTGATGACAAGGGTCACGGAGCATTGTGATGAAAAGTTCATGGAGTATTGTGGTTACAAAGGTCACAGAGCCTTGTGATGATGTGGGCATGGACCACTGTGATGACAAATGTTATGAAGCATTGTGATGACTGGAGTCACAGAGCATTGTGATGACAGGGGTCATGGAGCATTGTGATGACAAGGTCATGGAGCATTGTGATGACAGGGGCATGGAGCTTTGGTCTGACAAGTTTAATAGATTATTGTGATGACAGTGGGCATGGGGCATTGTGATGACAAGGGCATGGGGCATTGTGATGAGAAGGTCATGGAGTATTGTGAAGACAGGTGTCAGGGAGCATTGTGATGACATATGTCATGGTCCATTGCAATGACAATGGCATGGAGCATTGTGATGCCAAATGTAATGGAGGATTGTGATGACAAATATAATGGAGCATTGTGATGACTAGGGCTTGGAGCATTATGATGACAAGGGCCATTGAAAATTTTCATGACAATGTCGTGAAGCATTGTGATGACAAGGTGCTGGAGCACTGTGATGAGAAAACCATGGAGCCTTGTGAGACAAGTCTCATGGAGCATACTGATGAAAAGGGGCATGGAGCATTGTGATTAGAGTGTCTTGGAAAATTGTGATGACAAGGGCATGGAGCATTGTGATGAGAAGGCCAAGGAGCAGTCTGATGACATGCGTCATTGAGCTTTGTGATGACAAGGGCATGGAGCATTGTAATTACAGGCGTCTTGGAGCATTGTGATGAAAAAGGCATGGATCATTGTGATGAAAAAGGCATGGAGCCTTGTCATGACAGAGATCAAGGAGCATACAGAGAACAAGTGTCAGGGAGCATTTTGATGACAAGTGTATTGAGCATTGTGATGACAAAGGTCATGGGGCATTGTGATGAGAAGACCATAGATAATTGTGATGACGAGCGTCATGGGGCATTGTGATGACAAGTGTTATGGAATATTGTGATCACAAGGGTTTGGAGCAGTGTTATGACAGAGGTCATGGAGCATTTTGATTTCATTGTGATGACAATAGCCTGAAGCATTATGATGATGGGCATGGTGCATTGTGATGACAGGGTTCATGGATCATTGAGATAAAAAGGGACATGGAGCATTGTGATTACAGGGGTCTTGGAGCATTGTGATGAGAAGGGTCATGGAGCCTTGTGATGACAACGCAATGGAGCATCGTGATGGCAGGGGTCATGGAGCATTGTTATCACAGGGGTAATGGAGCATTGTGATGGCAAGGACATGGAGCATTCTGATGACATGCATCATGGAGCTTTGTGATAACAAGGGCATGGAGCACTGTGATTACAGGTGTCTTGGAGCATTGTGATGACAAGGGTCATGGAGCCTTGTGATGACAAGGCCGTGGAACGTTGTGATGGCAGGGGTCATGGAGCATTGTTATGACAGGGTTAATGGAGCATTGTGATGACAAGAGCATGGAACATTTGTCTGAAAAGTTTCATGGATTATTGTGATGAGAGTGGGCATGGAGCATTGTGATGACAAGGGCACGGAACACAGTGATACATGGGTCATGGAGGATTGTAATGACAAGGGCATGCAGCATTGTGATGAGAAGGGCATCGAGCAGTGTGATGACAAGCACCATGGAGCTTTTTGATGACAATTGCATGGAACAATGTGATGAGAGGTTTCATGGAGTATTGTGATGACAATGGTATGGAGCATTTTGATGCCAAGGGTCATGGAGCTTTGTGATGACAAAGGTCATGGAGCATTTTGATGACAAGGGCGTGGTGCATTGTGATGAGAAGGGCAGGGAGCATTGTGATGACATTGTCATGGACCAATTTGATGAAAAGGGTCATGGAACATTTTGATGAGAGGCGTTATGTAACATTGTGATGTCAGGGGTCATGGAGCATTTTGATGAAAAAGGTCATGGAGCATTTTGATGACAGGGGTTATGGAACATTGTGATGTCAGGGATCATCGAACATTGTGATGATAAGTGCATGTAGCATTGTGATGACAGGAGTCGTGGAACATTGTGATGACAGGGTTGAGGGAGTATTGTGATGAATAGTGATGTAACATTGTGATATCAGTGGTGAGAGAGCATTTTGATTTGAAGTGCATGGAGCATTGTGATGACAAGGTTTATGGAGCATTCTGATGACAAGATTGTGGAGCACTGTGACGACAAGCGCATGGTGCATTGTGATGACATGGGTCATGGAGCATTGTGCTGACAAGCGCATGGAGCATTGTGATGACAAGGGTCAAAGAGCATTGTGATGAAAAGTTCATGAAGCATTGTGGTTAAAAAGGTCACAGAGACTGTTGATGACAAGGGCATGGACCATTGTGATGACAAAGGTCATGAAGCCTTGTGATGACTGGAGTCACGGAGCATTGTGATGACAGGGGTCATGGAGCATTGTGATAACAAGGGCATGGGGCATTATGATGACAAGGGCATGGAACATTGGTCTAATAAGTTTCATGGCTTATTGCGATGACAGTTGGAATGGCGCATTGTGATGACAAGGGCATGGAGCATTGTGATGACCAGGTCATTCATTATTGTGAAGACAGGTGTCAGGGAGCTTTGTGATGACATATGTAATGGCCCATTGTGATGACAATGCCATGGAGCATTGTGTTGCCAAGTGTCATGGAGGATTCTGATGACAAAGGTAATGGAGCATTGTGATGACAATGGCTTGGAGCATTGTGATGTCAAGGGTCAGGGAGCATTGTGCTGACAAGTGCATGGAAAATTGTGATGACAAGGGACATGGAGCATTCTGATGACAAGCTTGTGGAGTATTTTGATGACAATGGCATGGAGCATTGTGATGAAAACGGCATGGTGCATTTTGATGAAAAAGGCATGGAGCCTTTTTGTGACAGGGTTCAAGGAGCATTCTGACGACAAGTGTCAGGGAGCATTGTGATGACAAGTGTATCGAGAATTGTGATGACAAAGGTCATGGAGCATTGTGATGAAAAGGGCATGGAGTATTGTGATGACAGGCATCATGGAGCATTGTGATGACAAGTGTTATGGAACATTGTGATCACAAGGGTTTGGAGCATTGTGATGACAGAGGTCATGGATCATTTTGATTTCAAGGAGCATGGAGCATTGTGATGACAAGGGCATGGAGCAATGTGATCCCAAGGTTCATGGAGGATTGTGATGGCAATGGTAATGGAGTATTGTGATGACAAGTGCATAGAACATTGTAATGACAAGGTCATGTAGCATTTTGCTGACAAAGGCATGAAGCATTGTGATGACAGGTGTCATGGAGCACTGTGATGACAAGCGTCACGGAGCATTTTGATTACAGGGGTCATGGAGCATTGGGATGACAAGGGCATGCATCATTGTGATGACAAGTGTCTTGGAGCATTGGGCTGAAAATGTTCATGGAGTATTGTGATGACAGGGGTCATGGAGCATTGTGGTGACTAGGGAATGGAGCATTGTGATGACAAGAGTCCCGGATCATTGTGTTGTCAGTTGATATTGAGTGTTGTGATGACTGTGGTCATGGAGCATTGTGATGATATTGGTCATGGAGCATTGTGATGAGAAGGTCATGGAGCATTGGGCTGAAAATGTTCATGGAGTATTGTGATGACAGGGGTCATGGAGCATTGTGATGATAAGGGAATGTAGCATTTTGATGACAATGTCCTGGAGCATTGTGATGAGAAGACCATGGAGCCTTGTGATGACAAGTCTCATGGAGCATTCTGATGAAAAGGGGCATGGACCATTGTGATTACAGGGGTCTTGGAGCATTGTGATGACAAGGACATGGAGCATTGTGATGAGAAGGCCATGGAGCATTCTGATGACATGCATCATGGAGCTTTGTGATGACAAGGGCATGGAGCATTGTGATTACAGGGGTCTTGGAGCATTGTGATGAAAATGGCATGGATCATTGTGATGAAAAAGGCATGGAGCCTTGTCATGAAAGGGTTCAGGGAGCATACTGATGGCAAGAGTCAGGGAGCATTGTGATGACATGTGTATTGCGCATTGTGATGACAAATGTCATGGGGCATTGTGATGAGAAGTCCATGGATAATTGTGATGACTAACGTCATGTGGTATTGTGATGACAAGTGTTATGGAACATTGTGATCACAAGGGTTTGGAGCATTGTGATGACAGAGGTCATGGAGCATTTTGATTTCATTGTGATGACAAGAGCATGAAGCATTATGATGATGGGCATGGTGCATTGTGATGACAGGGTTCATGGAGCATTGTGATGAAAGGTGGCATGGAGCTTTGGTCTGACAAGTTTCATGGATTATTTTGATGACAGTGGGCATGGCACATTGTGATGACAAGGGCATGGAGCATTGTGATGACAAGGTCATGGAGTATTGTGAAGACAGGTGTCAGGGAGCATTGTGATGACATATGTCATGTTCCATTGTGATGACAATAGCACGGAGCATTGTGATGCCAAGTGTCATGGAGGATTGTTGTGACAAAGGTAAAGGAGCATTGTGATGATAAGCGCATGGAGCATTGAGATGACAAGGGCCATTGATAATTTTAATGTCCATGTCCTGAAACATTGTGATGACAAGCACATGGAGCTTCCTATGACAGGGTTCATGGAGCATTGTGATGACAAGTGCATGGAGTATTGTTATGACAAGAGCATATAACATTGTGATGAGAAGTGCCATGGAGCATTGTGATGACAAGGACGTGGAGAATTGTGAGGACAAGGGACACTGAGCTTTGAGATGACCAGGGCATGGAGCATTGTGGTGGCAAAACCGTGGAACATTGTGATGAGAAGACCAAGGGTAATTGTGATGACGAGCATCATGGAGCACTGTAATGACAAGGGGCATGAAGCATTGTGATGAGAGGTGTCAGGGAGAATTGTGATGACAGGGGTCATGGAGCATTGTGATGACAAGGGCATGGAGCATTGTGATGACAAGGGTACGGAACATTGTGATGAAAAGTGCCATTGAGAATTTTGATGATAAAGTCGTGAAGCATTGTGATGACAAACACTTGGAGCTTGCTATGACAGGGGTCATGGAACATTGCAATGACAAGTGCATGGAGAATTGTGATGAAACGAGCATGTAACTTTGTGATGAGAAGTGTCATGTAGCATTGTGATGACAAGTACGTGGAGAATTGTTATGACAAGGGACATGGAGCATTGTGATAACCAGGGAATGGAGCATTGTGATGACAGGGGTCATGGAGCATTATTATGACAAGGGCCATGGTGCATTCTGATATAAGATATCACCTATGAAGGGAATGTAAACCTGGCTACATATGAACTGAATTAGGAAAGAGAACAGAGTCTCAGATTTAGAAAACACTCTTATGCTTGCTTAAGGGGGAAGGAGAGGTGGGGAGACACACAAAACCAGAGTTTGATATTAACACAGGCACCGTTCCATAATCCAAATACAAAAGAGACAAGCCCGACTCCTTCCTCAGTGAATGGGACTCAACACCCCTATTCCCCACAGAGAAATATATCTGACTAGTAAGGATCCTAAAACCTATGTATTGATATGTCTCCATAAGGGAACCAAGTGTGTCTAGAATGACATAAACACGGCAGTGAGAATCAGCTCAAACCCACTATAAAAAGGAATTTCAAAACAAAACAAAGAAACAGTGAAATTCTTACACAACACCTTCAGGGGTTCTGATGAAACTTGGAATGACCCTATCTACAACAACAGCTGGATGTGGCATAAGGATGTTCACCTGGGACTGAGAGGATTGGTGAGATTGGGTGAGAAAATGCAGACGCTTTAAAGCAATAATGCCTGCCACTGATTCCATGGTTCCCAACTCTCCAGGTAGAAGGGAATATCACTACAGTTATAACATGTATGGGAAACCTAGAGAATGGACACCCTCTGATGGTGAAAGGTTTCTAAAACTCTACTAATTTTTTTCTCTCCATGTGGTCCAGCTTGACATTCCAACTGCTTTAATATCAATCTCCCAACTTGGAGAGTCAGCCCCTATAACCTCCTGGTTCGCACAGTTGGCACATTGTGCAGAAGATATAAGGGAAGAGGGAGAACCAATGAGAGAGTAGCTGTAGGCGTTTGGACCACCACATGTCACTCTAATTTCCCGTCACGAAGAAGAATTAACCAAACTCTCAGCCTGCTCCACCACCATAACTAGTATAGGTCCTGAAGCAAAATTGTGGGTTTGCGGTCAGCTCAGAAAAACACAAGTTGAAAAATGGTGTTCAGGGGCAGAGCAATTCTCTAACTTGCAGAGTTACACAGGACTACTCTCTTCCAAAAATCTGTTGAGGAAAAGCCATGAGGCGGACTTGAAAATGAGGGAGATTTGCACGAAACAGATTTCCGGAAGTATATTGGAATCGCCTTTAAACACAGGAAAAGCATCACAACTTCGACAATTATGGAATTGTCCATAAAGGGCACATGCGTTTTCTCCTGAATATATTCAGGAGAAAACGCATACACCCATTTTGGCCAACCAAGCAACCGCACAATGCAAATCTGCACTACAAAGAAGTATCACTTCCCACCAGTCAAAAGGGATATCCGTAAAATGTGTAAAAACCAGAAAGGCAAGAGGGGCTCTGGAGAACAGGGAGACTTGTTATGCTGATGGGTGGGATGTAGATTGCCAACAGCCACTCTGGAGGAGTGCACTGTGTTCCCTAAAAGAATTAAACAACAGAGCTTCACAACCTAAAGCAGTTGTAGTCATGGGAATATACCTTGGGAAAATTGAAAATCAATAAGACACAGCCAACCCAAAATATAGGGCAACACTGCTTACAAGAACCTCGACTTCGGGACACCTTAAATATCCCAGGAAAGACAAAAATAGTAAAGAAATTGTGGTACATACGTACGATGGAATATCCCTCAGCCATGAAATCAATGTCATAAGGCCAGTAGCAGCATAATGAGTGGATTCATGTACGATGATTCTAACTGAAATAAGTCACACAGAAAAAGAAACTTATCATAAGATATCACTTATGAAGGTCTTGTAAACATGGCTACACATGAAATGAATTAGGAAAGAGAAGAGTCTCACATGTAGAAAACACTCTTATGCCTGCTTAAGGGGGAATGAGAGGTGGGGTGATGCATAAAACCAGAGTTTGATATTAGCACAGGTACGGTTGCATAATCCAAATACATAATAGACAAGACCTACTCTTTCCTCACTGAACGGGGCTCAACACCCCTATTCCCTGCAGAGTAGTATATCTGACTAGTAAGAATCTTAAAACCTATGTATTGATATGTCTCCATAAGGTAACCAAGTGTGTCTAGAACAACATAAACACGGCAGTGAGAATCAGCTGAAACCCACTATAAAAATGAATTTCAAAACAAAACAAATAAACAGTGAAATTCTTACACAATACCTTCAGGGGTTCTGATGAAACTTAGAATGACCCTATCTACAACGACAGCTGGATGTGGCATAAGGCTGGTCAGGATTGGGACTGAGAGGATTGGTGAGATTGGGTGAGAAAATGCAGACCGTTTAAAGCAATAATACCTGGCACCCATTCCATGGTTCCCAACTCTCCAGGTAGAAGGGAATATCACTACAGTTATAACATGTATGGGAAACCTAGAGAATGGACACCATCTGATGGTGAAAGGTTTCTAAAACTCTACTAATTTTTTTCTCTCCTTGTGCACCAGTTTGACATTCCAACTGCTTTAGTATCAATCTCCCAAATTGGAGAGTCAGCACCTATAAACTCCTGGTTCGCACAGTTGGCACGTTGTGTAGAGGATATAAGGGAAGAGGGAGAAACAATTAGAGAGTAGCTGTAGGCATTTGGATGGCCAAATGTCACTCTTAATTCCCGTCACAAAGGAGAATTAAAAAACTCTGAGCCAGCCCCCCCAATGGAAACAGTATAGGTCCTGAAGCAAAATTGTGGATTGGCAGTCAGCTCACAAAAACGCGAGTTGAAAAATGGAGTTCAGGGGCACAGCAGTTCACTAACTTGCAGAGTTATAAAGGACTACTCTCTTCCAAAAATCTGTTGAGAGAAAGCCATGAGGCGGAATTGAAAATGAGGCAGAAGTGCACGAAACAGATTTCCAGAAGTACAATGGAATCGGCGTTAAACACAGGAAAAGCATCAAAATTTCGACAATTATGGAATGGTCCATAAATATATGAACATATTCAGGAGAAAACGCATGCGCCCGTTTTGGCCAACCAAGCAACCGCACAATGCAAATCTGCACTACAAAGAAGTATCACTTCCAACCGGTCAAAAGGGACATCCGTAAAATGTGTAAAAACCAGAAGAAAGGCAAGACAGGATCTGGAGAACAGGGAGCCTTGTTATGCAGATGGATGGGATGTAAATTGTCAACAGCCACTCTGGAAGAGTGCATTGTGTTCCCAAAAAGATGTAAACAACAGTGCTTCACAACCTAAGGCACTTCCAGTCACGGGAATATACCCTGGGAAAATTGAAAATCAATAAGACACAGCCACCCCAAAATTTATGGCAGCACTGCTTACAAGAACCTCGACATCGGGACACCTTATAAATCCCAGGAAAGACAAAAATGGTAAAGAAATTGTGGTACATACGTATGATGGAATAGACCTAAGCCATGAAGTCAATGTCATAAGGCCAGTAGCAGCATAATGACGGGATCCATGTACGATGATTCTAACTGAAAAAATCACACAGAAAAAGAAACTTATCATAAGATATCACTTATGAAGGGTATATAAACATGGCTACACATGGAATGAATTAGGAAAGGGAACAGAGTCTCATATTTAGAAAACACTCTTATGCATGCTTAAGAGGAATGCAGAGGTGGGATGATGAATAAAACCAGAGTTTGATATTAGCACAGGTACGGTTCCATAATCCAAATAAAGAATAGACAAGACCTACTACTTCCTCTTTGAACGGGACTCAAAACCCAATACTTCCCGCAGAGGAATATATCTTACTAGTAAGAATCTTAAAACCTATGTATTGATATGTCTCCGTAAGGGAATCAAGTGTGTCTAGACTGGCATAAACATGGCAGCGAGAATCATCTCAAACCCACTAGAAAAGGAAATTCAAAAACAAAACAAAAAAACTGGGAAATTCTTTACAATTCCTTCAGGGTCTCTGATGAAACTTGGATTGACCCTATCTACAACGACAGCTGGATGTGGCATAAGGCTGGACACATGGGAATGAGAGGATTGGTGAGATTGGGTGAGCAAATGCAGACCCTTTAAAACAATAATATGTGGTACCCATTCCTTGGGTCCCAACTCTCCAGGTTGAAGGAACTATTACTACAGCTATAACATGTACGGGAAACCTAGAGAACGGACACACTGTGAATACGAAAGGTTTCTAAAACTAAACGAATAGTCACTCTCCTTGTTCTCCGGTTTGACTTTCCAACTGCTTTATTATCAGTCTCCCAACTTGAAGAGACAGCCCCTTTAACCTCCTGGTTCGCACAGTTTGCCAATTTGGCAGAGGATGAAAGGGAAGATGGAGAACCAATGAGAGAGCAGCTGTTAGGCATTTAGACGGGCACATGTCACTCTAATTTACAGGCAGGAAGAAGAATTAACAAAAGTCTCAGCCACCAACCGGGAACCAGTATAGGTCCTGAACCAAAATTGTGGACTTGCGTTCAGCTCACAAAAAACGAGTTGAATAATGGAGCTCAGGGGCACAGCAATTCAAAAACTGGCAGAGTAATAAAGGACAACTATCGTCCAAAAATCTGTTGAGGGAAGGAAACGAGGTGGATTTGAAAGGCAGGCAGAATAGCAGGCAACAGATTTCAAGAGGTACGTTGGAATTGCCTTTAAAGCACAGGAAGAGGGACAAAACTTCTACAATAATGCACTTGGCCAAAAAGGGCGTATGCGTTTTCTCCTGAATATATTCAGGAGAAAACGCATACGCCCTTTTTGGCCAAGCAAGTAAGCGGGAGATGCAAATCTGCACTACAAAGAAGTATCACTTCCCAATGGTCAAAAGGGACAGCCACAAAATGTGTAAAATCCATAAAGGCAAGACAGGCCCTGGAGAACAGGGAGCCTTGTTATGCTGATGGGCGGGATGAAAATTGTCAACTGCCTCTCTGGAGGAATGCATTGTGTGGCCTAAAACAAGTAAACAACAGAGCTACAGAGCCAAGGGCACTTCCAGTCTAGGGAATAAACCTTGGGAAAACTGAAAATCAATAAGAAAGAGCACCCTCAAAATTTAGGGCTGCACTGCTTACAAGAACCTCAACTTGGGTACACATTAAATATCCCAGGAAATATAAAAATGGTTCAAAATATTGTGGTACTTACGTACGAGGGAATATCACTCAGCAATGAAATCAATGTCATAAGACCAGTAGCAGCAAATGAGTGGATTCAGGTACGATGATTCTAAGTGAAATAAGTCACACAGAAAAAGAAACTTATCATAAGATATCACTTATGAAGATCCTTTAAACATGGCTACACTTGAACTGAGTTAGGAAAGAGAACAGTGTCTCACATTTAGAAAACACTCTTATGCCTGCTTAAGTGGGAAGGAGAGGTGGGGTGATGCATAAAACCAGAGTTTGATATAAGCACAGGTACCGTTCCAAAAACCAACAATGGAATACACAAGACCTACACCTTCCTCAGTGAAAGGGACTCAAAACCCCATATTTCCTGCAGAGGAATATATCTGACTAGTAAGAATCTTAAAACCTATGTATTGATATGTCTCCGTAAGGGAAACAAGTGTGTCTAGACTGGCATAAACATGGCAGCGAGAATCAGCTCAAACCCACTATAAAAAGGAATTTCAAAAACAAAACAAAAAAACTGGGAAATTCTTTACAATTCCTTCAGGGTCTCTGATGAAACCTGGAATGACCCTATCTACAACGACAGCTGGATGTGGCATAAGGCTGGACACTTGGGACTGAGACGATTGGTGAGATTGGGTGAGCAAATGCCGACCCTTTAAAGCAATAATGCATGGCACCCATTCCATGGGTCCCAACTCTCCAGGTTGAAGGGAATATTTCTACAGTTATAACATGTACGGGAAAGCAAGAGAACGGACACACTGTGAATACGAAAGGTTTCTGAAACTCAACGAATAGTCCCTCTCCTGGTGCTCCAGTTTGACTTTCCATCTGCTTTACTATCAATCTCCCAACTTGGAGAGACACCCTCTTTAAACTCCTGGTTCACACAGGTTGCCAACTTGGCAGAGGATGAAAGGGAAGAGGGAGAACCAATGAGAGAGTAGCTGTTAGGCATTTGGACGGGCACATATAACTCTAATTTCCCGGCAGGAAGAAGAATTTACCAAAGTCTCAGCCACACCCCGGGAACCAGTATAGGTCCTGAACCAAAATTTTGGACTTGCGGTCAGCTCACAAAAAACGAGTTGAAAAATGGAGCTCAGGGGCACAGCAATTCACAAACTGGCCGAGTAATAAAGGACAACTATCGTCCAAAAATCTGTTGAGGGAAGGCAACGAGGTGGACTCGAAAGCGAGGCAGAATAGCAGGAAAAGATTTCAAGAGGTACGTTGGAATTGCCTTTAAAGCACAGGAAGAGGGGCACAACTTCGACAATGATGCACTTGGCGAAAATGGGCGTATGCGTTTTCTCCTGAATATATTCAGGAGAAAACGCATACGCCCTTTTTGGCCAAGCAAGCAAGCGGGCAATGCAAATCTGCACTACAAAGAAGTAGCACTTCCCACCGGTCAAAAGGGACATCCACAAAACTTGTAAAAACCAGAAAGGCAAGATAGGCCCTGGAGAACAGGGAGCCTTGTTATGCTGATGGGCGGGATGTAAATTGCAAACTGCCTCTCTGGAGGACTGCATTGTGTTCCCTAAAACATGTAAACAAAAGATCTACAGAGCCAAGGGCACTTCCAGTCTAGGGAATATACCTTGGGAAAACTGAAACTCAATAAGACAG
Organism: Hyperoodon ampullatus; assembly: GCF_949752795.1. Taxonomy (NCBI): domain Eukaryota; kingdom Metazoa; phylum Chordata; class Mammalia; order Artiodactyla; family Ziphiidae; genus Hyperoodon; species Hyperoodon ampullatus. The sequence continues at coordinate 536,012 of NW_027640363.1, forward strand.
AGCCGCCCCAAAATTTAGGGCTGCACTGCTTAAAAGAACCTCAACTTGGGTACACCTTAAATATCCCAGGAAATATAAAAATGGTTCCAAAAATTGTGGTACTTATGTACGATGGAATATCCCTCAGCCATGAAATCAATGTCATAAGACCAGTAGCAGCAAAATGGGTGGATTCAGGTACGATGATTCTAAGTGAAATATGTCACACAGAAAAAGAAACTTATCATAAGATATCACTCATGAAGATCCTGTAAACATGGCTACACTTGAACTGAGTTAGGAAAGAGAACAGTGTCTCACATTTAGAAAACACTCTTATGCCTGCTTAAGGGGGAAGGAGAGGTGGGGTGATGCATAAACCCAGAGTTTGATATAAACACAGGTACCGTTCCAAAAACCGACTATGGAATTGACAAGACCCACACCTTCCTCAGTGAAAGGGTCTCAAAACCCCTTGTTTCCTGCAGAGGAATATATCTGACTAGTAAGAATCTTAAAACCTATGTATTGATATGTCTCCGTAAGGGAATCAAGTGTGTCTAGACTGGCATAAACATGGCAGAGAGAATCAGCTCAAACCCACTATAAAAAGGAATTGCAAAAACAAAACAAAAAAACTGGGAAATTCTTTACAATTCCTTCAGGGTCTCTGATGAAACCTGGAATGACCCTATCTACAATGACAGCTGGATGTGGCATAAGGAGGGACACTTGGGACTGAGACGATTGGTGAGATTGGGTGAGCAAATGCAGACCCTTTAAAGCACAAATACCTTGCACCCATTCCATGGGTCCCAACTCTCCAGGTTGAAGGGAATATTACTACAGCTATAACATGTACGGGAAACCTAGAGAACGGACAAACTGTGAATACGAAAGGTTTCTAAAACTCAACGAATAGTCCCTCTCCTGGTGCTCCGGTTTGATTTTCCATCTGCTTTACTATCAACCTCCCAACTTGGAGAGACAGCCCCTTTAACCTCCTGGTTCTCACAGGTTTCCAATTTGGCAGAGGATGAAAGGGAAGAGGGAGAACCAATGAGAGAGTAGCTGTTAGGCATTTGGACGGGCACATATCACTCTAACTTCCCAGCAGGAAGAAGAATTAACCAAAGTCTCAGCCCTCCACCGGGAACCAGCCTAGGCCCTGAACCAAAATTTTGGAATTGGGGTCAGCTCACCGAAAACGAGATGAAAAATGGAGCTCAGGGGCACAGCAATTCACAAACTGGCAGAGTAATAAAGGACAACTATCGTCCAAAAATCTGTTGAGGGAAGGCAACGAGGCGGACTTGAAAGCGAGGCAGAATAGCAGGCAACAGATTTCAAGAGGTACGTTGGAATCGCCTTTAAAGCACAGGAAGAGGGGCACAACTTCGACAATGATGCACTTGGCCAAAAAGGGCGTATGCGTTTTCTCCTGAATATATTCGGGAGAAAACGCATACGCCCTTTTTGGCCAAGCAAGCAAGCGGGCAATGCAAATCTGCACTACAAAGAAGTATCACTTCCCACCGGTCAAAAGGGACATCCACAAAATGTGTAAAAACCAGAAAGGCAAGACAGGCCCTGGAAAACAGGGAGCCTTGTTATGCTGATGGTCGGGATGTAAATAGCCAACTGCCTCTCTGGAGGAGTGCATTGTGTTCCCTAAAACAAGTAAACAACAGAGCTACAGAGCCAAGGGCACTTCCAGTCTAGGGAATATACCTTGGGAAAACTGAAAATCAATAAGACAGAGACACCCCAAAATTTAGGGCTGCACTGCTTACAAGGACCTCAACTTGGGTACACCTTAAATATCCCAGGAAATATACAAATGGTTCAAAAAATTGTGGTACTTACGTACGATGGAATATCCCTCAGCCATGAAATCAATGTCATAAGACCAGTAGCAGCAAAATGGGTGGATTCAGGTACGATGATTCTTAGTGAAATAAGTCACACAGAAAAAGAAACTTATCATCGGATATCACTTATGAAGATACTGTAAACATGGCTACACTTGAATTGAGTTAGGAAAGAGAAGAGTGTCTCACATTTAGAAAACACTCTTATGCCTGCTTAAGGGGGAAGGAGAGGTGGGGTGATGCATAAAACCAGAGTTTGATATAAGCACAGGTACCGTTCCAAAAACCAACTATGGAATAGACAAGACCTACACCTTCCTCAGTGAAAGGGACTCAAAACACCATATTTCCCGCAGAGGAATACATCTGACTAGTAAGAATCTTAAAACCTATGTATTGATATGTCTCCATAAGGGAATCAAGTGTGTCTAGACTGGCATAAACATGGCAGCGAGAGTCAGCTCAAACCCACTATAAAAAGGAATTTCAAAAACAAAACATAAAAACTGGGAAATTCTTTACAATTCCTTCAGGGTCTCTGATGAAACCTGGAATCACCCTATCTACAACCCCAGCTTGATGTGGCATAAGGCTGAACACTTGGGACTGAGATGATTGGTGAGATTGGGTGAGCAAATGCAGACCCTTTAAAGCAATAATGCATGGCACCCATTCCATGGGTCCCAACTCTCCAGGTTGAAGGGAATATTACTACAGCTATAACATGTACGGGAAACCTAGAGAACAGACCCACTGTGAATACGAAAGGTTTCTAAAACTCAGTGAATAGTCCCTCTCCTGGTGCTCCGGTTTGACTTTCCATCTGCTTTACTATCAATCTCCCAACTTGGAGAGACAGCCCCTTTAAGCTCCTGGTTCGCACACGTTTCCCATTTGGCAGAGGATGAAAGGGAAGAGGGAGAACCAATGAGAGAGTAGCTGTTAGGCATTTGGACGGGCACATATCACACTAATTTCCCGGCAGTTAGAAGAATTAACCAAAGTGTCAGCCACCCACCGGGAACCCGTATAGGTCTTGTACCAAAATTTTGGACTTGCGGTCAGCTCACAAAAACGAGTTGAAAAATGGAGCTCAGGGGCACAGCAATTCACAAACTGGCAGAGTAATAAAGGACAAGTATCGTCCAAAAATCTGTTGAGGGAAGGCAACGAGGCGGACTTGAAAGTGAGGCAGAATAGCAGGATACAGATTTCAAGAGGTACGATGGAATCGCCTTTAAAGCACAGGAAGAGGGGCACAACTTCGACAATGATGCATTGGCCAAAAAGGTCGTATGCGTTTTCTCCTGAATATATTCAGGAGAAAACGCATACGACCTTTTTGGCCAAGCAAGCAAGCGGGCAATGCAAATCTGCACTACAAAGAAGTATCACTTCCCACCGGTCAAAAGGGACATCCTCAAAATATGTAAAAACCAGAAAGGCAAGACAGGCCCTGGAGAACAGGGAGCATTGTTATGCTGATGGACGGGATGTAAATTGCCAACTGCCTCTCTGGGGGAGTACATTGTGTTCCCTAAAACAAGTAGAGAACAGAGCTACAGAGCCAAGGGCACTTCCAGTGTACAGAATATACCTTGGGAAAACTGAAAATCAATAAGACAGAGCCACCCCAAAATTTAGGGCTGCACTGCTTACAAGGACCTCCACTTGGGTACACCTTAAATATCCCAGGAAATATAAAAATGGTTCAAAAAATTGTGGTACTTACGTACGATGTATTATCCCTCAGCCATGAAATCAATGTCATAAGACCAGTAGCAGCAAAATGGGTGGATTCAGGTACGATGATTGTAAGTGAAATAAGTCACACAGAAAAAGAAACTTATCATAAGATATCACTTATGAAGATCCTGTAAACATGGCTACACTTGAACTGAGATAGGAAAGAGAACAGTGTCTCACATTTAGAAAACACTCTTATGCCTGCTTAAGGGGGAAGGAGAGGTGGGGTGATGCATAAAACCAGAGTTTGATATAAGCACAGGTACCGTTCCAAAAACCAACTATGGAATAGACAAGACCTACACCTTCCTCAGTGAAAGGGACTCAAAACCCCATATTTCCCGCAGAGGAATATATCTGACTAGTAAGAATCATGAAACCTATGTATTGATATGTCTCCGTAAGGGAATCAAGTGTGTCTAGACTGGCATAAACATGGCAGCGAGAATCAACTCAAACCCACTATAAAAAGGAATTTCAAAAACAAAACATAAAAACTGGGAAATTCTTTACAATTCCTTCAGGGTATGTGATGAAACCTGGAATCACCCTATCTACAACCACAGCTGGATGTGGCATAAGGCTGGACACTTGGGACTGAGACGATTGGTGAGATTGGGTGAGCAAATGCAGACCAATTAAAGCAATAATGCATGGCACCCATTCCATGGGTCCCAACTCTCCAGGTTGAAGGGAATATTACTACAGTTATAACATGTACGGGAAACCTAGAGAACGGACACACTGTGAATATGAAAGGTTTCTAAAACTCAACGAATAGTCCCTCTCCTGGTGCTCCGGTTTGACTTTCCATCTGCTTTACTATCAATCTCCCAACTTGGAGAGACAGCCCCTTTAAGCTCCTGGTTCGCACATGTTTCCCATTTGGCAGAGGATGAAAGGGAAGAGGGAGAACCAATGAGAGAGTAGCTGTTAGGCATTTGGACGGGCACATATCACTCTAACTTCCCAGCAGGAAGAAGAATTAACAAAAGTCTCAGCCCCCCACCGGGAACCAACATAGTTCCTGAACCAAAATTTTGGACTTTCGGTCAGCTCACAAAAAACGAGTTGAAAAATGGAGCTCAGGGGCACAGCAATTCACAAACTGGCCGAGTAATAAAGGACAGCTATCGTCCAAAAATCTGTTGAGGGAAGGCAACGAGGCGGACTAGAATGTGAGGCAGAATAGCAGGATACAGATTTCAAGAGGTACGTTGGAATCGCCTTTAAAGCACAGGAAGAGGGGCACAACTTCGACAATCATGCATTGGCCCAATAGGGCGTATGCGTTTTCTCCTGAATATATTCAGGAGAAAACGCATACGCCCTTTTTGGCCAAGCAAGCAAGCGGGCAATGCAAATCTGCACTACAAAGAAGTATCACTTCCCACCAGTCAAAAGGGACATCCTCAAAATATGTAAAAACCAGAAAGGCAAGACAGGCCCTGGAGAACAGGGAGCCTTGTTATGCTGATGGACGGGATGTAAATTGCCAACTGCCTCTCTGGAGGAGTACATTGTGTTCCCTAAAACAAGTAGAGAACAGAGCTACAGAGCCAAGGGCACTTCCAGTGTACGGAATATACCTTGGGAAAACTGAAAATCAATAAGACAGAGCCACCCCAAAATTTAGGGCTGCACTGCTTACAAGGACCTCAACTTGGTTACACCTTAAATATCCCGGGAAATATAAAAATGGTTCAAAAAATTGTGGTACTTACATACGATGGATTATCCCTCAGCCATGAAATCAATGTCATAAGACCAGTAGCAGCAAAATGGGTGGATTCAGGTACGATGATTGTAAGTGAAATAAGTCACACAGAAAAAGAAACTTATCATAAGATATCACTTATGAAGATCCTTTAAACATGGCTACACTTGAACTGAGTTAGGAAAGAGAACAGTGTCTCACATTTAGAAAACACTCTTATGCCTGCTTAAGGCGGAAGGAGAGGTGGGGTGATTCATAAAACCAGAGTTTGATATAAGCACAGGTACCGTTCCAAAAACCAACTATGGAATAGACAAGACCTACACCTTCCTCAGTGAAAGGGACTCAAAACCCCATATTTCCCGCAGAGGAATATATCTGACTAGTAAGAATCTTAAAACCTATGTATTAATATGTCTCCGTAAGGGAATCAAGTGTGTCTAGACTGGCATAAACAGGGGAACTAGAATCAGCTCAAACCCACTATAAAAAGGAATTTCAAAAACAAAACATAAAAACTGGGAAATTCTTTACAATTCCTTCAGGGTCTCTGATGAAACCTGGAATCACCCTATCTACAACCCCAGCTGGATATCGCATAAGGCTGGACACTTGGGACTGAGATGATTGGTGAGATTGGGTGAGCAAATGCAGACCCTTTAAAGCAATAATGCATGGCACCCATTCCATGGGTCCCAACTCTCCAGGTTGAAGGGAATATTACTACAGCTATAACATGTACGGGAAACCTAGAGAACAGACCCACTGTGAATACGAAAGGTTTCTAAAACTCAGTGAATAGTCCCTCTCCTGGTGCTCCGGTTTGACTTTCCATCTGCTTTACTATCAATCTCCCAACTTGGAGAGACAGCCCTTTAAGCTCCTGGTTCGCACACGTTTCCCATTTGGCAGAGGATGAAAGGGAAGAGGGAGAACCAATGAGAGAGTAGCTGTTAGGCATTTGGATGGGCACATATCACACTAATTTCCCGGCAGTTAGAAGAATTAACCAAAGTGTCAGCCACCCACCGGGAACCCGTATAGGTCTTGTACCAAAATTTTGGACTTGCGGTCAGCTCACAAAAAACGAGTTGAAAAATGGAGCTCAGGGGCACAGCAATTCACAAACTGGCAGAGTAATAAAGGACAAGTATCGTCCAAAAATCTGTTGAGGGAAGGCAACGAGGCAGACTTGAAAGTGAGGCAGAATAGCAGGATACAGATTTCAAGAGGTACGTTGGAATCGCCTTTAAAGCACAGGAAGAGGGGCACAACTTCGACAATGATGCATTGGCCAAAAAGGGCGTATGCGTTTTCTCCTGAATATATTCAGGAGAAAACGCATACGCCCTTTTTGGCCAAGCAAGCAAGCGGGCAATGCAAATCTGCACTACAAAGAAGTATCACTTCCCACCGGTCAAAAGGGACATCCTCAAAATATGTAAAAACCAGAAAGGCAAGACAGGCCCTGGAGAACAGGGAGCATTGTTATGCTGATGGACGGGATGTAAATTGCCAACTGCCTCTCTGGGGGAGTACATTGTGTTCCCTAAAACAAGTAGAGAACAGAGCTACAGAGCCAAGGGCACTTCCAGTGTACGGAATATACCTTGGGAAAACTGAAAATCAATAAGACAGAGCCACCCCAAAATTTAGGGCTGCACTGCTTACAAGGACCTCCACTTGGGTACACCTTAAATATCCCAGGAAATATAAAAATGGTTCAAAAAATTGTGGTACTTACGTACGATGTATTATCCCTCAGCCATGAAATCAATGTCATAAGACCAGTAGCAGCAAAATGGGTGGATTCAGGTACGATGATTGTAAGTGAAATAAGTCACACAGAAAAAGAAACTTATCATAAGATATCACTTATGAAGATCCTGTAAACATGGCTACACTTGAACTGAGATAGGAAAGAGAACAGTGTCTCACATTTAGAAAACACTCTTATGCCTGCTTAAGGGGGAAGGAGAGGTGGGGTGATGCATAAAACCAGAGTTTGATATAAGCACAGGTACCGTTCCAAAAACCAACTATGGAATAGACAAGACCTACACCTTCCTCAGTGAAAGGGACTCAAAACCCCATATTTCCCGCAGAGGAATATATCTGACTAGTAAGAATCATGAAACCTATGTATTGATATGTCTCCGTAAGGGAATCAAGTGTGTCTAGACTGGCATAAACATAGCAGCGAGAATCAACTCAAACCCACTATAAAAAGGAATTTCAAAAACAAAACATAAAAACTGGGAAATTCTTTACAATTCCTTCAGGGTCTCTGATGAAACCTGGAATCACCCTATCTACAACCACAGCTGGATGTAGCATAAGGCTGGACACTTGGGACTGAGACGATTGGTGAGAATGGGTGAGCAAATGCAGACCCTTTAAAGCAATAATGCATGGCACCCATTCCATGGGTCCCAACTCTCCAGGTTGAAGGGAATATTACTACAGTTATAACATGTACGGGAAACCTAGAGAACGGACACACTGTGAATATGAAAGGTTTCTAAAACTCAACGAATAGTCCCTCTCCTGGTGCTCCGGTTTGACTTTCCATCTGCTTTACTATCAATCTCCCAACTTGGAGAGACAGCCCCTTTAAGCTCCTGGTTCGCACACGTTTCCCATTTGGCAGAGGATGAAAGGGAAGAGGGAGAACCAATGAGAGAGTAGCTGTTAGGCATTTGGACGGGCACATATCACTCTAACTTCCCAGCAGGAAGAAGAATTAACAAAAGTCTCAGCCCCCCACCGGGAACCAACATAGTTCCTGAACCAAAATTTTGGACTTTCGGTCAGCTCACAAAAAACGAGTTGAAAAATGGAGCTCAGGGGCACAGCAATTCACAAACTGGCCGAGTAATAAAGGACAGCTTTCGTCCAAAAATCTGTTGAGGGAAGGCAACGAGGCGGACTAGAAAGTGAGGCAGAATAGCAGGATACAGATTTCAAGAGGTACGTTGGAATCGCCTTTAAAGCACAGGAAGAGGGGCACAACTTCGACAATCATGCATTGGCCCAATAGGGCGTATGCGTTTTCTCCTGAATATATTCAGGAGAAAACGCATACGCCCTTTTTGGCCAAGCAAGCAAGCGGGCAATGCAAATCTGCACTACAAAGAAGTATCACTTCCCACCAGTCAAAAGGGACATCCTCAAAATATGTAAAAACCAGAAAGGCAAGACAGGCCCTGGAGAACAGGGAGCCTTGTTATGCTGATGGACGGGATGTAAATTGCCAACTGCCTCTCTGGAGGAGTACATTGTGTTCCCTAAAACAAGTAGAGAACAGAGCTACAGAGCCAAGGGCACTTCCAGTGTACGGAATATACCTTGGGAAAACTGAAAATCAATAAGACAGAGCCACCCCAAAATTTAGGGCTGCACTGCTTACAAGGACCTCAACTTGGTTACACCTTAAATATCCCGGGAAATATAAAAATGGTTCAAAAAATTGTGGTACTTACATACGATGGATTATCCCTCAGCCATGAAATCAATGTCATAAGACCAGTAGCAGCAAAATGGGTGGATTCAGGTACGATGATTGTAAGTGAAATAAGTCACACAGAAAAAGAAACTTATCATAAGATATCACTTATGAAGATCCTTTAAACATGGCTACACTTGAACTGAGTTAGGAAAGAGAACAGTGTCTCACATTTAGAAAACACTCTTATGCCTGCTTAAGGCGGAAGGAGAGGTGGGGTGATTCATAAAACCAGAGTTTGATATAAGCACAGGTACCGTTCCAAAAACCAACTATGGAATAGACAAGACCTACACCTTCCTCAGTGAAAGGGACTCAAAACCCCATATTTCCCGCAGAGGAATATATCTGACTAGTAAGAATCTTAAAACCTATGTATTAATATGTCTCCGTAAGGGAATCAAGTGTGTCTAGACTGGCATAAACAGGGGAACTAGAATCAGCTCAAACCCACTATAAAAAGGAATTTCAAAAACAAAACATAAAAACTGGGAAATTCTTTACAATTCCTTCAGGGTCTCTGATGAAACCTGGAATCACCCTATCTACAACCCCAGCTGGATATCGCATAAGGCTGGACACTTGGGACTGAGATGATTGGTGAGATTGGGTGAGCAAATGCAGACCCTTTAAAGCAATAATGCATGGCACCCATTCCATGGGTCCCAACTCTCCAGGTTGAAGGGAATATTACTACAGCTATAACATGTACGGGAAACCTAGAGAACAGACCCACTGTGAATACGAAAGGTTTCTAAAACTCAGTGAATAGTCCCTCTCCTGGTGCTCTGGTTTGACTTTCCATCTGCTTTACTATCAATCTCCCAACTTGGAGAGACAGCCCTTTAAGCTCCTGGTTCGCACACGTTTCCCATTTGGCAGAGGATGAAAGGGAAGAGGGAGAACCAATGAGAGAGTAGCTGTTAGGCATTTGGATGGGCACATATCACACTAATTTCCCGGCAGTTAGAAGAATTAACCAAAGTGTCAGCCACCCACCGGGAACCCGTATAGGTCTTGTACCAAAATTTTGGACTTGCGGTCAGCTCACAAAAAACGAGTTGAAAAATGGAGCTCAGGGGCACAGCAATTCACAAACTGGCAGAGTAATAAAGGACAAGTATCGTCCAAAAATCTGTTGAGGGAAGGCAACGAGGCAGACTTGAAAGTGAGGCAGAATAGCAGGATACAGATTTCAAGAGGTACGTTGGAATCGCCTTTAAAGCACAGGAAGAGGGGCACAACTTCGACAATGATGCATTGGCCAAAAAGGTCGTATGCGTTTTCTCCTGAATATATTGAGGAGAAAACGCATACGCCCTTTTTGGCCAAGCAAGCAAGCGGGCAATGCAAATCTGCACTACAAAGAAGTATCACTTCCCACCGGTCAAAAGGGACATCCTCAAAATATGTAAAAACCAGAAAGGAAAGACAGGCCCTGGAGAACAGGGAGCATTTTTATGCTGATGGACGGGATGTAAATTGCCAACTGCCTCTCTGGGGGAGTACATTGTGTTCCCTAAAACAAGTAGAGAACAGAGCTACAGAGCCAAGGGCACTTCCAGTGTACGGAATATACCTTGGGAAAACTGAAAATCAATAAGACAGAGCCACCCCAAAATTTAGCGCTGCACTGCTTACAAGGACCTCCACTTGGGTACACCTTAAATATCCCAGGAAATATAAAAATGGTTCCAAAAATTGTGGTACTTACGTACGATGTATTATCCCTCAGCCATGAAATCAATGTCATAAGACCAGTAGCAGCAAAATGGGTGGATTCAGGTACGATGATTGTAAGTGAAATAAGTCACACAGAAAAAGAAACTTATCATAAGATATCACTTATGAAGATCCTGTAAACATGGCTACACTTGAACTGAGATAGGAAAGAGAACAGTGTCTCACATTTAGAAAACACTCTTATGCCTGCTTAAGGGGGAAGGAGAGGTGGGGTGATGCATAAAACCAGAGTTTGATATAAGCACAGGTACCGTTCCAAAAACCAACTATGGAATAGACAAGACCTACACCTTCCTCAGTGAAAGGGACTCAAAACCCCATATTTCCCGCAGAGGAATATATCTGACTAGTAAGAATCATGAAACCTATGTATTGATATTTCTCCGTAAGGGAATCAAGTGTGTCTAGACTGGCATAAACATAGCAGCGAGAATCAACTCAAACCCACTATAAAAAGGAATTTCAAAAACAAAACATAAAAACTGGGAAATTCTTTACAATTCCTTCAGGGTATGTGATGAAACCTGGAATCACCCTATCTACAACCACAGCTGGATGTGGCATAAGGCTGGACACTTGGGACTGAGACGATTGGTGAGATTGGGTGAGCAAATGCAGACCCTTTAAAGCAATAATGCATGGCACCCATTCCATGGGTCCCAACTCTCCAGGTTGAAGGGAATATTACTACAGCTATAACATGTACGGGAAACCTAGAGAACAGACCCACTGTGAATACGAAAGGTTTCTAAAACTCAGTGAATAGTCCCTCTCCTGGTGCTCCGGTTTGACTTTCCATCTGCTTTACTATCAATCTCCCAACTTGGAGAGACAGCCCCTTTAAGCTCCTGGTTCGCACACGTTTCCCATTTGGCAGAGGATGAAAGGGAAGAGGGAGAACCAATGAGAGAGTAGCTGTTAGGCATTTGGACGGGCACATATCACTCTAACTTCCCAGCAGGAAGAAGAATTAACAAAAGTCTCAGCCCCCCACCGGGAACCAACATAGTTCCTGAACCAAAATTTTGGACTTTCGGTCAGCTCACAAAAAACGAGTTGAAAAATGGAGCTCAGGGGCACAGCAATTCACAAACTGGCCGAGTAATAAAGGACAGCTATCGTCCAAAAATCTGTTGAGGGAAGGCAACGAGGCGGACTTGAAAGTGAGGCAGAATAGCAGGATACAGATTTCAAGAGGTAAGTTGGAATCGCCTTTAAAGCACAGGAAGAGGGGCACAACTTCGACAATGATGCATTGGCCAAAAAGGGCGTATGCGTTTTCTCCTGAATATATTCAGGAGAAAACGCATACGCCCTTTTTGGCCAAGCAAGCAAGCGGGCAATGCAAATCTGCACTACAAAGAAGTATCACTTCCCACCAGTCAAAAGGGACATCCTCAAAATATGTAAAAACCAGAAAGGCAAGACAGGCCCTGGAGAACAGGGAGCCTTGTTATGCTGATGGACGGGATGTAAATTGCCAACTGCCTCTCTGGAGGAGTACATTGTGTTCCCTAAAACAAGTAGAGAACAGAGCTACAGAGCCAAGGGCACTTCCAGTGTACGGAATATACCTTGGGAAAACTGAAAATCAATAAGACAGAGCCACCCCAAAATTTAGGGCTGCACTGCTTACAAGGACCTCAACTTGGGTACACCTTAAATATCCCAGGAAATATAAAAATGGTTCAAAAAATTGTGGTACTTACATACGATGGATTATCCCTCAGCCATGAAATCAATGTCATAAGACCAGTAGCAGCAAAATGGGTGGATTCAGGTATGATGATTGTAAGTGAAATAAGTCACACAGAAAAATAAACTTATCATAAGATATCACTTATGAAGATCCTATAAACATGGCTACACTTGAACTGAGTTAGGAAAGAGAACAGGGTCTCACATTTAGAAAACACTCTTATGCCTGCTTAAGGCGGAAGGAGAGGTGGGGTGATTCATAAAACCAGAGTTTGATATAAGCACAGGTACCGTTCCAAAAACCAACTATGGAATAGACAAGACCTACACCTTCCTCAGTGAAAGGGACTCAAAACCCCATATTTCCCGCAGAGGAATATATCTGACTAGTAAGAATCTTAAAACCTATGTATTAATATGTCTCCGTAAGGGAATCAAGTGTGTCTAGACTGGCATAAACAGGGGAACTAGAATCAGCTCAAACCCACTATAAAAAGGAATTTCAAAAACAAAACATAAAAACTGGGAAATTCTTTACAATTCCTTCAGGGTCTCTGATGAAACCTGGAATCACCCTATCTACAACCCCAGCTGGATGTGGCATAAGGCTGGACACTTGGGACTGAGATGATTGGTGAGATTGGGTGAGCAAATGCAGACCCTTTAAAGCAATAATGCATGGCACCCATTCCATGGGTCCCAACTCTCCAGGTTGAAGGGAATATTACTACAGCTATAACATGTACGGGAAACCTAGAGAACAGACCCACTGTGAATACGAAAGGTTTCTAAAACTCAGTGAATAGTCCCTCTCCTGGTGCTCCGGTTTGACTTTCCATCTGCTTTACTATCAATCTCCCAACTTGGAGAGACAGCCCCTTTAAGCTCCTGGTTCGCACACGTTTCCCATTTGGCAGAGGATGAAAGGGAAGAGGGAGAACCAATGAGAGAGTAGCTGTTAGGCATTTGGACGGGCACATATCACACTAATTTCCCGGCAGTTAGAAGAATTAACCAAAGTGTCAGCCACCCACCGGGAACCCGTATAGGTCTTGTACCAAAATTTTGGACTTGCGGTCAGCTCACAAAAACGAGTTGAAAAATGGAGCTCAGGGGCACAGCAATTCACAAACTGGCAGAGTAATAAAGGACAAGTATCGTCCAAAAATCTGTTGAGGGAAGGCAACGAGGCGGACTTGAAAGTGAGGCAGAATAGCAGGATACAGATTTCAAGAGGTACGATGGAATCGCCTTTAAAGCACAGGAAGAGGGGCACAACTTCGACAATGATGCATTGGCCAAAAAGGTCGTATGCGTTTTCTCCTGAATATATTCAGGAGAAAACGCATACGACCTTTTTGGCCAAGCAAGCAAGCGGGCAATGCAAATCTGCACTACAAAGAAGTATCACTTCCCACCGGTCAAAAGGGACATCCTCAAAATATGTAAAAACCAGAAAGGCAAGACAGGCCCTGGAGAACAGGGAGCATTGTTATGCTGATGGACGGGATGTAAATTGCCAACTGCCTCTCTGGGGGAGTACATTGTGTTCCCTAAAACAAGTAGAGAACAGAGCTACAGAGCCAAGGGCACTTCCAGTGTACGGAATATACCTTGGGAAAACTGAAAATCAATAAGACAGAGCCACCCCAAAATTTAGGGCTGCACTGCTTACAAGGACCTCCACTTGGGTACACCTTAAATATCCCAGGAAATATAAAAATGGTTCAAAAAATTGTGGTACTTACGTACGATGTATTATCCCTCAGCCATGAAATCAATGTCATAAGACCAGTAGCAGCAAAATGGGTGGATTCAGGTACGATGATTGTAAGTGAAATAAGTCACACAGAAAAAGAAACTTATCATAAGATATCACTTATGAAGATCCTGTAAACATGGCTACACTTGAACTGAGATAGGAAAGAGAACAGTGTCTCACATTTAGAAAACACTCTTATGCCTGCTTAAGGGGGAAGGAGAGGTGGGGTGATGCATAAAACCAGAGTTTGATATAAGCACAGGTACCGTTCCAAAAACCAACTATGGAATAGACAAGACCTACACCTTCCTCAGTGAAAGGGACTCAAAACCCCATATTTCCCGCAGAGGAATATATCTGACTAGTAAGAATCATGAAACCTATGTATTGATATGTCTCCGTAAGGGAATCAAGTGTGTCTAGACTGGCATAAACATAGCAGCGAGAATCAACTCAAACCCACTATAAAAAGGAATTTCAAAAACAAAACATAAAAACTGGGAAATTCTTTACAATTCCTTCAGGGTCTCTGATGAAACCTGGAATCACCCTATCTACAACCACAGCTGGATGTAGCATAAGGCTGGACACTTGGGACTGAGACGATTGGTGAGAATGGGTGAGCAAATGCAGACCCTTTAAAGCAATAATGCATGGCACCCATTCCATGGGTCCCAACTCTCCAGGTTGAAGGGAATATTACTACAGTTATAACATGTACGGGAAACCTAGAGAACGGACACACTGTGAATATGAAAGGTTTCTAAAACTCAACGAATAGTCCCTCTCCTGGTGCTCCGGTTTGACTTTCCATCTGCTTTACTATCAATCTCCCAACTTGGAGAGACAGCCCCTTTAAGCTCCTGGTTCGCACACGTTTCCCATTTGGCAGAGGATGAAAGGGAAGAGGGAGAACCAATGAGAGAGTAGCTGTTAGGCATTTGGACGGGCACATATCACTCTAACTTCCCAGCAGGAAGAAGAATTAACAAAAGTCTCAGCCCCCCACCGGGAACCAACATAGTTCCTGAACCAAAATTTTGGACTTTCGGTCAGCTCACAAAAAACGAGTTGAAAAATGGAGCTCAGGGGCACAGCAATTCACAAACTGGCCGAGTAATAAAGGACAGCTTTCGTCCAAAAATCTGTTGAGGGAAGGCAACGAGGCGGACTAGAAAGTGAGGCAGAATAGCAGGATACAGATTTCAAGAGGTACGTTGGAATCGCCTTTAAAGCACAGGAAGAGGGGCACAACTTCGACAATCATGCATTGGCCCAATAGGGCGTATGCGTTTTCTCCTGAATATATTCAGGAGAAAACGCATACGCCCTTTTTGGCCAAGCAAGCAAGCGGGCAATGCAAATCTGCACTACAAAGAAGTATCACTTCCCACCAGTCAAAAGGGACATCCTCAAAATATGTAAAAACCAGAAAGGCAAGACAGGCCCTGGAGAACAGGGAGCCTTGTTATGCTGATGGACGGGATGTAAATTGCCAACTGCCTCTCTGGAGGAGTACATTGTGTTCCCTAAAACAAGTAGAGAACAGAGCTACAGAGCCAAGGGCACTTCCAGTGTACGGAATATACCTTGGGAAAACTGAAAATCAATAAGACAGAGCCACCCCAAAATTTAGGGCTGCACTGCTTACAAGGACCTCAACTTGGTTACACCTTAAATATCCCGGGAAATATAAAAATGGTTCAAAAAATTGTGGTACTTACATACGATGGATTATCCCTCAGCCATGAAATCAATGTCATAAGACCAGTAGCAGCAAAATGGGTGGATTCAGGTACGATGATTGTAAGTGAAATAAGTCACACAGAAAAAGAAACTTATCATAAGATATCACTTATGAAGATCCTTTAAACATGGCTACACTTGAACTGAGTTAGGAAAGAGAACAGTGTCTCACATTTAGAAAACACTCTTATGCCTGCTTAAGGCGGAAGGAGAGGTGGGGTGATTCATAAAACCAGAGTTTGATATAAGCACAGGTACCGTTCCAAAAACCAACTATGGAATAGACAAGACCTACACCTTCCTCAGTGAAAGGGACTCAAAACCCCATATTTCCCGCAGAGGAATATATCTGACTAGTAAGAATCTTAAAACCTATGTATTAATATGTCTCCGTAAGGGAATCAAGTGTGTCTAGACTGGCATAAACAGGGGAACTAGAATCAGCTCAAACCCACTATAAAAAGGAATTTCAAAAACAAAACATAAAAACTGGGAAATTCTTTACAATTCCTTCAGGGTCTCTGATGAAACCTGGAATCACCCTATCTACAACCCCAGCTGGATATCGCATAAGGCTGGACACTTGGGACTGAGATGATTGGTGAGATTGGGTGAGCAAATGCAGACCCTTTAAAGCAATAATGCATGGCACCCATTCCATGGGTCCCAACTCTCCAGGTTGAAGGGAATATTACTACAGCTATAACATGTACGGGAAACCTAGAGAACAGACCCACTGTGAATACGAAAGGTTTCTAAAACTCAGTGAATAGTCCCTCTCCTGGTGCTCCGGTTTGACTTTCCATCTGCTTTACTATCAATCTCCCAACTTGGAGAGACAGCCCTTTAAGCTCCTGGTTCGCACACGTTTCCCATTTGGCAGAGGATGAAAGGGAAGAGGGAGAACCAATGAGAGAGTAGCTGTTAGGCATTTGGATGGGCACATATCACACTAATTTCCCGGCAGTTAGAAGAATTAACCAAAGTGTCAGCCACCCACCGGGAACCCGTATAGGTCTTGTACCAAAATTTTGGACTTGCGGTCAGCTCACAAAAAACGAGTTGAAAAATGGAGCTCAGGGGCACAGCAATTCACAAACTGGCAGAGTAATAAAGGACAAGTATCGTCCAAAAATCTGTTGAGGGAAGGCAACGAGGCAGACTTGAAAGTGAGGCAGAATAGCAGGATACAGATTTCAAGAGGTACGTTGGAATCGCCTTTAAAGCACAGGAAGAGGGGCACAACTTCGACAATGATGCATTGGCCAAAAAGGTCGTATGCGTTTTCTCCTGAATATATTGAGGAGAAAACGCATACGCCCTTTTTGGCCAAGCAAGCAAGCGGGCAATGCAAATCTGCACTACAAAGAAGTATCACTTCCCACCGGTCAAAAGGGACATCCTCAAAATATGTAAAAACCAGAAAGGAAAGACAGGCCCTGGAGAACAGGGAGCATTTTTATGCTGATGGACGGGATGTAAATTGCCAACTGCCTCTCTGGGGGAGTACATTGTGTTCCCTAAAACAAGTAGAGAACAGAGCTACAGAGCCAAGGGCACTTCCAGTGTACGGAATATACCTTGGGAAAACTGAAAATCAATAAGACAGAGCCACCCCAAAATTTAGCGCTGCACTGCTTACAAGGACCTCAACTTGGGTACACCTTAAATATCCCAGGAAATATAAAAATGGTTCCAAAAATTGTGGTACTTACGTACGATGTATTATCCCTCAGCCATGAAATCAATGTCATAAGACCAGTAGCAGCAAAATGGGTGGATTCAGGTACGATGATTGTAAGTGAAATAAGTCACACAGAAAAAGAAACTTATCATAAGATATCACTTATGAAGATCCTGTAAACATGGCTACACTTGAACTGAGATAGGAAAGAGAACAGTGTCTCACATTTAGAAAACACTCTTATGCCTGCTTAAGGGGGAAGGAGAGGTGGGGTGATGCATAAAACCAGAGTTTGATATAAGCACAGGTACCGTTCCAAAAACCAACTATGGAATAGACAAGACCTACACCTTCCTCAGTGAAAGGGACTCAAAACCCCATATTTCCCGCAGAGGAATATATCTGACTAGTAAGAATCATGAAACCTATGTATTGATATTTCTCCGTAAGGGAATCAAGTGTGTCTAGACTGGCATAAACATAGCAGCGAGAATCAACTCAAACCCACTATAAAAAGGAATTTCAAAAACAAAACATAAAAACTGGGAAATTCTTTACAATTCCTTCAGGGTATGTGATGAAACCTGGAATCACCCTATCTACAACCACAGCTGGATGTGGCATAAGGCTGGACACTTGGGACTGAGACGATTGGTGAGATTGGGTGAGCAAATGCAGACCCTTTAAAGCAATAATGCATGGCACCCATTCCATGGGTCCCAACTCTCCAGGTTGAAGGGAATATTACTACAGCTATAACATGTACGGGAAACCTAGAGAACAGACCCACTGTGAATACGAAAGGTTTCTAAAACTCAGTGAATAGTCCCTCTCCTGGTGCTCCGGTTTGACTTTCCATCTGCTTTACTATCAATCTCCCAACTTGGAGAGACAGCCCCTTTAAGCTCCTGGTTCGCACACGTTTCCCATTTGGCAGAGGATGAAAGGGAAGAGGGAGAACCAATGAGAGAGTAGCTGTTAGGCATTTGGACGGGCACATATCACTCTAACTTCCCAGCAGGAAGAAGAATTAACAAAAGTCTCAGCCCCCCACCGGGAACCAACATAGTTCCTGAACCAAAATTTTGGACTTTCGGTCAGCTCACAAAAAACGAGTTGAAAAATGGAGCTCAGGGGCACAGCAATTCACAAACTGGCCGAGTAATAAAGGACAGCTATCGTCCAAAAATCTGTTGAGGGAAGGCAACGAGGCGGACTTGAAAGTGAGGCAGAATAGCAGGATACAGATTTCAAGAGGTAAGTTGGAATCGCCTTTAAAGCACAGGAAGAGGGGCACAACTTCGACAATGATGCATTGGCCAAAAAGGGCGTATGCGTTTTCTCCTGAATATATTCAGGAGAAAACGCATACGCCCTTTTTGGCCAAGCAAGCAAGCGGGCAATGCAAATCTGCACTACAAAGAAGTATCACTTCCCACCAGTCAAAAGGGACATCCTCAAAATATGTAAAAACCAGAAAGGCAAGACAGGCCCTGGAGAACAGGGAGCCTTGTTATGCTGATGGACGGGATGTAAATTGCCAACTGCCTCTCTGGAGGAGTACATTGTGTTCCCTAAAACAAGTAGAGAACAGAGCTACAGAGCCAAGGGCACTTCCAGTGTACGGAATATACCTTGGGAAAACTGAAAATCAATAAGACAGAGCCACCCCAAAATTTAGGGCTGCACTGCTTACAAGGACCTCAACTTGGGTACACCTTAAATATCCCAGGAAATATAAAAATGGTTCAAAAAATTGTGGTACTTACATACGATGGATTATCCCTCAGCCATGAAATCAATGTCATAAGACCAGTAGCAGCAAAATGGGTGGATTCAGGTATGATGATTGTAAGTGAAATAAGTCACACAGAAAAATAAACTTATCATAAGATATCACTTATGAAGATCCTATAAACATGGCTACACTTGAACTGAGTTAGGAAAGAGAACAGGGTCTCACATTTAGAAAACACTCTTATGCCTGCTTAAGGCGGAAGGAGAGGTGGGGTGATTCATAAAACCAGAGTTTGATATAAGCACAGGTACCGTTCCAAAAACCAACTATGGAATAGACAAGACCTACACCTTCCTCAGTGAAAGGGACTCAAAACCCCATATTTCCCGCAGAGGAATATATCTGACTAGTAAGAATCTTAAAACCTATGTATTAATATGTCTCCGTAAGGGAATCAAGTGTGTCTAGACTGGCATAAACAGGGGAACTAGAATCAGCTCAAACCCACTATAAAAAGGAATTTCAAAAACAAAACATAAAAACTGGGAAATTCTTTACAATTCCTTCAGGGTCTCTGATGAAACCTGGAATCACCCTATCTACAACCCCAGCTGGATGTGGCATAAGGCTGGACACTTGGGACTGAGATGATTGGTGAGATTGGGTGAGCAAATGCAGACCCTTTAAAGCAATAATGCATGGCACCCATTCCATGGGTCCCAACTCTCCAGGTTGAAGGGAATATTACTACAGCTATAACATGTACGGGAAACCTAGAGAACAGACCCACTGTGAATACGAAAGGTTTCTAAAACTCAGTGAATAGTCCCTCTCCTGGTGCTCCGGTTTGACTTTCCATCTGCTTTACTATCAATCTCCCAACTTGGAGAGACAGCCCCTTTAAGCTCCTGGTTCGCACACGTTTCCCATTTGGCAGAGGATGAAAGGGAAGAGGGAGAACCAATGAGAGAGTAGCTGTTAGGCATTTGGACGGGCACATATCACACTAATTTCCCGGCAGTTAGAAGAATTAACCAAAGTGTCAGCCACCCACCGGGAACCCGTATAGGTCTTGTACCAAAATTTTGGACTTGCGGTCAGCTCACAAAAACGAGTTGAAAAATGGAGCTCAGGGGCACAGCAATTCACAAACTGGCAGAGTAATAAAGGACAAGTATCGTCCAAAAATCTGTTGAGGGAAGGCAACGAGGCGGACTTGAAAGTGAGGCAGAATAGCAGGATACAGATTTCAAGAGGTACGATGGAATCGCCTTTAAAGCACAGGAAGAGGGGCACAACTTCGACAATGATGCATTGGCCAAAAAGGTCGTATGCGTTTTCTCCTGAATATATTCAGGAGAAAACGCATACGACCTTTTTGGCCAAGCAAGCAAGCGGGCAATGCAAATCTGCACTACAAAGAAGTATCACTTCCCACCGGTCAAAAGGGACATCCTCAAAATATGTAAAAACCAGAAAGGGCAAGACAGGCCCTGGAGAACAGGGAGCATTGTTATGCTGATGGACGGGATGTAAATTGCCAACTGCCTCTCTGGGGGAGTACATTGTGTTCCCTAAAACAAGTAGAGAACAGAGCTACAGAGCCAAGGGCACTTCCAGTGTACGGAATATACCTTGGAAAACTGAAAATCAATAAGACAGAGCCACCCCAAAATTTAGGGCTGCACTGCTTACAAGGACCTCCACTTGGGTACACCTTAAATATCCCAGGAAATATAAAAATGGTTCAAAAAATTGTGGTACTTACGTACGATGTATTATCCCTCAGCCATGAAATCAATGTCATAAGACCAGTAGCAGCAAAATGGGTGGATTCAGGTACGATGATTGTAAGTGAAATAAGTCACACAGAAAAAGAAACTTATCATAAGATATCACTTATGAAGATCCTGTAAACATGGCTACACTTGAACTGAGATAGGAAAGAGAACAGTGTCTCACATTTAGAAAACACTCTTATGCCTGCTTAAGGGGGAAGGAGAGGTGGGGTGATGCATAAAACCAGAGTTTGATATAAGCACAGGTACCGTTCCAAAAACCAACTATGGAATAGACAAGACCTACACCTTCCTCAGTGAAAGGGACTCAAAACCCCATATTTCCCGCAGAGGAATATATCTGACTAGTAAGAATCATGAAACCTATGTATTGATATGTCTCCGTAAGGGAATCAAGTGTGTCTAGACTGGCATAAACATGGCAGCGAGAATCAACTCAAACCCACTATAAAAAGGAATTTCAAAAACAAAACATAAAAACTGGGAAATTCTTTACAATTCCTTCAGGGTATGTGATGAAACCTGGAATCACCCTATCTACAACCACAGCTGGATGTGGCATAAGGCTGGACACTTGGGACTGAGACGATTGGTGAGATTGGGTGAGCAAATGCAGACCAATTAAAGCAATAATGCATGGCACCCATTCCATGGGTCCCAACTCTCCAGGTTGAAGGGAATATTACTACAGTTATAACATGTACGGGAAACCTAGAGAACGGACACACTGTGAATATGAAAGGTTTCTAAAACTCAACGAATAGTCCCTCTCCTGGTGCTCCGGTTTGACTTTCCATCTGCTTTACTATCAATCTCCCAACTTGGAGAGACAGCCCCTTTAAGCTCCTGGTTCGCACACGTTTCCCATTTGGCAGAGGATGAAAGGGAAGAGGGAGAACCAATGAGAGAGTAGCTGTTAGGCATTTGGACGGGCACATATCACTCTAACTTCCCAGCAGGAAGAAGAATTAACAAAAGTCTCAGCCCCCCACCGGGAACCAACATAGTTCCTGAACCAAAATTTTGGACTTTCGGTCAGCTCACAAAAAACGAGTTGAAAAATGGAGCTCAGGGGCACAGCAATTCACAAACTGGCCGAGTAATAAAGGACAGCTATCGTCCAAAAATCTGTTGAGGGAAGGCAACGAGGCGGACTTGAAAGTGAGGCAGAATAGCAGGATACAGATTTCAAGAGGTAAGTTGGAATCGCCTTTAAAGCACAGGAAGAGGGGCACAACTTCGACAATGATGCATTGGCCAAAAAGGGCGTATGCGTTTTCTCCTGAATATATTCAGGAGAAAACGCATACGCCCTTTTTGGCCAAGCAAGCAAGCGGGCAATGCAAATCTGCACTACAAAGAAGTATCACTTCCCACCAGTCAAAAGGGACATCCTCAAAATATGTAAAAACCAGAAAGGCAAGACAGGCCCTGGAGAACAGGGAGCCTTGTTATGCTGATGGACGGGATGTAAATTGCCAACTGCCTCTCTGGAGGAGTACATTGTGTTCCCTAAAACAAGTAGAGAACAGAGCTACAGAGCCAAGGGCACTTCCAGTGTACGGAATATACCTTGGGAAAACTGAAAATCAATAAGACAGAGCCACCCCAAAATTTAGGGCTGCACTGCTTACAAGGACCTCAACTTGGGTACACCTTAAATATCCCAGGAAATATAAAAATGGTTCAAAAAATTGTGGTACTTACATACGATGGATTATCCCTCAGCCATGAAATCAATGTCATAAGACCAGTAGCAGCAAAATGGGTGGATTCAGGTATGATGATTGTAAGTGAAATAAGTCACACAGAAAAATAAACTTATCATAAGATATCACTTATGAAGATCCTATAAACATGGCTACACTTGAACTGAGTTAGGAAAGAGAACAGGGTCTCACATTTAGAAAACACTCTTATGCCTGCTTAAGGCGGAAGGAGAGGTGGGGTGATTCATAAAACCAGAGTTTGATATAAGCACAGGTACCGTTCCAAAAACCAACTATGGAATAGACAAGACCTACACCTTCCTCAGTGAAAGGGACTCAAAACCCCATATTTCCCGCAGAGGAATATATCTGACTAGTAAGAATCTTAAAACCTATGTATTAATATGTCTCCGTAAGGGAATCAAGTGTGTCTAGACTGGCATAAACAGGGGAACTAGAATCAGCTCAAACCCACTATAAAAAGGAATTTCAAAAACAAAACATAAAAACTGGGAAATTCTTTACAATTCCTTCAGGGTCTCTGATGAAACCTGGAATCACCCTATCTACAACCCCAGCTGGATATCGCATAAGGCTGGACACTTGGGACTGAGATGATTGGTGAGATTGGGTGAGCAAATGCAGACCCTTTAAAGCAATAATGCATGGCACCCATTCCATGGGTCCCAACTCTCCAGGTTGAAGGGAATATTACTACAGCTATAACATGTACGGGAAACCTAGAGAACAGACCCACTGTGAATACGAAAGGTTTCTAAAACTCAGTGAATAGTCCCTCTCCTGGTGCTCCGGTTTGACTTTCCATCTGCTTTACTATCAATCTCCCAACTTGGAGAGACAGCCCCTTTAAGCTCCTGGTTCGCACACGTTTCCCATTTGGCAGAGGATGAAAGGGAAGAGGGAGAACCAATGAGAGAGTAGCTGTTAGGCATTTGGACGGGCACATATCACACTAATTTCCCGGCAGTTAGAAGAATTAACCAAAGTGTCAGCCACCCACCGGGAACCCGTATAGGTCTTGTACCAAAATTTTGGACTTGCGGTCAGCTCACAAAAACGAGTTGAAAAATGGAGCTCAGGGGCACAGCAATTCACAAACTGGCAGAGTAATAAAGGACAAGTATCGTCCAAAAATCTGTTGAGGGAAGGCAACGAGGCGGACTTGAAAGTGAGGCAGAATAGCAGGATACAGATTTCAAGAGGTACGATGGAATCGCCTTTAAAGCACAGGAAGAGGGGCACAACTTCGACAATGATGCATTGGCCAAAAAGGTCGTATGCGTTTTCTCCTGAATATATTCAGGAGAAAACGCATACGACCTTTTTGGCCAAGCAAGCAAGCGGGCAATGCAAATCTGCACTACAAAGAAGTATCACTTCCCACCGGTCAAAAGGGACATCCTCAAAATATGTAAAAACCAGAAAGGCAAGACAGGCCCTGGAGAACAGGGAGCATTGTTATGCTGATGGACGGGATGTAAATTGCCAACTGCCTCTCTGGGGGAGTACATTGTGTTCCCTAAAACAAGTAGAGAACAGAGCTACAGAGCCAAGGGCACTTCCAGTGTACGGAATATACCTTGGGAAAACTGAAAATCAATAAGACAGAGCCACCCCAAAATTTAGGGCTGCACTGCTTACAAGGACCTCCACTTGGGTACACCTTAAATATCCCAGGAAATATAAAAATGGTTCAAAAAATTGTGGTACTTACGTACGATGTATTATCCCTCAGCCATGAAATCAATGTCATAAGACCAGTAGCAGCAAAATGGGTGGATTCAGGTACGATGATTGTAAGTGAAATAAGTCACACAGAAAAAGAAACTTATCATAAGATATCACTTATGAAGATCCTGTAAACATGGCTACACTTGAACTGAGATAGGAAAGAGAACAGTGTCTCACATTTAGAAAACACTCTTATGCCTGCTTAAGGGGGAAGGAGAGGTGGGGTGATGCATAAAACCAGAGTTTGATATAAGCACAGGTACCGTTCCAAAAACCAACTATGGAATAGACAAGACCTACACCTTCCTCAGTGAAAGGGACTCAAAACCCCATATTTCCCGCAGAGGAATATATCTGACTAGTAAGAATCATGAAACCTATGTATTGATATGTCTCCGTAAGGGAATCAAGTGTGTCTAGACTGGCATAAACATGGCAGCGAGAATCAACTCAAACCCACTATAAAAAGGAATTTCAAAAACAAAACATAAAAACTGGGAAATTCTTTACAATTCCTTCAGGGTATGTGATGAAACCTGGAATCACCCTATCTACAACCACAGCTGGATGTGGCATAAGGCTGGACACTTGGGACTGAGACGATTGGTGAGATTGGGTGAGCAAATGCAGACCAATTAAAGCAATAATGCATGGCACCCATTCCATGGGTCCCAACTCTCCAGGTTGAAGGGAATATTACTACAGTTATAACATGTACGGGAAACCTAGAGAACGGACACACTGTGAATATGAAAGGTTTCTAAAACTCAACGAATAGTCCCTCTCCTGGTGCTCCGGTTTGACTTTCCATCTGCTTTACTATCAATCTCCCAACTTGGAGAGACAGCCCCTTTAAGCTCCTGGTTCGCACACGTTTCCCATTTGGCAGAGGATGAAAGGGAAGAGGGAGAACCAATGAGAGAGTAGCTGTTAGGCATTTGGACGGGCACATATCACTCTAACTTCCCAGCAGGAAGAAGAATTAACAAAAGTCTCAGCCCCCCACCGGGAACCAACATAGTTCCTGAACCAAAATTTTGGACTTTCGGTCAGCTCACAAAAAACGAGTTGAAAAATGGAGCTCAGGGGCACAGCAATTCACAAACTGGCCGAGTAATAAAGGACAGCTATCGTCCAAAAATCTGTTGAGGGAAGGCAACGAGGCGGACTTGAAAGTGAGGCAGAATAGCAGGATACAGATTTCAAGAGGTAAGTTGGAATCGCCTTTAAAGCACAGGAAGAGGGGCACAACTTCGACAATGATGCATTGGCCAAAAAGGGCGTATGCGTTTTCTCCTGAATATATTCAGGAGAAAACGCATACGCCCTTTTTGGCCAAGCAAGCAAGCGGGCAATGCAAATCTGCACTACAAAGAAGTATCACTTCCCACCAGTCAAAAGGGACATCCTCAAAATATGTAAAAACCAGAAAGGCAAGACAGGCCCTGGAGAACAGGGAGCCTTGTTATGCTGATGGACGGGATGTAAATTGCCAACTGCCTCTCTGGAGGAGTACATTGTGTTCCCTAAAACAAGTAGAGAACAGAGCTACAGAGCCAAGGGCACTTCCAGTGTACGGAATATACCTTGGGAAAACTGAAAATCAATAAGACAGAGCCACCCCAAAATTTAGGGCTGCACTGCTTACAAGGACCTCAACTTGGGTACACCTTAAATATCCCAGGAAATATAAAAATGGTTCAAAAAATTGTGGTACTTACATACGATGGATTATCCCTCAGCCATGAAATCAATGTCATAAGACCAGTAGCAGCAAAATGGGTGGATTCAGGTATGATGATTGTAAGTGAAATAAGTCACACAGAAAAATAAACTTATCATAAGATATCACTTATGAAGATCCTATAAACATGGCTACACTTGAACTGAGTTAGGAAAGAGAACAGGGTCTCACATTTAGAAAACACTCTTATGCCTGCTTAAGGCGGAAGGAGAGGTGGGGTGATTCATAAAACCAGAGTTTGATATAAGCACAGGTACCGTTCCAAAAACCAACTATGGAATAGACAAGACCTACACCTTCCTCAGTGAAAGGGACTCAAAACCCCATATTTCCCGCAGAGGAATATATCTGACTAGTAAGAATCTTAAAACCTATGTATTAATATGTCTCCGTAAGGGAATCAAGTGTGTCTAGACTGGCATAAACAGGGGAACTAGAATCAGCTCAAACCCACTATAAAAAGGAATTTCAAAAACAAAACATAAAAACTGGGAAATTCTTTACAATTCCTTCAGGGTCTCTGATGAAACCTGGAATCACCCTATCTACAACCCCAGCTGGATGTGGCATAAGGCTGGACACTTGGGACTGAGATGATTGGTGAGATTGGGTGAGCAAATGCAGACCCTTTAAAGCAATAATGCATGGCACCCATTCCATGGGTCCCAAGTCTCCAGGTTGAAGGGAATATTACTACAGCTATAACATGTACGGGAAACCTAGAGAACAGACCCACTGTGAATACGAAAGGTTTCTAAAACTCAGTGAATAGTCCCTCTCCTGGTGCTCCGGTTTGACTTTCCATCTGCTTTACTATCAATCTCCCAACTTGGAGAGACAGCCCCTTTAAGCTCCTGGTTCGCACACGTTTCCCATTTGGCAGAGGATGAAAGGGAAGAGGGAGAACCAATGAGAGAGTAGCTGTTAGGCATTTGGACGGGCACATATCACACTAATTTCCCGGCAGTTAGAAGAATTAACCAAAGTGTCAGCCACCCACCGGGAACCCGTATAGGTCTTGTACCAAAATTTTGGACTTGCGGTCAGCTCACAAAAACGAGTTGAAAAATGGAGCTCAGGGGCACAGCAATTCACAAACTGGCAGAGTAATAAAGGACAAGTATCGTCCAAAAATCTGTTGAGGGAAGGCAACGAGGCGGACTTGAAAGTGAGGCAGAATAGCAGGATACAGATTTCAAGAGGTACGATGGAATCGCCTTTAAAGCACAGGAAGAGGGGCACAACTTCGACAATGATGCATTGGCCAAAAAGGTCGTATGCGTTTTCTCCTGAATATATTCAGGAGAAAACGCATACGACCTTTTTGGCCAAGCAAGCAAGCGGGCAATGCAAATCTGCACTACAAAGAAGTATCACTTCCCACCGGTCAAAAGGGACATCCTCAAAATATGTAAAAACCAGAAAGGCAAGACAGGCCCTGGAGAACAGGGAGCATTGTTATGCTGATGGACGGGATGTAAATTGCCAACTGCCTCTCTGGGGGAGTACATTGTGTTCCCTAAAACAAGTAGAGAACAGAGCTACAGAGCCAAGGGCACTTCCAGTGTACGGAATATACCTTGGGAAAACTGAAAATCAATAAGACAGAGCCACCCCAAAATTTAGGGCTGCACTGCTTACAAGGACCTCCACTTGGGTACACCTTAAATATCCCAGGAAATATAAAAATGGTTCAAAAAATTGTGGTACTTACGTACGATGTATTATCCCTCAGCCATGAAATCAATGTCATAAGACCAGTAGCAGCAAAATGGGTGGATTCAGGTACGATGATTGTAAGTGAAATAAGTCACACAGAAAAAGAAACTTATCATAAGATATCACTTATGAAGATCCTGTAAACATGGCTACACTTGAACTGAGATAGGAAAGAGAACAGTGTCTCACATTTAGAAAACACTCTTATGCCTGCTTAAGGGGGAAGGAGAGGTGGGGTGATGCATAAAACCAGAGTTTGATATAAGCACAGGTACCGTTCCAAAAACCAACTATGGAATAGACAAGACCTACACCTTCCTCAGTGAAAGGGACTCAAAACCCCATATTTCCCGCAGAGGAATATATCTGACTAGTAAGAATCATGAAACCTATGTATTGATATGTCTCCGTAAGGGAATCAAGTGTGTCTAGACTGGCATAAACATGGCAGCGAGAATCAACTCAAACCCACTATAAAAAGGAATTTCAAAAACAAAACATAAAAACTGGGAAATTCTTTACAATTCCTTCAGGGTATGTGATGAAACCTGGAATCACCCTATCTACAACCACAGCTGGATGTGGCATAAGGCTGGACACTTGGGACTGAGACGATTGGTGAGATTGGGTGAGCAAATGCAGACCAATTAAAGCAATAATGCATGGCACCCATTCCATGGGTCCCAACTCTCCAGGTTGAAGGGAATATTACTACAGTTATAACATGTACGGGAAACCTAGAGAACGGACACACTGTGAATATGAAAGGTTTCTAAAACTCAACGAATAGTCCCTCTCCTGGTGCTCCGGTTTGACTTTCCATCTGCTTTACTATCAATCTCCCAACTTGGAGAGACAGCCCCTTTAAGCTCCTGGTTCGCACATGTTTCCCATTTGGCAGAGGATGAAAGGGAAGAGGGAGAACCAATGAGAGAGTAGCTGTTAGGCATTTGGACGGGCACATATCACTCTAACTTCCCAGCAGGAAGAAGAATTAACAAAAGTCTCAGCCCCCCACCGGGAACCAACATAGTTCCTGAACCAAAATTTTGGACTTTCGGTCAGCTCACAAAAAACGAGTTGAAAAATGGAGCTCAGGGGCACAGCAATTCACAAACTGGCCGAGTAATAAAGGACAGCTATCGTCCAAAAATCTGTTGAGGGAAGGCAACGAGGCGGACTAGAATGTGAGGCAGAATAGCAGGATACAGATTTCAAGAGGTACGTTGGAATCGCCTTTAAAGCACAGGAAGAGGGGCACAACTTCGACAATCATGCATTGGCCCAATAGGGCGTATGCGTTTTCTCCTGAATATATTCAGGAGAAAACGCATACGCCCTTTTTGGCCAAGCAAGCAAGCGGGCAATGCAAATCTGCACTACAAAGAAGTATCACTTCCCACCAGTCAAAAGGGACATCCTCAAAATATGTAAAAACCAGAAAGGCAAGACAGGCCCTGGAGAACAGGGAGCCTTGTTATGCTGATGGACGGGATGTAAATTGCCAACTGCCTCTCTGGAGGAGTACATTGTGTTCCCTAAAACAAGTAGAGAACAGAGCTACAGAGCCAAGGGCACTTCCAGTGTACGGAATATACCTTGGGAAAACTGAAAATCAATAAGACAGAGCCACCCCAAAATTTAGGGCTGCACTGCTTACAAGGACCTCAACTTGGTTACACCTTAAATATCCCGGGAAATATAAAAATGGTTCAAAAAATTGTGGTACTTACATACGATGGATTATCCCTCAGCCATGAAATCAATGTCATAAGACCAGTAGCAGCAAAATGGGTGGATTCAGGTACGATGATTGTAAGTGAAATAAGTCACACAGAAAAAGAAACTTATCATAAGATATCACTTATGAAGATCCTTTAAACATGGCTACACTTGAACTGAGTTAGGAAAGAGAACAGTGTCTCACATTTAGAAAACACTCTTATGCCTGCTTAAGGCGGAAGGAGAGGTGGGGTGATTCATAAAACCAGAGTTTGATATAAGCACAGGTACCGTTCCAAAAACCAACTATGGAATAGACAAGACCTACACCTTCCTCAGTGAAAGGGACTCAAAACCCCATATTTCCCGCAGAGGAATATATCTGACTAGTAAGAATCTTAAAACCTATGTATTAATATGTCTCCGTAAGGGAATCAAGTGTGTCTAGACTGGCATAAACAGGGGAACTAGAATCAGCTCAAACCCACTATAAAAAGGAATTTCAAAAACAAAACATAAAAACTGGGAAATTCTTTACAATTCCTTCAGGGTCTCTGATGAAACCTGGAATCACCCTATCTACAACCCCAGCTGGATATCGCATAAGGCTGGACACTTGGGACTGAGATGATTGGTGAGATTGGGTGAGCAAATGCAGACCCTTTAAAGCAATAATGCATGGCACCCATTCCATGGGTCCCAACTCTCCAGGTTGAAGGGAATATTACTACAGCTATAACATGTACGGGAAACCTAGAGAACAGACCCACTGTGAATACGAAAGGTTTCTAAAACTCAGTGAATAGTCCCTCTCCTGGTGCTCCGGTTTGACTTTCCATCTGCTTTACTATCAATCTCCCAACTTGGAGAGACAGCCCTTTAAGCTCCTGGTTCGCACACGTTTCCCATTTGGCAGAGGATGAAAGGGAAGAGGGAGAACCAATGAGAGAGTAGCTGTTAGGCATTTGGATGGGCACATATCACACTAATTTCCCGGCAGTTAGAAGAATTAACCAAAGTGTCAGCCACCCACCGGGAACCCGTATAGGTCTTGTACCAAAATTTTGGACTTGCGGTCAGCTCACAAAAAACGAGTTGAAAAATGGAGCTCAGGGGCACAGCAATTCACAAACTGGCAGAGTAATAAAGGACAAGTATCGTCCAAAAATCTGTTGAGGGAAGGCAACGAGGCAGACTTGAAAGTGAGGCAGAATAGCAGGATACAGATTTCAAGAGGTACGTTGGAATCGCCTTTAAAGCACAGGAAGAGGGGCACAACTTCGACAATGATGCATTGGCCAAAAAGGGCGTATGCGTTTTCTCCTGAATATATTCAGGAGAAAACGCATACGCCCTTTTTGGCCAAGCAAGCAAGCGGGCAATGCAAATCTGCACTACAAAGAAGTATCACTTCCCACCGGTCAAAAGGGACATCCTCAAAATATGTAAAAACCAGAAAGGCAAGACAGGCCCTGGAGAACAGGGAGCATTGTTATGCTGATGGACGGGATGTAAATTGCCAACTGCCTCTCTGGGGGAGTACATTGTGTTCCCTAAAACAAGTAGAGAACAGAGCTACAGAGCCAAGGGCACTTCCAGTGTACGGAATATACCTTGGGAAAACTGAAAATCAATAAGACAGAGCCACCCCAAAATTTAGGGCTGCACTGCTTACAAGGACCTCCACTTGGGTACACCTTAAATATCCCAGGAAATATAAAAATGGTTCAAAAAATTGTGGTACTTACGTACGATGTATTATCCCTCAGCCATGAAATCAATGTCATAAGACCAGTAGCAGCAAAATGGGTGGATTCAGGTACGATGATTGTAAGTGAAATAAGTCACACAGAAAAAGAAACTTATCATAAGATATCACTTATGAAGATCCTGTAAACATGGCTACACTTGAACTGAGATAGGAAAGAGAACAGTGTCTCACATTTAGAAAACACTCTTATGCCTGCTTAAGGGGGAAGGAGAGGTGGGGTGATGCATAAAACCAGAGTTTGATATAAGCACAGGTACCGTTCCAAAAACCAACTATGGAATAGACAAGACCTACACCTTCCTCAGTGAAAGGGACTCAAAACCCCATATTTCCCGCAGAGGAATATATCTGACTAGTAAGAATCATGAAACCTATGTATTGATATGTCTCCGTAAGGGAATCAAGTGTGTCTAGACTGGCATAAACATAGCAGCGAGAATCAACTCAAACCCACTATAAAAAGGAATTTCAAAAACAAAACATAAAAACTGGGAAATTCTTTACAATTCCTTCAGGGTCTCTGATGAAACCTGGAATCACCCTATCTACAACCACAGCTGGATGTGGCATAAGGCTGGACACTTGGGACTGAGAGGATTGGTGAGATTGGGTGAGCAAATGCAGACCCTTTAAAGCAATAATGCATGGCACCCATTCCATGGGTCCCAACTCTCCAGGTTGAAGGGAATATTACTACAGTTATAACATGTACGGGAAACCTAGAGAACGGACACACTGTGAATATGAAAGGTTTCTAAAACTCAACGAATAGTCCCTCTCCTGGTGCTCCGGTTTGACTTTCCATCTGCTTTACTATCAATCTCCCAACTTGGAGAGACAGCCCCTTTAAGCTCCTGGTTCGCACACGTTTCCCATTTGGCAGAGGATGAAAGGGAAGAGGGAGAACCAATGAGAGAGTAGCTGTTAGGCATTTGGACGGGCACATATCACTCTAACTTCCCAGCAGGAAGAAGAATTAACAAAAGTCTCAACCCCCCACCGGGAACCAACATAGTTCCTGAACCAAAATTTTGGACTTTCGGTCAGCTCACAAAAAACGAGTTGAAAAATGGAGCTCAGGGGCACAGCAATTCACAAACTGGCCGAGTAATAAAGGACAGCTTTCGTCCAAAAATCTGTTGAGGGAAGGCAACGAGGCGGACTAGAAAGTGAGGCAGAATAGCAGGATACAGATTTCAAGAGGTACGTTGGAATCGCCTTTAAAGCACAGGAAGAGGGGCACAACTTCGACAATCATGCATTGGCCCAATAGGGCGTATGCGTTTTCTCCTGAATATATTCAGGAGAAAACGCATACGCCCTTTTTGGCCAAGCAAGCAAGCGGGCAATGCAAATCTGCACTACAAAGAAGTATCACTTCCCACCAGTCAAAAGGGACATCCTCAAAATATGTAAAAACCAGAAAGGCAAGACAGGCCCTGGAGAACAGGGAGCCTTGTTATGCTGATGGACGGGATGTAAATTGCCAACTG
Source organism: Hyperoodon ampullatus (assembly GCF_949752795.1). Classification (NCBI taxonomy): domain Eukaryota; kingdom Metazoa; phylum Chordata; class Mammalia; order Artiodactyla; family Ziphiidae; genus Hyperoodon; species Hyperoodon ampullatus. The sequence goes on from NW_027640363.1 coordinate 568,910, forward strand.
CCTCTCTGGAGGAGTACATTGTGTTCCCTAAAACAAGTAGAGAACAGAGCTACAGAGCCAAGGGCACTTCCAGTGTACGGAATATACCTTGGGAAAACTGAAAATCAATAAGACAGAGCCACCCCAAAATTTAGGGCTGCACTGCTTACAAGGACCTCAACTTGGTTACACCTTAAATATCCCGGGAAATATAAAAATGGTTCAAAAAATTGTGGTACTTACATACGATGGATTATCCCTCAGCCATGAAATCAATGTCATAAGACCAGTAGCAGCAAAATGGGTGGATTCAGGTACGATGATTGTAAGTGAAATAAGTCACACAGAAAAAGAAACTTATCATAAGATATCACTTATGAAGATCCTTTAAACATGGCTACACTTGAACTGAGTTAGGAAAGAGAACAGTGTCTCACATTTAGAAAACACTCTTATGCCTGCTTAAGGCGGAAGGAGAGGTGGGGTGATTCATAAAACCAGAGTTTGATATAAGCACAGGTACCGTTCCAAAAACCAACTATGGAATAGACAAGACCTACACCTTCCTCAGTGAAAGGGACTCAAAACCCCATATTTCCCGCAGAGGAATATATCTGACTAGTAAGAATCTTAAAACCTATGTATTAATATGTCTCCGTAAGGGAATCAAGTGTGTCTAGACTGGCATAAACAGGGGAACTAGAATCAGCTCAAACCCACTATAAAAAGGAATTTCAAAAACAAAACATAAAAACTGGGAAATTCTTTACAATTCCTTCAGGGTCTCTGATGAAACCTGGAATCACCCTATCTACAACCCCAGCTGGATATCGCATAAGGCTGGACACTTGGGACTGAGATGATTGGTGAGATTGGGTGAGCAAATGCAGACCCTTTAAAGCAATAATGCATGGCACCCATTCCATGGGTCCCAACTCTCCAGGTTGAAGGGAATATTACTACAGCTATAACATGTACGGGAAACCTAGAGAACAGACCCACTGTGAATACGAAAGGTTTCTAAAACTCAGTGAATAGTCCCTCTCCTGGTGCTCTGGTTTGACTTTCCATCTGCTTTACTATCAATCTCCCAACTTGGAGAGACAGCCCTTTAAGCTCCTGGTTCGCACACGTTTCCCATTTGGCAGAGGATGAAAGGGAAGAGGGAGAACCAATGAGAGAGTAGCTGTTAGGCATTTGGATGGGCACATATCACACTAATTTCCCGGCAGTTAGAAGAATTAACCAAAGTGTCAGCCACCCACCGGGAACCCGTATAGGTCTTGTACCAAAATTTTGGACTTGCGGTCAGCTCACAAAAAACGAGTTGAAAAATGGAGCTCAGGGGCACAGCAATTCACAAACTGGCAGAGTAATAAAGGACAAGTATCGTCCAAAAATCTGTTGAGGGAAGGCAACGAGGCAGACTTGAAAGTGAGGCAGAATAGCAGGATACAGATTTCAAGAGGTACGTTGGAATCGCCTTTAAAGCACAGGAAGAGGGGCACAACTTCGACAATGATGCATTGGCCAAAAAGGTCGTATGCGTTTTCTCCTGAATATATTGAGGAGAAAACGCATACGCCCTTTTTGGCCAAGCAAGCAAGCGGGCAATGCAAATCTGCACTACAAAGAGGTATCACTTCCCACCGGTCAAAAGGGACATCCTCAAAATATGTAAAAACCAGAAAGGAAAGACAGGCCCTGGAGAACAGGGAGCATTTTTATGCTGATGGACGGGATGTAAATTGCCAACTGCCTCTCTGGGGGAGTACATTGTGTTCCCTAAAACAAGTAGAGAACAGAGCTACAGAGCCAAGGGCACTTCCAGTGTACGGAATATACCTTGGGAAAACTGAAAATCAATAAGACAGAGCCACCCCAAAATTTAGCGCTGCACTGCTTACAAGGACCTCAACTTGGGTACACCTTAAATATCCCAGGAAATATAAAAATGGTTCCAAAAATTGTGGTACTTACGTACGATGTATTATCCCTCAGCCATGAAATCAATGTCATAAGACCAGTAGCAGCAAAATGGGTGGATTCAGGTACGATGATTGTAAGTGAAATAAGTCACACAGAAAAAGAAACTTATCATAAGATATCACTTATGAAGATCCTGTAAACATGGCTACACTTGAACTGAGATAGGAAAGAGAACAGTGTCTCACATTTAGAAAACACTCTTATGCCTGCTTAAGGGGGAAGGAGAGGTGGGGTGATGCATAAAACCAGAGTTTGATATAAGCACAGGTACCGTTCCAAAAACCAACTATGGAATAGACAAGACCTACACCTTCCTCAGTGAAAGGGACTCAAAACCCCATATTTCCCGCAGAGGAATATATCTGACTAGTAAGAATCATGAAACCTATGTATTGATATTTCTCCGTAAGGGAATCAAGTGTGTCTAGACTGGCATAAACATAGCAGCGAGAATCAACTCAAACCCACTATAAAAAGGAATTTCAAAAACAAAACATAAAAACTGGGAAATTCTTTACAATTCCTTCAGGGTCTCTGATGAAACCTGGAATCACCCTATCTACAACCACAGCTGGATGTGGCATAAGGCTGGACACTTGGGACTGAGACGATTGGTGAGATTGGGTGAGCAAATGCAGACCCTTTAAAGCAATAATGCATGGCACCCATTCCATGGGTCCCAACTCTCCAGGTTGAAGGGAATATTACTACAGCTATAACATGTACGGGAAACCTAGAGAACAGACCCACTGTGAATACGAAAGGTTTCTAAAACTCAGTGAATAGTCCCTCTCCTGGTGCTCCGGTTTGACTTTCCATCTGCTTTACTATCAATCTCCCAACTTGGAGAGACAGCCCCTTTAAGCTCCTGGTTCGCACACGTTTCCCATTTGGCAGAGGATGAAAGGGAAGAGGGAGAACCAATGAGAGAGTAGCTGTTAGGCATTTGGACGGGCACATATCACTCTAACTTCCCAGCAGGAAGAAGAATTAACAAAAGTCTCAGCCCCCCACCGGGAACCAACATAGTTCCTGAACCAAAATTTTGGACTTTCGGTCAGCTCACAAAAAACGAGTTGAAAAATGGAGCTCAGGGGCACAGCAATTCACAAACTGGCCGAGTAATAAAGGACAGCTATCGTCCAAAAATCTGTTGAGGGAAGGCAACGAGGCGGACTTGAAAGTGAGGCAGAATAGCAGGATACAGATTTCAAGAGGTAAGTTGGAATCGCCTTTAAAGCACAGGAAGAGGGGCACAACTTCGACAATGATGCATTGGCCAAAAAGGGCGTATGCGTTTTCTCCTGAATATATTCAGGAGAAAACGCATACGCCCTTTTTGGCCAAGCAAGCAAGCGGGCAATGCAAATCTGCACTACAAAGAAGTATCACTTCCCACCAGTCAAAAGGGACATCCTCAAAATATGTAAAAACCAGAAAGGCAAGACAGGCCCTGGAGAACAGGGAGCCTTGTTATGCTGATGGACGGGATGTAAATTGCCAACTGCCTCTCTGGAGGAGTACATTGTGTTCCCTAAAACAAGTAGAGAACAGAGCTACAGAGCCAAGGGCACTTCCAGTGTACGGAATATACCTTGGGAAAACTGAAAATCAATAAGACAGAGCCACCCCAAAATTTAGGGCTGCACTGCTTACAAGGACATCAACTTGGGTACACCTTAAATATCCCAGGAAATATAAAAATGGTTCAAAAAATTGTGGTACTTACATACGATGGATTATCCCTCAGCCATGAAATCAATGTCATAAGACCAGTAGCAGCAAAATGGGTGGATTCAGGTATGATGATTGTAAGTGAAATAAGTCACACAGAAAAATAAACTTATCATAAGATATCACTTATGAAGATCCTATAAACATGGCTACACTTGAACTGAGTTAGGAAAGAGAACAGGGTCTCACATTTAGAAAACACTCTTATGCCTGCTTAAGGCGGAAGGAGAGGTGGGGTGATTCATAAAACCAGAGTTTGATATAAGCACAGGTACCGTTCCAAAAACCAACTATGGAATAGACAAGACCTACACCTTCCTCAGTGAAAGGGACTCAAAACCCCATATTTCCCGCAGAGGAATATATCTGACTAGTAAGAATCTTAAAACCTATGTATTAATATGTCTCCGTAAGGGAATCAAGTGTGTCTAGACTGGCATAAACAGGGGAACTAGAATCAGCTCAAACCCACTATAAAAAGGAATTTCAAAAACAAAACATAAAAACTGGGAAATTCTTTACAATTCCTTCAGGGTCTCTGATGAAACCTGGAATCACCCTATCTACAACCCCAGCTGGATGTGGCATAAGGCTGGACACTTGGGACTGAGATGATTGGTGAGATTGGGTGAGCAAATGCAGACCCTTTAAAGCAATAATGCATGGCACCCATTCCATGGGTCCCAACTCTCCAGGTTGAAGGGAATATTACTACAGCTATAACATGTACGGGAAACCTAGAGAACAGACCCACTGTGAATACGAAAGGTTTCTAAAACTCAGTGAATAGTCCCTCTCCTGGTGCTCCGGTTTGACTTTCCATCTGCTTTACTATCAATCTCCCAACTTGGAGAGACAGCCCCTTTAAGCTCCTGGTTCGCACACGTTTCCCATTTGGCAGAGGATGAAAGGGAAGAGGGAGAACCAATGAGAGAGTAGCTGTTAGGCATTTGGACGGGCACATATCACACTAATTTCCCGGCAGTTAGAAGAATTAACCAAAGTGTCAGCCACCCACCGGGAACCCGTATAGGTCTTGTACCAAAATTTTGGACTTGCGGTCAGCTCACAAAAAACGAGTTGAAAAATGGAGCTCAGGGGCACAGCAATTCACAAACTGGCAGAGTAATAAAGGACAGCTATCGTCCAAAAATCTGTTGAGGGAAGGCAACGAGGCGGACTTGAAAGTGAGGCAGAATAGCAGGATACAGATTTCAAGAGGTACGTTGGAATCGCCTTTAAAGCACAGGAAGAGGGGCACAACTTCGACAATGATGCATTGGCCTAAAAGGGCGTATGCGTTTTCTCCTGAATATATTCAGGAGAAAACGCATACGCCCTTTTTGGCCAAGCAAGCAAGCGGGCAATGCAAATCTGCAATACAAAGAAGTATCACTTCCCACCGGTCAAAAGGGACATCCTCAAAATATGTAAAAACCAGAAAGGCAAGACAGGCCCTGGAGAACAGGGAGCCTTGTTATGCTGATGGACGGGATGTAAATTGCCAACTGCCTCTCTGGGGGAGTGCATTGTGTTCCCTAAAACAAGTAGAGAACAGAGCTACAGAGCCAAGGGCACTTCCAGTGTACGGAATATACCTTGGGAAAACTGAAAATCAATAAGACAGAGCCACCCCAAAATTTAGGGCTGCACTGCTTACAAGGACCTCAACTTGGGTACACCTTAAATATCCCAGGAAATATAAAAATGGTTCAAAAAATTGTGGTACTTACATACGATGGATTATCCCTCAGCCATGAAATCAATGTCATAAGACCAGTAGCAGCAAAATGGGTGGATTCAGGTACGATGATTGTAAGTGTAGTAAGTCACACAGAAAAATAAACTTATCATAAGATATCACTTATGAAGATCCTTTAAACATGGCTACACTTGAACTGAGTTAGGAAAGAGAACAGTGTCTCACATTTATAAAACACTCTTATGCCTGCTTAAGGCGGAAGGAGAGGTGGGGTGATGCATAAAACCAGAGTTTGATATAAGCACAGGTACCGTTCCAAAAACCAACTATGGAATAGACAAGACCTACACCTTCCTCAGTGAAAGGGACTCAAAACTCCATATTTCCCACAGAGGAATATATCTGACTAGTAAGAATCTTAAAACCTATGTATTAATATGTCTCCGTAAGGGAATCAAGTGTGTCTAGACTGGCATAAACAGGGGAACTAGAATCAGCTCAAACCCACTATAAAAAGGAATTTCAAAAAGAAAACATAAAAACTGGGAAATTCTTTACAATTCCTTCAGGGTCTCTGATGAAACCTGGAATCACCCTATCTACAACCCCAGCTGGATGTGGCATAAGGCTGGACACTTGGGACTGAGATGATTGGTGAGATTGGGTGAGCAAATGCAGACCCTTTAAAGCAATAATGCATGGCACCCATTCCATGGGTCCCAACTCTCCAAGTTGAAGGGAATATTACTACAGCTATAACATGTACGGGAAACCTAGAGAACAGACCCACTGTGAATACAAAAGGTTTCTAAAACTCAGTGAATAGTCCCTCTCCTGGTGCTCCGGTTTGACTTTCCATCTGCTTTACTATCAATCTCCCAACTTGGAGAGACAGACCCTTTAAGCTCCTGGCTCGCACACGTTTCCCAATTGGCAGAGGATGAAAGGGAAGAGGGAGAACCAATGAGAGAGTAGCTGTTAGGCATTTGGACGGGCACATATCACTCTAATTTCCCGGCAGTTAGAAGAATTAACCAAAGTGTCAGCCACCCACCGGGAACCCGTATAGGTCTTGTACCAAAATTTTGGACTTGCGGTCAGCTCACAATAAACGAGTTGAAAAATGGAGCTCAGGGGCACAGCAATTCACAAACTGGCAGAGTAATAAAGGACAAGTATCGTCCAAAAATCTGTTGAGGGAAGGCAACGAGGCGGACTTGAAAGTGAGGCAGAATAGCAGGATACAGATTTCAAGAGGTACGTTGGAATCGCCTTTAAAACACAGGAAGAGGGGCACAACTTCGACAATGATGCATTGGCCAAAAAGGTCGTATGCGTTTTCTCATGAATATATTCAGCAGAAAACGCATACGCCCTTTTTGGCCAAGCAAGCAAGCGGGCAATGCAAATCTGCACTACAAAGAAGTATCACTTCCCACCGGTCAAAAGGGACATCCTCAAAATATGTAAAAACCAGAAAGGCAAGACAGGCCCTGGAGAACAGGGAGCATTGTTATGCTGATGGATGGGATGTAAATTGCCAACTGCCTCTCTGGGGGAGTACATTGTGTTCCCTAAAACAAGTAGAGAACAGAGCTACAGAGCCAAGGGCACTTCCAGTGTACGGAATATACCTTGGGAAAACTGAAAATCAATAAGACAGAGCCACCCCAAAATTTAGGGCTGCACTGCTTACAAGGACCTCAACTTGGGTACACCTTAAATATCCCAGGAAATATAAAAATGGTTCAAAAAATTGTGGTACTTACGTACGATGGATTATCCCTCAGCCATGAAATCAATGTCATAAGACCAGTAGCAGCAAAATGGGTGGATTCAGGTACGATGATTCTAAGTGAAATAAGTCACACAGAAAAAGAAACTTATCATAAGATATCACTTATGAAGATCCTGTAAACATGGCTACACTTGAACTGAGATAGGAAAGAGAACAGTGTCTCACATTTAGAAAACACTCTTATGACTGCTTAAGGGGGAAGGAGAGGTGGGGTGATGCATAAAACCAGAGTTTGATATAAGCACAGGTACCGTTCCAAAAACCAACTATGGAATAGACAAGACCTACACCTTCCTCAGTGAAAGGGACTCAAAACCCCATATTTCCCGCAGAGGAATATATCTGACTAGTAAGAATCTTAAAACCTATGTATTAATATGTCTCCGTAAGGGAATCAAGTGTGTCTAGACTGGCATAAACAGGGGAACTAGAATCAGCTCAAACCCACTATAAAAAGGAATTTCAAAAACAAAACATAAAAACTGGGAAATTCTTTACAATTCCTTCAGGGTCTCTGATGAAACCTGGAATGACCCTATCTTTAACGACAGCTGGATGTGGCATAAGGCTGGACACTTGGGACTGAGAGGATTGGTGAGATTGGGTGAGCAAATGCAGACCCTTTAAAGCACAAATGCCTGGCACCCATTCCATGGGTCCCAACTCTCCAGGTTGAAGGGAATATTACTACACCTATAACATGTACGGGAAACCTAGAGAACGGACACACTGTGAATACGAAAAGTTTCTAAAACTCAACGAATAGTCCCTCTCCAGGTGCTCCTGTTTGGCTTTCCATCTGCTTTACTATCAAAATCCCAAATTGGAGAGACAGCCCCTTTAACCTCCTGGTTCGCACAGGTTTCCAATTTGGCAGAGGATGAAAGGGAAGAGGGAGAACCAATGAGAGAGTAGCTGTTAGGCATTTGGACGGGCACATATCACTGTAATTTCCCAGCAGGAAGAAGAATTAACCAAAGTCTCGGCCACCCACCGGGAACCAGTATAGGTCCTGAACCAAAATTTTGGACTTGCGGTCAGCTCACAAAAAACGAGTCGCAAAATGGAGCTCAGGGGCACAGCAATTCACAAACTGGCCGAGTAATAAAGGACAACTATCGTCCAAAAATCTGTTGAGGGAAGGCAATGAGGCGGACTTGAAAGTGAGGCAGAATAGCAGGAAACAGATTTCAAGAGGTACGTTGGAATCGCCTTTAAAGCACAGGAAGAGGGGCACAACTTCGACAATGATGCACTTGGCCAAAAAGGGCGTATGCATTTTCTCCTGAATATATTCAGGAGAAAACGCATACGCCCTTTTTGGCCAAGCAAGCAAGCGGGCAATGCAAATCTGCACTACAAAGAAGTATTACTTCCCACCGGGCAAAAGGGACATCCACAAAATATGAAAAATGCAGAAAGGCAAGATAGGCCCTGGAGAACAGGGAGCTTTCTTATGCTGATGGGCGGGATGTAAATTGCCAACTGCCTCTCTAGAGGAGTACATTGTGTTCCCTAAAACAAGTAAACAACAGGGCTACAGAGCCAAGGGCACTTCCAGTCTAGGGAATATACTTTGGGAAAACTGAAAATCAATAAGACAGAGCCTCCCCAAAATTTAGGGCTGCACTGCTTACAAGGACCTCAACTTGGGTACACCTTAAATATCCCAGGAAATATAAAAATGGTTCCAAAAATTGTGGTACTTACGTACGATGGAATATCCCTCAGCCATGAAATCAATGTCATAAGACCAGTAGCAGCAAAATGGGTGGATTCAGGTACGATGATTCTAAGTGACATAACTCACACAGCAAAAGAAACTTATCATAAGATAACACTTATGAAGATCCTGTAAACATGTCTACACTTGAACTGAGATAGGAAAGAGAACAGTGTCTCACATTTAGAAAACACTCTTATGCCTGCTTAAGGGGGCAGGAGAGGTGGGGTGATGCATAAAACCAGAGTGTGATATAAGCACAGGTACCGTTCCAAAAACCAACTATGGAATAGACAAGACCTACACCTTCCTCAGTGAAAGGGACTCAAAACCCCATATTTCCCGCAGAGGAATATATCTGACTAGTAAGAATCTTAAAACCTAAGTATTGATATGTCTCCGTAAGGGAATCAAGTGTGTCTAGACTGACATAAACATGGAAGCGAGAATCAGCTCAAACCCACTATAAAAAGGAATTTCAAAAACAAAACAAGAAAACTGGGAAATTCTTTACAATTCCTTCAGGGTCTCTGATGAAACCTGGAATGACCCTATCTACAACGACAGCTGGATGTGGCATAAGGCTGGACACTTGTGACTGAGACGATTGGTGAGATTGGGTGAGCAAATGCAGACCCTTTAAAGCACAAATGCCTGGCACCCATTCCATGGGTCCCAACTCTCCAGGTTGAAGGGAATATTACTACAGCTATAACATGTATGGGAAACCTAGAGAACGGACCCACTGTGAATACGAAAGGTGTCTAAAACTCAACGAATAGTCCCTCTCCTGGTGCTCCGGTTTGACTTTCCATCTGCTTTACTATCAATCTCCCAACTTGGAGACAGAGCACCTTTAACCTCCTGGTTCGCACACGTTTCCAATTTGGCAGAGGATGAAAGGGAAGAGGGAGAACCAATGAGAGAGTAGCTGTTAGGCATTTTTACGGGCACATAACACTCTAACTTCCCAGCAGCAAGAAGAATTAACCAAAGTCTCAGCCCCCCACCGGGAACCAGCATTGGTCCTGAACCAAAATTTTGGACTTGCGGTCATCTCACAAAAAACGAGTTGAAAAATGGAGCTCAGGGGCACAGCAATTCACAAACTGGCCGAGTAATAAAGGACAACTATCGTCCAAAAATCTGTTAAGGGAAGGCAGAGAGGCGGACTTGAAAGCGAGGCAGAATAGCAGGAAACAGATTTCAAGAGGTACGTTGGAATCGCCTTTAAAGCACAGGAAGAGGGGCACAACTTCGACAATGATGCACTTGGCCAAAAAGGGCGTATGCGTTTTCTCCTGAATATATTCAGGAGAAAACGCATACGCCCTTTTTGGCCAAGCAAGCAAGCGGGCAATGCAAATCTGCACTACAAAGAAGTATCACTTCCCACCGGTCAAAAGGGACATCCACAAAATGTGTAAAAACCAGAAAGGCAAGACAGGCCCTGGAGAACAGGGAGCCTTGTTATGCTGATGGGCGGGATGTAAATTGCCAACTGCCTCTCTGGAGGAGTGCATTGTGTTCCCTAAAACAAGTAAATAACAGAGCTACAGAGCCAAGGGCACTTCCAGTCTAGGTAATATACCTTGGGAAAACTGAAAATCAATAAGACAGAGCCACCCCAAAATTTAGGGCTGCACTGCTTACAAGGACCTCAACTTGGGTACACCTTAAATATCCCAGGAAATATAAAAATGGTTCCAAAAATTGTGGTACTTACGTACGATGGAATATCCCTCAGCCATGAAATCAATGTGATAAGACCAGTAGCAGCAAAATGGGTGGATTCAGGTACGATGATTCTAAGTGAAATAAGTCACACAGAAAAAGAAACTTATCATAAGATATCACTTATGAAGATCCTGTAAACATGGCTACACTTGAACTGAGTTAGGAAAGAGAACAGTGTCTCACATTTAGAAAACACTCTTATGACTGCTTAAGGGGGAAGGAGAGGTGTGGTGATGCATAAAACCAGAGTTTGATATAAGCACAGGTACCGTTCCAAAAACAAACTATAGAATAGGCAAGACCTACACCTTCCTCAGTGAAAGGGACTCAAAACCCCATATTTCCGGCAGAGGAATATATCTGACTAGTAATAATCTTAAAACCTATGTATTGATATGTCTCCGTAAGGGAATCAAGTGTGTCTAGACTGGCATAAACATTGCAGTGAGAATCAGCTCAAACCCACTATAAAAAGGAATTTCAAAAACAAAACAAAAAACTGGGAAATTCTTTACAATTCCTTCAGGGTCTCTGATGAAACCTGGAATGACCCTATCTTTAACGACAGCTGGATGTGGCATAAGGCTGGACACTTGGGACTGAGAGGATTGGTGAGATTGGGTGAGCAAATGCAGACCCTTTAAAGCACAAATGCCTGGCACCCATTCCATGGGTCCCAACTCTCCAGGTTGAAGGGAATATTACTACACTTATAACATGTACGGGAAACCTAGAGAACGGACACACTGTGAATACGAAAAGTTTCTAAAACTCAACGAATAGTCCCTCTCCAGGTGCTCCTGTTTGGCTTTCCATCTGCTTTGCTATCAACCACCCAAATTGGAGAGACAGCCCCTTTAACCTCCTGGTTCGCACAGGTTTCCAATTTGGCAGAGGATGAAAGGGAAGAGGGAGAACCAATGAGAGAGTAGCTGTTAGGCATTTGGACGGGCACATATCACTGTAATTTCCCAGCAGGAAGAAGAATTAACCAAAGTCTCAGCCACCCACCGGGAACCAGTATAGGTCCTGAACCAAAATTTTGGACTTGCGGTCAGCTCACAAAAAACGAGTCGCAAAATGGAGCTCAGGGGCACAGCAATTCACAAACTGGCCGAGTAATAAAGGACAACTATCGTCCAAAAATCTGTTGAGGGAAGGCAATGAGGCGGACTTGAAAGCGAGGCAGAATAGCAGGAAACAGATTTCAAGAGGTACGTTGGAATCGCCTTTAAAGCACAGGAAGAGGGGCACAACTTCGACAATGATGCACTTGGCCAAAAAGGGCGTATGCATTTTCTCCTGAATATATTCAGGAGAAAACGCATACGCCCTTTTTGGCCAAGCAAGCAAGCGGGCAATGCAAATCTGCACTACAAAGAAGTATCACTTCCCACCGGTCAAAAGGGACATCCACAAAATGTGTAAAAACCAGAAAGGCAAGACAGGCCCTGGAGAACAGGGAGCCTTGTTATGCTGATGGGCGGGATGTAACTTGCCAACTGCCTCTCTGGAGGAGTGCATTGTGTTCCCTAAAACAAGTAAATAACAGAGCTACAGAGCCAAGGGCACTTCCCGTCTAGGTAATATACCTTGGGAAAACTGAAAATCAATAAGACAGAGCCACCCCAAAATTTAGGGCTGCACTGCTTACAAGGACCTCAACTTGGGTACACCTTAAATATCCCAGGAAATATAAAAATGGTTCCAAAAATTGTGGTACTTACGTACAATGGAATATCCCTCAGCCATGAAATCAATGTGATAAGACCAGTAGCAGCAAAATGGGTGGATTCAGGTACGATGATTCTAAGTGAAATAAGTCACACAGAAAAAGAAACTTATCATAAGATATCACTTATGAAGATCCTGTAAACATGGCTACACTTGAACTGAGTTAGGAAAGAGAACAGTGTCTCACATTTAGAAAACACTCTTATGACTGCTTAAGGGGGAAGGAGAGGTGTGGTGATGCATAAAACCAGAGTTTGATATAAGCACAGGTACCGTTCCAAAAACCAACTATGGAATAGACAAGACCTACACCTTCCTCAGTGAAAGGGACTCAAAACCCCATATTTCCGGCAGAGGAATATATCTGAATAGTAATAATCTTAAAACCTATGTATTGATATGTCTCCGTAAGGGAATCAAGTGTGTCTAGACTGGCATAAACATTGCAGTGAGAATCAGCTCAAACCCACTATAAAAAGGAATTTCAAAAACAAAACAAAAAACTGGGAAATTCTTTACAATTCCTTCAGGGTCTCTGATGAAACCTGGAATGACCCTATCTTTAACGACAGCTGGATGTGGCATAAGGCTGGACACTTGGGACTGAGAGGATTGGTGAGATTGGGTGAGCAAATGCAGACCCTTTAAAGCACAAATGCCTGGCACCCATTCCATGGGTCCCAACTCTCCAGGTTGAAGGGAATATTACTACACCTATAACATGTACGGGAAACCTAGAGAACGGACACACTGTGAATACGAAAAGTTTCTAAAACTCAACGAATAGTCCCTCTCCAGGTGCTCCTGTTTGGCTTTCCATCTGCTTTACTATCAACCTCCCAAATTGGAGAGACAGCCCCTTTAACCTCCTGGTTCGCACAGGTTGCCAATTTGGCAGAGGATGAAAGGGAAGAGGGAGAACCAATGAGAGAGTAGCTGTTAGGCATTTGGACGGGCACATATCACTGTAATTTCCCAGCAGGAAGAAGAATTAACCAAAGTCTCAGCCACCCACCGGGAACCAGTATAGGTCCTGAACCAAAATTTTGGACTTGCGGTCAGCTCACAAAAAACGAGTCGCAAAATGGAGCTCAGGGGCACAGCAATTCACAAACTGGCCGAGTAATAAAGGACAACTATCGTCCAAAAATCTGTTGAGGGAAGGCAATGAGGCGGACTTGAAAGCGAGGCAGAATAGCAGGAAACAGATTTCAAGAGGTACGTTGGAATCGCCTTTAAAGCACAGGAAGAGGGGCACAACTTCGACAATGATGCACTTGGCCAAAAAGGGCGTATGCATTTTCTCCTGAATATATTCAGGAGAAAACGCATACGCCCTTTTTGGCCAAGCAAGCAAGCGGGCAATGCAAATCTGCACTACAAAGAAGTATTACTTCCCACCGGGCAAAAGGGACATCCACAAAATATGAAAAAAGCAGAAAGGCAATATAGGCCCTGGAGAACAGGGAGCTTTCTTATGCTGATGGACGGGATGTAAATTGCCAACTGCCTCTCTAGAGGAGTACATTGTGTTCCCTAAAACAAGTAAACAACAGGGCTACAGAGCCAAGGGCACTTCCAGTCTAGGGAATATACTTTGGGAAAACTGAAAATCAATAAGACAGAGCCTCCCCAAAATTTAGGGCTGCACTGCTTACAAGGACCTCAACTTGGGTACACCTTAAATATCCCAGGAAATATAAAAATGGTTCCAAAAATTGTGGTACTTACGTACGATGGAATATCCCTCAGCCATGAAATCAATGTCATAAGACCAGTAGCAGCAAAATGGGTGGATTCAGGTACGATGATGCTAAGTGACATAAGTCACATAGCAAAAGAAACTTATCATAAGATAACACTTATGAAGATCCTGTAAACATGTCTACACTTGAACTGAGATAGGAAAGAGAACAGTGTCTCACATTTAGAAAACACTCTTATGCCTGCTTAAGGGGGAAGGAGAGGTGGGGTGATGCATAAAACCAGAGTGTGATATAAGCACAGGTACCGTTCCAAAAACCAACTATGGAATAGACAAGACCTACACCTTCCTCAGTGAAAGGGACTCAAAACCCCATATTTCCCGCAGAGGAATATATCTGACTAGTAAGAATCTTAAAACCTAAGTATTGATATGTCTCCGTAAGGGAATCAAGTGTGTCTAGACTGACATAAACATGGAAGCGAGAATCAGCTCAAACCCACTATAAAAAGGAATTTCAAAAACAAAACAAGAAAACTGGGAAATTCTTTACAATTCCTTCAGGGTCTCTGATGAAACCTGGAATGACCCTATCTACAACGACAGCTGGATGTGGCATAAGGCTGGACACTTGGGACTGAGACGATTGGTGAGATTGGGTGAGCAAATGCAGACCCTTTAAAGCACAAATGCCTGGCACCCATTCCATGGGTCCCAACTCTCCAGGTTGAAGGGAATATTACAACAGCTATAACATGTATAGGAAACCTAGAGAACGGACCCACTGTGAATACGAAAGGTTTCTAAAACTCAACGAATAGTCCCTCTCCTGGTGCTCTGGTTTGACTTTCCATCCGCTTTACAATCAATCTCCCAACTTGGAGAGAGAGCACCTTTAACCTCCTGGTTCGCACACGTTTCCAATTTGGCAGAGGATGAAAGGGAAGAGGGAGAACCAATGAGAGAGTAGCTGTTAGGCATTTTTTACGGGCACATATCATTCTAAATTCCCAGCAGCAAGAAGAATTAACCAAAGTCTCAGCCCCCCACCGGGAACCAGCATTGGTCCTGAACCAAAATTTTGGACTTGTGGTCATCTCACTAAAAACGAGTTGAAAAATGGAGCTTAGGGGCACAGCAATTCACAAACTGGCCGAGTAATAAAGGACAACTATCGTCCAAAAATCTGTTAAGGGAAGGCAACGAGGCGGACTTGAAAGCGAGGCAGAATAGCAGGAAACAGATTTCAAGAGGTACGTTGGAATCGCCTTTAAAGCACAGGAAGAGGGGCACAACTTCGACAATGATGCACTTGGCCAAAAAGGGCGTATGCATTTTCTCCTGAATATATTCAGGAGAAAACGCATACGCCCTTTTTGGCCAAGCAAGCAAGCGGGCAATGCAAATCTGCACTACAAAGAAGTATCACTTCCCACCGGTCAAAAGGGACATCCACAAAATGTGTAAAAACCAGAAAGGCAAGACAGGCCCTGGAGAACAGGGAGCCTTGTTATGCGGATGGGCGGGATGTAAATTGCCAACTGCCTCTCTGGAGGATTGCATTGTGTTCCCTAAAACAAGTAAACAACAGAGCTACAGAGCCAAGGGCACTTCCAGTCTAGGGAATATACCTTGGGAAAACTGAAAATCAATAAGACAGAGCCACCCCAAAATTTAGGGCTGCACTGCTTACAAGGACCTCAACTTGGGTACACCTTAAATATCCCAGGAAATATAAAAATGGTTCCAAAAATTGTGGTACTTACGTACGAAGGAATATCCCTCAGCCATGAAATCAATGTGATAAGACCAGTAGCAGCAAAACGGGTGGATTCAGGTACGATGATTCTAAGTGAAATATGTCACACAGAAAAAGAAACTTATCATAACATATCACTTATGAAGATCCTGTAAACATGGCTACACTTGAACTGAGTTAGGAAAGAGAACAGTGTCTCACATTTAGAAAACACTCTTATGACTGCTTAAGGGGGAAGGAGAGGTGGGGTGATGCATAAAACCAGAGTTTGATATAAGCACAGGTACAGTTCCAAAAACCAACTATGGAATAGACAAGATCTACACCTTCCTCAGTGAAAGGGACTCACAACCCCATATTTCCCGCAGAGGAATACATCTGACTAGTAATAATCTTAAAACCTATGTATTGATATGTCTCCGTAAGGGAATCAAGTGTGTCTAGACTGGCATAAACATGGCAGCGAGAATCAGCTCAAACCCACTATAAAAAGGAATTTCAAAAACAAAACAAAAAAACTGGGAAATTCTTTACAATTCCTTCAGGGTCTCTGATGAAACCTGGAATGACCCTATCTTTAACGACAGCTGGATGTGGCATAAGGCTGGACACTTGGGACTGAGACGATTGGTGAGATTGGGTGAGCAAATGCAGACCCTTTAAAGCACAAATGCCTGGCACCCATTCCATGGGTCCCACCTCTCCAGGTTGAAGGGAGTATTACTACACCTATAACATGTACGGGAAACCTAGAGAACGGACCCACTGTGAATACGAAAAGTTTCTAAAACTCAACGAATAGTCCCTCTCTTGGTGCTCCGGTTTGGCTTTCCATCTGCTTTACTATCAACCTCCCACCTTGGAGAGACAGCCCCTTTAAGCTCCTGGTTCGCACAGGTTGCCAATTTGGCAGAGGATGAAAGGGAAGAGGGAGAACCAATGAGAGAGTAGCTGTTAGGCATTTGGACGGGCACATATCACTGTAATTTCCCGGCAGGAAGAAGAATTAACCAAAGTCTCAGGCACCCACCGGGAACCAGTATAGTTCCTGAACCAAAATTTTGGACTTGCGGTCAGCTCACAAAAAACGAGTTGAAAAATGGAGCTCAGGGGCACAGCAATTCACAAACTGGCCGAGTAATAAAGGACAACTATCGTCCAAAAATCTGTTGAGGGAAGGCAATGAGGCGGACTTGAAAGCGAGGCAGAATAGCAGGAAACAGATTTCAAGAGGTACGTTGGAATCGCCTTTAAAGCACAGGAAGAGGGGCACAACTTCGACAATGATGCACTTGGCCAAAAAGGGCGTATGCGTTTTCTCCTGAATATATTCAGGAGAAAACGCATACGCCCTTTTTGGCCAAGCAAGCAAGCGGGCAATGCAAATCTGCACTACAAAGAAGTATTACTTCCCACCGGGCAAAAGGGACATCCACAAAATATGTAAAAAGCAGAAAGGCAAGACAGGCCCTGGAGAACAGGGAGCTTTCTTATGCTGATGGGCGGGATGTAAATTGCCAACTGCCTCTCTGGAGGAGTGCATTGTGTTCCCTAAAACAAGTAAACAACAGGGCTACAGAGCCAAGGGCACTTCCAGTCTAGGGAATATACTTTGGGAAATCTGAAAATCAATAAGACAGAGCCTCCCCAAAATTTAGGGCTGCACTGCTTACAAGGACCTCAACTTGGGTACACCTTAAATATCCCAGGAAATATAAAAATGGTTCCAAAAATTGTGGTACTTACGTACGAT
Source organism: Hyperoodon ampullatus (assembly GCF_949752795.1). Lineage (NCBI taxonomy): Eukaryota > Metazoa > Chordata > Mammalia > Artiodactyla > Ziphiidae > Hyperoodon > Hyperoodon ampullatus. The sequence goes on from NW_027640363.1 coordinate 586,523, forward strand.
GGAATATCCCTCAGCCATGAAATCAATGTCATAAGACCAGTAGCAGCAAAATGGGTGGATTCAGGTACGATGATTCTAAGTGACATAAGTCACACAGAAAAATAAACTTATCATAAGATAACACTTATGAAGATCCTGTAAACATGTCTACACTTGAACTGAGATAGGAAAGAGAACAGTGTCTCACATTTAGAAAACACTCTTATGCCTGCTTAAGGGGGAAGGAGAGGTGGGGTGATGCATAAAACCAGAGTTTGATATAAGCACAGGTACCGTTCCAAAAACCAACTATGGAATAGACAAGACCTACACCTTCCTCAGTGAAAGGGACTCAAAACCCCATATTTCCCGCAGAAGAATATATCTGACTAGTAAGAATCTTAAAACCTAAGTATTGATATGTCTCCGTAAGGGAATCAAGTGTGTCTAGACTGACATAAACATGGCAGCGAGAATCAGCTCAAACCCACTATAAAAAGGAATTTCAAAAACAAAACAAGAAAACTGGGAAATTCTTTACAATTCCTTCAGGGTCTCTGATGAAACCTGGAATGACCCTATCTACAATGACAGCTGGATGTGGCATAAGGCTGGACACTTGGGACTGAGACGATTGGTGAGATTGGGTGAGCAAATGCAGACCCTTTAAAGCACAAATGCCTGGCACCCATTCCATGGGTCCCAACTCTCCAGGTTGAAGGGAATATTACTACAGCTATAACATGTATGGGAAACCTAGAGAACGGACCCACTGTGAATACGAAAGGTGTCTAAAACTCAACGAATAGTCCCTCTCCTGGTGCTCCGGTTTGACTTTCCATCTGCTTTACTATCAATCTCCCAACTTGGAGACAGAGCACCTTTAACCTCCTGGTTCGCACACGTTTCCAATTTGGCAGAGGATGAAAGGGAAGAGGGAGAACCAATGAGAGAGTAGCTGTTAGGCATTTTTACGGGCACATATCACTCTAACTTCCCAGCAGCAAGAAGAATTAACCAAAGTCTCAGCCCCCCACCGGGAACCAGCATTGGTCCTGAACCAAAATTTTGGACTTGCGGTCATCTCACAAAAAACGAGTTGAAAAATGGAGCTCAGGGGCACAGCAATTCACAAACTGGCCGAGTAATAAAGGACAACTATCGTCCAAAAATCTGTTAAGGGAAGGCAACGAGGCGGACTTGAAAGCGAGGCAGAATAGCAGGAAACAGATTTCAAGAGGTACGTTGGAATCGCCTTTAAAGCACAGGAAGAGGGGCACAACTTCGACAATGATGCACTTGGCCAAAAAGGGCGTATGCGTTTTCTCCTGAATATATTCAGGAGAAAACGCATACGCCCTTTTTGGCCAAGCAAGCAAGCGGGCAATGCAAATCTGCACTACAAAGTAGTATCACTTCCCACTGGTCAAAAGGGACATCCACAAAATATGTAAAAACCAGAAAGGCAAGACAGGCCCTGGAGAACAGGGAGCTTTCTTATGCTGATGGGCGGGATGTAAATTGCCAACTGCCTCTCTGGAGGAGTGCATTGTGTTCCCTAAAACAAGTAAACAACAGAGCTACAGAGCCAAGGGCACTTCCAGTCTAGGGAATATACCTTGGGAAAACTGAAAATCAATAAGACAGAGCCACCCCAAAATTTAGGGCTGCACTCCTTACAAGGACCTCAACTTGGGTACACCTTAAATATCCCAGGAAATATAAAAATGGTTCCAAAAATTGTGGTACTTACGTACGATGGAATATCCCTCAGCCATGAAATCAATGTCATAAGACCAGTAGCAGCAAAATGGGTGCATTCAGGTACGATGATTCTAAGTGAAATAAGTCACACAGAAAAAGAAACTTATCATAAGATATCACTTATGAAGATCCTGTAAACATGGCTACACTTGAACTGAGTTAGGAAAGAGAACAGTGTCTCACATTTAGAAAACACTCTTATGCCTGCTTAAGGGGGAAGGAGAGGTGGGATGATGCATAAAACCAGAGTTTGATATAAGCACAGGTACCGTTCCAAAAACCAACTATGGAATAGACAAGACCTACACCTTCCTCAGTGAAAGGGACTCAAAACCCCATATTTCCCGCAGAGGAATATATCTGACTAGTAAGAATCTTAAAACCTATGTATTGATATGTCTCCGTAAGGGAATCAAGTGTGTCTACACTGGCATAAACAGGGGAACGAGAATCAGCTCAAACCCACTATAAAAAGCAATTTCAAAAACAAAACAAGAAAACTGGGAAATTCTTTACAATTCCTTCAGGGTCTCTGATGAAACCTGGAATGACCCTATCTACAACGACAGCTGGATGTGGCATAAGGCTGGACACTTGGGACTGAGACGATTGGTGAGATAGGGTGAGCAAATGCAGACCCTTTAAAGCAATAATGCATGGCACCCATTCCATGGGTCCCAACTCTCCAGGTTGAAGGGAATATTACTACAGCTATAACATGTACGGGAAACCTAGAGAACGGACCCACTGTGAATACGAAAATTTTCTAAAACTCAGTGAATAGTCCCTCTCCTGGTGCTCCGGTTTGACTTTCCATCTGCTTTACTATCAATCTCCCAACTTGGAGAGACAGCCCCTTTAACCTCCTGGTTCGCACACGTTTCCCATTTGGCAGAGGATGAAAGGGAAGAGGGAGAACCAATGAGAGAGTAGCTGTTAGGCATTTTTACGGGCACATATCACTCTAACTTCCCAGCAGCAAGAAGAATTAACCAAAGTCTCAGCCCCCCACCGGGAACCAGCATTGGTCCTGAACCAAAATTTTGGACTTGCGGTCAGCTCACAAAAAACGAGTTGAAAAATGGAGCTCAGGGGCACAGCAATTCACAAACTGGCCGAGTAATAAAGGACAACTATCGTCCAAAAATCTGTTAAGGGAAGGCAGAGAGGCGGACTTGAAAGCGAGGCAGAATAGCAGGAAACAGATTTCAAGAGGTACGTTGGAATCGCCTTTAAAGCACAGGAAGAGGGGCACAACTTCGACAATGATGCACTTGGCCAAAAAGGGCGTATGCATTTTCTCCTGAATATATTCAGGAGAAAACGCATACGCCCTTTTTGGCCAAGCAAGCAAGCGGGCAATGCAAATCTGCACTACAAAGAAGTATCACTTCCCACCGGTCAAAAGGGACATCCACAAAATGTGTAAAAACCAGAAAGGCAAGACAGGCCCTGGAGAACAGGGAGCCTTGTTATGCTGATGGGTGGGATGTAAATTGCCAACTGCCTCTCTGGAGGAGTGCATTGTGTTCCCTAAAACAAGTAGAGAACAGAGCTACAGAGCCAAGGGCACTTCCAGTCTAGGGAATATACCTTGGGAAAACTGAAAATCAATAAGACAGAGCCACCCCAAAATTTAGGGCTTCACTGCTTACAAGGACCTCAACTTGGGTACACCTTAAATATCCCAGGAAATATAAAAATGGTTCAAAAAATTGTGGTACTTACGTACAATGGAATATCCCTCAGCCATGAAATCAATGTCATAAGACCAGTAGCAGCAAAATGGGTGGATTCAGGTACGATGATTCTAAGTGAAATAAGTCACACAGAAAAAGAAACTTATCATAATATATCACTTATGAAGATCCTGTAAACATGGCTACACTTGAACTGAGTTAGGAAAGAGAACATTATCTCACATTTAGAAAACACTCTTATGCCTGCTTAAGGGGGAAGGAGAGGTGGGGTGATGCATAAAACCAGAGTTTGATATAAGCACATGTACCGTTCTAAAAACCAACTATGGAATAGACAAGACCTACACCTTCCTCAGTGAAAGGGACTCAAAACCCCATATTTCCCGCAGAGGAATATATTTGACTAGTAAGAATCTTAAAACTTATGGATTGATATGTCTCCGTAAGGGAATCAAGTGTGTCTAGACTGGCATAAACATGGCAGCGAGAATCAGCTCAAACCCACTATAAATAGGAACTTCAAAAACAAAACAAAAAAACTTGGAAATTCTTTACAATTCCTTCAGGGTCTCTGATGAAACCTGGAATGACCCTATCTACAACGACAGCTGTATGTGGCATAAGGCTGGACACTTGGGACTGAGAAGATTGGTGAGATTGGGTGAGCAAATGCAGAACCTTTAAAGCAATATTGCAAGGCACCCATTCCATGTGTCCCAACTCTCCAGGTTGAAGGGAATATTACTACAGTTATAACATATACGGGAAACCTAGAAAACGGACACACTGAGAATACGAAAGGTTTCTAAAACTCAACGAATAGTCCCTCTCCTGGTGCTCCAATTTGACTTTCCATCTGCTTTACTATCAATCTCCCAACATGGAGAGACAGCCCCTTTAACCTCCTGGTTTGTAGAGGTTTCCAATTTGGCAGAGGATGAAAGGGAAGAGGGAGAACCAATGAGAGAGTAGCTGTTAGGCATTTGGACGGGAACATATCATTCTAACTTCCCGGCAGGAAGAAAAATTAACCAAAGTCTCAGCCACCGACCGGGACCAGCATAGGTCCTGGACCAAAATTTTGGACTTGCGGTCAGCTCACCAAAAACGATTTGAAAAATTGAGCTCAGGGGCACAGCAATTCACAAACTGGCCCAGTAATAAAGGACAACTATCGTCCAAAAATCTGTTGAGGGAAGGCAACGAGGCGGACTAGAAAGTGAGGCAGAATAGCAGGAAACAGATTTCAAGAGGTACGTTGGAATCGCCTTTAAAGCACAGGTAGAGGGGCACAACTTCGACAATGATGCCCTTGGCCAAAAAGGGCGTATGCGTTTTCTCCTGAATATATTCAGGTGAAAACGCATACGCCCTTTTTGGCCAAGCAAGCAAGCGGGCAATGCAAATCTGCACTACAAAGAAGTATCACTTCCCACCGGTCAAAAGGGACATACTCAAAATATGTAAAAACCAGAAAGGCAAGACAGGCCCTGGAGAACAGGGAGCCTTGTTATGCTGATGGACGGGATGTAAATTGCGAACTGCCTCTCTGGGGGAGTACATTGTGTTCCCTAAAACAAGTAAACAACAGAGCTACAGAGCCAAGGGCACTTCCATTGTACGGAATATACCTTGGGAAAACTGAAAATCAATAAGACAGAGCCACCCCAAAATTTAGGGCTGCACTGCTTACAAGGACCTCAACTTGGGTACACCTTAAATATCCCAGGAAATATAAAAATGGTTCCAAAAATTGTGGTACTTACATACGATGGATTATCCCTCAGCCATGAAATCAATGTCATAAGACCAGTAGCAGCAAAATGGGTGGATTCAGGTACGATGATTGTAAGTGTTGTAAGTCACACAGAAAAATAAACTTATCATAAGATATCACTTATGAAGATCCTTTAAACATGGCTACACTTGAACTGAGTTAGGAAAGAGAACAGTGTCTCACATTTAGAAAACACTCTTATGCCTGCTTAAGGCGGAAGGAGAGGTGGGGTGATGCATAAAACCAGAGTTTGATATAAGCACAGGTACCGTTCCAAAAACCAACTATGGAATAGACAAGACCTACACCTTCCTCAGTGAAAGGGACTCAAAACTCCATATTTCCCACAGAGGAATATATCTGACTAGTAAGAATCTTAAATCCTATGTATTAATATGTCTCTGTAAGGGAATCAAGTGTGTCTAGACTGGCATAAACAGGGGAACTAGAATCAGCTCAAACCCACTATAAAAAGGAATTTCAAAAAGAAAACATAAAAACTGGGAAATTCTTTACAATTCCTTCAGGGTCTCTGATGAAACCTGGAATCACCCTATCTACAAACCCAGCTGGATGTGGCATAAGGCTGGACACTTGGGACTGAGATGATTGGTGAGATTGGGTGAGCAAATGCAGACCCTTTAAAGCAATAATGCATGGCACCCATTCCATGGGTCCCAACTCTCCAAGTTGAAGGGAATATTACTACAGCTATAACATGTATGGGAAACCTAGAGAACGGACCCACTGTGAATACGACAGGTTTCTAAAACTCAACGAATAGTCCCTCTCCTGGTGCTCCTGTTTGATTTTCCATCGGCTTTACTATCAATCTCCCAACTTGGAGACAGAGCACCTTTAACCTCCTGGTTCGCACACGTTTCCAATTTGGCAGAGGATGAAAGGGAAGAGGGAGAACCAATGAGAGAGTAGCTGTTAGGCATTTTTACGGGCACATATCACTCTAACTTCCCAGCAGCAAGAAGAATTAACCTAAGTCTCAGCCCCCCACCGGGAACCAGCATTGGTCCTGAACCAAAATTTTGGACTTGCGGTCATCTCACAAAAAACGAGTTGAAAAATGGAGCTCAGGGGCACAGCAATTCACAAACTGGCCGAGTAATAAAGGACAACTATCGTCCAAAAATCTGTTAAGGGAAGGCAGAGAGGCGGACTTGAAAGCGAGGCAGAATAGCAGGAAACAGATTTCAAGAGGTACGTTGGAATCGCCTTTAAAGCACAGGAAGAGGGGCACAACTTCGACAATGATGCACTTGGCCAAAAAGGGCGTATGCATTTTCTCCTGAATATATTCAGGAGAAAACGCATACGCCCTTTTTGGCCAAGCAAGCAAGCGGGCAATGCAAATCTGCACTACAAAGAAGTATCACTTCCCACCGGTCAAAAGGGACATCCACAAAATGTGTAAAAACCAGAAAGGCAAGACAGGCCCTGGAGAACAGGGAGCCTTGTTATGCTGATGGGCGGGATGTAAATTGCCAACTGCCTCTCTGGAGGAGTGCATTGTGTTCCCTAAAACAAGTAAACAACAGAGCTACAGAGCCAAGGGCACTTCCAGTCTAGGTAATATACCTTGGGAAAACTGAAAATCAATAAGACAGAGCCACACCAAAATTTAGGGCTGCACTGCTTACAAGGACCTCAACTTGGGTACACCTTAAATATCCCAGGAAATATAAAAATGGTTCCAAAAATTGTGGTACTTACGTACGATGGAATATCCCTCAGCCATGAAATCAATGTGATAAGACCAGTAGCAGCAAAATGGGTGGATTCAGGTACGATGATTCTAAGTGAAATAAGTCACACAGAAAAAGAAACTTATCATAAGATATCACTTATGAAGATCCTGTAAACATGGCTACACTTGAACTGAGTTAGGAAAGAGAACAGTGTCTCACATTTAGAAAACACACTTATGACTGCTTAAGGGGGAAGGAGAGGTGTGGTGATGCATAAAACCAGAGTTTGATATAAGCACAGGTACCGTTCCAAAAACCAACTATGGAATAGACAAGACCTACACCTTCCTCAGTGAAAGGGACTCAAAACCCCATATTTCCGGCAGAGGAATATATCTGACTAGTAATAATCTTAAAACCTATGTATTGATATGTCTCCGTAAGGGAATCAAGTGTGTCTAGACTGGCATAAACATTGCAGTGAGAATCAGCTCAAACCCACTATAAAAAGGAATTTCAAAAACAAAACAAAAAACTGGGAAATTCTTTACAATTCCTTCAGGGTCTCTGATGAAACCTGGAATGACCCTATCTTTAACGACAGCTGGATGTGGCATAAGGCTGGACACTTGGGACTGAGAGGATTGGTGAGATTGGGTGAGCAAATGCAGACCCTTTAAAGCACAAATGCCTGGCACCCATTCCATGGGTCCCAACTCTCCAGGTTGAAGGGAATATTACTACACCTATAACATGTACGGGAAACCTAGAGAACGGACACACTGTGAATACGAAAAGTTTCTAAAACTCAACGAATAGTCCCTCTCCAGGTGCTCCTGTTTGGCTTTCCATCTGCTTTACTATCAACCTCCCAAATTGGAGAGACAGCCCCTTTAACCTCCTGGTTCGCACAGGTTTCCAATTTGGCAGAGGATGAAAGGGAAGAGGGAGAACCAATGAGAGAGTAGCTGTTAGGCATTTGGACGGGCACATATCACTGTAATTTCCCAGCAGGAAGAAGAATTAACCAAAGTCTCAGCCACCCACCGGGAACCAGTATAGGTCCTGAACCAAAATTTTGGACTTGCGGTCAGCTCACAAAAAACGAGTCGCAAAATGGAGCTCAGGGGCACAGCAATTCACAAACTGGCCGAGTAATAAAGGACAACTATCGTCCAAAAATCTGTTGAGGGAAGGCAATGAGGCGGACTTGAAAGCGAGGCAGAATAGCAGGAAACAGATTTCAAGAGGTACGTTGGAATCGCCTTTAAAGCACAGGAAGAGGGGCACAACTTCGACAATGATGCACTTGGCCAAAAAGGGCGTATGCATTTTCTCCTGAATATATTCAGGAGAAAACGCATACGCCCTTTTTGGCCAAGCAAGCAAGCGGGCAATGCAAATCTGCACTACAAAGAAGTATTACTTCCCACCGGGCAAAAGGGACATCCACAAAATATGAAAAATGCAGAAAGGCAAGATAGGCCCTGGAGAACAGGGAGCTTTCTTATGCTGATGGGCGGGATGTAAATTGCCAACTGCCTCTCTAGAGGAGTACATTGTGTTCCCTAAAACAAGTAAACAACAGGGCTACAGAGCCAAGGGCACTTCCAGTCTAGGGAATATACTTTGGGAAAACTGAAAATCAATAAGACAGAGCCTCCCCAAAATTTAGGGCTGCACTGCTTACAAGGACCTCAACTTGGGTACACCTTAAATATCCCAGGAAATATAAAAATGGTTCCAAAAATTGTGGTACTTACGTACGATGGAATATCCCTCAGCCATGAAATCAATGTCATAAGACCAGTAGCAGCAAAATGGGTGGATTCAGGTACGATGATTCTAAGTGACATAACTCACACAGCAAAAGAAACTTATCATAAGATAACACTTATGAAGATCCTGTAAACATGTCTACACTTGAACTGAGATAGGAAAGAGAACAGTGTCTCACATTTAGAAAACACTCTTATGCCTGCTTAAGGGGGAAGGAGAGGTGGGGTGATGCATAAAACCAGAGTGTGATATAAGCACAGGTACCGTTCCAAAAACCAACTATGGAATAGACAAGACCTACACCTTCCTCAGTGAAAGGGACTCAAAACCCCATATTTCCCGCAGAGGAATATATCTGACTAGTAAGAATCTTAAAACCTAAGTATTGATATGTCTCCGTAAGGGAATCAAGTGTGTCTAGACTGACATAAACATGGAAGCGAGAATCAGCTCAAACCCACTATAAAAAGGAATTTCAAAAACAAAACAAGAAAACTGGGAAATTCTTTACAATTCCTTCAGGGTCTCTGATGAAACCTGGAATGACCCTATCTACAACGACAGCTGGATGTGGCATAAGGCTGGACACTTGGGACTGAGACGATTGGTGAGATTGGGTGAGCAAATGCAGACCCTTTAAAGCACAAATGCCTGGCACCCATTCCATGGGTCCCAACTCTCCAGGTTGAAGGGAATATTACTACAGCTATAACATGTATAGGAAACCTAGAGAACGGACCCACTGTGAATACGAAAGGTTTCTAAAACTCAACGAATAGTCCCTCTCCTGGTGCTCCGGTTTGACTTTCCATCTGCTTTACTATCAATCTCCCAACTTGGAGACAGAGCACCTTTAACCTCCTGGTTCGCACACGTTTCCAATTTGGCAGAGGATGAAAGGGAAGAGGGAGAACCAATGAGAGAGTAGCTGTTAGGCATTTTTACGGGCACATATCACTCTAACTTCCCAGCAGCAAGAAGAATTAACCAAAGTCTCAGCCCCCCACCGGGAACCAGCATTGGTCCTGAACCAAAATTTTGGACTTGCGGTCATCTCACAAAAAACGAGTTGAAAAATGGAGCTCAGGGGCACAGCAATTCACAAACTGGCCGAGTAATAAAGGACAACTATCGTCCAAAAATCTGTTAAGGGAAGGCAACGAGGCGGACTTGAAAGCGAGGCAGAATAGCAGGAAACAGATTTCAAGAGGTACGTTGGAATCGCCTTTAAAGCACAGGAAGAGGGGCACAACTTCGACAATGATGCACTTGGCCAAAAAGGGCGTATGCGTTTTCTCCTGAATATATTCAGGAGAAAACGCATACGCCCTTTTTGGCCAAGCAAGCAAGCGGGCAATGCAAATCTGCACTACAAAGAAGTATCACTTCCCACTGGTCAAAAGGGACATCCACAAAATATGTAAAAAGCAGAAAGGCAAGACAGGCCCTGGAGAACAGGGAGCTTTCTTATGCTGATGGGCGGGATGTAAATTGCCAACTGCCTCTCTGGAGGAGTGCATTGTGTTCCCTAAAACAAGTAAACAACAGAGCTACAGAGCCAAGGGCACTTCCAGTCTAGGGAATATACCTTGGGAAAACTGAAAATCAATAAGACAGAGCCACCCCAAAATTTAGGGCTGCACTGCTTACAAGGACCTCAACTTGGGTACACCTTAAATATCCCAGGAAATATAAAAATGGTTCAAAAAATTGTGGTACTTACGTACGAAGGAATATCCCTCAGCCATGAAATCAATGTGATAAGACCAGTAGCAGCAAAACGGGTGGATTCAGGTACGATGATTCTAAGTGAAATATGTCACACAGAAAAAGAAACTTATCATAAGATATCACTTATGAAGATCCTGTAAACATGGCTACACTTGAACTGAGTTAGGAAAGAGAACAGTGTCTCACATTTAGAAAACACTCTTATGACTGCTTAAGGGGGAAGGAGAGGTGGGGAGATGCATAAAACCAGAGTTTGATATAAGCACAGGTACAGTTCCAAAAACCAACTATGGAATAGACAAGATCTACACCTTCCTCAGTGAAAGGGACTCACAACCCCATATTTCCCGCAGAGGAATATATCTGACTAGTAAGAATCTTAAAACCTATGTATTGATATGTCTCCGTAAGGGAAACAAGTGTATCTAGACTGGCATAAACCTGCCAGCGAGAATCAGCTCAATCCCACTATAAAAAGGAATTTCAAAAACAAAACAAAAAAACTGGGAAATTCTTTACAATTCCTTCAGGGTCTCTGATGAAACCTGGAATGACCCTATCTTTAACGACAGCTGGATGTGGCATAAGGCTGGACACTTGGGACTGAGACGATTGGTGAGATTGGGTGAGCAAATGCAGACCCTTTAAAGCACAAATGCCTGGCACCCATTCCATGGGTCCCAACTCTCCAGGTTGAAGGGAGTATTACTACACCTAGAACATGTACGGGAAACCTAGAGAACGGACCCACTGTGAATACGAAAAGTTTCTAAAACTCAACGAATAGTCCCTCTCCAGGTGCTCCTGTTTGGATTTCCATCTGCTTTACTATCAACCTCCCAACTTGGAGAGACAGCCCCTTTAACCTCCTGGTTCGCACATGTTGCCAATTTGGCAGAGGATGAAAGGGAAGAGGGAGAACAAATGAGAGAATAGCTGTTAGGCATTTGGACGGGCACATATCACTGTAATTTCCTAGCAGGAAGAAGAATTAACCAAAGTCTCAGGCACCCACCGGGAACCAGTATAGGTCCTGAACCAAAATTTTGGACTTGCGGTCAGCTCACAAAAAACGAGTTGAAAAATGGAGCTCAGGGGCACAGCAATTCACAAACTGGCCGAGTAATAAAGGACAACTATCGTCCAAAAATCTGTTGAGGGAAGGCAATGAGGCGGACTTGAAAGCGAGGCAGAATAGCAGGAAACAGATTTCAAGAGGTACGTTGGAATCGCCTTTAAAGCACAGGAAGAGGGGCACAACTTCGACAATGATGCACTTGGCCAAAAAGGGCGTATGCATTTTCTCCTGAATATATTCAGGAGAAAACGCATACGCCCTTTTTGGCCAAGCAAGCAAGCGGGCAATGCAAATCTGCACTACAAAGAAGTATCACTTCCCACCGTTCAAAAGGGACATCCTCAAAATATGTAAAAACCAGAAAGGCAAGACAGGCCCTGGAGATCAGGGAGCCTTCTTATGCTGATGGGCGGGATGTAAATTGCCAATTGCCTCTCTGGGGGAGTACATTGTGTTCCCTAAAACTAGTAGAGAACAGAGCTACAGAGCCAAGTGCACTTCCAGTCTAGGGAATATACCTTGGGAAAACTGAAAATCAATAAGACAGAGCCACCCCAAAATTTAGGGCTGCACTGCTTACAAGGACCTCAACTTGGGTACACCTTAAATATCCCAGGAAATATAAAAATGGTTCAAAAAATTGTGGTACTTACGTACGATGGAATATCCCTCAGCCATGAAATCAATGTCATAAGACCAGTAGCAGCAAAATGGGTGGATTCAGGTACGATGATTCTAAGTGAAATAAGTCACACAGAAAAAGAAACTTATCATGAGATATCACTTATGAAGATCCTGTAAACATGGCTACACTTGAACTGAGTTAGGAAAGAGAACAGTGTCTCACATTTAGAAAACACTCTTATGCCTGCTTAAGGGGGAAGGAGAGGTGGGGTGATGCATAAAACCAGAGTTTGATATAACCACAGGTACCATTCCAAAAACCAACTATGGAATAGACAAGACCTACACCTTCCTCAGTGAAAGGGACTCAAAACCCCATATTTCCCGCAGAGGAATATATCTGACTAGTAAGAATCTTAAAACCTATGTATTGATATGTCTCCGTAAGGGAATCAAGTGTGTCTACACCGGCATAAACAGGGGAACGAGAATCAGCTCAAACCCACTATAAAAAGCAATTTCAAAAACAAAACAAAAAAACTGGGAAATTCTTTACAATTCCTTCAGGGTCTCTGATGAAACCTGGAATGACCCTATCTACAACGACAGCTGGATGTGGCATAAGGCTGGACACTTGGGACTGAGACGATTGGTGAGATAGGGTGAGCAAATGCAGACCCTTTAAAGCAATAATGCATGGCACCCATTCCATGGGTCCCAACTCTCCAGGTTGAAGGGAATATTACTACAGCTATAACATGTATGGGAAACCTAGAGAACGGACCCACTGTGAATACGAAAGGTTTCTAAAACTCAGTGAATAGTCCCTCTCCTGGTGCTCCGGTTTGACTTTCCATCTGCTTTACTATCAATCTCCCAACTTGGAGAGACAGCCCCTTTAACCTCCTGGTTCGCACACGTTTCCCATTTGGCAGAGGATGAAAGGGAAGAGGGAGAACCAATGAGAGAGTAGCTGTTAGGCATTTTTACGGGCACATATCACTCTAACTTCCCAGCAGCAAGAAGAATTAACCAAAGTCTCAGCCCCCCACCGGGAACCAGCATTGGTCCTGAACCAAAATTTTGGACTTGCGGTCAGCTCACAAAAAACGAGTTGAAAAATGGACCTCAGGGGCACAGCAATTCACAAACTGGCCGAGTAATAAAGGACAACTATCGTTCAAAAATCTGTTAAGGGAAGGCAACGAGGCGGACTTGAAAGCGAGGCAGAATAGCAGGAAACAGATTTCAAGAGGTACGTTGGAATCGCCTTTAAAGCACAGGAAGAGGGGCACAACTTCGACAATGATGCACTTGGCCAAAAAGGGCGTATGCATTTTCTCCTGAATATATTCAGGAGAAAACGCATACGCCCTTTTTGGCCAAGCAAGCAAGCGGGCAATGCAAATCTGCACTACAAAGAAGTATCACTTCCCACCGGTCAAAAGGGACATCCACAAAATGTGTAAAAACCAGAAAGGCAAGACAGGCCCTGGAGAACAGGGAGCCTTGTTATGCTGATGGGTGGGATGTAAATTGCCAACTGCCTCTCTGGAGGAGTGCATTGTGTTCCCTAAAACAAGTAAACAACAGAGCTACAGAGCCAAGGGCACTTCCAGTCTAGGGAATATACCTTGGGAAAACTGAAAATCAATAAGACAGAGCCACCCCAAAATTTAGGGCTGCACTGCTTACAAGGACCTCAACTTGGGTACACCTTAAATATCCCAGGAAATATAAAAATGGTTCAAAAAATTGTGGTACTTACGTACGAAGGAATATCCCTCAGCCATGAAATCAATGTGATAAGACCAGTAGCAGCAAAACGGGTGGATTCAGGTACGATGATTCTAAGTGAAATATGTCACACAGAAAAAGAAACTTATCATAAGATATCACTTATGAAGATCCTGTAAACATGGCTACACTTGAACTGAGTTAGGAAAGAGAACAGTGTCTCACATTTAAAAAACACTCTTATGACTGCTTAAGGGGGAAGGAGAGTTGGGGTGATGCATAAAACCAGAGTTTGATATAAGCACAGGTACCGTTCCAAAAACCAACTATGGAATAGACAAGATCTACACTTTCCTCAGTGAAAGGGACTCACAACCCCATATTTCCCGCAGAGGAATATATCTGACTAGTAAGAATCTTAAATCCTATGTATTGATATGTGTCCGTAAGGGAATCAAGTGTGTCTAGACTGGCATAAACATGGCAGCGAGAATCAGCTCAAACCCACTATAAAAAGGAATTTCAAAAACAAAACAAAAAAACTGGGAAATTCTTTACAATTCCTTCAGGGTCTCTGATGAAACCTGGAATGACCCTATCTTTAACGACAGCTGGATGTGGCATAAGGCTGGACACTTGGGACTGAGACGATTGGTGAGATTGGGTGAGCAAATGCAGACCCTTTAAAGCACAAATGCCTGGCACCCATTCCAAGGGTCCCAACTCTCCAGGTTGAAGGGAGTATTACTACACCTATAACATGTACGGGAAACCTAGAGAACGGACCCACTGTGAATACGAAAAGTTTCTAAAACTCAACGAATAGTCCCTCTCCAGGTGCTCCTGTATGGCTTTCCATCTGCTTTACTATCAACCTCCCAACTTGGAGAGACAGCCCCTTTAACCTCCTGGTTCGCACAGGTTGCCAATTTGGCAGAGGATGAAAGGGAAGAGGGAGAACCAATGAGAGAGTAGCTGTTAGGCATTTGGACGGGCACATATCACTCTAACTTCCCAGCAGGAAGAAGAATTAACCAAAGTCTCAGGCCCCCACCGGGAACTCTTATAGCTCTTGTACCAAAATTTTGGACTTGCGGTCAGCTCACAAAAAACGAGTTGAAAAATGGAACTCAGGGGCACAGCAATTCACAAACTGGCCGAGTAATAAAGGACAAGTATCGTCCAAAAATCTGTTGAGGGAAGGCAACGAGGCGGATTTAATGCGAGGCAGAATAGCAGGATACAGATTTCAAGAGGTACGTTGGAATCCCCTTTAAAGCACAGGAAGAGGGGCACAACTTCGACAATGATGCATTGGCCAAAAAGGTCGTATGCGTTTTCTCCTGAATATATTCAGGAGAAAACGCATACGCCCTTTTAGGCCAAGCAAGCAAGCGGGCAATGCAAAACTTCACTACAAAGAAGCATCACTTCCCAACGGTCAAAAGGGACATCCTCAAAATATGTAAAAACCAGAAAGGCAAGAGAGGCCCTGGAGATCAGGGAGCCTTGTTATGCTGATGGGCGGGATGTAAATTGCCAACTGCCTCTCTGGGGGAGTACATTATGTTCCCTAAAACAAATAGAGAACAGAGCTACAGAGCCAAGGGCACTTCCAGTCTAGGGAATATACCTTGGGAAAACTGAAAATCAATAAGACAGAGCCACCCCAAAATTTAGGGCTGCACTGCTTACAAGGACCTCAACTTGGGTACACCTTAAATATTCCAGGAAATATAAAAATGGTTCAAAAAATTGTGGTACTTACGTACGATGGAATATCCCTCAGCCATGAAATCAATGTCATAAGACCAGTAGCAGCAAAATGGGTGGATTCAGGTACGATGATTCTAAGTGAAATAAGTCACACAGAAAAAGAAACTTATCATAAGATATCACTTATGAAGATCCTGTAAACATGGCTACACTTGAACTGAGTTAGGAAAGAGAACAGTGTCTCACATTTAGAAAACACTCTTATGACTGCTTAAGGGGGAAGGAGAGGTGGGGTGATGCATAAAACCAGAGTTTGATATAAGCACAGGTACCGTTCCAAAAACCAACTATGGAATAGACAAGACCTACACCTTCCTCAGTGAAAGGGACTCAAAACCCCATATTTCCCACAGAGGAATATATCTGACTAGTAAGAATCTTAAATCCTATGTATTGATATGTCTCCATAATGGAATCATGTGTGTCTAGACTGGCATAAACATGGCAGCGAGAATCAGCTCAAACCCACTATAAAAAGGAATTTCAAAAACAAAACAAAAAAACTGGGAAATTCTTTACAATTCCTTCAGGGTCTCTGATGAAACCAGGAATGACCCTATCTACAATGACAGCTGGATGTGGCATAAGGAGGGACACTTGGGACTGAGACGATTGGTGAGATTGGGTGAGCAAATGCAGACCCTTTAAAGCACAAATGCCTGGCACCCATTCCATGGGTCCCAACTCTCCAGGTTGAAGGGAGTATTACTACACCTAGAACATGTACGGGAAACCTAGAGAACGGACCCACTGTGAATACGAAAGGTTTCTAAAACTCAACGAATAGTCCCTGTCCAGGTGCTCCTGTTTGGCTTTCCATCTGCTTTACTATCAACCTCCCAAATTGGAGAGACAGCCCCTTTAACCTCCTGGTTCGCACAGGTTGCCAATTTGGCAGAGGATGAAAGGGAAGAGGGAGAACCAATGAGACAGTAGCTGTTAGGCATTTGGACGGGCACATAGCACTGTAATTTCCCGGCAGGAAGAAGAATTAACCAAAGTCTCAGCCACCCACCTGGAACCAGTATAGGTCCTGAACCAAAATTTTGGACTTGCGGTCAGCTCCCAAAAAACGAGTTGAAAAATGGAGCTCAGGGGCACAGCAATTCACAAACTGGCCGAGTAATAAAGGACAACTATCGTCCAAATATCTGGTGAAGGGAAGGCAATGAGGCGGACTTGAAAGCGAGGCAGAATATCAGGAAACAGATTTCAAGAGGTACGTTGGAATCGCCTTTAAAGCACAGGAAGAGGGGCACAACTTCGACAATGATGCACTTGGCCAAAAAGGGCGTATGCGTTTTCTCCTGAATATATTCAGGAGAAAACGCATACGCCCTTTTTGGCCAAGCAAGCAAGCGGGCAATGCAAATCTGCACTACAAAGAAGTATCACTTCCCACCGGTCAAAAGGGACATCTACAAAATATGTAAAAAGCAGAAAGGCAAGACAGGCCCTGGAGAACAGGGAGCTTTCTTATGCTGATGGGCGGGATGTAAATTGCCAACTGCCTCTCTGGAGGAGTGCATTGTGTTCCCTAAAACAAGTAAACAACAGAGCTACAGAGCCAAGGGCACTTCCAGTCTAGGGAATATACTTTGGGAAAACTGAAAATCAATAAGACAGGGCCTCCCCAAAATTTAGGGCTGCACTGCTTACAAGGACCTCAACTTGGGTACACCTTAAATATCCCAGGAAATATAAAAATGGTTCAAAAAATTGTGGTACTTACGTACGATGGAATATCCCTCAGCCATGAAATCAATGTCATAAGACCAGTAGAAGCAAAATGGGTGGATTCAGGTACGATTATTCTAACTGAAATAAGTCACACAGAAAAAGAAACATATCCTAAGATATCACTTATGAAGATCCTGTAAACATGGCTACACTTGAACTGAGTTAGGAAAGAGAACAGTGTCTCACATTTAGAAAACACTCTTATGACTGCTTAAGGGGGAAGGAGAGGTGGGGTGATGCATAAAACCAGAGTTTGATATAAGCACAGGTACCGTTCCAAAAACCAACTATGGAATAGACAAGACCTACACCTTCCTCAGTGAAAGGGACTCAAAACCCCATATTTCCCGCAGAGGAATATATCTGACTAGTAAGTATCTTAAAACCTATGTACTGATATGTCTCCGTAAGGGGATCAAGTGTGTTTAGACTGGCATAAACAGGGGAACGAGAATCAGCTCAAACCCACTATAAAAAGGAATTTCAGAAACAAAACATAAAAACTGGGAAATTCTTTACAATTCTTTGAGGGTCTCTGATGAAACCTGGAATGACCATATCTACAACAACAGCTGGATGTGGCATAAGGCTCGACACTTGGGACTGAGACGATTGGTGAGATTGGGTGAGCAAATGCAAACCCTTTAATTCAGAAATGCCTGGCACCCATTCCATGGGTCCCAACTCTCCAGGTTGAAGGGAATATTACTACAGATATAACATGTATGGGAAACCTACAGAACGGACACACTGTGAACACGAAAGGTTTGTAAAACTCAACGAATAGTCCCTCTCCTGGTGCTCCGGTTTGACTTTCCATCTGCTTTACTATCAACCTCCCAAATTGGAGAGACAGCCCCTTTAACCTCCTCGTTCGCACAGGTTGCCAATTTGGCAGAGGATGAAAGGGAAGAGGGAGAACCAATGAGAGAGTAGCTGTTAGGCATTTGGACGGGCACCTATCACTGTAATTTCCCGGCAGGAAGAAAAATTAACCAAAGTCTCAGCCCCCCACCGGGAACCAGTATAGGTCCTGAACCAAAATTTTGGACTTGCGGTCAGCTCACCAAAAACGAGTTGAAAAATGGAGCTCAGGGGCACAGCAATTCACAAACAGGCCGAGTAATAAAGGACAACTATCGTCCAAAAATCTGTTGAGGAAAGGCAACGAGGCGGACTTGAAAGCGAGGCAGAATAGCAGGAAACAGATTTCAAGAGGTACGTTGGAATCGCCTTTAAAGCACAGGAAGAGGGGCACAACTTCGACAATGATGCAGTTGTCCAAAAATGGCGTATGCGTTTTCTCCTGAATATATTCAGGAGAAAACGCATACACCATTTTTGGCCAAGCAAACAAGCGGGCAATGAAAATCTGCACTACAAAGAAGTATCACTTCCCACCGGTCAAAAGGGACATCCTCAAAATGTGTAAAAACCAGAAAGGTAAGACAGACCCTGGAGAACAGGGAGCCTTGTTATACTGATGGGCGGGATGTAATTTGCCAACTGCCTCTCTGGAGGAGTGCATTGTGTTCCCTAAAACAAGTACACAACAGAGCGACAGAGCCAAGGGCACTTCCAGTCTAGGGAATATACCTTGGGAAAACTGAAAATCAATAAGACAGAGCCACCCCAAAATTTAGGGCTGCACTGCTTACAAGGACCTCAACTTGGGTACACCTTAAATATCCCAGGAAATATAAAAATGGTTCAAAAAATTGTGGTACTTACGTACGATGGAATATCCCTCAGCCATGAAATCAATGTCATAAGACCAGTAGCAGCAAAATGGGTGGATTCAGGTACGATGATTCTAAGTGAAATAAGTCACACAGAAAAAGAAATTATCATAATATATCACTTATGAAGATCCTGTAAACATGGCTACACTTGAACTGAGTTAGGAAAGAGAACATTATCTCACATTTAGAAAACACTTTTATGCCTGCTTAAGGGGGAAGGAGAGGTGGGGTGATGCATAAAACCAGAGTTTGATATAAGCACATGTACCGTTCTAAAAACCAACTATGGAATAGACAAGACCTACACCTTCCTCAGTGAAAGGGACTCAAAACCCCATATTTCCCGCAGAGGAATATATCTGACTAGTAAGAATCTTAAAACTTATGGATTGATATGTCTCCGTAAGGGAATCAAGTGTGTCTAGACTGGCATAAACATGGCAGCGAGAATCAGCTCAAACCCACTATAAATAGGAACTTCAAAAACAAAACAAAAAAACTTGGAAATTCTTTACAATTCCTTCAGGGTCTCTGATGAAACCTGGAATGACCCTATCTACAACGACAGCTGTATGTGGCATAAGGCTGGACACTTGGGACTGAGAAGATTGGTGAGATTGGGTGAGCAAATGCAGAACCTTTAAAGCAATATTGCAAGGCACCCATTCCATGTGTCCCAACTCTCCAGGTTGAAGGGAATATTACTACAGTTATAACATATACGGGAAACCTAGAAAACGGACACACTGAGAATACGAAAGGTTTCTAAAACTCAACGCATAGTCCCTCTCCTGGTGCTCCAATTTGACTTTCCATCTGCTTTACTATCAATCTCCCAACATGGAGAGACAGCCCCTTTAACCTCCTGGTTTGTAGAGGTTTCCAATTTGGCAGAGGATGAAAGGGAAGAGGGAGAACCAATGAGAGAGTAGCTGTTAGGCATTTGGACGGGAACATATCATTCTAACTTCCCGGCAGGAAGAAGAATTAACCAAAGTCTCAGCCACCGACCGGGACCAGCATAGGTCCTGGACCAAAATTTTGGACTTGCGGTCAGCTCACCAAAAACGAGTTGAAAAATTGAGCTCAGGGGCACAGCAATTCACAAACTGGCCCAGTAATAAAGGACAACTATCGTCCAAAAATCTGTTGAGGGAAGGCCTCGAGGCGGACTTGAAAGCGAGGCAGAATAGCAGGAAACAGATTTCAAGAGGTACGTTGGAATCGCCTTTAAAGCACAGGTAGAGGGGCACAACTTCGACAATGATGCCCTTGGCCAAAAAGGGCGTATGCGTTTTCTCCTGAATATATTCAGGTGAAAACGCATACGCCCTTTTTGGCCAAGCAAGCAAGCGGGCAATGCAAATCTGCACTACAAAGAAGTATCACTTCCCACCGGTCAAAAGGGACATCCACAAAATGTGGAAAAAGCAGAAAGGCAAGACAGGCCCTGGAGAACAGGGAGCCTTGTTATGCTGATGGGCGGTATGTAAATTGCCAACTGCCTCTCTGGAGGAGTGCATTGTGTTCCCTAAACCAAGTAAAGAGCAGAGATACAGAGCCAAGGGTACTTCCAGTCTAGGGAATATACCTTGGGAAAACTGAAAATCAATAAGACAGAGCCACACCAAAATTTAGGGCTGCACTGCTTACAAGGACCTCAACTTGGGTACACCTTTAATATCCCAGGAAATATAAAAATGGTTCAAAAAATTGTGGTACTTATGTACGATGGAATATCCCTCAGCCATGAAATCAATGTGATAAGACCAGTAGCAGAAAAATGGGTGGATTCAGGTACGATGATTCTAAGTGAAATAAGTCACACAGAAAAAGAAACTTATCATAAGATATCACTTATGAAGATCCTGTAAACATGGTTACACTTGAACTGAGTTAGGAAAGAGAGCAGTGTGTCACATTTAGAAAACACTCTTATGCCTGCTTAAGGGGGAAGGAGAGGTGGGGTGATGCATAAAACCAGAGTTTGATATAAGCACAGGTACCGTTCCAAAAACCAACTATGGAATAGACAAGACCTACACCTTCCTCAGTGAAAGGGACTCAAACCCCATATATCCCACAGAGGAATATATCTGACTAGTAAGAATCTTAAAACCTATGTATTGATATGTCTCCGTAAGGGAATCAAGTGTGTCTAGACTGGCATAAACATGGCAGAGAGAATCAGCTCACACCCACTATAAAAAGAAATTTCAAAAAGAAAACAAAAAAACTGGGAAATTCTTTACAATTCCTTCAGGGTCTCTGATGAAACCTGGAATGACCCTATCTACAACGACAGCTGGATGTGGCATAAGGCTGGACACATGGGACTGAGAGGAATGGTGAGATTGGGTGAGCAAATGCAGACCCTTTAAAGCAATAATGCATGGCACCCATTCCATGGGTCCCAACTCTCCAGGTTGAAGGGAATATTACTACAGCTATAACATGTACAGGAAACCTAGAGAACGGAACCACGGTGAATACGAAAGGTATCTAAAACTCAACGAATAGTCCCTCTCCTGGTGCTGCAGTTTGACTTTCCATCTGTTTTGCTATCAATCTCCCAACTTGGAGAGACAGCCCCTTTAACCTCCTGGTTCGCACAGGTTGCCAATTTGCCAGAGGATGAAAGGGAAGAGGGAGAACCAATGAGAGAGTAGCTCTTAGGCATTTGGACGGGTACATGTCACTCTAATTTCCCTGCAGGAAGAAGAATTAACCAAAGCCTCAGCCACCCACCGGGAACCTGTATAGGTCCTGAACCAAACATTTGGACTTGCGGTCAGCTCACAAAAAACGAGTTGAATAATGGAGCTCAAGGGCACAGCAATTTTCAAACCGGCAGAGTAATAAAAGACAACTATCATCCAAAAATCTGTTGAGGGAAGGCAACGAGGCGGACTTGAAAGCCAGACAAAATAGCAGGAAACAGATTTTGATAGGTACGTTGGAATCGCCTTTAAAGCACAGGAAGAGGGGCACAACATCAACAATGATCCACTTGGCCAAAAAGGGTGTATGCATTTTCTCCTGAATATATTCAGGAGAAAACGCATACGCCCTTTTTGGCCAAGCAAGCAAGCGGGCAATGCAAATCTGCACTACAAAGAAGTATCACTTCCCACCGGTCAAAAGGGACATCCACAAAATGTGTAAAAACCAGAAAGGCAAGACAGGCCCTGGAGAACAGGGAGCCTTGTTATGCTGATGGGCGGGATGTAAATTGCCAACTGCCTCTCTGGAGGAGTGCATTGTGTTCCCTAAAACAAGTAAACAACAGAGCTACAGAGCCAAGGGCACTTCCAGTCAAGGGAATATACCTTGGGAAAACTGAAAATCAATAAGACAGAGCCACCCCAAAATTTAGGGCTGCACTGCTTACGAGGACCTCAACTTGGGTACACCTTAAATATCCCAGGAAATATAAAAATGGTTCAAAAAATTGTGGTACTTACGTACGATGGAATATCCCTCAGCCATGAAATCAATGTCATAAGACCAGTAGCAGCAAAATGGGTGGATTCAGGTACGATGATTCTAAGTGAAATAAGTCACACAGAAAAAGATTCTTATCATAAGATATCACTTATGAATATTCTGTAAACATGGCTACACTTGAACTGATTTAGGAAAGAGAGCAGTGTGTCATATTTAGAAAACATTCTTATGCCTGCTTAAGGGGGAAGGAGAGGTGGGGTGATGCATAAAACCAGAGTTTGATATAAGCACAGGTACCGTTCCAAAAACCAACTATGGAATAGACAAGACCTACACCTTGCTCAGTGAAAGGGACTCAAAACTCCATATTTCCCGCAGAGGAATATATCTGACTAGTAAGAATCTTAAAACCTATGTATTGATATGTCTCCGTAAGGGAATCAAGTGTGTCTAGACTGGCAGGAACATGGCAGCGAGAATCAGCTCAAACCCACTATAAAAAGGAATTTCAAAAACAAAACAAAAAAACTGGGAAATTCTTTACAATTCCTTCAGGGTCTCTGATGAAACCTGGAATCACCCTATCTACAACGACAGCTGGATGTGGCATAAGGCTGGACACTTGGGACTGAGAGGATTGGTGAGATTGGGTGAGCAAATGCAGACCCTTTAAAGCAATAATGCATGGCACCCATTCCATGGGTCCCAACTCTCCACGTTGAAGGGAATATTACTACAGTTATAACATGTACGGGAATCCTAGAGAACGGACACACTGTGAATACGAAAGTTTTCTAAAACTCAGTGAATAGTCCCTCTCCTGGTGCTCGGGTTTGACTTTCCATCTGCTTTAATATCAACCTCCCAACTGGGAGAGACAGCCCCTTTAACCTCCTGGTTCGCACAGGTTTCCAATTTGGCAGAGGATGAAAGGGAAGAGGGAGAACCAATGAGAGAGTAGCTGTTAGGCATTTGGACAGGCACATATCACTGTAATTTCCCGGCAGGAAGAAGAATTAACCAAAGTCTCAGCCAACCCCCGGGAACCAGTATAGGTCCTGAACCAAAATTTTGGACTTGCGGTCAGCTCACAGAAAACGAGTTGAAAAATGGAGCTCAGGGGCACAGCAATTCACAAACTGGCCGAGTAATAAAGGACAAGTATGGTCCAAAAATCTGTTGAGGGAAGGCAACGAGGCGGACTTGAAAGCGAGGCAGAATAGCGGGAATCAGATTTCAAGAGGTACGTTGGAATCGCCGTTAAAGCACAGGAAGAGGGGCACAACTTCGACAATGATGCACTTGGCCAAAAAGGGCATATGCGTTTTCTCCTGAATATATTCAGGAGAAAACGCATACGCCCTTTTTGGCCAAGCAAGCAAGCAGGCAATGCAAATCTGCACTACAAAGAAGTATCACTTCCCACCGGTCAAAAGGGACATCCACAAAATATGTAAAAACCAGAAAGGCCAGACAGGCCCTGGAGAACAGGGAGCCTTGTTATGCTGATAGGCGGAATGTAAATTGCCAACTGCCTCTCTTGAGGAGTGCATTGTGTTCCCTAAAACAAATAAACAACAGAGCTACAGAGCCAAGGGCACTTCCAGTCTAGGGAATATACCTTGGGAAAACTGAAAATCAATAAGACAGAGCCACCCCAAAATTTAGGGCTGCACTGCTTACAAGGACCTCAACTTGGGTACACCTTAAATATCCCAGGAAATATAAAAATGCTTCAAAAAATTGTGGTACTTACGTACGATGGAAAATCCCTCAGCCATGAAATCAATGTCATAAGACCAGTAGAAGCAAAATGGGTGGATTCAGGTACGATGATTCTAAGTGAAATAAGTCACAGAGAAAAAGAAACTTATCATAAGATATCACTTATGAAGATCCTGTAAACACGGCTACACTTGAACTGAGTTAGGAAAGAGAACAGTGTCTCACATTTAGAAAACACTCTTATGCCTGCTTAAGGGTGAAGGAGAGGTGGGGTGATGCATAAAACAGAGTTTGATATAAGCACAGGTACCGTTCCAAAAACCAACTATGGAATAGACAAGACCTAAACCTTCCTCAGTGAAAGGGACTCAAAACCCCATATTTCCCGCAGAGGAATATATCTGACTAGTAAGGATCTTAAAACCTATATATTGATATGTCTCCATAAGGGAATCAAGTGTGTCTAGACTGGCATAAACATGGCAGTGAGAATCAGCTCAAACCCACTCTAAAAAGGAATTTCAAAAACAAAACAAAAAAACTGGGAAATTCTTTACAATTCCTTCAGTGTCTCTGATGAAACCTGGAATGACCCTATCTACAACGACAGCTGGATGTGGCATAAGGCTGGACAGTTGGGACTGAGAGGATTGGTGAGATTGGGTGAGCAAATGCAGACCCTTTAAAGCACAAATGCCTGGCACCCATTCCATGGGTCCCAACTCTCAAGGTTAAATGTAATATTACTACAGATATAACATGTACGGGAAACCTAGAGAACGGACAAACTGTGAATACGAAATGTTTCCAAAACTCAACGAATAGTACCTCTCTTGGTGCTCCGGTTTCACACTCCATCTGCTTTACTATCAATCTCCCAACTAGGAGAGATAGCCCCTTTAACCTCCTGGTTCGCACAGGTTGCCAATTTGGCAGAGGATGAAAGGGAAGAGGGAGAACCAATGAGAGAGTAGCTGTTAGGCATTTGGAAGGGCACATATCACTCTAACTTCCCAGCAGGAATAAGAATTAACCAAAGTCTCAGCCCCCCACCGGGAACCAGCATAGTTCCTGAACCAAAATTTTGGACATGCGGTCAGCTCACAAAAAAGGAGTTGATAAATGGAGCTCAGGGGCACAGCAATTCACAAACTGGCAGAGTAATAAAGGACAACTATCGATCAAAAATCTGTTGAGGGAAGGCAACAAGGCGGACTTGAAAGCGAGGCAGAATAGCGGGAAACACATGTCAAGAGGTATGTTGGAATCGCCTTTAACGCACAGGTAGAGGGGCACAACTTCGACAATGATGCACTTGGCCAAATAGGGCGTATGCGTTTTTTCCTGAATATATTCAGGAGAAAACGCATATGCTCTTTTTGGCCAAGCAAGCAAGCGGGCAATGCAAATCTGCACTACAAAGAAGTATCACTTCCCACCGGTCAAAAGGGACATCCACAAAATGTGTAAAAACCAGAAAGGCAAGACAGGCTCTGGAGAACAGGGAGCCTTGTTATGCTGATGGGCGGGATGTAAATTGCCCACTGCCTCTCTGGAGGAGTGCATTGTGTTCCCTAAAACAAGTAAAAAACAGAGCTACAGAGCCAAGGGCACTTCCAGTCTAGGGAATATACCTTCGAAAACTGAAAATCAATAAGACAGAGCCACACCAAAATTTAGGGCTGCACTGCTTACAAGGACCTCAACTTGGGTACACCTTAAATATCCCAGGAAATATAAAAATGGTTCAAAAAATTGTGGTACTTATGTACGATGGAATATCCCTCAGCCATGAAATCAATGTCATAAGACCAGTAGCAGCAAAATGGGTGGATTCAGGTACGATGATTCTAAGTGAAATAAGTCACACAGAAAAAGAAACTTATCATAAGATATCACTTATGAAGATCCTGTAAACATGGTTACACTTGAACTGAGTTAGGAAAGAGAGCAGTGTGTCACATTTAGAAAACACTCTTATGCCTGCTTAAGGGGGAAGGAGAGGTGGGGTGATGCATAAAACCAGAGTTTGATATAAGCACAGGTACCGTTCCAAAAACCAACTATGGAATAGGCAAGACCTACACCTTCCTCAGTGAAAGGGACTCAAACACCATAGTTCCCGCAGAGGAATATATCTGACTAGTAAGAATCTTAAAACCTATGTATTGATATGTCTCCATAAGGGAATCAAGTGTGTCTAGACTGGCATAAACATGGCAGCATGAATCAGCTCAAACCCACTATAAAAAGGAATTTCAAAAACAAAACAAAAAAACTGGGAAATTCTTTACAATTCCTTCAGGGTCTCTGATGAAACCTGGAATGACCCTATCTACAACGACAGCTGGATGTGGCATAAGGCTGGACACTTGGGACTGGGAGGATTGGTGAGATTGGGTGAGCAAATGCAGACCCTTTAAATCACAAATGCCTGGCACCCATTCCATGGGTCCCAACTCTCCAGGTTGAAGGGAATATTACTACAGCTATAACATGTACAGGAAACCTAGAGAACGGACACACTGTGAATACGACAGGTTTCTAAAACTCAACGAATAGTCCCTCTCCTGGTGCTCCAGTTTGACTTTCCATCTGCTTTGCTATCAATCTCCCAACATGGAGAGACAGCCCCTTTAACCTCCTGGTTCGCACAGGTTGCCCATTTGTCAGAGGATGAAAGGGAAGAGGGAGAACCAATGACAGAGTAGCTCTTAGGCATTTGGACGTGCACATGTCACTCTAATTTCCCTGCGGGAAGAAGAATTAACCAAAGCCTCAGCCACCCACTGGGAACCAGTATAGGTCCTGAAGCAAACATTTGGACTTGCGGTCAGCTCACAAAAAACGAGTTGAATAATGGAGCTCAAGGGCACAGCAATTCACAAACCGGCAGAGTAATAAAAGACAACTATCATCCAAAAATCTGTTGAGGGAAGGCAACGAGGCGGACTTGAAAGCCAGACAAAATAGCAGGAAACAGATTTCGATAGGTACGTTGGAATCACCTTTAAAGCACAGGAAGAGGGGCACAACTTCAACAATGATCCACTTAGCCAAAATGGGCGTATGCATTTTCTCCTGAATATACTCAGGAAAAAAGGCATAGGCCCTTTTTGACCAAGCAAGCAAGCGGGCAATGCAAATCTGCACTACAAAGAAGTATAACTTCCGACCATTCAAAAGGGACATCCACAAAATGTGTAAAATCCAAAAAGGCAAGACAGGCCCTGGACAACAGGGAGACTTGTTTTGCTGAAGGGCGGGATGTAAATTGCCAACTGCCTCTCTGGAGGAGTTCATTGTGTTCCCTAAAACAAGTAAACAACAGAGCTACAGAGCCAAGGGCACTTCCAGTCTAGGGAATATACCTTGGGAAAACTGAAAATCAATAAGACACAACCACCCCAATATTTAGGACTGCACTGCTTACAAGAACCTCAACTTGGATACACCATAAATATCCCAGGAAAGATAAAAATGGTTCAGAAAATTGTGGTTCTTACATACGATGGAATATCCCTCAGCCATACAATCAATGTCACAAGACCAGTAGCAGCAAAATGAGTGGATTTAGGTACGATTATTCTAAGTGAAATAAGTCACACAGAAAAAGAAACTTATCATAAGATATCACTTATGAAGATCCTGTAAACATGGCTACACTTGAACTGAGTTAGGAAAGAGAACAGAGCCTCATATTTGGAAAACACTCTTATGCCTGCTTAAGGGGGAAGGAGAGGTGGTGTGATGCATAAAACCAGAGTTTGATATAAGCACAGGTACCGTTCCAAAAACCAACTAAGGAATAGACAAGACCTATACCTTCCTCAGAGAAAGGGAATCAAAACACCATATTTCCCACAGAGGAATATATCTGACTAGTAAGAATCTTAAAACCTATGTATTGATATGTCTCCATAAGGGAATCAAGTGTGTCTAGACGGGCATAAACATGGCAGCGAGAATCAGCTCAAACCCACTATGAAAAGGAATTAGAAAAACAAAACAAAACAAAAAAGGAAATTCTTCACAATTCCTTCAAGGTCTCTGATGAAACCAGGAATGACCCTATCTACAGTGACAGCTGGATGTGGCATAAGGCTGGACACGTTGGAATGAGAAGATTGGTGAGATTGGGTGAGCAAATGCAGACCCTTTAAAGCAATAATGCGTGGCACTTATTCCATGGTTCCCAATTCTCCAGGTTGAAGGGAATATTACTACAGCGATAATAAGTACGGGAAACCTAGAGAATGGACACACTGTGAATACGAAAGGTTTCTAAAACTCAACGAATTGTCCCTCTCCTGGTGCTCCCGTTTGACTTTCCAACTGCTTTACTATCAATCTCCCAACTTGGAGAGACAGCCCCTTTAACCTACTGGTTTGCAAGGATGACAGTTTGGCTGAGGATGAAAGTGAAGAGGGAGAACCAATGAGAGAGTAGCTGTTATGCATATGGACGGGCACATGTCTATCTAATTTCCCAGCAGGAAGAAGAATTAACCAAAGTCTCAGCCCCCCATCGGAAACCAGTATCGGTCCTGAACCAAAATTTTGGAATTCCGGTCAGCTCACAAAAAACGAGTAGAATAATGGAGCTCAGGGGCACAGCAATTCACAAACTGGCAGAGTAATAAAGGACAACTATCGATCAAAAATCTGTTGAGGGAAGGCAACAAGGCGGACTTGAATGCGAGGCAGAATAGCGGGAAACACATGTCAAGAGGTACGTTGGAATCGCCTTTAAAGCACAGGTAGAGGGGCACAACTTCGACAATGATGCACTTGGCCAAATAGGGCGTATGCGTTTTTTCCTGAATATATTCAGGAGAAAACGCATACGCTCTTTTTGGCCAAGCAAGCAAGCGGGCAATGCAAATCTGCACTACAAAGAAGTATCACTTCCCACCGGTCAAAAGGGACATCCACAAAATGTGTAAAAACCAGAAAGGCAAGACAGGCCCTGGAGAACAGGGAGCCTTGTTATGCTGATGGGCGGGATGTAAATTGCCAACTGCCTCTTTGGAGGAGTGCATTGTGTTCCCTAAAAGAAGTAAAAAACAGAGGTACAGAGCCAAGGGCACTTCCAGTCTAGGGAATATACCTTCGAAAACTGAAAATCAATAAGACAGAGCCACCCCAAAATTTAGGGCTGCACTGCTTACAAGGACCTCAACTTGGGTACACCTTAAATATCCCAGGAAATATAAAAATGGTTCAAAAAATTGTGGTACTTATGTACGATGGAATATCCCTCAGCCATGAAATCAATGTCATAAGACCAGTAGCAGCAAAATGGGTGGATCCAGGTACGATGATTCTAAGTGAAATAAGTCACACAGAAAAAGAAACTTATCATAAGATATCACTTATGAAGATCCTGTAAACATGGCTACACTTGAACTGAGTTAGTAAAGAGAGCAGTGTGTCACATTTAGAAAACACTCTTATGCCTGCTTAAGGGGGAAGGAGAGGTGGGGTGATGCATAAAACCAGAGTTTGATATAAGCACAGGTACCGTTCCAAAAACCAACTATGGAATAGACAAGACCTACACCTTCCTCAGTGAAAGGGACTCAAACACCATAGTTCCCGCAGAGGAATATATCTGACTAGTAAGAAACTTAAAACCTACGTATTGATATGTCTCCATAAGGGAATCAAGTGTGTCTAGACTGGCATAAACATGGCAGCATGAATCAGCTCAAACCCACTATAAAAACGAATTTCAAAAACAAAACAAAAAAACTGGGAAATTCTTTACAATTCCTTCAGGGTCTCTGATGAAACCTGGAATGACCCTATCTACAACGACAGCTGGATGTGGCATAAGGCTGGACACTTGGGACTGAGAGGATTGGTGAGATTGGGTGAGCAAATGCAGACCCTTTAAAGCAATAGTGCATGGCACCCATTCCATGGGTCCCAACTCTCCAGGTTGAAGGGAATATTACTACAGCTATAACATGTACAGGAAACCTAGAGAACGGACACACTGTGAATACGAAAGGTTTCTAAAACTCAACGAATAGTCCCTCTCCTGGTGCTCCAGTTTGACTTTCCATCTGCTTTGCTATCAATCTCCCAACTTGGAGAGACAGCCCCTTTAACCTCCTGGTTCGCACAGGTTGCCCATTTGTCAGAGGATGAAAGGGAAGAGGGAGAAGCAATGAGAGAGTAGCTGTTAGGCATTTGGACGGGCACATATCACTCTAACTTCCCGGCAGGAAGAAGAACTAACCAAAGTCTCAGCCCCCCACCGGGAACCAGCATAGGTCCTGAACCAAAATTTTGGACTTGCGGTCAGCTCACAAAAAACGAGTTGAGAATGGAGCTCAGGGGCACAGCAATTCACAAACTGGCCGAGTAATAAAGGACAACTATCGTCCAAAAATCTGTTGAGGGAAGGCAACGTGGCGGATTGAATGCGAGGCAGAATACCAGGAAACAGATTTCAAGAGGTACGTTGGAATCGCCTTTAAAGCACAGGAAGAGGGCCACAACTTCGACAATGATGCACTTGGCCAAAAAGGGCGTATGCGTTTTCTCCTGAATATATTCAGGAGAAAACGCATACGCCCTTTTTGGCCAATCAAGCAAGCGGGCAATGCAAATCTGCACTACAAAGAAGTATCACTTCCCACCGGTCAAAAGGGATATCCACAAAATGTGTAAAAACCAGAAAGGCAAGACAGGCCCTGGAGAACAGGGAGCCTTGTTATGCTGATGGGCGGGATGTAAATTGCCAACTGCTTCTCTGGAAGAGTGCATTGTGTTCCCTAAAAGAAGTAAACAACAGAGCTACAGAGCCAAGGGCACTTGAGTATAGGGAACATACCTTGGGAAAACTGAAAATCAATAAGACAGAGCCACCCCAAAATTTAGGGCTGCACTGCTTAATAGGACCTCAACTTGGGTACCCCTTAAATATCCCAGGAAATATAAAAATGGTTCAAAAAATTGTGGTACTTACGTACGATGGAATATCCCTCAGCCATGAAATCAATGTCATAAGACCAGTAGCATCAAAATGGGTGGATTCAGGTACGATGATTCTAAGTGAAATAAGTCACACAGAAAAAGAAACTTATCATAAGATATCACTTATGAAGATCCTGTAAACATGGTTACACTTGAACTGAGTTAGGAAATAGAACAGTATCTCACATTTAGGAAACACTCTTATGCCTGCTTAAGGGAAAGGAGAGGTGTGGTGATGCATAAAACCAGAGTTTGATATAAGTACATGTACCGTTCCAGAAACCAACTATGGAATAGACAAGACCTACACCTTCCTCAGTGAAAGGGACTCAAAACCCCATATTTCCCACAGAGGAATATATCTGACTAGTAAGAATCTTAAAACCTATGTATTGATATGTCTCCGTAAGGGAATCAAGTGTGTCTAGAATGGCATAAACATGGCAGTGAGAATCAGCTCAAACCCACTATAAAAAGGAATTTCAAAAACAAAACAAAAAAACTGGGAAATTCTTTACAGTTCCTTCAGGGTCTCTGCTGAAACCTGGAATGACCCTATCTACAAAGACAGCTGGATGTGGCATAAGGGTGGACACTTGGGACTGAGAGGATTGGTGAGATTGGGTGAGCAAATGCAGACCCTTTAAAGCACAAATGCCTGGCACCCATTCCATGGGTCCCAACTCTCCAGGTTGAAGGGAATATTACTACAGTTATAACATGTATGGGAAACCTAGAGAACGGACACACTGTGAATACGAAAGGTTTCTAAAACACAACGAATAGTCCCTCTCCTGGTGCTCCGGTTTGACTTTCCATCTGCTTTACTATCAATCTCCCAAATTGGAGAGACAGCCCCTTTAACCTACTGGTTCGCACAGGTTTCCAATTTGGCAGAGGACAAAAGGGAAGAGGGAGAACCAATGAGAGAGTAGCTGTTAGGCATTTGGACGGGCACATATCACTCTAACGTCCCGGCAGCAAGTAGAATTAACCAAAGTATCAACCCCCCACCGGGAACCAGCATAGGTCCTGAACCAAAATTTTGGAGTTGCGTTCAGCTCACAAAAAACGAGTCGCAAAATGGAGCTCAAGGGCACAGCAATTCACAAACTAGCAGAGTAATAAAGGACAACTATCGTCCAAAAATCTGTTAAGGGAAGGCAACGTGGCGGACTTGAAAGCGAGGCAGAATAGCAGGAAAGAGATTTCAAGAGGTACGTTGGAATCGCCTTTAAAGCACAGGAAGAGGGGCACAACTTCGACAATGATGCACTTGGCCAAAAAGGGCGTATGCGTTTTCTCCTGAATATATTCAGGAGAAAACGCATACGCCCTTTTTGGCCAAGCAAGCAAGCGGGCAATGCAAATCTGCACTACAAAGAAGTGTCACCTCCCACAAGTCAAAAGGGACATCCACAAAATGTGTAAATACCAGAAAGGCAAGACAGGTTCTGGAGAACAGGGAGCCTTGTTATGCTGATGGGCGGGATGTAAATTGCCAACTGCCTCTCTGGAGGAGTGCATTATGTTCCCTAAAACAAGTAAAGAACAGAGCTACAGAGCCAAGGGCACTTCCAGTCTAGGGAATATACCTTGGGAAAACTGAAAATCAATAAGACAGAGCCACCCCAAAATTTAGGGCTGCACTGCTTACAAGGACCTCAACTTGGGTACACCTTAAATATCCCAGGAAATATAAAAATTGTTCAAAAAATTGTGGTACTTACGTGCGATGGAATATCCCTCAGCCATGAAATCAATGTCATAAGACCAGTAGCAGCAAAATGGGTGGATTCAGGTACGATGATTCTAAGTGAAATAAGTCACACAGAAAAAGAAACTTATCATAAGATATCACTTATGAAGATACTTTAAACATGGCTACACTTGAACTGAGTTAGGAAAGAGAACAGTGTCTCACATTTAGAAAACACTCTTATGCCTGCTTAAGGAGGAAGGAGAGCTGGGGTGATGCATAAAACCAGAGTTTGATATAAGCACAGGTACCGTTCCAAAAACCAACTATGGAATAGACAAGACCTACACCTTCCTCAGTGAAAGGGACTCAAAACCCCATATTTCCCGCAGAGGAATATATCTGACTAGTAAGAATCATAAAACCTATGTATTGATATGTCTCCCTAAGGGAATCAAGTGTGTCTAGACTGGCATAAACATGGGAACGAGAATCAGCTCAAACCCACTATAAAAAGGAATTTCAAAAACAAAACATAAAAACTGGGAAATTCTTTACAATTCCTTCAGTGTCTCTGATGAAACCTGGAATGACCATATCTACAATGACAGCTGGATGTGGCATAAGGCTGGACACTTGGGACTGAGACGATTGGTGAGATTGGGTGAGCAAATGCAGACCCTTTAAAGCAATAATGCATGGCACCCACTCCATGGGTCCCAACTCTCCAGGTTGAAGGGAATATTACTACAGCTATAACATGTACGGGAAACCTAGAGAACGGACCCACTGTGTATACGAAAGTTTTCTAAAACTCAGTTTATAGTCCCTCTCCTGGTGCTCTGGTTTGACTTTCCATCTGCTTTACTATCAATCTCCCAATTTGGAGAGACAGCCCCTTTAACCTCCTGGTTCGCAAACGTTTCCCATTTGGCAGAGGATGAAAGGGAAGAGGGAGAACCAATGAGAGAGTAGCTGTTAGGCATTTGGACGGGCTCATATCACTCTATCTTCCCAGCAGGAAGAAGAATTAACAAAACCCTCAGCCCCCCACCGGGAACCAACATAGTTCCTTAACCAAAATTTTGGACTTGCGGTCAGCTCACAAAAAACGAGTTGAAAAATGGAGCTCAGGGGCACAGCAATTCACAAACTGGCCGAGTAATAAAGGACAACTGTCGTCCAAAAATCTGTTGAGGGAAGGCAACGTGGCGGATTGAATGCGAGACAGAATACCAGGAAACAGATTTCAAGAGGTACGTTGGAATCGCCTTTAAAGCACCGGAAGAGGGGAACAACTTCGACAATGATGCATTGGCCAAAAAGGTCGTATGCGTTTTCTCCTGACTATATTCAGGAGAAAACGCATACGCCCTTTTTGGCCAAGCAAGCAAGCGGGCAATGCAAATCTGCACTACAAAGAAGTATCACTTCCCACCGGTCAAAAGGGATATCCTCAAAATATGTAAAAACCAGAAAGGCAAGACAGGCCCTGGAGATCAGGGAGCCTTCTTATGCTGATGGGCGGGATGTAAATTGCCAACTGCCTCTCTGGGGGAGTACATTGTGTTCCCTAAAACAAGTAAACAACAGAGCTACAGATCCAAGGGCACTTCCAGTCTAGGGAATATACCTTGGGAAAACTGAAAATCAATAAGACAGAGAGACCCCAAAATTTAGGGCTGCACTGCTTACAAGGACCTCAACTTGGGTACACCTTAAATATCCCAGGAAATATAAAAATGGTTCAAAAAATTGTGGTACTTACGTACGATGGAATATCCCTCAGCCATGAAATCAATGTGATAAGACCAGTAGTAGCAAAATGGGTGGATTCAGGTACGATGATTCTAAGTGAAATAAGTCACACAGAAGAAGAAACTTATCATAAGATATCACTTATGAAGATCCTGTAAACATGGCTACACTTGAACTGAGTTAGGAAAGAGAACAGTGTCTCACATTTAGAAAACACTCTTATGACTGCTTAAGGGGGAAGGAGAGGTGGGGTGATGCATAAAACCAGAGTTTGATATAAGCACAGGTACCGTTCCAAAAACCAACTATGGAATAGACAAGACCTACACCTTCCTCAGTGAAAGGGACTCAAAACCCCATATTTCCCATAGAGGAATATATCTGACTAGTAAGAATCTTAAATCCTATGTATTGATATGTCTCCAAAAGGGAATCAAGTGTGTCTAGACTGGCATAAACATGGCAGCGAGAATCACCTCAAACACACTATACAACGGAATTTCAAAAACAAAACAAAAAAACTGGGATATTCATTACAATTCCTTCAGGGTCTCTGATGAAACCAGGAATGACCCTATCTACAATGACAGCTGGATGTGGCATAAGGCTGGACACTTGGGACTGAGAGGATTGGTGAGATTGGGTGAGCAAATGCAGACCCTTTAAAGCACAAATGCCTGGCACCCATTCCATGGGTCCCAACTCTCCAGGTTGCAGGGAATATTACTACAGCTATAACATGTATGGGAAACCTAGAGAATGGACCCACTGTGAATTCGAAAGGTTTCTAAAACTCAACGAATAGTCCCTCTCCTGGTGCTCCGGTTTGACTTTCCATCGGCTTTACTATCCATCTCCCAACTTGGAGAGAGAGCACCTTTAACCTCCTGGTTCGCACACGTTTCCAATTTGGCAGAGGATGAAAGGGAAGAGGGAGAACCAATGAGAGAGTAGCTGTTAGGCATTTTTACGGGCACATATCACTCTAACTTCCCAGCAGCAAAAAGAATTAACCAAAGTCTCAGCCCCCCACCGGGAACCAGCATTGGTCCTGAACCAAAATTTTGGACTTGCGGTCATCTCACTAAAAACGAGTTGAAAAATGGAGCTCAGGGGCACAGCAATTCACAAACTGGCCGAGTAATAAAGGAAAACTATCGTCCAAAAATCTGTTAAGGGAAGGCAACGAGGCGGACTTGAAAGCGAGGCAGAATAGCAGGAAACAGATTTCAAGAGGTACGTTGGAATCGCCTTTAAAGCACAGGAAGAGGGGCACAACTTCGACAATGATGCACTTGGCCAAAAAGGGCGTATGCATTTTCTCCTGAATATATTCAGGAGAAAACGCATACGCCCTTTTTGGCCAAGCAAGCAAGCGGGCAATGCAAATCTGCACTACAAAGAAGTATCACTTCCCACCGGTCAAAAGGGACATCCACAAAATGTGTAAAAACCAGAAAAG
Organism: Hyperoodon ampullatus; assembly: GCF_949752795.1. Classification (NCBI taxonomy): domain Eukaryota; kingdom Metazoa; phylum Chordata; class Mammalia; order Artiodactyla; family Ziphiidae; genus Hyperoodon; species Hyperoodon ampullatus. The sequence goes on from NW_027640363.1 coordinate 622,731, forward strand.
GCAAGACAGGCCCTGGAGAACAGGGAGCCTTGTTATGCTGATGGGTGGGATGTAAATTGCCAACTGCCTCTCTGGAGGAGTGCATTGTGTTCCCTAAAACAAGTAAACAACAGGGCTACAGAGCCAAGGGCACTTCCAGTCTAGGGAATATACTTTGGGAAAACTGAAAATCAATAAGACAGAGCCACCCCAAAATTTAGGGCTGCACTGCTTACAAGGACCTCAACTTGGGTACACATTAAATATCCCAGGAAATATACAAATGGTTCAAAAAATTGTGGTACTTACGTACGATGGAATATCCCTCAGCCATGAAATCAATGTCATAAGACCAGTAGCAGCAAAATGGGTGGATTCAGGTACGATGATTCTAAGTGAAATAAGTCACACAGAAAAAGAAACTTATCATAAGATAACACTTATGAAGATCCTGTAAACATGTCTACACTTGAACTGAGTTAGGAAAGAGAACAGGGTCTCACATTTAGAAAACACTCTTATGCCTGCTTAAGGGGGAAGGAGAGGTGGGGTGATGCATAAAACCAGAGTTTGATATAAGCACAGGTACCGTTCCAAAAACCAACTATGGAATAGACAAGACCTACACCTTCCTCAGTGAAAGGGACTCAAAACCCCATATTTCCCGCAGAGGAATATATCTGACTAGTAAGAATCTTAAAACCTATGTATTGATATGTCTCCGTAAGGGAATCAAGTGTGTCTAGACTGACATAAACATGGCAGCGAGAATCAGCTCAAACCAAGTATAAAAAGGAATTTCAAAAACAAAACAAGAAAACTGGGAAATTCTTTACAATTCCTCAGGGTCTCTGATGAAACCTGGAATGACCCTATCTACAACGACAGCTGGATGTGGCATAAGGCTGGACACTTGGGACTGAGAGGATTGGTGAGATTGGGTGAGCAAATGCAGACCCTTTAAAGCACAAATGTCTGGCACCCATTCCATGGGTCACAACTCTCCAGGTTGAAGGGAATATTACTACAGCTATAACATGTACGGTAAACCAAGAGAACGGACACACTGTGAATACGAAAGGTTTCTAAAACTCAACGAATAGTCCCTCTCCTGGTGCTCCGGTTTGACTTTCCATCTGCTTTACTATCAATCTCCCAACTTGGAGAGACAGCCCCTTTAATCTTCTGGTTCGCACAGGTTTCCAATTTGGCAGAGGATGAAAGGGAAGAGGGAGAACCAAAGAGAGAGTAGCTGTTAGGCATTTGGACGGGCACATATCACTCTAATTTCCCGGCAGGAAGAAGAATTAACCAAAGTCTCAGCCACCCACCGGGAACCCATATAGGTCTTGTACCAAAATTTTGGACTTGCGGTCAGCTCACAAAAAACGAGTTGAAAAATGGAGCTCAGGGGCACAGCAATTCACAAACTGGCCGAGTAATAAAGGACAAGTATCGTCCAAAAATCTGTTGAGGGAAGGCAACGAGGCGGACTTGAAAGCGAGGCAGAATAGCAGGAAACAGATTTCAAAAGGTACGTTGGAATCGCCTTTAAAGCACAGCAAGAGGGGCACAACTTCGACAATGATGCCTTGGCCAAAAAGGGCGTATGCGTTTTCTCCTGAATATATTCAGGAGAAAACGCATACGCCCTTTTTGGCAAAGCAAGCAAGCGGGCAATGCAAATCTGCACTACAAAGAAGTATCACTTCCCACCGGTCAAAAGGGACATCCTCAAAATATGTAAAAACCAGAAAGGCAAGACAGGCCTTGGAGAACAGGGAGCCTTGTTATGCTGATGGACGGGATGTAAATTGCCAAATGCTTCTCTGGAAGAGTGCATTGTGTTCCCTAAAACAAGTAGAGAACAGAGCTACAGAGCCAAGGGCACTTCCAGTCTAGCGAATATACCTTGGGAAAACTGAAAATCAATAAGACAGAGCCACCCCAAAATTTAGGGCTGCACTGATTGTAAGGACCTCAACTTGGGTACACCTTAAATATCCCAGGAAATATAAAAATGGTTCCAAAAATTGTGGTACTTACGTACGATGGAATATCCCTCAGCCATGAAATCAATGTCATAAGACCAGTAGCAGCAAAATGGGTGGATTCAGGTACGATGATTCTAAGTGAAATAAGTCACACAGAAAAAGAAACTTATCATAAGATATCACTTATGAAGATCCTGTAAACATGGTTACACTTGAACTGAGTTAGGAAATAGAACAGTGTCTCACATTTAGGAAACACTCTTATGCCTGCTTAAGGGAAAGGAGAGGTGTGGTGATGCATAAAACCAGAGTTTGATATAAGTACAGGTACCGTTCCAAAAACCAACTATGGAATAGACAAGACCTACACCTTCCTCAGTGAAAGGGACTCAAAACCCCATATTTCCCGCAGAGGAATATATCTGACTAGTAAGAATCTTAAAACCTATGTATTGATATGTCTCCATAAGGGAATCAAGTGTGTCTAGACTGGCATAAAAATGGCAGCGAGAATCAGCTCAAACCCACTATAAAAAGGAATTTCAAAAACAAAACAAAAAAACTGGGAAATTCTTTACAATTCCTTCAGGGTCTCTGCTGAAACCTGGAATGACCCTATCTACAAAGACAGCTGGATGTGGAATAAGGCTGGACACTTGGGACTGAGAGGATTGGTGAGATTGGGTGAGCAAATGCAGACCCTTTAATGCACAAATGCCTGGCACACATTCCATGGGTCCCAACTCTCCAGGTTGAAGGGAATATTACTACAGTTATAACATGTACGGGAAACCTAGAGAACGGACACACTGTGAATTCGAAAGGTTTCTAAAACTCAACGAATAGTCCCTCTCCTGGTGCTCCGGTTTGACTTTCCATCGGCTTTACTATCCATCTCCCAACTTGGAGAGAGAGCACCTTTAACCTCCTGGTTCGCACACGTTTCCAATTTGGCAGAGGATGAAAGGGAAGAGGGAGAACCAATGAGAGAGTAGCTGTTAGGCATTTTTACGGGCACATATCACTCTAACTTCCCAGCAGCAAAAAGAATTAACCAAAGTCTCAGCCCCCCACCGGGAACCAGCATTGGTCCTGAACCAAAATTTTGGACTTGCGGTCATCTCACTAAAAACGAGTTGAAAAATGGAGCTCAGGGGCACAGCAATTCACAAACTGGCCGAGTAATAAAGGAAAACTATCGTCCAAAAATCTGTTAAGGGAAGGCAACGAGGCGGACTTGAAAGCGAGGCAGAATAGCAGGAAACAGATTTCAAGAGGTACGTTGGAATCGCCTTTAAAGCACAGGAAGAGGGGCACAACTTCGACAATGATGCACTTGGCCAAAAAGGGCGTATGCATTTTCTCCTGAATATATTCAGGAGAAAACGCATACGCCCTTTTTGGCCAAGCAAGCAAGCGGGCAATGCAAATCTGCACTACAAAGAAGTATCACTTCCCACCGGTCAAAAGGGACATCCACAAAATGTGTAAAAACCAGAAAGGCAAGACAGGCCCTGGAGAACAGGGAGCCTTGTTATGCTGATGGGTGGGATGTAAATTGCCAACTGCCTCTCTGGAGGAGTGCATTGTGTTCCCTAAAACAAGTAAACAACAGGGCTACAGAGCCAAGGGCACTTCCAGTCTAGGGAATATACTTTGGGAAAACTGAAAATCAATAAGACAGAGCCACCCCAAAATTTAGGGCTGCACTGCTTACAAGGACCTCAACTTGGGTACACATTAAATATCCCAGGAAATATACAAATGGTTCAAAAAATTGTGGTACTTACGTACGATGGAATATCCCTCAGCCATGAAATCAATGTCATAAGACCAGTAGCAGCAAAATGGGTGGATTCAGGTACGATGATTCTAAGTGAAATAAGTCACACAGAAAAAGAAACTTATCATAAGATAACACTTATGAAGATCCTGTAAACATGTCTACACTTGAACTGAGTTAGGAAAGAGAACAGGGTCTCACATTTAGAAAACACTCTTATGCCTGCTTAAGGGGGAAGGAGAGGTGGGGTGATGCATAAAACCAGAGTTTGATATAAGCACAGGTACCGTTCCAAAAACCAACTATGGAATAGACAAGACCTACACCTTCCTCAGTGAAAGGGACTCAAAACCCCATATTTCCCGCAGAGGAATATATCTGACTAGTAAGAATCTTAAAACCTATGTATTGATATGTCTCCGTAAGGGAATCAAGTGTGTCTAGACTGACATAAACATGGCAGCGAGAATCAGCTCAAACCAAGTATAAAAAGGAATTTCAAAAACAAAACAAGAAAACTGGGAAATTCTTTACAATTCCTTCAGGGTCTCTGATGAAACCTGGAATGACCCTATCTACAACGACAGCTGGATGTGGCATAAGGCTGGACACTTGGGACTGAGAGGATTGGTGAGATTGGGTGAGCAAATGCAGACCCTTTAAAGCACAAATGTCTGGCACCCATTCCATGGGTCACAACTCTCCAGGTTGAAGGGAATATTACTACAGCTATAACATGTACGGTAAACCAAGAGAACGGACACACTGTGAATACGAAAGGTTTCTAAAACTCAACGAATAGTCCCTCTCCTGGTGCTCCGGTTTGACTTTCCATCTGCTTTACTATCAATCTCCCAACTTGGAGAGACAGCCCCTTTAATCTTCTGGTTCGCACAGGTTTCCAATTTGGCAGAGGATGAAAGGGAAGAGGGAGAACCAAAGAGAGAGTAGCTGTTAGGCATTTGGACGGGCACATATCACTCTAATTTCCCGGCAGGAAGAAGAATTAACCAAAGTCTCAGCCACCCACCGGGAACCCATATAGGTCTTGTACCAAAATTTTGGACTTGCGGTCAGCTCACAAAAAACGAGTTGAAAAATGGAGCTCAGGGGCACAGCAATTCACAAACTGGCCGAGTAATAAAGGACAAGTATCGTCCAAAAATCTGTTGAGGGAAGGCAACGAGGCGGACTTGAAAGCGAGGCAGAATAGCAGGAAACAGATTTCAAAAGGTACGTTGGAATCGCCTTTAAAGCACAGCAAGAGGGGCACAACTTCGACAATGATGCCTTGGCCAAAAAGGGCGTATGCGTTTTCTCCTGAATATATTCAGGAGAAAACGCATACGCCCTTTTTGGCAAAGCAAGCAAGCGGGCAATGCAAATCTGCACTACAAAGAAGTATCACTTCCCACCGGTCAAAAGGGACATCCTCAAAATATGTAAAAACCAGAAAGGCAAGACAGGCCTTGGAGAACAGGGAGCCTTGTTATGCTGATGGACGGGATGTAAATTGCCAAATGCTTCTCTGGAAGAGTGCATTGTGTTCCCTAAAACAAGTAGAGAACAGAGCTACAGAGCCAAGGGCACTTCCAGTCTAGCGAATATACCTTGGGAAAACTGAAAATCAATAAGACAGAGCCACCCCAAAATTTAGGGCTGCACTGATTGTAAGGACCTCAACTTGGGTACACCTTAAATATCCCAGGAAATATAAAAATGGTTCCAAAAATTGTGGTACTTACGTACGATGGAATATCCCTCAGCCATGAAATCAATGTCATAAGACCAGTAGCAGCAAAATGGGTGGATTCAGGTACGATGATTCTAAGTGAAATAAGTCACACAGAAAAAGAAACTTATCATAAGATATCACTTATGAAGATCCTGTAAACATGGTTACACTTGAACTGAGTTAGGAAATAGAACAGTGTCTCACATTTAGGAAACACTCTTATGCCTGCTTAAGGGAAAGGAGAGGTGTGGTGATGCATAAAACCAGAGTTTGATATAAGTACAGGTACCGTTCCAAAAACCAACTATGGAATAGACAAGACCTACACCTTCCTCAGTGAAAGGGACTCAAAACCCCATATTTCCCGCAGAGGAATATATCTGACTAGTAAGAATCTTAAAACCTATGTATTGATATGTCTCCATAAGGGAATCAAGTGTGTCTAGACTGGCATAAAAATGGCAGCGAGAATCAGCTCAAACCCACTATAAAAAGGAATTTCAAAAACAAAACAAAAAAACTGGGAAATTCTTTACAATTCCTTCAGGGTCTCTGCTGAAACCTGGAATGACCCTATCTACAAAGACAGCTGGATGTGGCATAAAGCTGGACACTTGGGACTGAGAGGATTGGTGAGATTGGGTGAGCAAATGCAGACCCTTTAATGCACAAATGCCTGGCACACATTCCATGGGTCCCAACTCTCCAGGTTGAAGGGAATATTACTACAGTTATAACATGTACGGGAAACCTAGAGAACGGACACACTGTGAATACGAAAGGTTTCTAAAAGTCAACGATTAGTCCCTCTCCTGGTGCTCCGGTTTGACTTTCAATCTGCTTTACTATCAATCTCCCAAATTGGAGAGACAGCCCCTTTAACCTACTGGTTCGCACAGGTTTCCAATTTGGCAGAGGACGAAAGGCAAGAGGGAGAACCAATGAGAGAGTAGCTGTTAGGCATTTGGACGGGCACATATCACTCTAAATTCCCGGCAGCAAGAAGAATTAACCAAAGTCTCAACCCCCCACCGGGAACCAGCATAGGTCCTGAACCAAAATTTTGGACTTGCGGTCAGCTCACAAAAAACGAGTCGCAAAATGGAGCTCAAGGGCACAGCAATTCACAAACTAGCAGAGTAATAAAGGACAACTATCGTCCAAAAATCTGTTAAGGGAAGGCAACGTGGCGGACTTGAAAGCGAGGCAGAATAGCAGGAAAGAGATTTCAAGAGGTACGTTGGAATCGCCTTTAAAGCACAGGAAGAGGGGCACAACTTCGACAATGATGCACTTGGCCAAAAAGGGCGTATGCGTTTTCTCCTGAATATATTCAGGAGAAAACGCATACGCCCTTTTTGGCCAAGCAAGCAAGCGGGCAATGCAAATCTGCACTAAAAAGAAGTATCACTTCCCACCAGTCAAAAGGGACATCCACAAAATGTGTAAATACCAGAAAGGCAAGACAGGCTCTGGAGAACAGGGAGCCTTGTTATGCTGATGGGCGGGATGTAAATTGCCAACTGCCTCTCTGGAGGAGTGCATTATGTTCCCTAAAACAAGTAAACAACAGAGCTACAGAGCGAAGGGCACTTCCAGTCTAGGGAATATACCTTGGGAAAACTGAAAATCAATAAGACAGAGCCACCCCAAAATTTAGGGCTGCACTGCTTACAAGGACCTCAACTTGGTTACACCTTAAATATCCCAGGAAATATAAAAATAGTTCAAAAAATTGTGGTACTTACGTGCGGTGGAATATCCCTCAGCCATGAAATCAATGACATAAGACCAGTAGCAGCAAAATGGGTGGATTCAGGTACGATGATTCTAAGTGAAATAAGTCACACAGAAAAAGAAACTTATCATAAGATATCACTTATGAAGATCCTTTAAACATGGCTACACTTGAACTGAGTTAGGAAAGAGAACAGTGTCTCACATTTAGAAAACACTCTTATGCCTGCTTAAGGGGGAAGGAGAGCTGGGGTGATGCATAAAACCAGAGTTTGATATAAGCACAGGTACCGTTCCAAAAACCAACTATGGAATACACAAGACCTACACCTTCCTCAGTGAAAGGGACTCAAAACCCCATATTTCCTGCAGAGGAATATATCTGACTAGTAAGAATCATAAAACCTATGTATTGATATGTCTCCCTAAGGGAATCAAGTGTGTCTAGACTGGCATAAACAGGGGAATGAGAATCAGCTCAAACCCACTATAAAAAGGAATTTCAAAAACAAAACATAAAAACTGGGAAGTTCTTTACAATTCCTTCAGGGTCTCTGATGAAACCTGGAATCACCCTATCTACAACCACAGCTGGATGTGGCATAAGGCTGGACACTTGGGACTGAGACGATTGGTGAGATTGGGTGAGCAAATGCAGACCCTTTAAAGCAATAATGCATGGCACCCATTCCATGGGTCCCAACTCTCCAGGTTGAAGGGAATATTACTACAGCTATAACATGTACGGGAAACCTAGAGAACAGACCCACTGTGAATACGAAAGTTTTCTAAAACTCAGTGAATAGTCCCTCTCCTGGTGCTCTGGTTTGACTTTCCATCTGCTTTACTATCAATCTCCCAACTTGGAGAGACAGCCCCTTTAACCTCCTGGTTCGCACACGTTTCCCATTTGGCAGAGGATGAAAGGGAAGAGGGAGAACCAATGAGAGAGTAGCTGTTAGGCATTTGGACTGGCACATATCACTCTAATTTCCCGGCAGGGAGAATAATTAACCAAAGTCTCAGCCACCCACCGGGAACCCTTTTAGGTCTTGTACCAAAATTTTGGACTTGCGGTCAGCTCACAAAAAAACGAGTTTAAAAATGGAACTCAGGGGCACAGCATTTCACAAACTGGCCGAGTAATAAAGGACAAGTATCGTCCAAAAATCTGTTGAGGGAAGGCAACGAGGCGGACTTGAAAGCGAGGCAGAATAGCAGGAAACAGATTTCAAGAGGTACGTTGGAATCGCCTTTAAAGCACAGGAAGAGGGGCACAACTTCGACAATGATGCTTTGGCCAAAAAGGGCGTATGCGTTTTCTCCTGAATATATTCAGGAGAAAACGCATACGCCCTTTTTGGCCAAGCAAGCAAGCGGGCAATGCAAATCTGCACTACAAAGAAGTATCACTTCCCACCGGTCAAAAGGGACATCCTCAAAATATGTAAAAACCAGAAAGGCAAGACAGGCCCTGGAGATCAGGGAGCCTTCTTATGCTGATGGGCGGGATGTAAATTGCCAACTGCCTCTCTGGGGGAGCACATTGTGTTCCCTAAAACAAGTAGAGAACAGAGCTACAGAGCCAAGTGCACTTCCAGTCTAGGGAATATACCTTGGGAAAACTGAAAATCAATAAGACAGAGCCACCCCAAAATTTAGGGCTGCACTGCTTACCAGGACCTCAACTTGGGTACACCTTAAATATCACAGGAAATATAAAAATGGTTCAAAAAATTGTGGTACTTACGTACGATGGAATATCCCTCAGCCATGAAATCAATGTGATAAGACCAGTTGCAGCAAAATGGGTGGATTCAGGTACGATGATTCTAAGTGAAATAAGTCACACAGAAAAAGAAACTTATCATAAGATATCACTTATGAAGATCCTGTAAACATGGCTACACTTGAACTGAGTTAGGAAAGAGAACAGTGTCTCACATTTAGAAAACACTCTTATGCCTGCTTAAGGGGGAAGGAGAGGTGGGGTGATGCATAAAACCAGAGTTTGATATAATCACAGGTACCTTTCCAAACACAAACTATGGAATACACAAGACCTACACCTTCCTCAGTGAAAGGGACCCGAAGCATCTGTGAGTAACCATGAGCTGAGCCCCAGGCCAGCTGCTGCTGAACTTTTCCCACCCTTCCCAGGTAAAACACCTCAATATTTACAAGGGCTTGAAAGCTTAGAAAAAGGGCTGTGGATCCACACCAGCGACAGCACGCAGGCCAACTTGGTGCCTACAGGCCAGCCAGAATAGTCCTGGACCTGGGCGCTCTTCTGGAAGCTTTCCATTGCCCTGCCTGAGATACCCCTCCTGTCCCGGCACCCACTGCTTTTTTCCTTCCTCAACTCTGTCCGGAGAGAAATTCCAACGTAAGGTGTGGGTGATACATCCTCTTCTTTACACATGGCATCCTGGTAACTCCTGCAGAAAGTCCAGCAGAGACCCACTCACACCGGGCCACCCACAGAGCCGTGGTCCCTCACTCCCTCCCACCAGCACAGCCCCGAGACTGCTGACGGGGCAGAAATCATGGAGTCAGGCACAGCTTCAGGGGCTATTGCTGCCTGCAGCGCTGTTTATATTGACCTCATCCCAGGCACACCAGGGGAGGGCCGGCCGGCAGGGTCAGGCTACCCAGGTCAGCTAATCCTCAGCCCTCAGGGAATCACATTGTTGAAAATGGACCTCGCTAAGGCAGAATAGAAGCCAAGGAATAAAAGGACACAATGCCATTTCCACACCGTAGGTGTTTCTAGAGGTAATCACGTGACTTGAAGTAAGTCAGAAAGTGAAAGACACATATGATATCTTATCTCTTATAGGTGTGACCAAAAAATGGATACCAGGACAGATATTTCCACGGAGGAGGGCAATCACAGATTCATTCAACAAACTTATGCTTCACCAATGGAAAGGTGTGAGGATTGGTTTCATTATGATATTGGGGTTAACAGACATATACAAACACAGGTGACATATATAATCACCAAAGACCTACAGAATACCAAGAGAAGACTACTCAACATTCTGTCATAAGGTACATGGGAAAAGGATCCCAGGAAGAACAGACATATGTATATGTGTAAAAGAACCACATCTTCCACACCTACAACAAGCCAAACATTGTAATCAAATTTGCTGTAATAAAAAATAAAAAAATAAATTAAAAACACGAACAAGAAGTAGTGAGACAAACTTGAGGGGCTTTCTCCTGGCACATTCCATTCTAAATTCCAATCTAGAACATGAATTCCATTGAGGCTCTGTTGCCCCAGTAACCAGATTTGGTAAGGGAGAACTGCTGCCACCTTGTGGCCGTTTCACAAAACAGCAGCTTAATCCCAGCGCTAATGGTCAGTTGATATTAAAAATCATTGCAGGCCTGTAAATGACACCTGCCCTGAAAACAAATCCTGGGTTCATATAGCGACCAAAAAATTCAAAGGATGTCCATATTTCAAAACGACAGTTTCAAAAGGCATATTTTACACACATTAGTGTTCTGCTTCTTTTTCTTTCTTTCTTTTTTTGTTAAAAAAACGGGAATGGCAAAAAGCATCCCTCAGAATGGGCGAAAATATTTGCAAACGAATCAATGGACAAAGGTTTAATCTCCAATATATATAAAGAGCTCATGCAGCTTAATATTAAAACAACAAACAACCCAATACAAAAATGGGCAGAAGATCTAAAGAGACACTTCTTCAAAGAAGACACAGAGATGGCCAAGACACACATGAAAAGCTGCTCAACATCACTAATTATTAGAGAAATGAAAATCAAAACTACAATGAGGTATCACCTCACACCTGTTAGAATCGGCATCATCAGAAAATCTACAAACAACGAATTCTGGGGAGGGTGTGGACAAAAGGATCCCTCTTCCACTAGTGGTGGAAATGTAAATTGATACAGTCACGATGGAGAAGAGTATGGAGTTTCCTTAAAAAACCAAGAAATAGAATTACCATATGATCCAGCAATCCCACTTCTGGGCATATACCCAGAGAAAACCATAAATCAAAAAGGCACATTCACCACAATGCTCATTTCAGCACTATTTACGATAGCCAGGTAATGGAAGCAACCTGAATACCCACAGACAGACGAATGGATAAAGATGTGGTACATATATAAAATGGAATATTACTCAGCCATAAGAAGGAATGATACTGGGTCATTTGTAGAGACATCGATGGATCTAGAGACTGTCACACAGAATGAAGTAAGTCAGAAAGAGAAAAACTAATATTGTATATTAATGATTATATGTGGATCCTAGAAAAATGGTACAGATGAACTGGTTTGCAGGGAAGAAATAGAGACACAGAGGTAGAGAACACACGTATGGACACCAAGTGTGGGAAGCCATGGGTAGGTGGTGTTGGGTTGAGTTTTGAGACTGGGATTGCCCTGTATACATGTATATGCATAAAATACATAACTAATAATAACCTGCTGTATAAAAAAATCAATAAAATTAAATTTCAAAATTTTTAAAAATAAAATTTAAAAATAAAACAGAACATTTCTTCCCTTCACACAGATGTATTTATATGAATGATTTATTTCCATGCTTATATCTATAAATACATAAAAGAGGAATAAAATCTAACTTGAACCAAAAGAGAAAAAAAAAAAAAAACCTGAACCCACGAGTTTGACAGAGGAAAACCCTATCAGGGCACTTGCTCCAGCAGTAAACAATTCTGAAATTGGTCAGATGTGGGGAATCATCTCCCATAGAGCCAGCAGCACACTCCTACGCAAGGAGCATCCTCATTTCAAAGCTGGGGGCCATGCCGAGGCATCTGTGAGTAACCGTGAGCTGAGCCCCAGGCCAGCTGCTGTTGAACTTTTCCCACCCTTCCCAGGTAAAACACCTGAATATGTACAAGGGCTTGAAATCCTAGAGGAAGGGGCGTGGAGCCACACCAGCAACAGCACGCAGGCCAACTTGGTGCCTGCAGGCCAGCCAGGATGGTCCTGGCCCTGGGCGCTCTTCTGGAAGCTTTCCATTGCCCTGCCTGAGATTCCCCTCCTGTCCCGGCCCCCACTGCTTTTTTCCTTCCTCACCTCTGTCCGGAGAGAAATTCTAGCGGAAGGTATGGGTGACACATCCTCTTCTTTACAGGTGGAAACCTGGCAACTCCTGCAGAAAGTCCAGCAGAGACCCACTCACACCGGGCCACCCACAAAGCCGTGGACCCTCACTCCCTCCCACCAGCACAGCCCCGAGACTGCTGACGGGTCAGAGAATATGGACTCAGGCACAGCTTCAGGGGCTATTGCGGCCTGCAGCGCTGTTTATATTGACCTCAACCCAGGCACACCTGGGGAGGGCCGGCCGGCAGGGTCAGGCTACCCAAGTCAGCTAATCCTCAGCCCTCAGGGAATCACATTGTTGAAAATGGACCTCGCTAAGGTAGAATAAAAGCCAAGGAATAAAAGGACACAATGCCATTTGCAGCACCGTAGGTGTGTCTAGAAGTAATCACGTGACTTGTAGTAAGTCAGAAAGTGAAAGACACATATCATATCATATCTCTTATATGTGTGACCGAAAAATGGATACCAGGGCAGATATTTCCACGGAGAAGGGCAATCACAGATTCATTCAACAAACTTATGGTTCACCAATGGAAAGGTGTGAGGATTGGTTTCATTATGATATTGGGGTTCACAGACATATACAAACACAGGTGACATATATAATCACCAAAGACCTACAGAATACCAAGAGAAGACTACTCAACATTCTGTCATAAGGTACATGGGAAAAGGATCCCAGGAAGAACAGACATATGTATATGTGTAAAAGAACCACATCTTCCACACCTACAACAAGCCAAACATTGTAATCATATTTGCTGTAAAAAAAATAAAAAATTACATTAAAAACTCGAACAACAAGCAGTGAGAAAAACTTGAGGGGCTTTCTCCTGGCACATTCCATTCTAAATTCCAATCTAGAACAGGACTTCCATTGAGGCTCTGTTGCCCTAGTAAGCAGATTTGGTAAGGGAGAACTGCTGCCACCTTGTGGCCGTTTCACAAAACAGCAGCTTAATCCCAGCGCTAATGGTCAGTTGATATTCAAAATCATTGAGGGCCTGTAAATGACACCTGCCCTGAAAACAAATACCGGGTTCATATATAGACCAAAAAATTCAAAGTATGTCCATATTTTAAAACGACAGTTTCAAAAGGCATATTTTACACACATTAGTGTTCTGCTTCTTTTTCTTTCTTTCTTTTTTTGTTAAAAAAACGGGAATGGCAAAAAGCATCCCTCAGAATGGGCGAAAATATTTGCAAACGAATCAATGGACAAAGGTTTAATCTCCAATATATACAAAGAGCTCATTCAGCTTAATATTAAAAAAACAAACAACCCAATACAAAAATGGGCAGAAGATCTAAAGAGACATTTCTTCAAAGAAGACACAGAGATGGCCAAGACGCACATGAAAGACTGCTCAACATCACTAATTATTAGAGAAATGCAAATCAAAACTACAATGAGGTATCACCTCACACCTGTTAGAATCGGCATCATCAGAAAATCTACAAACAACAAATTCTGGGGAGGGTGTGGACAAAAGGATCCCTCTTCCACTAGTGTTGGAAATGTAAATTGATACAGTCACGATGGAGAACAGTATGGAATTTCCTTAAAAAACCTAGAAATAGAATTACCATATGATCCAGCAATCCCGCTTCTGGGCATATACCCAGAGAAAACCATAAATCAAAAAGGCACATTCCCCACAATGCTCATTTCAGCACTATTTACAATAGCCAGGTAATGGAAGCAACCTAAATACCCACAGACAGACGGATGGATAAAGATGTGGTACATATATAAAATGGAATATTACTCAGCCATAAGAAGGAATGAAACTGGGTCATTTGTAGAGACGTCGATGTATCTAGAGACTGTCATACAGAATGAAGTAAGTCAGAAAGAGAAAAACAAATATTGTATATTAATGCATATATGTGGAACCTAGAAAAATGGTACAGATGAACTGGTTTGCAGGGAAGAAATAGAGACACAGAGGTAGAGAACACACGTATGGACACCTAGTGTGGGAATCCATGGGGTGGTGGTGGTGGGATGAGTTGGGAGATTGGGATTGACCTGTATACATGTATATGCACAAAATACATAACTAATAATAACCTGCTGTATAAATAAATAAATAAAATTAAATTTCAAAATTTAAAAAATATAATTTAAAAATAAAACAGAAAAAAGTTCTTCCCTTCACAAAGATGTATTTATATGAATGAATTATTTCCATGCTTATATCTATAAATACATAAAAGAGGAATAAAATCTAACTTGAACAAAAAAAGAAAAAAAATAAACTGAACCCACGAGTTAGACAGAGGAAAACCCTATCAGGGCACTTGCTCCAGCGGTAAACAATTCTGAAATTGGTCAGAGGTGGGGAATCATCTCCCATAGAGCCAGCAGCCCACTCCTACGCAAGGAGCATCCTCATTGCAAAGAGGGGGCCATGCCGAGGCATCTGTGAGTAACCGTGAGCTGAGCCCCAGGCTAGCTGCTGTTGAACTTTTGCCACCCTTCCCAGGTAAAACACCTGAATATGTACAAGGGCTTGAAAGCCTAGAGGAAGGGCTGTGGAGCCACAACAGCGACAGCACGTAGGCTGACTTGGTGCCTGCAGGCCAGTCAGGATGGTCCTGTCCCCAGATGCTCTTCTGGAAGCTTTCCATTTCCCTGCCTGAGATACCCCTCCTGCCACAGCCCCCACTGCTTTTTTACTTCCTCACCTCTGCCTGGGGAGAAATTCCAGTGGCAGGTATCGGTGACACATCCTCTTCTTTAGCAGGTGGCAGCCTGGCAACTCCTGCAGAAAGTCCAGCAGAGCCCCACTCACACTGGGCCACCCACAAAGCCACGGCCCCTCACTCCCTCCCACCAGCACAGCCCCGGCACTGCCTAGGGGGCAGAGAATATGCCGTCAGTCACAGCTATAAGGGCTGTCGCTCACTGGAGTGCTGTTTATATTGCCCTCAACCCAGGGACACCTGTGGCGGGCCAGCAGGCAGTTTCAGGCTGCCAAAATCAGCCAATCCTCACCCCTCAGGGTTCACAGTTGCAGAAAATGAAACTTGCTAAACGGGCCAGGCCCTAGGAACAGGTGTGGGCTCTTGAGAGTCAGGATAGACAAGGGGCTGCAGCTGCGGCTTGCTTTCTTATCATTTTATCTGGTCCATGAGTGGAAAACAACTTCAAGAAAACCCTATCCTAATGAGACGAACCCAGGAGTCAGGGAGAGGAGTGATGGTGGGTGGAGACAGAGGCCTGGTGCCCTGGCTGCATTGGACGTGTCTGGAAGACCAGGCAGAAAGAGCCTGCAGAGAGTGATAGCCATGGCCACAGACCTGTCAGCGCTGCTGTTTGTTAGTTCAAGTCCTGCTCTTAGGTGTTCTGTGTCAGCTGTGAGCGACAGGTGAGCTGGGGGTTCTCTGCAAGGTGGGCTATGTGCACAGTTCCTGTGTGTCCAGCCCTGCTGGGGTACCTGCCCAGGGGAGCTCCGTATCCTGGGAAGGGCCTGAGTAGGAGAGCCCCATGGGCTGCTGGGTAGCTGCAGAGGTGAGCTCCATACCCTGGGAGGGACTTGACCACGAGAGCCCCGTGGGCTGTGGGGTAGGGGTGCAGCCCAGGTGAGCTCCATATCCTGGGATTGGCCTGACCACGAGAGCCCCATGGGCTGCTAGAGACCTGGTAAAGGATATCAGGACAGTCAGTGAAGCCACCGAGGATATACATCCAGTAGCTCCTATTTCCTACACCCTGCTGGTCATTCTACCTTCCACCAGGCCATGGCATTCTGTATTAGACTTCAATGATGCCTTCTTCTGTATTCCATTCATCTCAGAGTCACAAGAATTTTTGGCTTGTGAGTGGCAGGACACAACATGCAACAAAAGCAATAATGCTGGGCCGTCCTGCCCCAATGGTTCAAAAATCCCCACACCATCATTGGGGAAATGTCCTCTAAAGACCTAAAAGTTCAACCTCTGTAAAAGGGAACCCTCCTTCAATATGCAGATGACATTCTGATCGCCAGGCCTACTAAAGACGCCTCTGAACTACCTAGCCAAGAAAGGATAGAAGGTGTCCAAGAAAAACACTCAAATATCCCAGGCTAAGGTGACATGCCTGGGCTTCATTCTCACAGATATTCGGAGAAACACATCCCAGGATAGGGAAGAAGCCATTTGCAGCCTTACCTCTTCTAAAACTAGAAGACAGCTTAGGGGTTCCTGGGGAGGCCAAGATTTTCTGAATCTGGATCCCTAACTACAGTCTAATAGCTGGGCCTCTACATGAAACACTGACACGAAAAGATGATGATCCTTTTGAATAGAATCCAGAAGCAGCCTTTCAAGAATGGAAAGAGCAGTCAATACAGACCCTTGCCCAGGAACTCCCTAATTTAGCTAAACCCTTTGACCTTTACATACCCGGTCAAAGGTTAATCGCCCTTGGAGCCTTAGTGCAAAAACTGGGACCACTTGAAATGGAGCAACACAAGAATGCCCTTCAGGTATGATAAACTATGGTCACCAAGGGCTTTGCCCACCGACTCATCAGGACAGGATACTGGGGTATCTAAAAAGCTGGAAATCAGCAGCCCGCAAGGCAAGCTCCCTCCTAAGGGAAAAGGAACCCACATGGTGATCCTAACCACCCATCATGCCCTGAAGTTGCACGGGTCGCTCTGTGGACACACTGACCTCGAGTGAGGAGGCCCTCCAACTCCAACCTCCAGAGAGATAAACGGGGGCAACGGGCCCCCAAGATGACTCGTGTGACCATCACTTGACCTGGAGTTTCTCTCAGAAAACGACAAGACTGTGCCCCGAAAGAGCAGACTACTGCTTGCAGGACTTACTGCACCCAGAGGGGAGCTAATAAGCTTGGCGGGGGAAACGTATATCACGCTTTCACCATAGAAAACCCTACAGACACCGCGGTGATGGTGGCCAATATGACCGGCTGGACTGCTGGCTACTTCTAAAGGCCGTTGACTCAGTGGATGTCATGGTCCTGGATCACCACTGACCCTGGACTGTCTGGGAGTTGCGCGGGCAGGGCTCTGACACATGGTGCTGTTTGTACATTAATTCAGGGACCTAATTAAAGAAAGCACAGACTACTGGTCAGAGCATCTAGTCTGGCAAAAACTGTCAGCCTAAGGTCGCCGAACATATGTGGGGTGGGGTGAAACCTGCCACCGCAGCATCTCTGCGCCTCTCTTTCCTGGACCCTTAAAGGTCATTAGAATCTGTAACACTTCCAATGCTGGTGCTCAGGCGGACGAGAAGTGAGGCAGGAGGCCTTGGGATAATCAACCTCACCAGGAGGCAGGTGGGGAGACGTTTTGCCCCTCCCCCCATGTATCAGGGCTACCACCACAGCATGAAGCAGTTACAAAAGAGGGGTCTGCACCCTCAACACCCCAAGAATAAGGAACGGAACAAAAAGCAGAGGAGGTGTTCGTCTCCGGCAACGTTCATTAAAAATTCCTGGGAGATAAAAAGAGAATCTGGGCAATAAAATAAAGTCTAACCTGTTTTTCCTTTGTGCTTTGTCTAATTTCACGCGCTCCTAGGGTTCCGCATGCAGAGGTCCCACACCCGGCACTTCAGACCCGATTTCCTAGTGCAGAATGGCTGGGTCGACACCTCAGCTAGCGGGGTCCCATGCAGACTCCGCGGCATAGAGCCTGAGCTGCAGCCAACCCAGCCCTCGAGAGCTCCATCCCCTCCCTCCCACTGACGCTGCCGGGGACCCTGCACAGCAGCCCAGCCCACAGCCCATGGGGGAGTGCACGCTCTCACCTCTCCATTCTGTTTTCAAAATAATGTTTCCTTTGCTTCTGAACCAAACTCAGCCTTGATCTGTTGGCTCCAATGACACTGGGCACGGGGACTCCTGTTGGGGTCCACTCTGGAGGATCAGTAACAGAAATTGAGAACATTGTAACTTCAATGAACAGATGTGTGAGCCAAACTGTAGTTAACATAGAGCAGTGTATAATGCTCGGGTAAAATAAGATGTTTCTAAGACTTACATTTGACATTTCCATCACTTTCCTATAAGCAAGTTCAGTGAAGACGTCTGTCTTATTTGTCAGGTCAACATTAGAGAAATGAAGTGATTTATTTCCATGCATGTACATCGAATACTCTTGGCTGAAGCTTCAATCTTGTTTTGAATGCTTTTCCATTGAAAATGATACCTCTCTTTCAGCTCCCCCATTTCTGAGAAGTATAAAATCTTATAATTTATTATTACCAAAGGGGAAAGGTAGGAGAAGGGATAAATTAACAGTTTGGGATTAACACATACACACTGCTATGTATAAAATAGATCATCAACAAGGAACTACTGTATAGCACAGGGAACTACACTGAATATTTTGCAATAACCTACAAGGGGAAATAATCTGAAAAAGAATAGATATTTTTATTGACATCATCTATCAATGACAGATAAAATGTAAACTAAGCAAGGCCGATGGTGAGCGCTTCTGACCCTGAAGATTTCAGTCATCTAAAGTTTGGGCTCTGCCTATTTCCCAAGGCCCTTAAAGGACATACGTGTAGCCGTAGCTTAAAAATTCCCCAGTTTGGGGTTCGGGGAGGCACTGATTTGGAAAAATCCCTGGTGTTCTCCTTACATTCACGGGACCCTTCCTACAGCTAAAACATGCCTGTCACACCTAGAGGATGGTACACCGTTTGATCGGAAAGAGTTTGGAAAAGGCACCTCATCTCCTCATCGCCTGGTGCTCGGGTTCAACCCTCCAGCATCTTTCCTAACAATCTCCTCACTTGGGGATATCAGCACCGTCAACATCCTGTTGCACACAGTTTGGAATTTGTCCAGACGAGGAAGCGGAAGGATGAGAAAAATTTAGAGACAAGTCCTAGGTGTTCAGACAGGCACATGCCACTCTAATTTCCAATCCAGAAGACAAATTCATCAAAGGCTAGAATTGCCCACGGAAACAGAATAGGGCTAGAGGAAATCCCGCTGTTTTGTGTGCAGTTTCCAAAAACACAAGTTGAAAAATGGAACTCAGGGGCACTAAAATTCATGAAACTGCAGAGTTGAAAATATCTATCGTCGAAAAATGTCTTGAGGTAAGTCACAGAAAAGGACTTGTAAGCAAGGAAGAGTGGCAGGAAACAGATTTGAAGAGGTAGAAAGGACTCCCCATTAAAGCACAAGAAAAGGGGCTGAACATCGCCAATGATGCAGTTGGCCAAAAAGGGTGTATGCATTTTTTCTGAATATATTCAAGTAAAGGCCATACACACTTTTTATCCAACCAAACAGGTGGGCACTGGAAATCAATATCACTAAATGTATCACTTCATATCAGTCAGAAGGGCCATCCACATAAAGTGTAAACAGCAGAAATGCAGGACAGGGCGAGGAGAAAAGGGAGCCATGTGAGGCTGATAGTGGAAATGTAATTTGCCAACGGCCACTCTGGAGAAGTGTATTGTGTTTGCTAAAACATCTAAAAAATGAGCTACAGAGCATAGGGCACTTGCACTCATGGGCGTGTACCTTGGGAAAAACAAAAATCGACAGAAAACAGGCACCCGAACGTTTACCACCTCTCTGTTAAAAAGGGCCTCAACTTGGATATAACCTAAATGTCCCTGGAAGGATAAAATGGATAAAAGAGATGGGGTACTTATGTAGAGTGGAATATTACTCATCCAGAAATCAATGAAATAAGGCCAGTTGTAACAACTCTGGAGGAGTTACATACGATCATTCTAAGTGACATATGTCAGAAAGAAAAAGACACATATCATAAGATGTCACTTAAAGGTGGAATCAAAAATGGCTACACATGAAATAAATTACAAAACAGAAACATAGTCAAATATGTAGAAAATAGACATAAGGCTGCTAAATGGGAAAGGTGGGGAATGGTGAGGTATTATCCAGGAGGTTGAAATTAGCAAAGATACCATTCCAAGTACCAAATTGAATAACTGACAAGGCCTACACGGTACCTCAAAGAACTGCACTCAGCCCACTCAAGTCACTGGAAAATAATACATATGACTGGTAAGCATCTGAAAAAGAAGTTATTGTTGTCTCACAGTACATGAATCAAGTGGATGTACAGCAGCAAAAAACAGAGCTTTGAAAATCAGCTGTAACCAATATAAAAATAAATTTAAAACTATTTATAAAAAACAGTGAGACAGACAAAAATTCTTACAACTTTTGTTGAAGGGCTACGATGTAACATGGATTGAACACATGTAGACCCACAGCAGGATGATTATATAAGACTGGAAGCTATGCACGCTAAGAGATGTTAGAGAGGCTGGGTGAGGAAATGCAGACCTTTTAAAGTAATACTGCCTGGTACCCATTCCATGGGTCCCAAATCTGCAGGTTCAAGGGAATCTTCTGACAGTGAAAACATGCCTGGGAAACCGAGATGAATGTACACCGTGTGCTCAGGAAAGGTGTCTAAAATGCACCTCATTTTTGATCTCCTGGTGCTGGGGTTCGCCATTCCAGCCACATTACTAACAACCTCCCCACTTGGAGAATCAGCACCTTTAACCTCCTGTTTCCCACAGTTTGCAATTTGTGCAGAGGATAAATGGGAAGAGGGGGAACCAATGAGAGATTAGCTGTAGGACTTTTGACAGGCACATGTCACTCTAATTTCCCATTAGGAAGAAGAATTAACCAAAGGCTCAGCCTGCCTCCCCAGAACCAGAATAGGGCCGGAAGCAATCCAATGGTTTGGCGGCCAGCTCACAAAAAAAGCGAGTTGCAAAATGGAGCTCAGGAGCAGACAATTCAAAGACCTGCAAAGATATAAATGATAACCAACGTCCAAAATATATTCAGGTAAGGCAACGAAGAGGATCTGAATGAGAGGCAGAATTGCAGGAAACAGATTTCAAAAGGTAGATTGTACTCACATTTAAAGCATATGAAAAGCAGCAGAATTTCTAAAATGATGCGGTTGGGCAAAAGGGTGTATGCGGTTTTTTCGTGAATATCTTCAGGAGAAAAACACATGCAGAGTTTTTGCCCAACCAAGCAAGAGGGAAATGCAAATCCGCACAATAAAGAAGTCTCAATTTCCACTGCTCAGAAAAGCCATCCAAAAAATGTGTACAAACCAGAAATGCAGGAGAGGCCATGGAAAACAGGGAGCCTAGTCACGCTGATGGGTGGGGTATAAATATCCAAGAGCCACTCTGAAGAAGTGTATGCTGTTTTTAAAACATCTAAAATACAGAGCCCCGGAGCAAGGGGATTTCAACTCATGGACATATAACTTGGGAAGACTAAATGTCAATAAGAAACAGGCACCCCAAAGTTTAGGGCTGCTCTGCATACAAGAACCTCAACTTTGGTACACCTAAAATATCCCAGGAAAAAGAGAAATGCATAAAGTACTTGTGGTAATTTTGTACAACGTAATATCACTCAGACGTGAAATCAATGTATATAAGGCCAGTAGCAGCAAAATGAGTGGATTTAGGTATGATGATTTTAAGGGAAATTAGTCACACAGAAAAAGAATCTTATCATAAGATATCACTTATAGAGGGAATGTCAATATCACAACACATGAACTGAATTAGGAAAGAGAACAGAGTCTCACATTTAGCAAAAATCTCTTATGCCTGCTTCAGGGGAAAGGAGAGGTGGGGTGATGCATAAAACCAGAGTTTGATATTAGCACAGGTACCATTCCATAAACCAAATACAGAATAGACAAGACCTACACCTTCCTCAGTGAACGGGACTCAACACCCCTATGCCCCACAGAGGAATATATCTGACTACTAAGAATCTTAAAACCTATGTATTGATATGTCTCCATAAGGGAATCAATTGTGTCTAGACTGGCATAAACACTTCAGTGAAAATCAGCTCAACCCCATTATAAAAATGAATTTCAAAAAAACCCCAAAAAACAGCGAAATTCTTACACAATTCCTTCAGGGGTTCTGATGAAACCTGGAATGACCCTATCTGCAAAGACAGCTGGATGAGACATAAGGCTGGACACTTGGGACTGAGAGCACTGGTGAGATTGGGAGAGAAAATGCAGACCTTTTAAAGTAGTAATGCATGCCACCATTCCATGTGTCCCAAATCTCCAGGTAGAAGGGAATATCACTACAATTATAACATGTATGGGAAACCTAGAAAATGGACACCCTGTGATGGCGAAAAGTTTCTAAAACTCTCCTACTTTTTCCTCTCCTTGTGCTCCACATTGGCATTCCAACTGCTTTACTATCAATCTCCCAACTTAGGAGAGTCAGCCCCTATAACCTCCTGGTTCGCACAGTTTGCTAATTGTGCAGAGGATGAAAGGGAAGAGGGAGAACCAATCAGAGAGTAGATGTAGGCATTTGGACGGGCACATGTCACTCTAATTTCCCGGCAGGAAGAAGAATTAACCAAAGCCTCAGGCACCCACAGGGAACCAATATAGCCACCCCTGGAACCAGTATAGGTCCTGAAGCAAAATTGTGGACTTGCGGCCAGCTCACAAAGATGGGATTTGAAAATTGGAGCTCAGGGGCACAGCAATTCACAAACCTGCAGACTTATAAAGGACTACTCTCTTCCAAAAATCTGTTGAGGGAAGGCAATGAAGCGGCCTTGAAAATGAGGCAGAATTGCACAAAACATATTTCAAGAGGTAAATTGGAATCACCTTTAAAGCACAGGAAAAGCATCCCAACTTGGACAGAGATGCACTTGGCCAAAAAGGGCGTATGCCTTTTCTCCTGAATATATTCAGAAAAAAACGCATACACCCTTTTTGGCCAATCAAGCAAGCGCGCAATACAAATCCACACTACAAAGAATTGTCACTTACCACCGGTCAAAAGGGACATCCGAATATCTGTAAAAACCAGAAAGGCAAGAGAGAGATGGCAAGGGCATGAGGCAATGTGATCCCAATGGTCATGGAGGATTGTGATGACAAGCGCATGGAGAATTGTGATGACAAGATTATGTACCATTTTGTTGACAAAGGCAAGGAGCATTATGATGACAAGGTTCATGGAGCACTGTGATGACAAGCATCACGGAGCATAGTGATTACAGGGGTCATGGAGCATTGGGATGACAAGCGCATGGATCACTGTGATGACAATGGTCATGGAGCATTTTAATGACAAGAGTCCCGGATCATTGGGTTGTCAGGGTTCATGGAGCGTTGTGATGACAGTGGTCATGGAGCATTGTGATGACAGGGGTCATGGCGCATTGTGATGAGAAGGTCATGGAGCATTGGGCTGAAAATGTCCATGGAGTACTGTGATGACAGGGGTCATGGAGCATTGTGATGACAAGGTACTGGAGCACTGTGATGAGAAGACCATGGAGCCTTGTGATGACAAGTCTCATGGAGCATTCTGATGAAAAGTGCCATGGAGCATTGTGATTACAGGGGTCTTGGAGCATTGTGATGACAAGGACATGGAGCATTGGGATGAGAAGGCCATGGAGCGTTCTGATGACATGCATCATGGAGCTTTGTGATGACAAGGGCATGGAGCATTGTGATTACAGGGGTCTTGGAGCATTGTGATGACAAGGGTCATGGAGCCTCGTGATGACAATGGTGTGGAACATTGTGATGGCAGGGGTCATGGAGCATTGTTATGACTGGGGTAATGGAACATTGTGATGTCAGGGGTCATGGAGCATTGCGATGACAAGTGCATGGAGTATTGTTATGACAAGAGCATATAACATTGTGATGAGAAGTGCCATGGAGCATTGTGATGACAAGGACGTGGAGAATTGTGAGGACAAGGGACATTGAGCTTTGAGATGACCAGGGCATGGAGCATTGTGATGGCAAAACCGTGGAGCATTGTGATGAGAAGACCTTGGGTAATTGTGATGACGAGCATCATGGAGCACTGTAATGACAAGGAGCATGAAGCATTGTGATGAGAGGTGTCAGGGAGCATTGTGATGACAGGGGTCATGGAGCATTGTGATGACAAGGACATGGAGCATTGTGATGACAAGGGTACGGAACATTGTGATGAAAAGTGCCATTGAGAATTTTGATGATAAAGTCATGAAGCATTGTGATGACAAACACTTGGAGCTTGCTATGACAGGGGTCATGGAACATTGCAATGACAAGTGCATGGAGAATTGAGATGAAACGAGCATGTAACTTTGTGATGAGAAGTGTCATGTAGCATTGTGATGACAAGTACGTGGAGAATTGTTATGACAAGGGACATGGAGCATTGTGATAACCAGGGAATGGAGCATTGTGATGACAGGGGTCATGGAGCATTATTATGACAAGGGCCATGGTGCATTCTGATATAAGATATCATTTATGAAGGGAATGTAAACCTGGCTACATATGAACTGAATTAGGAAAGAGAACCAAGTCTCAGATTTAGAAAACACTCTTATGCTTGCTTAAGGGGGAAGGAGAGGTGGGGAGACTCACAAAACCAGAGTTTGATATTAACACAGGTACCGTTCCATAATCCAAATACAGAAGAGACAAGCCCGACTCCTTCCTCAGTGAATGGGACTCAACACCCCTATTCCCCACAGAGAAATATATCTGACTAGTAAGAATCTTAAAACCTATGTATTGATATGTCTCCATAAGGGAACCAAGTGTGTCTAGAATGACATAAACACGGCAGTGAGAATCAGCTCAAACCCACTATAAAAAGGAATTTCAAAACAAAACAAAGAAACAGTGAAATTCTTACACAATACCTTCAGGGGTTCTGATGAAACTTGGAATGACCCTATCTACAACAACAGCTGGATGTGGCATAAGGCTGTTCACTTGGGACTGAGAGGATTGGTGAGATTGGGTGTGAAAATGCAGACGCTTTAAAGCAATAATGCCTGCCACTGATTCCATGGTTCCCAACTCTCCAGGTAGAAGGGAATATCACTACAGTTATAACATGTATGGGAAACCTAGAGAATGGACACCCTCTGATGGTGAAAGGTTTCTAAAACTCTACTAATTTTTTTCTCTCCATGTGCTGCAGCTTGACATTACAACTGCTTTAATATCAATCTCCCAACTTGGAGAGTCAGCCCCTCTAACCTCCTGGTTCGCACAGTTGGCACATTGTGCAGAGGATATAAGGGAAGAGGGAGAACCAATGAGAGAGTAGCTGTAGGCATTTGGACGGCCACATGTCACTCTAATTTCCCGTCACGAAGAAGATTTAACCAAACTCTCAGCCTGCCCCACCCCCATAACTAGTATAGGTCCTGAAGCAAAATTGTGGCTTTGCGGTCAGCTCACAAAAACACAAGTTGAAAAATGGAGCTCAGGGGCACAAAAATTCACTAACTTGCAGAGTTATACAGGACTACTCTCTTCCAAAAATCTGTTGAGGAAAAGCCATGAGGCGGACTTGAAAATGAGGGAGATTTGCACGAAACAGATTTCCAGAAGTACATTGGAATCGCCTTTAAACACAGGAAAAGCATCACAACTTCGACAATTATGGAATTGTCCATAAAGGGCGAATGCGTTTTCTCCTGAATATATTCAGGAGAAAACGCATACACCCATTTTGGCCAACCAAGCAACCGCACAATGCAAATCTGCACTACAAAGAAGTATCACTTCCCACCAGTCAAACGGGATATCCATAAAATGTGTAAAAACCAGAAAGGCAAGAGGGGCTCTGGAGAACAGGGAGCCTTGTTATGCTGATGGGTGGGATGTAGATTGCCAACAGCCACTCTGGAGGAGTGCATTGTGTTCCCTAAAAGAATTAAACAGCAGAGCTTCACAACCTAAGGCACTTCCAGTCATGGGAATATACCTTGGGAAAATTGAAAATCAATAAGACACAGCCAACCCAAAATATAGGGCAGCACTGCTTACAAGAACCTCGACTTCGGGACACCTTAAATATCCCAGGAAAGACAAAAATAGTAAAGAAATTGTGGTACATACGTACGATGGAATATCCCTCAGCCATGAAATCAATGTCATAAGGCCAGTAGCAGCATAATGAGTGGATTCATGTACGATGATTCTAACTGAAATATGTCACACAGAAAAAGAAACTTATCATAAGATATCACTTATGAAGGTCTTGTAAACATGGCTACACATGAACTGAATTAGGAAAGAGAAGACTCTCACATTTAGAAAATACTCTTATGCCTGCTCAAGAGGAAAGGAGAGGTGGGGTGATGCATAAAACCAGAGTTTGATATTAGCACAGGTACGGTTGCATAATCCAAATACAGAATAGACAAGACCAACTCTTTCCTCACTGAATGGGGCTCAACACCCCTATTCCCCGCAGAGTAGTATATCTGACTAGTAAGAATCTTAAAACTTATGTATTGATATGTCTCCATAAGGTAACCAAGTGTGTCTAGAACGACATAAACACGGCAGTGAGAGTCAGCTCAAACCCACTATAAAAATGATTTTCAAAACAAAACAAATAAACAGTGAAATTCTTACAAAATACCTTCAGGGGTTCTGATGAAACTAGGAATGACCCTATCTACAATGACAGCTGGATGTGGCATAAGGCTTGTCACTTGGGACTGAGAGGATTGGTGAGATTGGGTGAGAAAATGCAGACCGTTTAAAGCAATAATACCTGGCACCCATTCCATGGTTCCCAACTCTCCAGGTAGAAGGGAATATCACTACAGTTATAACATGTATGGGAAACCTAGAGAATGGACACCATCTGATGGTGAAAGGTTTCTAAAACTCTACTAATATTTTTCTCTCCTTGTGCACCAGTTTGACATTCCAACTGCTTTAGTATCAATCTCCCAAATTGGAGAGTCAGCACCTTTAACATCCTGGTTCGCACAGTTGGCACGTTATGCAGAGGATATAAGGGAAGAGAGAGAAACAATTAGAGAGTAGCTGTAGGCATTTGGATGGCCACATGTCCCTCTAAATTCCCGTCACGAAGCAGAATTAACAAACTCTGAGCCAGCCTCCCCAATGGAACCACTATAGGTCCTGAAGCAAAATTGTGGATTGGCAGTCAGCCCACAAAAACGCGAGTTGAAAAATGGAGCTCAGGGGCACAGCAATTCACTAACTTGCAGAGTTATAAAGGACTACTCTCTTCCAAAAATCTGTTGAGAGAAAGCCATGAGGCGGACCTGAAAATGAGGCAGAAGTGCACGAAACAGATTTCCAGAAGTACATTGGAATCGCCTTTAAACACAGGAAAAGCATCAAAACTTCGACAATTATGGAATTGTCCATAAAGGGCGCATGCGTTTTCTCCTCAATATATTCAGGAGAAAACGCATGCGCCCATTTTGGCCAACCAAGCAACCGCACAATGCAATTCTGCACTACAAAGAGGTATCACTTCCAACCGGTCAAAAGGGACATCCGTAAAATGTGTAAAAACAAGAAAGGCAAGACAGGATCTGGAGAAGAGGGAGCCTTGTTATGCGGATGGGTGGGATGTAAATTGCCAACAGCCACTCTGGAGGAGTGCACTGTGTTCCCAAAAAGAAGTAAACAGCAGTGCTTTACAACCTAAGGCACTTCCAGTCACGGGAATATACCTTGGGAAAATTGAAAATCAATAAGACACAGCCACCCCAAAATTTATGGCAGCACTGCTTACAAGAACCTCGACTTCGGGACACCTTATATATCCCAGGAAAGACAAAAATGGTAAAGAAATTGTGGTACATACGTATGATGGAATATCCCTCAGCCATGAAGTCAATGTCATAAGGCCAGTAGCAGCATAATGACGGGATTCATGTACGATGATTCTAACTGAAAAAATCACACAGAAAAAGAAACTTATCATAAGATATCACTTATAAAGGGTATATAAACATGGCTACACATGGAATGAATTAGGAAAGGGAACAGAGTCTCATATATAGAAAACACTCTTATGCATGCTTAAGGGGAAAGCAGAGGTGGGGTGATGAATAAAACCAGAGTTTGATATTAGCACAGGTACGGTTCCAATATCCAAATACAGAATAGACAAGACCTACTACTTCCTCTGTGAACGGGACTCAAAACCCCATATTTCCCGCAGAGGAATATATCTTACTAGTAATAATCTTAAAACCTATGTATTGATATGTCTCCGTAAGGGAATCAAGTGTGTCTAGACTGGCATAAACATGGCAGCGAGAATCAGCTGAAACCCACTAGAAAAGGAAATTCAAAAACAAAACAAAAAACAGGGAAATTCTTTACAATTCCTTCAGGGTCTCTGATGAAACCTGGAATGACCCTATCAACAACGACAGCTGGATGTGGCATAAGGCTGGACACTTGGGACTGAAAGGATTGGTGAGTTTGGGTGAGCAAATACAGACACTTTAAAACAATAATATGTGGCACCCATTCCATGGGTCCCAACTCTCCAGGTTGAAGGAACTATTACTACAGCTATAACATGTACGGGAAACCTAGAGAACGGACACACTGTGAATACAAAAGGTTTCTAAAAGTCAAAGAATAGACCCTCTCCTGGTGCACCGGTTTGACTTTCCAACTGCTTTATTATCAGTCTCCCAACTTGAAGAGACAGCCCCTTTAACCTCCTGGTTCGCACAGGTTGCCAATTTGGCAGAGGATGAAAGGGAAGAGGGAGAACCAATGAGAGAGTAGCTGTTAGGCATTTGGACGGGCACATGTTACTCTAATTTCCCGGCAGGAAGAAGAATTAACAAAAGTCTCAGGCACCCACCGGGAACCAGTATAGGTCCTGAACCAAAATTTTGGACTTGCGTTCAGCTCACAAAAAACGAGTTGAAAAATGGAGCTCAGGGGCACAGCAATTCAAAAACTTGCAGAGTAATAAAGGACAACTCTCGTCCAAAAATCTGTTGAGGGAAGGAAACGAGGCGTATTTGAAATGCAGGCAGAATAGCAGGAAACAGATTTCAAGAGGTACGTTGGAATCGCCTTTAAAGCACAGGAAGAGGGGCACAACTTCGACAATCATGCACTTGGCCAAAAAGGGCGTATGCGTTTTCTCCTGAATATATTCAGGAGAAAACGCATACGCCCTTTTTGGCCAAGCAAGTAAGCGGGCAATGCAAATCTGCACTCAAAGAAGTATCACTTCCCACTGGTCAAAAGGGACAGCCACAAAATGTGTAAAATCCAGAAAGGCAAGACAGGCCCTGGAGAACAGGGAGCCTTGTTATGGTGTTGGGCGGGATGTAAATTGTCAACTGCCTCTCTGGAGGAATGCATTGTGTGGCCTAAAACAAGTAAACAACAGATCTACAGAGCCAAGGGCACTTCCAGTCTAGGGAATATACCTTGGGAAAACTGAAAATCAATAAGAAAGAGCCACCTCAAAATTTAGGGCTGCACTGCTTACAAGAACCTCAACTTGGATACACTTTAAATATCCCAGGAAATATAAAAATGGTTCAAAAAATTGTGGTACTTACGTACGATGGAATATCCCTCAGCCATGAAATCAATATCATAAGACCAATAGCAGCAAATGAGTGGATTCAGGTACGATGATTCTAAGTGAAATAAGTGACACAGAAAAAGAAACTTATCATAAGATATCACTTATGAAGATCCTGTAAACATGGCTACACTTGAACTGAGTTAGGAAAGAGAACAGTGTCTCACATTTAGAAAACACTCTTATGCCTGCTTAAGGGGGAAGGAGAGGTGGGGTGATGCATAAAACCAGAGTTTGATATAAGCACAGGTACCGTTCCAAAAACCAACTATGGAATAGACAAGACCTACACCTTCCTCAGTGAAAGGGACTCAAAACCCCATATTTCCCGCAGAGGAATATATCTGACTAGTAAGAATCTTAAAACCTATGTATTGATATATCTCCATAAGGGAAACAAGTGTGTCTAGACTGGCATAAACATGTCAGCGAGAATCAGCTCAAACCCACTATAAAAAGGAATTTCAAAAACAAAACAAAAAAACTGGGAAATTATTTACAATTCCTTCAGGGTCTCTGATGAAACCTGGAATGACCCTATCTACAATGACAGCTGGATGTGGCATAAGGAGGGACACTTGGGACTGAGAGGATTGATGAGATTGTGTGAGCAAATGCAGACCCTTTAAAGCAATAATGCATGACACCCATTTCATGGGTTTCAACTCTCCAGGTTGAAGGGAATATTACTACAGTTTTAACATGTATGGGAAACCTAGAGAAGAGAACGGACACACTGTGAATACAAAAGGTTTCTAAAACTCAACGAATAGTCCCTCTCCTGGTGCTCCGGTTTGACTTTCCATCTGCTTTGCTATCAATCTCCCAATTTGGAGAGACAGCCCCTTTAACCTCCTGGTTCGCACAGGTTTCCAGTTGGGCAGAGGATGAAAGGGAAGAGTGAGAACCAATGAGAGCGTAGCTGTTAGGCATTTGGATGGGCACATATCACTCTAACTTCCCGGCAGGAAGAAGAATTAACCAAAGTCTCAGCCCCCCACCGGGAACCAGCATACGTCCTGAACCAAAATTTTGGACTTCTGGTCAGCTCACCAAAAACGAGTTGAAAAATGGAGCTGAGGGGCACAGCAATTCACAAACTGGCCGAGTAATAAAGGACAACTATCGTCCAAAAATCTATTGAGGGAAGGCAACGAGGCGGACTTGAAAGCGAGGCAGAATAGCAGGAAACAGATTTCAAGAGGTACGTTGGAATCGCCTATAAAGCACAGGAAGAGGGGCACAACTTCGACAATGATGCACTTGGCCAAAAAGGGCGTATGCGTTTTCTCCTGAATATATTCAGGAGAAAATGCATACGCCCTTTTTGGCCAAGCAAGCAAGCGGGCAATGCAAATCTGCACTACAAAGAAGTATCACTTCCCTCCGGTCAAAAGGGACATCCACAAAATGTGTAAAAACCAGAAAGGCAAGACAGGCCCTGGAGAACAGGGAGCCTTGTTATGCTGATGGGCGGGATGTAAATTGCCAACTGCCCCTCTGGAGGAGTACATTGTGTTCCCTAAAACAAGTAAAGAACAGAGCTACAGAGCCAAGGGCACTTCCAGTCTAGGGAATATACCTTGGGAAAATTGAAAATCAATAAGACAGAGCCACCCCAAAATTTAGGGCTGCACTGCTTACAAGGACCTCAACTTGGGTACACCTTAAATATCCCAGGAAATATAAAAATGGTTCAAAAAATTGTGGTACTTACGTACGATGGAATATCCCTCAGCCATGAAATCAATGTCATAAGACCAGTAGCAGCAAAATGGGTGGATTCAGGTACGATGATTCTAAGTGAAATAAGTCACAGAGAAAAAGAAACTTATCATAAGATATCACTTATGAAGATCCTGTAAACATGGCTACACTTGAACTGAGTTAGGAAAGAGAACAGTGTCTCACATTTAGAAAACACTCTTATGCCTGCTTAAGGGGGAAGGAGAGGTGGGGTGATGCATAAAACCAGAGTTTGATATAAGCACAGGTACCGTTCCAAAAACCAACTATGAAATAGACAAGACCTACACCTTCCTCAGTGAAAGGGACTCAAAACCCCATATTTCCCGCAGAGGAATATATCTGACTAGTAAGAATCTTGAAACCTATGTATTGATATGTCTCCGTAAGGGAATCAAGTGTGTCTAGACTGGCATAAACATGGCAGCGAGAATCAGCTCAAACCCACTATAAAAAGGAATTTCAAAAACAAAACAAAAAAACTGGGAAATTCTTTACAATTCCTTCAGGGTCTCTGATGAAACCTGGAATGACCCTATCTACAATGACAGCTGGAT
Source organism: Hyperoodon ampullatus (assembly GCF_949752795.1). Classification (NCBI taxonomy): domain Eukaryota; kingdom Metazoa; phylum Chordata; class Mammalia; order Artiodactyla; family Ziphiidae; genus Hyperoodon; species Hyperoodon ampullatus. The sequence goes on from NW_027640363.1 coordinate 654,821, forward strand.
GTGGCATAAGGAGGGACACTTGGGACTGAGACGATTGGTGAGATTGGGTGAGCAAATGCAGACCCTTTTAAGCACAAATGCCTGGCTCCCATTGCATGGGTCCCAACTCTCCAGGTTGAAGGGAATATTACTACAGCTATAACATGTACGGGAAACCTAGAGAACGGACACACTGTGAATACGAAAGGTATCTAAAACTCAACGAATAATCCCTCTCCTGGTACTCCGCTTTGACTTTACATCTGCTTTACTATCAACCTCCCAACTTGGAGAGACAGCCCCTTTAACCTCCTGGTTCGCACAGTTTTCCAATTTGGCAGAGGATGAAAGGGAAGAGGGAGAACCAATGAGAGAGTAGCTGTTAGGCATTTGGACGGGCACATATCACTCTAACTTCCCGGCAGGAAGAAGAATTAACCAAAGTCTCAGCCACCCACCGGGAACCAGCATTGTTCCTGAACCAAAATTTTGGACTTGCGGTCAGCTCACCAAAAACGAGTTGAAAAATGGAGCTCAGGGGCACAGCAATTCACAAACTGGCCTTGTAATAAAGGACAACTGTCGTCCAAAAATCTGTTGAGGGAAGGCAATGAGGCGGACTTGAAAGCGAGGCAGAATAGCAGGAAACAGATTTCAAGAGGTACGTTGGAATCGCCTTTAAAGCACAGGAAGAGGGGCACAACTTCGACAATGATGCACTTGCCCAAAAAGGGCGTATGCGTTTTCTCCTGAATATATTCAGGAGAAAACTCATACGCCCTTTTTGGCCAAGCAAGCAAGCGGGCAATGCAAATCTGCACTACAAAGAAGTATCACTTCCCACCAGTCAAAATGGACATCCACAAAATGTGTAAAAACCAGAAAGGCAAGACAGGCCCTGGAGACCAGGGAGCCTTGTTATGATGATGGGCAGGATGTAAATTGCCAACTGCCTCTCTGGAGGAGTACATTGTGTTCCCTAAAACAAGTAAAGAACAGAGCTACAGAGCCAAGGGCACTTCCAGTCTAGGGAATATACCTTGGGAAAACTGAAAATCAATAAGACAGAGCCACCCCAAAATTTAGGGCTGCACTGCTTACAAGGACCTCAACTTGGGTACACCTTAAATATCCCAGGAAATATAAAAATGGTTAAAAAATTTTGGTACCTACGTACGATGGAATATCCCTCAGCCATGAAATCAATGTCATAAGACCAGTAGCAGCAAAATGGGTGGATTCAGGTACGATGATTCTAAGTGAATAAAGTCACACAGAAAAAGAAACTTATCATAAGATATCACTTATGAAGATCCTGTAAACATGGCTACACTTGAACTGAGTTAGGAAAGAGAACAGTGTCTCACATTTAGAAAACACTCTTATGCCTGCTTAAGGGGGAAGGAGAAGTGGGGTGATGCATAAAACCAGAGTTTGATATAAGCACAGGTACCGTTCCAAAAACCAACTATGGAATAGACAAGACCTACACCTTCTTCAGTGAAAGGGACTCAAAACCCCATATTTCCCGCAGAGGAATATATCTGACTAGTAAGAATCTTAAAACCTATGGATTGATATGTCTCCGTAAGGGAATCAAGTGTGTCTAGACTGGCATAAACATGGCAGCGAGAATCAGCTCAAACCCACTATAAAAAGGAATTTCAAAAACAAAACACAAAAACTGGGAAATTCTTTACAATTCCTTCAGGGTCTCTGATGAAACCTGAAATGACCCTATCTACAACGACAGCTGGATGTGGCATAAGGCTGGACACTTGGGACTGAGAGGATTGGTGAGAATGCATGAGCAAATGCAGACCCTTTAAAGCAATAATGCTTGGCACCCATTCCATGGGTCCCAACTCTCCAGGTTGAAGGGAATATTACTACAGTTATAACATGTACGGGAAACCTAGAGAACGGACACACTGTGAATACGAAAGGTTTCTAAAACTCTACGAATAGTCCCTCTCCTGGTGCTCCGGTTTGACTTTTCATCTGCTTTGCTATCAATCTCCCAAATTGGAGAGACAGCCCCTTTAACCTCCTGGTTCGCACAGGTTTCCAATTTGGCAGAGGATGAAAGGGAAGAGGGAGAACCAATGAGAGCGTAGCTGTTAGGCATTTGGATGGGCACTTATCACTCTAACTTCCCGGCAGGAAGAAGAATTAACCAAAGTCTCAGTCCCCCACCGGGAACCAGCATAGGTCCTGAACCAAAATTTTGGACTTGCCGTCAGCTCACCAAAAACGAGTTGAAAAATGGAGCTGAGGGGCACAGCAATTCACAAACTGGCCGAGTAATAAAGGACAACTGTCGTCCAAAATTCTGTTGAGGGAAGGCAACGAGGCGGACTTGAAAGCGAGGCAGAATAGCAGGAAACAGATTTCAAGAGGTACGTTGGAATCGCCTTTAAAGCACAGGAAGAGGGGCACAACTTCGACAATGATGCACTTGGACACAAAGGGCGTATGTGATTTCTCCTGAATATATTCAGGAGAAAATGCATACGCCCTTTTTGGCCAAGCAAGCAAGCGGGCAATGCAAATCTGCACTACAAAGAAGTATCACTTCCCACCGGTCAAAAGGGACATCCACAAAATGTGTAAAAACCAGAAAGGCTAGACAGGCCCTGGAGAACAGGGAGCCTTGTTATGCTGATGGGCGGGATGTAAATTGCCAACTGCCTCTCTGGAGGAGTGCATTGTGTTCCCTAAAACAAGTAAAGAACAGAGCTTCAGAGCCAAGGGCACTTCCAGTCTAGGGAATATACCTTGGGAAAACTGAAAATCAATAAGACAGAGCCACCCCAAAATTTAGGGCTGCACTGCTTACAAGGACCTCAACTTGGGTACACCTTAAATATCCCAGGAAATATAAAAATGGTTCAAAAAATTGTGGTACTTACGTACGATGGAATATCCCTCAGCCATGAAATCAATGTCATAAGACCAGTAGCAGCAAAATGGGTGGATTCAGGTACGATGATTCTAAGTGAAATAAGTCACAGAGAAAAAGAAACTTATCATAAGATATCACTTATGAAGATCCTGTAAACATGGCTACACTTGAACAGAGTTAAGAAAGAGAACAGTGTTTCACATTTAGAAAACACTCTTATGCCTGCTTAAGAGGGAAGGAGAGGTGGGGTGATGCATAAAACCAGAATTTGATATAAGCACAGGTACCGTTCCAAAAACCAACTATGGAATAGACAAGACCTACACCTTCCTCAGTGAAAGGGACTCAAAACCCCATATTTCCCGCAGAGGAATATATCTGACTAGTAAGAATATTAAAACCTATGGATTGATATGTTCTCCTTAAGGGAATCACGTGTGTATAGACTGGCATAAACATGGCAGCGAGAATCAGCTCAAACCCACTATAAAAAGGAATTTCAAAAACAAAACAAAAAAACTGGGGAATTCTTTACAATTCCTTCAGGGTCTCTGATGAAACCTGGAATGACCCTATCTACAATGACAGCTGGATGTGGCATAAGGCTGGACACTTGGGACTGAGACGATTGGTGAGATTGGGTGAGCAAATGCAGACCCTTTAAAGCACAAATGCCTGGCTCCCATTGCATGGGTCCCAACTCTCCAGATTGAAGGGAATATTACTACAGCTATAACATGTACGGGAAACCTAGAGAACGGACACACTGTGAATACGAAAGGTTTCTAAAACTCAACGAATAGTCCCTCTCCTGGTGCTCCGGTTTGACTTTCCATCTGCTTTACTATCAATCTCCCAACTTGGAGAGACAGCCCCTTTAACCTCCTGGTTCGCACAGGTTGCCAATATGGCAGAGGATGAAAGGGAAGAGGGAGAACCAATGAGAGAGTAGCTGTTAGGCATTTGGACGGGCACATATCACTGTAATTTCCCGGCAGGAAGAAGAATTATCCAAAGTCTCAGCCACCCACCGGGAACCAGTATAGGTCCTGAACCAAAATTTTGGACTTGCGGTCAGCTCACCAAAAACGAGTTGAAAAATGGAGCTCAGGGGCACAGCAATTCACAAACTGGCCGAGTAATAAAGGACAACTATCGTCCAAAAATCTGTTGAGGGAAGGCACGAGGCAGACTTGAAAGCGAGGCAGAATAGCAGGAAACAGATTTCAAGAGGTACGTTGGAATCGCCTTTAAAGCACAGGAAGAGGGGCACAACTTCGACAATGATGCACTTGGCCAAAAAGGGCGTATGTGTTTTCTCCTGAATATATTCAGGAGAAAACGAATACGCCCTTTTTGGGCAAGCAAGCAAGCGGGCAATGCAAATCTGCACTACAAAGAAGTATCACTTCCCACTGGTCAAAGCGGACATCCACAAAATGTGTAAAAACCAGAAAGGCAGACAGGCCCTGGAGAACAGGGAGCCTTCTTATGCTGATGGGCGTGATGTAAATTGCCAACTGCCTCTCTGGAGGAGTGCATTGTGTTCCCTAAAACAAGTAAAGAACAGAGCTACAGAGCCAAGGGCACTTCCAGTCTAGGGAATATACCTTGGGAAAACTGAAAATCAATAAGACAGAGCCACCCCAAAATTTAGGGCTGCACTGCTTACAAGGACCTCAACTTGGGTACACCTTAAGTTTCCCAGGAAATATAAAAATGGTTCAAAAAATTGTGGTAGTTACGTACGATGGAATATCCCTCAGCCATGAAATCAATGTCATAAGACCAGTAGCAGCAAAATGGGTGGATTCAGGTACGATGATTCTAAGTGAAAAAAGTCACACAGAAAAAGAAACTTATCATAAGATATCACTTATGAAGATCCTGTAAACATGGCTACACTTGAACTGAGTTAGGAAAGAGAACAGTGTCTCACATTTAGAAAACACTCTTATGCCTGCTTAAGGGGGAAGGAGAGGTGGGGTGATGAATAAAACCAGAGTTTGATATAAGCACAGGTGCCGTTCCAAAAACCAACTATGGAATAGACAAGACCTACACCTTCCTCAGTGAAAGGGACTCAAAACCCCATATTTCCCACAGAGGAATATATCTGACTAGTAAGAATCTTAAAACCTATGTATTGATATGTCTCCGTAAGGGAATCAAGTGTGTCTAGACTGGCATAAAAATGGCAGCGAGAATCAGCTCAAACCCACTATAAAAAGGAATTTCAAAAACAAAACAAAAAAACTGGGAAATTCTTTACATTTCCTTCAGGGTCTCTGATGAAACCTGGAATGACCCTATCTACAACGACAGCTGGATGTGGCATAAGGCTGGACACTTGGGACTGAGAGGATTGGTGAGATTGGGTGAGCAAATGCAGACCCTTTAAAGCAATAATGCATGGCACCCATTCCATGGGTCCCAACTCTCCAGGTTGAAGGGAATATTACTACAGCTATAACATGTACGGGAAACCTAGTGAACAGACACACTGTGAATTACAAAGGTTTCTAAAACTCAACGAATAGTCCTTCTCCTGGTGCTCTGGTTTGACTTTCCATCTGCTTTACTATCAACCTCCCAACTTGGAGAGACAGCCCCTTTAACCTCCTGGTTCGCACAGGTTGCCAATTTGTCAGAGGATGAAAGGGAAGAGGGAGAACCAATGAGAGAGTAGCTGTTAGGCATTTGGCCGGGCACATATCACTGTAATTTCCCGGCAGGAAGAAGAATTAACCAAAGTCTCAGCCACCCACCGGGAACCAGCATAGGTCCTGAACCAAAATTTTGGACTTGCGGTCAGCTCACCAAAAACGAGTTGAAAAATGGAGCTCAGGGGCACAGCAATTCACAAACTGGCCGAGTAATAAAGGACAACTATCGTCCAAAAATCTGTTGAGGGAAGGCAACGAGGCGGATTTGAAAACGAGGCAGAATAGCAGGAAACAGATTTCAAGAGGTACGTTGGAATCGCCTTTAAAGCACAGGAAGAGGGGCACAACTTTGACAATGATGCACTTGGGCAAAAAGGGCATATGCGTTTTCTCCTGAATATATTCAGGAGAAAACGCATACGCCCTTTTTGGCCAAGCAAGCACGCGGGCAATGCAAATCTGCACTACAAAGTAGTATCACTTCCCACCGGTCAAAAGGGACATCCACAAAATGTGTAAAAACCAGAAAGGCAAGACAGGCCCTGGAGAACAGGGAGCCTTGTTATGCTGGTGGGGGGATGTAAATTGCCATCTGCCTCTCTGTAGGAGTGCATTGTGTTCCCTAAAACAAGTAAAGAACAGAGCTACAGAGCCAAGGGCACTTCCAGTCTAGGGAATATACCTTGGGAAATCTGAAAATCAATAAGACAGAGCCACCCCAAAATTTAGGGCTGCACTGCTTACAAGGACCTCAACTTGGGTACACCTTAAATATCCCAGGAAATATAAAAACGGTTCAAAATATTGTGGTACTTACGTACGAGGGAATATCTCTCAGCCATGAAATCAATGACATAAGACCAGTAGCAGCAAAATGGGTGGATTCAGGTACGATGATTCTAAGTGAAATAAGTCACAGAGAAAAAGAAACTTATCATAAGATATCACTTATGAAGATCCTGTAAACATGGCTACACTTGAACTGAGTTAGGAAAGAGAACAGTGTCTCACATTTAGAAAACACTCTTATGCCTGCTTAAGGGGGAAGGAGAGGTGGGGTGATGTATAAAACAAGAGTTTCATATAAGCACAGGTACCGTTCCAAACACCAACTATGGAATAGACAAGACCTTCACCTTCCTCAGTGAAAGTGACTCCAAACCCCATATTTCCCGCAGAGGAACATATCTGACTAGTAAGAATCTTAAAACCTATGTATTGATATGTCTCCATAAGGGAAACAAGTGTGTCTAGACTGGCATAAACATGGCAGCGAGAATCAGCTCAAACCGACTACAAAAAGGAATTTCAAAAACAAAACAAAAAAACTGGGAAATTCATTACAATTACTTCAGGGTCTCTGATGAAACCTGGAATGACCCTATCTACAACGACAGCTGGATGTGGCATAAGGAGGGACACTTGCGACTGAGATGATTGGTGAGATTGGGTGAGCAAATGCAGACCCTTTAAAGCACAAATGCCTGGCACCCATTCCATGGGTCCCAACTCTCCAGGTTGAAGGGAATATTACTACAGCTATTACATGTACGGGAAACCTAGAGAACGGACACACTGTGAATACGAAAGGTTTCTAAAACTCAATGAATAGTCCCTCTCCTGGTGCTCCGCTTTGACTTTCCATCTGCTTTACTATCAACCTCCCAACTTGGAGAGACAGCCCCTTTAACCTCCTGGCTCGCACAGGTTGCCAATTTGGCAGAGGATGAAAGGGAAGAGGGAGAACCAATGAGAGAGTAGCTGTTAGGCATTTGGACGGGCACATATCACTGTAATTTCCCGGCAGGAAGAAGAATTAACCAAAGTCTCAGCCACCCACCAGGAACCAGTATAGGTCCTGAACCAAAATTTTGGACTTGCGGTCGGCTCACCAAAAACGAGTTGAAAAATGGAGCTCAGGGGCACAGCAATTCACAAACTGGCCGAGTAATAAAGGACAACTATCGTCCAAAAATCTGTTGAGGGAAGGCAACGAGGCAGACTTGAAAGCGAGGCAGAATAGCAGGAAACAGATTTCAAGAGGTACGTTGGAATCGCCTTTAAAGCACAGGAAGAGGGGCACTACTTCGACAATGATGCACTTGGCCAAAAAGGGCGTATGCGTTTTCTCCTGAATATATTCAGGAGAAAACGCATAGGCCCTTTTTGGCCAAGCAAGCAAGCAGGCAATGCAAATCTGCACTACAAAGAAGTATCACTTCCCACCGGTCAAAAGGGACATCCACAAAATGTGTAAAAACCAGAAAGGCAAGACAGGCCCTGGAGAACTGGGAGCCTTGTTATGCTGATGGGCGGGATGTAAATTGTCAACTGCCTCTCTGTAGGAGTGCATTTTGTTCCCTAAAACAAGTAAACAACAGATCTACAGAGCCAAGGGCACTTCCAGTCTAGGGAATATTCCTTGGGAAAACTGAAAATCAATAAGACAGAGCCACCCCAAAATTTAGGGCTGCACTGCTTACAAGTACCTCAACTTGGGTACACCTTAAATATCCCAGGAAATATAAAAATGGTTCAAAAAATTGTGGTACTTACGTACGATGGAATATCCCTCAGCCATGAAATCAATGTCATAAGACCAGTAGCAGCAAAATGGGTGGATTCAGGTACGATGATTCTAAGTGAAATAAGTCACAGAGAAAAAGAAACTTATCATAAGATATCACTTATGAAGATCCTGTAAACATGGCTACACTTGAACTGAGTTAGGAAAGAGAACAGTGTCTCACATTTAGAAAACACTCTTATGCCTGCTTAAGGGGGAAGGAGAGGTGGGGTGATGCATAAAACCAGAGTTTGATATAAGCACAGGTACCGTTCCAAAAACCAACTATGGAATAGACAAGACCTACACCTTCCTCAGTGAAAGGGACTCAAAACCCCATATTTCCCGCAGAGGAATATATCTGACTAGTAAGAATCTTAAAACCTATGGATTGATATGTCTCCGTAAGGGAATCAAGTGTGTCTAGACTGGCATAAACATGGCAGCGAGAATCAGCTCAAACCCACTATAAAAAGGAATTTCAAAAACAAAACAAAAAAACTGGGAAATTCTTTACAATTCCTTCAGGGTCTCTGATGAAACCTGGAATGACCCTATCTACAACGACAGCTGGATGTGGCATAAGGCTGGACACTTGGGACTGAGAGGATTGGTGAGATTGGGTGAGCAAATGCAGACCCTTTAAAGCAATAATGCATGGCACCCATTCCATGGGTCCCAACTCTCCAGGTTGAAGGGAATATTACTACAGCTATAACATGTACGGGAAACCTAGAGAACGGACACACTGTGAATACGAAAGGTTTCTAAAATTCAACGAATAGTCCCTCTCCTGGCGCTCCGGTTTGACTTTCCATCTGCTTTACTATCAACCTCCCAACTTGGAGAGACAGCCCCTTTAACCTCCTGGTTCCCACAGGTTGCCAATTTGGCAGAGGATGAAAGGGAAGAGGGAGAACCAATGAGAGAATAGCTGTTAGGCATTTGGACGGGCATATATCACTCTAACTTCCCGGCAGGAAGAAGAATTAACCAAAGTCTCAGCCCCCCACCGGAAACCAGCATAGGTCCTGAACCAAAATTTTGGACTTGCGGTCAGCTCACCAAAAATGAGTTGAAAAATGGAGCTCAGTGGCACAGCAATTCACAAACTGGCCGAGTAATAAAGGACAACTATCGTCCAAAAATCTGTTGAGGGAAGGCAACGAGGCGGACTTGAAAGCGAGGCAGAATAGCAGGAAACAGATTTCAAGAGGTACGTTCGAATCGCCTTTAAAGCACAGGAAGAGGGGCACAACTTCGATAATGATGCACTTGGCCAAAAAGGGCGTATGCGTTGTCTCCTGAATATATTCAGGAGACAACGCATACGCCCTTTTTGGCCAAGCAAGCAAGCGGGCAATGCAAATCTGCACTACAAAGAAATATCACTTCCCACCGGTCAAAAGGGACATCCACAAAATGTGTAAAAACCAGAAAGGCAAGACAGGCCCTGGAGAACAGGGAGCCTTGTTATGCTGATGGGCGGGATGTACATTGCCAACTGCCTCTCTGGAGGAGTGCATTGCGTTCCCTAAAACATGTAAAGAACAGAGCTACAGAGCCAAGGGCACTTCCAGTCTAGGGAATATACCTTGGGAAAACTGAAAATCAATAAGACAGAGCCACCCCAAAATTTAGGGCTGCACTGCTTACAAGGACCTCAACTTGGGTACACCTTAAATATCCCAGGAAATATAAAAATGGTTCAAAAAATTGTTGTACTTATGTACGATGGAATATCCCTCAGCCATGAAATCAATGACATAAGACCAGTAGCAGCAAAATGGGTGGATTCAGGTACGATGATTCTAAGTGAAATAAGTCACAGAGAAAAAGAAACTTATCATAAGATATCACTTATGAAGATCCTGTAAACATGGCTACACTTGAACTGAGTTAGGAAAGAGAACAGTGTCTCACATTTAGAAAACACTCTTATGCCTGCTTAAGGGGGAAGGAGAGGTGGGGTGATGCATAAAAGCAGAGTTTGATATAAGCACAGGTACCGTTCCAAAAACCAACTATGGAATAGACAAGACCTACACCTTCCTCAGTGAAAGGGACTCAAAACCCCATATTTCCCGCAGAGGAATATATCTGACTAGTAAGAATCTTAAAACCTATGTATTGATATGTCTCCGTAAGGGAATCAAGTGTGTCTAGACTGGCATAAACATGGCAGCGAGAATCAGCTCAAACCCACTATAAAAAGGAATTTCAAAAACAAAACAAAAAAACTGGGAAATTCTTTACAATTACTTCAGGGTCTCTGATGAAACCTGGAATGACCCTATCTACAACGACAGCTGGATGTGGCATAATGAGGGACACTTGCGACTGAGACGATTGGTGAGATTGGGTGAGCAAATGCAGACCCTTTAAAGCACAAATGCCTGGCACTCATTCCATGGGTCCCAACTCTCCAGGTTGAAGGGAATATTACTACAGCTATAACATGTACGGGAAACCTAGAGAACGGACACACTGTGAATACGAAAGGTTTCTAAAACTCAAAGAATAGTCCTTCTCCTGGTGCTCTGGTTTGACTTTCCATCTGCTTTACTATCAATCTCCCAACTTGGAGAGACAGCCCCTTTAACCTCCTGGTTCGCACAGGTTGCCAATTTGGCAGAGGATGAAAGGGAAGAGGGAGAACCAATGAGAGAATAGCTGTTAGGCATTTGGACGGGCATATATCATTCTAACTTCCCGGCAGGAAGAAGAATTAACCAAAGTCTCCGCCCCCCACCGGAAACCAGCATAGGTCCTGAACCAAAATTTTGGACTTGTGGTCAGCTCACCAAAAACGAGTTGAAAAATGGAGCTCAGGGGCACAGCAATTCACAAACTGGCCGAGTAATAAAGGACAACTATCGTCCAAAAATCTGTTGAGGGAAGGCAACGAGGCGGACTTGAAAGCGAGGCAGAATAGCAGGAAACAGATTTCAAGAGGTACGTTCGAATCGCCTTTAAAGCACAGGAAGAGGGGCACTACTTCGATAATGATGCACTTGGCCAAAAAGGGCGTATGCGTTGTCTCCTGAATATATTCAGGAGAAAACGCGTATGCCCTTTTTGGCCAAGCAAGCAAGCGGGCAATGCAAATCTGCACTACAAAGAAATATCACTTCCCACCGGTCAAAAGGGACATCCACAAAATGTGTAAAAACCAGAAAGGCAAGACAGGCCCTGGAGAACAGGGAGCCTTGTTATGCTGATGGGCGGGATGTACATTGCCAACTGCCTCTCTGGAGGAGTGCATTGCGTTCCCTAAAACATGTAAAGAACAGAGCTACAGAGCCAAGGGCACTTCCAGTCTAGGGAATATACCTTGGGAAAACTGAAAATCAATAAGACAGAGCCACCCCAAAATTTAGGGCTGCACTGCTTACAAGGACCTCAACTTGGGTACACCTTAAATATCCCAGGAAATATAAAAATGGTTCAAAAAATTGTTGTACTTATGTACGATGGAATATCCCTCAGCCATGAAATCAATGACATAAGACCAGTAGCAGCAAAATGGGTGGATTCAGGTACGATGATTCTAAGTGAAATAAGTCACAGAGAAAAAGAAACTTATCATAAGATATCACTTATGAAGATCATATAAACATGGCTACACTTGAAATGAGTTAGGAAAGAGAACAGTGTCTCACATTTAGAAAACACTCTTATGCCTGCTTAAGGGGGAAGGAGAGGTGGGGTGATGCATAAAACCAGAGTTTGATATAAGCAGAGGTACCATTCCAAAAACCAACTATGGAATAGAGAAGACCTACACCTTCCTCAGTGAAAGGGACTCAAAGTCCCATATTTCCCGCAGAGGAATATATCTGACTAGTAAAAACCTTAAACCTATGTATTGATATATCTCCATAAGGGAATCAAGTGTGTCTAGAGTGGCATAAACATGGCAGCGAGAATCAGCTCAAACCCACTCTAAAAAGGAATTTCAAAAACAAAACAAAAAAACTGGGAAATTCTTTACAATTCCTTCAGTGTCTCTGATGAAACCTGGAATGACCCTATCTACAATGACAGCTGGATGTGGCATAAGGAGGGACACTTGGGACTGAGATGATTGGTGAGATTATGTGAGCAAATGCAGACCCTTTAAAGCAATAATGCATGGCACCCATTCCATGGGTCCCAACTCTCCAGGTTGAAGGGAATATTACTACAGTTATAACATGTACGGGAAACCTAGAGAACGGATATACTGTGAATACGAAAGGTTTCTAATACTCAACGAATAGACCCTCCCCTGGTGCTCCGGTTTGACTTTCCATCTGCTTTACTATCAATCTCCCAACTTGCAGAGACAGCCACTTTAACATCCTGGTTCGCACAGGTTTCCAATTTGGCAGAGGATGAAAGGGAAGAGGGAGAACCAATGAGAGAGTAGCTGTTTGGCATTTGGACGGGCACATATCACTCTAACTTCCCGGCAGGAAGAAGAATTAACCAAAGTCTCAGCCCCCCACCGGGAACCAGCATAGGTCCTGAACCAAAATTTTGGACTTGCGGTCAGCTCACAAAAAACGAGTTGAAAAATTGAGGTCAGGGACACAGCAATTCACAAACTGGCCGAGTAATAAAGGACAACTATCGTCCAAAAATCTGTTAAGGGAAGGCAACGAGGCGGACTTGAAAGTGAGGCAGAATAGCAGGAAACAGATTTCAAGAGGTACGTTGGAATCGCCTTTAAAGCACAGGAAGAGGGGCACAACTTCGACAATGATGCACTTGCCCAAAAAGGGCGTATGCGTTTTCTCCTGAATATATTCAGGAGAAAACTCATACGCCCTTTTTGGCCAAGCAAGCAAGCGGGCAATGCAAATCTGCACTACAAAGAAGTATCACTTCCCACCAGTCAAAATGGACATCCACAAAATGTGTAAAAACCAGAAAGGCAAGACAGGCCCTGGAGACCAGGGAGCCTTGTTATGATGATGGGCAGGATGTAAATTGCCAACTGCCTCTCTGGAGGAGTACATTGTGTTCCCTAAAACAAGTAAAGAACAGAGCTACAGAGCCAAGGGCACTTCCAGTCTAGGGAATATACCTTGGGAAAACTGAAAATCAATAAGACAGAGCCACCCCAAAATTTAGGGCTGCACTGCTTACAAGGACCTCAACTTGGGTACACCTTAAATATCCCAGGAAATATAAAAATGGTTAAAAAATTTTGGTACCTACGTACGATGGAATATCCCTCAGCCATGAAATCAATGTCATAAGACCAGTAGCAGCAAAATGGGTGGATTCAGGTACGATGATTCTAAGTGAATAAAGTCACACAGAAAAAGAAACTTATCATAAGATATCACTTATGAAGATCCTGTAAACATGGCTACACTTGAACTGAGTTAGGAAAGAGAACAGTGTCTCACATTTAGAAAACACTCTTATGCCTGCTTAAGGGGGAAGGAGAAGTGGGGTGATGCATAAAACCAGAGTTTGATATAAGCACAGGTACCGTTCCAAAAACCAACTATGGAATAGACAAGACCTACACCTTCTTCAGTGAAAGGGACTCAAAACCCCATATTTCCCGCAGAGGAATATATCTGACTAGTAAGAATCTTAAAACCTATGGATTGATATGTCTCCGTAAGGGAATCAAGTGTGTCTAGACTGGCATAAACATGGCAGCGAGAATCAGCTCAAACCCACTATAAAAAGGAATTTCAAAAACAAAACACAAAAACTGGGAAATTCTTTACAATTCCTTCAGGGTCTCTGATGAAACCTGAAATGACCCTATCTACAACGACAGCTGGATGTGGCATAAGGCTGGACACTTGGGACTGAGAGGATTGGTGAGAATGCATGAGCAAATGCAGACCCTTTAAAGCAATAATGCTTGGCACCCATTCCATGGGTCCCAACTCTCCAGGTTGAAGGGAATATTACTACAGTTATAACATGTACGGGAAACCTAGAGAACGGACACACTGTGAATACGAAAGGTTTCTAAAACTCTACGAATAGTCCCTCTCCTGGTGCTCCGGTTTGACTTTTCATCTGCTTTGCTATCAATCTCCCAAATTGGAGAGACAGCCCCTTTAACCTCCTGGTTCGCACAGGTTTCCAATTTGGCAGAGGATGAAAGGGAAGAGGGAGAACCAATGAGAGCGTAGCTGTTAGGCATTTGGATGGGCACTTATCACTCTAACTTCCCGGCAGGAAGAAGAATTAACCAAAGTCTCAGTCCCCCACCGGGAACCAGCATAGGTCCTGAACCAAAATTTTGGACTTGCCGTCAGCTCACCAAAAACGAGTTGAAAAATGGAGCTGAGGGGCACAGCAATTCACAAACTGGCCGAGTAATAAAGGACAACTGTCGTCCAAAATTCTGTTGAGGGAAGGCAACGAGGCGGACTTGAAAGCGAGGCAGAATAGCAGGAAACAGATTTCAAGAGGTACGTTGGAATCGCCTTTAAAGCACAGGAAGAGGGGCACAACTTCGACAATGATGCACTTGGACACAAAGGGCGTATGTGATTTCTCCTGAATATATTCAGGAGAAAATGCATACGCCCTTTTTGGCCAAGCAAGCAAGCGGGCAATGCAAATCTGCACTACAAAGAAGTATCACTTCCCACCGGTCAAAAGGGACATCCACAAAATGTGTAAAAACCAGAAAGGCTAGACAGGCCCTGGAGAACAGGGAGCCTTGTTATGCTGATGGGCGGGATGTAAATTGCCAACTGCCTCTCTGGAGGAGTGCATTGTGTTCCCTAAAACAAGTAAAGAACAGAGCTTCAGAGCCAAGGGCACTTCCAGTCTAGGGAATATACCTTGGGAAAACTGAAAATCAATAAGACAGAGCCACCCCAAAATTTAGGGCTGCACTGCTTACAAGGACCTCAACTTGGGTACACCTTAAATATCCCAGGAAATATAAAAATGGTTCAAAAAATTGTGGTACTTACGTACGATGGAATATCCCTCAGCCATGAAATCAATGTCATAAGACCAGTAGCAGCAAAATGGGTGGATTCAGGTACGATGATTCTAAGTGAAATAAGTCACAGAGAAAAAGAAACTTATCATAAGATATCACTTATGAAGATCCTGTAAACATGGCTACACTTGAACAGAGTTAAGAAAGAGAACAGTGTTTCACATTTAGAAAACACTCTTATGCCTGCTTAAGAGGGAAGGAGAGGTGGGGTGATGCATAAAACCAGAATTTGATATAAGCACAGGTACCGTTCCAAAAACCAACTATGGAATAGACAAGACCTACACCTTCCTCAGTGAAAGGGACTCAAAACCCCATATTTCCCGCAGAGGAATATATCTGACTAGTAAGAATATTAAAACCTATGGATTGATATGTTCTCCTTAAGGGAATCACGTGTGTATAGACTGGCATAAACATGGCAGCGAGAATCAGCTCAAACCCACTATAAAAAGGAATTTCAAAAACAAAACAAAAAAACTGGGGAATTCTTTACAATTCCTTCAGGGTCTCTGATGAAACCTGGAATGACCCTATCTACAATGACAGCTGGATGTGGCATAAGGCTGGACACTTGGGACTGAGACGATTGGTGAGATTGGGTGAGCAAATGCAGACCCTTTAAAGCACAAATGCCTGGCTCCCATTGCATGGGTCCCAACTCTCCAGATTGAAGGGAATATTACTACAGCTATAACATGTACGGGAAACCTAGAGAACGGACACACTGTGAATACGAAAGGTTTCTAAAACTCAACGAATAGTCCCTCTCCTGGTGCTCCGGTTTGACTTTCCATCTGCTTTACTATCAATCTCCCAACTTGGAGAGACAGCCCCTTTAACCTCCTGGTTCGCACAGGTTGCCAATATGGCAGAGGATGAAAGGGAAGAGGGAGAACCAATGAGAGAGTAGCTGTTAGGCATTTGGACGGGCACATATCACTGTAATTTCCCGGCAGGAAGAAGAATTATCCAAAGTCTCAGCCACCCACCGGGAACCAGTATAGGTCCTGAACCAAAATTTTGGACTTGCGGTCAGCTCACCAAAAACGAGTTGAAAAATGGAGCTCAGGGGCACAGCAATTCACAAACTGGCCGAGTAATAAAGGACAACTATCGTCCAAAAATCTGTTGAGGGAAGGCACGAGGCAGACTTGAAAGCGAGGCAGAATAGCAGGAAACAGATTTCAAGAGGTACGTTGGAATCGCCTTTAAAGCACAGGAAGAGGGGCACAACTTCGACAATGATGCACTTGGCCAAAAAGGGCGTATGTGTTTTCTCCTGAATATATTCAGGAGAAAACGAATACGCCCTTTTTGGGCAAGCAAGCAAGCGGGCAATGCAAATCTGCACTACAAAGAAGTATCACTTCCCACTGGTCAAAGCGGACATCCACAAAATGTGTAAAAACCAGAAAGGCAGACAGGCCCTGGAGAACAGGGAGCCTTCTTATGCTGATGGGCGTGATGTAAATTGCCAACTGCCTCTCTGGAGGAGTGCATTGTGTTCCCTAAAACAAGTAAAGAACAGAGCTACAGAGCCAAGGGCACTTCCAGTCTAGGGAATATACCTTGGGAAAACTGAAAATCAATAAGACAGAGCCACCCCAAAATTTAGGGCTGCACTGCTTACAAGGACCTCAACTTGGGTACACCTTAAGTTTCCCAGGAAATATAAAAATGGTTCAAAAAATTGTGGTAGTTACGTACGATGGAATATCCCTCAGCCATGAAATCAATGTCATAAGACCAGTAGCAGCAAAATGGGTGGATTCAGGTACGATGATTCTAAGTGAAAAAAGTCACACAGAAAAAGAAACTTATCATAAGATATCACTTATGAAGATCCTGTAAACATGGCTACACTTGAACTGAGTTAGGAAAGAGAACAGTGTCTCACATTTAGAAAACACTCTTATGCCTGCTTAAGGGGGAAGGAGAGGTGGGGTGATGAATAAAACCAGAGTTTGATATAAGCACAGGTGCCGTTCCAAAAACCAACTATGGAATAGACAAGACCTACACCTTCCTCAGTGAAAGGGACTCAAAACCCCATATTTCCCACAGAGGAATATATCTGACTAGTAAGAATCTTAAAACCTATGTATTGATATGTCTCCGTAAGGGAATCAAGTGTGTCTAGACTGGCATAAAAATGGCAGCGAGAATCAGCTCAAACCCACTATAAAAAGGAATTTCAAAAACAAAACAAAAAAACTGGGAAATTCTTTACAATTCCTTCAGGGTCTCTGATGAAACCTGGAATGACCCTATCTACAACGACAGCTGGATGTGGCATAAGGCTGGACACTTGGGACTGAGAGGATTGGTGAGATTGGGTGAGCAAATGCAGACCCTTTAAAGCAATAATGCATGGCACCCATTCCATGGGTCCCAACTCTCCAGGTTGAAGGGAATATTACTACAGCTATAACATGTACGGGAAACCTAGTGAACAGACACACTGTGAATTACAAAGGTTTCTAAAACTCAACGAATAGTCCTTCTCCTGGTGCTCTGGTTTGACTTTCCATCTGCTTTACTATCAACCTCCCAACTTGGAGAGACAGCCCCTTTAACCTCCTGGTTCGCACAGGTTGCCAATTTGTCAGAGGATGAAAGGGAAGAGGGAGAACCAATGAGAGAGTAGCTGTTAGGCATTTGGCCGGGCACATATCACTGTAATTTCCCGGCAGGAAGAAGAATTAACCAAAGTCTCAGCCACCCACCGGGAACCAGCATAGGTCCTGAACCAAAATTTTGGACTTGCGGTCAGCTCACCAAAAACGAGTTGAAAAATGGAGCTCAGGGGCACAGCAATTCACAAACTGGCCGAGTAATAAAGGACAACTATCGTCCAAAAATCTGTTGAGGGAAGGCAACGAGGCGGATTTGAAAACGAGGCAGAATAGCAGGAAACAGATTTCAAGAGGTACGTTGGAATCGCCTTTAAAGCACAGGAAGAGGGGCACAACTTTGACAATGATGCACTTGGGCAAAAAGGGCATATGCGTTTTCTCCTGAATATATTCAGGAGAAAACGCATACGCCCTTTTTGGCCAAGCAAGCACGCGGGCAATGCAAATCTGCACTACAAAGTAGTATCACTTCCCACCGGTCAAAAGGGACATCCACAAAATGTGTAAAAACCAGAAAGGCAAGACAGGCCCTGGAGAACAGGGAGACTTGTTATGCTGGTGGGGGGATGTAAATTGCCATCTGCCTGTCTGTAGGAGTGCATTGTGTTCCCTAAAACAAGTAAAGAACAGAGCTACAGAGCCAAGGGCACTTCCAGTCTAGGGAATATACCTTGGGAAATCTGAAAATCAATAAGACAGAGCCACCCCAAAATTTAGGGCTGCACTGCTTACAAGGACCTCAACTTGGGTACACCTTAAATATCCCAGGAAATATAAAAACGGTTCAAAATATTGTGGTACTTACGTACGAGGGAATATCTCTCAGCCATGAAATCAATGACATAAGACCAGTAGCAGCAAAATGGGTGGATTCAGGTACGATGATTCTAAGTGAAATAAGTCACAGAGAAAAAGAAACTTATCATAAGATATCACTTATGAAGATCCTGTAAACATGGCTACACTTGAACTGAGTTAGGAAAGAGAACAGTGTCTCACATTTAGAAAACACTCTTATGCCTGCTTAAGGGGGAAGGAGAGGTGGGGTGATGTATAAAACAAGAGTTTCATATAAGCACAGGTACCGTTCCAAACACCAACTATGGAATAGACAAGACCTTCACCTTCCTCAGTGAAAGTGACTCCAAACCCCATATTTCCCGCAGAGGAACATATCTGACTAGTAACAATCTTAAAACCTATGTATTGATATGTCTCCATAAGGGAAACAAGTGTGTCTAGACTGGCATAAACATGGCAGCGAGAATCAGCTCAAACCGACTACAAAAAGGAATTTCAAAAACAAAACAAAAAAACTGGGAAATTCATTACAATTACTTCAGGGTCTCTGATGAAACCTGGAATGACCCTATCTACAACGACAGCTGGATGTGGCATAAGGAGGGACACTTGCGACTGAGATGATTGGTGAGATTGGGTGAGCAAATGCAGACCCTTTAAAGCACAAATGCCTGGCACCCATTCCATGGGTCCCAACTCTCCAGGTTGAAGGGAATATTACTACAGCTATTACATGTACGGGAAACCTAGAGAACGGACACACTGTGAATACGAAAGGTTTCTAAAACTCAATGAATAGTCCCTCTCCTGGTGCTCCGCTTTGACTTTCCATCTGCTTTACTATCAACCTCCCAACTTGGAGAGACAGCCCCTTTAACCTCCTGGCTCGCACAGGTTGCCAATTTGGCAGAGGATGAAAGGGAAGAGGGAGAACCAATGAGAGAGTAGCTGTTAGGCATTTGGCCGGGCACATATCACTGTAATTTCCCGGCAGGAAGAAGAATTAACCAAAGTCTCAGCCACCCACCAGGAACCAGTATAGGTCCTGAACCAAAATTTTGGACTTGCGGTCGGCTCACCAAAAACGAGTTGAAAAATGGAGCTCAGGGGCACAGCAATTCACAAACTGGCCGAGTAATAAAGGACAACTATCGTCCAAAAATCTGTTGAGGTAAGGCAACGAGGCAGACTTGAAAGCGAGGCAGAATAGCAGGAAACAGATTTCAAGAGGTACGTTGGAATCGCCTTTAAAGCACAGGAAGAGGGGCACTACTTCGACAATGATGCACTTGGCCAAAAAGGGCGTATGCGTTTTCTCCTGAATATATTCAGGAGAAAACGCATAGGCCCTTTTTGGCCAAGCAAGCAAGCAGGCAATGCAAATCTGCACTACAAAGAAGTATCACTTCCCACCGGTCAAAAGGGACATCCACAAAATGTGTAAAAACCAGAAAGGCAAGACAGGCCCTGGAGAACTGGGAGCCTTGTTATGCTGATGGGCGGGATGTAAATTGTCAACTGCCTCTCTGTAGGAGTGCATTTTGTTCCCTAAAACAAGTAAACAACAGATCTACAGAGCCAAGGGCACTTCCAGTCTAGGGAATATTCCTTGGGAAAACTGAAAATCAATAAGACAGAGCCACCCCAAAATTTAGGGCTGCACTGCTTACAAGTACCTCAACTTGGGTACACCTTAAATATCCCAGGAAATATAAAAATGGTTCAAAAAATTGTGGTACTTACGTACGATGGAATATCCCTCAGCCATGAAATCAATGTCATAAGACCAGTAGCAGCAAAATGGGTGGATTCAGGTACGATGATTCTAAGTGAAATAAGTCACAGAGAAAAAGAAACTTATCATAAGATATCACTTATGAAGATCCTGTAAACATGGCTACACTTGAACTGAGTTAGGAAAGAGAACAGTGTCTCACATTTAGAAAACACTCTTATGCCTGCTTAAGGGGGAAGGAGAGGTGGGGTGATGCATAAAACCAGAGTTTGATATAAGCACAGGTACCGTTCCAAAAACCAACTATGGAATAGACAAGACCTACACCTTCCTCAGTGAAAGGGACTCAAAACCCCATATTTCCCGCAGAGGAATATATCTGACTAGTAAGAATCTTAAAACCTATGGATTGATATGTCTCCGTAAGGGAATCAAGTGTGTCTAGACTGGCATAAACATGGCAGCGAGAATCAGCTCAAACCCACTATAAAAAGGAATTTCAAAAACAAAACAAAAAAACTGGGAAATTCTTTACAATTCCTTCAGGGTCTCTGATGAAACCTGGAATGACCCTATCTACAACGACAGCTGGATGTGGCATAAGGCTGGACACTTGGGACTGAGAGGATTGGTGAGATTGGGTGAGCAAATGCAGACCCTTTAAAGCAATAATGCATGGCACCCATTCCATGGGTCCCAACTCTCCAGGTTGAAGGGAATATTACTACAGCTATAACATGTACGGGAAACCTAGAGAACGGACACACTGTGAATACGAAAGGTTTCTAAAATTCAACGAATAGTCCCTCTCCTGGCGCTCCGGTTTGACTTTCCATCTGCTTTACTATCAACCTCCCAACTTGGAGAGACAGCCCCTTTAACCTCCTGGTTCCCACAGGTTGCCAATTTGGCAGAGGATGAAAGGGAAGAGGGAGAACCAATGAGAGAATAGCTGTTAGGCATTTGGACGGGCATATATCACTCTAACTTCCCGGCAGGAAGAAGAATTAACCAAAGTCTCAGCCCCCCACCGGAAACCAGCATAGGTCCTGAACCAAAATTTTGGACTTGCGGTCAGCTCACCAAAAATGAGTTGAAAAATGGAGCTCAGTGGCACAGCAATTCACAAACTGGCCGAGTAATAAAGGACAACTATCGTCCAAAAATCTGTTGAGGGAAGGCAACGAGGCGGACTTGAAAGCGAGGCAGAATAGCAGGAAACAGATTTCAAGAGGTACGTTCGAATCGCCTTTAAAGCACAGGAAGAGGGGCACAACTTCGATAATGATGCACTTGGCCAAAAAGGGCGTATGCGTTGTCTCCTGAATATATTCAGGAGAAAACGCATACGCCCTTTTTGGCCAAGCAAGCAAGCGGGCAATGCAAATCTGCACTACAAAGAAATATCACTTCCCACCGGTCAAAAGGGACATCCACAAAATGTGTAAAAACCAGAAAGGCAAGACAGGCCCTGGAGAACAGGGAGCCTTGTTATGCTGATGGGCGGGATGTACATTGCCAACTGCCTCTCTGGAGGAGTGCATTGCGTTCCCTAAAACATGTAAAGAACAGAGCTACAGAGCCAAGGGCACTTCCAGTCTAGGGAATATACCTTGGGAAAACTGAAAATCAATAAGACAGAGCCACCCCAAAATTTAGGGCTGCACTGCTTACAAGGACCTCAACTTGGGTACACCTTAAATATCCCAGGAAATATAAAAATGGTTCAAAAAATTGTTGTACTTATGTACGATGGAATATCCCTCAGCCATGAAATCAATGACATAAGACCAGTAGCAGCAAAATGGGTGGATTCAGGTACGATGATTCTAAGTGAAATAAGTCACAGAGAAAAAGAAACTTATCATAAGATATCACTTATGAAGATCCTGTAAACATGGCTACACTTGAACTGAGTTAGGAAAGAGAACAGTGTCTCACATTTAGAAAACACTCTTATGCCTGCTTAAGGGGGAAGGAGAGGTGGGGTGATGCATAAAAGCAGAGTTTGATATAAGCACAGGTACCGTTCCAAAAACCAACTATGGAATAGACAAGACCTACACCTTCCTCAGTGAAAGGGACTCAAAACCCCATATTTCCCGCAGAGGAATATATCTGACTAGTAAGAATCTTAAAACCTATGTATTGATATGTCTCCGTAAGGGAATCAAGTGTGTCTAGACTGGCATAAACATGGCAGCGAGAATCAGCTCAAACCCACTATAAAAAGGAATTTCAAAAACAAAACAAAAAAACTGGGAAATTCTTTACAATTACTTCAGGGTCTCTGATGAAACCTGGAATGACCCTATCTACAACGACAGCTGGATGTGGCATAATGAGGGACACTTGCGACTGAGACGATTGGTGAGATTGGGTGAGCAAATGCAGACCCTTTAAAGCACAAATGCCTGGCACTCATTCCATGGGTCCCAACTCTCCAGGTTGAAGGGAATATTACTACAGCTATAACATGTACGGGAAACCTAGAGAACGGACACACTGTGAATACGAAAGGTTTCTAAAACTCAAAGAATAGTCCTTCTCCTGGTGCTCTGGTTTGACTTTCCATCTGCTTTACTATCAATCTCCCAACTTGGAGAGACAGCCCCTTTAACCTCCTGGTTCGCACAGGTTGCCAATTTGGCAGAGGATGAAAGGGAAGAGGGAGAACCAATGAGAGAATAGCTGTTAGGCATTTGGACGGGCATATATCATTCTAACTTCCCGGCAGGAAGAAGAATTAACCAAAGTCTCCGCCCCCCACCGGAAACCAGCATAGGTCCTGAACCAAAATTTTGGACTTGTGGTCAGCTCACCAAAAACGAGTTGAAAAATGGAGCTCAGGGGCACAGCAATTCACAAACTGGCCGAGTAATAAAGGACAACTATCGTCCAAAAATCTGTTGAGGGAAGGCAACGAGGCGGACTTGAAAGCGAGGCAGAATAGCAGGAAACAGATTTCAAGAGGTACGTTCGAATCGCCTTTAAAGCACAGGAAGAGGGGCACTACTTCGATAATGATGCACTTGGCCAAAAAGGGCGTATGCGTTGTCTCCTGAATATATTCAGGAGAAAACGCGTATGCCCTTTTTGGCCAAGCAAGCAAGCGGGCAATGCAAATCTGCACTACAAAGAAATATCACTTCCCACCGGTCAAAAGGGACATCCACAAAATGTGTAAAAACCAGAAAGGCAAGACAGGCCCTGGAGAACAGGGAGCCTTGTTATGCTGATGGGCGGGATGTACATTGCCAACTGCCTCTCTGGAGGAGTGCATTGCGTTCCCTAAAACATGTAAAGAACAGAGCTACAGAGCCAAGGGCACTTCCAGTCTAGGGAATATACCTTGGGAAAACTGAAAATCAATAAGACAGAGCCACCCCAAAATTTAGGGCTGCACTGCTTACAAGGACCTCAACTTGGGTACACCTTAAATATCCCAGGAAATATAAAAATGGTTCAAAAAATTGTTGTACTTATGTACGATGGAATATCCCTCAGCCATGAAATCAATGACATAAGACCAGTAGCAGCAAAATGGGTGGATTCAGGTACGATGATTCTAAGTGAAATAAGTCACAGAGAAAAAGAAACTTATCATAAGATATCACTTATGAAGATCATATAAACATGGCTACACTTGAAATGAGTTAGGAAAGAGAACAGTGTCTCACATTTAGAAAACACTCTTATGCCTGCTTAAGGGGGAAGGAGAGGTGGGGTGATGCATAAAACCAGAGTTTGATATAAGCAGAGGTACCATTCCAAAAACCAACTATGGAATAGAGAAGACCTACACCTTCCTCAGTGAAAGGGACTCAAAGTCCCATATTTCCCGCAGAGGAATATATCTGACTAGTAAAAACCTTAAACCTATGTATTGATATATCTCCATAAGGGAATCAAGTGTGTCTAGAGTGGCATAAACATGGCAGCGAGAATCAGCTCAAACCCACTCTAAAAAGGAATTTCAAAAACAAAACAAAAAAACTGGGAAATTCTTTACAATTCCTTCAGTGTCTCTGATGAAACCTGGAATGACCCTATCTACAATGACAGCTGGATGTGGCATAAGGAGGGACACTTGGGACTGAGATGATTGGTGAGATTATGTGAGCAAATGCAGACCCTTTAAAGCAATAATGCATGGCACCCATTCCATGGGTCCCAACTCTCCAGGTTGAAGGGAATATTACTACAGTTATAACATGTACGGGAAACCTAGAGAACGGATATACTGTGAATACGAAAGGTTTCTAATACTCAACGAATAGACCCTCCCCTGGTGCTCCGGTTTGACTTTCCATCTGCTTTACTATCAATCTCCCAACTTGCAGAGACAGCCACTTTAACATCCTGGTTCGCACAGGTTTCCAATTTGGCAGAGGATGAAAGGGAAGAGGGAGAACCAATGAGAGAGTAGCTGTTTGGCATTTGGACGGGCACATATCACTCTAACTTCCCGGCAGGAAGAAGAATTAACCAAAGTCTCAGCCCCCCACCGGGAACCAGCATAGGTCCTGAACCAAAATTTTGGACTTGCGGTCAGCTCACAAAAAACGAGTTGAAAAATTGAGGTCAGGGACACAGCAATTCACAAACTGGCCGAGTAATAAAGGACAACTATCGTCCAAAAATCTGTTAAGGGAAGGCAACGAGGCGGACTTGAAAGTGAGGCAGAATAGCAGGAAACAGATTTCAAGAGGTACGTTGGAATCGCCTTTAAAGCACAGGAAGAGGGGCACAACTTCGACAATGTTGCACTTGGCCAAAAAGGGCGTATGCGTTTTCTCCTGAATATATTCAGGAGAAAACGCATAGGCCCTTTTTGGCCAAGCAAGCAAGCGGGCAATGCAAATCTGCACTACAAAGAAGTATCACTTCCCACTGGTCAAAGCGGACATCCACAAAATGTGTAAAAACCAGAAAGGCAGACAGGCCCTGGAGAACAGGGAGCCTTCTTATGCTGATGGGCGGGATGTAAATTGCCAACTGCCTCTCTGGAGGAGTGCATTGTGTTCCCTAAAACAAGTAAAGAACAGAGCTACAGAGCCAAGGGCACTTCCAGTCTAGGGAATATACCTTGGGAAAAGTGAAAATCAATAAGACAGAGCCACCCCAAAATTTAGGGCTGCACTGCTTACAAGGACCTCAACTTGGGTACACCTTAAGTTTCCCAGGAAATATAAAAATGGTTCAAAAAATTGTGGGAGTTACGTACGATGGAATATCCCTCAGCCATGAAATCAATGCCATAAGACCAGTAGCAGCAAAATGGGTGGATTCAGGTACGATGATTCTAAGTGAAAAAAGTCACACAGAAAAAGAAACTTATCATAAGATATCACTTATGAAGATCCTGTAAACATGGCTACACTTGAACTGAGTTAGGAAAGAGAACAGTGTCTCACATTTAGAAAACACTCTTATGCCTGCTTAAGGGGGAAGGAGAGGTGGGGTGATGCATAAAACCAGAGTTTGATATAAGCACAGGTACCGTTCCAAAAACCAACTATGGAATAGACAAGACCTACACCTTCCTCAGTGAAAGGGACTCAAAACCCCATATTTCCCGCAGAGGAATATATCTGACTAGTAAGAATCTTAAAACCTATGGATTGATATGTCTCCGTAAGGGAATCAAGTGTGTCTAGACTGGCATAAACATGGCAGCGAGAATCAGCTCAAACCCACTATAAAAAGGAATTTCAAAAACAAAACAAAAAAATTGGGAAATTCTTTACAATTCCTTCAGGGTCTCTGATGAAACCTGGAATGACCCTATCTACAACGACAGCTGGATGTGGCATAAGGCTGGACACTTGGGACTGAGAGGATTGGTGAGATTGGGTGAGCAAATGCAGACCCTTTAAAGCAATAATGCATGGCACCCATTCCATGGGTCCCAACTCTCCAGGTTGAAGGGAATATTACTACAGCTATAACATGTACGGGAAACCTAGTGAACGGACACACTGTGAATTACAAAGGTTTCTAAAACTCAACGAATAGTCCTTCTCCTGGTGCTCTGGTTTGACTTTCCATCTGCTTTACTATCAACCTCCCAACTTGGAGAGACAGCCCCTTTAACCTCCTGGTTCGCACAGGTTGCCAATTTGGCAGAGGATGAAAGGGAAGAGGGATAACCAATGAGAGAGTAGCTGTTAGGCATTTGGCCGGGCACATATCACTGTAATTTCCCGGCAGGAAGAAGAATTAACCAAAGTCTCAGCCACCCACCGGGAACCAGCATAGGTCCTGAACCAAAATTTTGGACTTGCGGTCAGTTCACCAAAAACGAGTTGAAAAATGGAGCTCAGGGGCATAGCAATTCACAAACTGGCCGAGTAATAAAGGACAACTATCGTCCAAAAATCTGTTGAGGGAAGGCAACGAGGCGGATTTGAAAGCGAGGCAGAATAGCAGGAAACAGATTTCAAGAGGTACGTTGGAATCGCCTTTAAAGCACAGGAAGAGGGGCACAACTTTGAAAATGATGCACTTGGGCAAAAAGGGCGTATGCGTTTTCTCCTGAATATATTCAGGAGAAAACGCATACGCCCTTTTTGGCCAAGCAAGCAAGCGGGCAATGCAAATCTGCACTACAAAGAAGTATCACTTCCCACCGGTCAAAAGGGACATCCACAAAATGTGTAAAAACCAGAAAGGCAAGACAGGCCCTGGAGAACAGGGAGCCTTGTTATGCTGGTGGGGGGATGTAAATTGCCATCTGCCTCTCTGTAGGAGTGCATTGTGTTCCCTAAAAGAAGTAAAGAACAGAGCTACAGAGCCAAGGGCACTTCCAGTCTAGGGAATATACCTTGGGAAATCTGAAAATCAATAAGACAGAGCCACCCCAAAATTTAGGGCTTCACTGCTTACAAGGACCTCAACTTGGGTACACCTTAAATATCACAGAAATATAAAAATGGTTCAAAATATTGTGGTACTTACGTACGAGGGAATATCTCTCAGCCATGAAATCAATGACATAAGACCAGTAGCAGCAAAATGGGTGGATTCAGGTACGATGATTCTAAGTGAAATAAGTCACAGAGAAAAAGAAACTTATCATAAGATATCACTTATGAAGATCCTGTAAACATGGCTACACTTGAACTGAGTTAGGAAAGAGAACAGTGTCTCACATTTAGAAAACACTCTTATGCCTGCTTAAGGGGGAAGGAGAGGTGGGGTGATGCATAAAAGCAGAGTTTGATATAAGCACAGGTACCGTTCCAAAAACCAACTATGGAATAGACAAGACCTACACCTTCCTCAGTGAAAGGGACTCAAAACCCCATATTTCCCGCAGAGGAATATATCTGACTAGTAAGAATCTTAAAACCTATGTATTGATATGTCTCCGTAAGGGAATCAAGTGTGTCTAGACTGGCATAAACATGGCAGCGAGAATCAGCTCAAACCCACTATAAAAAGGAATTTCAAAAACAAAACAAAAAAACTGGGAAATTCTTTACAATTACTTCAGGGTCTCTGATGAAACCTGGAATGACCCTATCTACAACGACAGCTGGATGTGGCATAATGAGGGACACTTGCGACTGAGACGATTGGTGAGATTGGGTGAGCAAATGCAGACCCTTTAAAGCACAAATGCCTGGCACTCATTCCATGGGTCCCAACTCTCCAGGTTGAAGGGAATATTACTACAGCTATAACATGTACGGGAAACCTAGAGAACGGACACACTGTGAATACGAAAGGTTTCTAAAACTCAAAGAATAGTCCTTCTCCTGGTGCTCTGGTTTGACTTTCCATCTGCTTTACTATCAATCTCCCAACTTGGAGAGACAGCCCCTTTAACCTCCTGGTTCGCACAGGTTGCCAATTTGGCAGAGGATGAAAGGGAAGAGGGAGAACCAATGAGAGAATAGCTGTTAGGCATTTGGACGGGCATATATCATTCTAACTTCCCGGCAGGAAGAAGAATTAACCAAAGTCTCCGCCCCCCACCGGAAACCAGCATAGGTCCTGAACCAAAATTTTGGACTTGTGGTCAGCTCACCAAAAACGAGTTGAAAAATGGAGCTCAGGGGCACAGCAATTCACAAACTGGCCGAGTAATAAAGGACAACTATCGTCCAAAAATCTGTTGAGGGAAGGCAACGAGGCGGACTTGAAAGCGAGGCAGAATAGCAGGAAACAGATTTCAAGAGGTACGTTCGAATCGCCTTTAAAGCACAGGAAGAGGGGCACTACTTCGATAATGATGCACTTGGCCAAAAAGGGCGTATGCGTTGTCTCCTGAATATATTCAGGAGAAAACGCATACGCCCTTTTTGGCCAAGCAAGCAAGCGGGCAATGCAAATCTGCACTACAAAGAAATATCACTTCCCACCGGTCAAAAGGGACATCCACAAAATGTGTAAAAACCAGAAAGGCAAGACAGGCCCTGGAGAACAGGGAGCCTTGTTATGCTGATGGGCGGGATGTACATTGCCAACTGCCTCTCTGGAGGAGTGCATTGCGTTCCCTAAAACATGTAAAGAACAGAGCTACAGAGCCAAGGGCACTTCCAGTCTAGGGAATATACCTTGGGAAAACTGAAAATCAATAAGACAGAGCCACCCCAAAATTTAGGGCTGCACTGCTTACAAGGACCTCAACTTGGGTACACCTTAAATATCCCAGGAAATATAAAAATGGTTCAAAAAATTGTTGTACTTATGTACGATGGAATATCCCTCAGCCATGAAATCAATGACATAAGACCAGTAGCAGCAAAATGGGTGGATTCAGGTACGATGATTCTAAGTGAAATAAGTCACAGAGAAAAAGAAACTTATCATAAGATATCACTTATGAAGATCATATAAACATGGCTACACTTGAAATGAGTTAGGAAAGAGAACAGTGTCTCACATTTAGAAAACACTCTTATGCCTGCTTAAGGGGGAAGGAGAGGTGGGGTGATGCATAAAACCAGAGTTTGATATAAGCAGAGGTACCATTCCAAAAACCAACTATGGAATAGAGAAGACCTACACCTTCCTCAGTGAAAGGGACTCAAAGTCCCATATTTCCCGCAGAGGAATATATCTGACTAGTAAAAACCTTAAACCTATGTATTGATATATCTCCATAAGGGAATCAAGTGTGTCTAGAGTGGCATAAACATGGCAGCGAGAATCAGCTCAAACCCACTCTAAAAAGGAATTTCAAAAACAAAACAAAAAAACTGGGAAATTCTTTACAATTCCTTCAGTGTCTCTGATGAAACCTGGAATGACCCTATCTACAATGACAGCTGGATGTGGCATAAGGAGGGACACTTGGGACTGAGATGATTGGTGAGATTATGTGAGCAAATGCAGACCCTTTAAAGCAATAATGCATGGCACCCATTCCATGGGTCCCAACTCTCCAGGTTGAAGGGAATATTACTACAGTTATAACATGTACGGGAAACCTAGAGAACGGATATACTGTGAATACGAAAGGTTTCTAATACTCAACGAATAGACCCTCCCCTGGTGCTCCGGTTTGACTTTCCATCTGCTTTACTATCAATCTCCCAACTTGCAGAGACAGCCACTTTAACATCCTGGTTCGCACAGGTTTCCAATTTGGCAGAGGATGAAAGGGAAGAGGGAGAACCAATGAGAGAGTAGCTGTTTGGCATTTGGACGGGCACATATCACTCTAACTTCCCGGCAGGAAGAAGAATTAACCAAAGTCTCAGCCCCCCACCGGGAACCAGCATAGGTCCTGAACCAAAATTTTGGACTTGCGGTCAGCTCACAAAAAACGAGTTGAAAAATTGAGGTCAGGGACACAGCAATTCACAAACTGGCCGAGTAATAAAGGACAACTATCGTCCAAAAATCTGTTAAGGGAAGGCAACGAGGCGGACTTGAAAGTGAGGCAGAATAGCAGGAAACAGATTTCAAGAGGTACGTTGGAATCGCCTTTAAAGCACAGGAAGAGGGGCACAACTTCGACAATGTTGCACTTGGCCAAAAAGGGCGTATGCGTTTTCTCCTGAATATATTCAGGAGAAAACGCATAGGCCCTTTTTGGCCAAGCAAGCAAGCGGGCAATGCAAATCTGCACTACAAAGAAGTATCACTTCCCACTGGTCAAAGCGGACATCCACAAAATGTGTAAAAACCAGAAAGGCAGACAGGCCCTGGAGAACAGGGAGCCTTCTTATGCTGATGGGCGGGATGTAAATTGCCAACTGCCTCTCTGGAGGAGTGCATTGTGTTCCCTAAAACAAGTAAAGAACAGAGCTACAGAGCCAAGGGCACTTCCAGTCTAGGGAATATACCTTGGGAAAAGTGAAAATCAATAAGACAGAGCCACCCCAAAATTTAGGGCTGCACTGCTTACAAGGACCTCAACTTGGGTACACCTTAAGTTTCCCAGGAAATATAAAAATGGTTCAAAAAATTGTGGGAGTTACGTACGATGGAATATCCCTCAGCCATGAAATCAATGCCATAAGACCAGTAGCAGCAAAATGGGTGGATTCAGGTACGATGATTCTAAGTGAAAAAAGTCACACAGAAAAAGAAACTTATCATAAGATATCACTTATGAAGATCCTGTAAACATGGCTACACTTGAACTGAGTTAGGAAAGAGAACAGTGTCTCACATTTAGAAAACACTCTTATGCCTGCTTAAGGGGGAAGGAGAGGTGGGGTGATGCATAAAACCAGAGTTTGATATAAGCACAGGTACCGTTCCAAAAACCAACTATGGAATAGACAAGACCTACACCTTCCTCAGTGAAAGGGACTCAAAACCCCATATTTCCCGCAGAGGAATATATCTGACTAGTAAGAATCTTAAAACCTATGGATTGATATGTCTCCGTAAGGGAATCAAGTGTGTCTAGACTGGCATAAACATGGCAGCGAGAATCAGCTCAAACCCACTATAAAAAGGAATTTCAAAAACAAAACAAAAAAATTGGGAAATTCTTTACAATTCCTTCAGGGTCTCTGATGAAACCTGGAATGACCCTATCTACAATGACAGCTGGATGTGGCATAAGGCTGGACACTTGGGACTGAGAGGATTGGTGAGATTGGGTGAGCAAATGCAGACCCTTTAAAGCAATAATGCATGGCACCCATTCCATGGGTCCCAACTCTCCAGGTTGAAGGGAATATTACTACAGCTATAACATGTACGGGAAACCTAGTGAACGGACACACTGTGAATTACAAAGGTTTCTAAAACTCAACGAATAGTCCTTCTCCTGGTGCTCTGGTTTGACTTTCCATCTGCTTTACTATCAACCTCCCAACTTGGAGAGACAGCCCCTTTAACCTCCTGGTTCGCACAGGTTGCCAATTTGGCAGAGGATGAAAGGGAAGAGGGATAACCAATGAGAGAGTAGCTGTTAGGCAT
Organism: Hyperoodon ampullatus; assembly: GCF_949752795.1. Taxonomy (NCBI): domain Eukaryota; kingdom Metazoa; phylum Chordata; class Mammalia; order Artiodactyla; family Ziphiidae; genus Hyperoodon; species Hyperoodon ampullatus. Next base: position 686,479 of record NW_027640363.1, read on the forward strand.
TTGGCCGGGCACATATCACTGTAATTTCCCGGCAGGAAGAAGAATTAACCAAAGTCTCAGCCACCCACCGGGAACCAGCATAGGTCCTGAACCAAAATTTTGGACTTGCGTTCAGTTCACCAAAAACGAGTTGAAAAATGGAGCTCAGGGGCATAGCAATTCACAAACTGGCCGAGTAATAAAGGACAACTATCGTCCAAAAATCTGTTGAGGGAAGGCAACGAGGCGGATTTGAAAGCGAGGCAGAATAGCAGGAAACAGATTTCAAGAGGTACGTTGGAATCGCCTTTAAAGCACAGGAAGAGGGGCACAACTTTGAAAATGATGCACTTGGGCAAAAAGGGCGTATGCGTTTTCTCCTGAATATATTCAGGAGAAAACGCATACGCCCTTTTTGGCCAAGCAAGCAAGCGGGCAATGCAAATCTGCACTACAAAGAAGTATCACTTCCCACCGGTCAAAAGGGACATCCACAAAATGTGTAAAAACCAGAAAGGCAAGACAGGCCCTGGAGAACAGGGAGCCTTGTTATGCTGGTGGGGGGATGTAAATTGCCATCTGCCTCTCTGTAGGAGTGCATTGTGTTCCCTAAAAGAAGTAAAGAACAGAGCTACAGAGCCAAGGGCACTTCCAGTCTAGGGAATATACCTTGGGAAATCTGAAAATCAATAAGACAGAGCCACCCCAAAATTTAGGGCTTCACTGCTTACAAGGACCTCAACTTGGGTACACCTTAAATATCACAGAAATATAAAAATGGTTCAAAATATTGTGGTACTTACGTACGAGGGAATATCTCTCAGCCATGAAATCAATGACATAAGACCAGTAGCAGCAAAATGGGTGGATTCAGGTACGATGATTCTAAGTGAAATAAGTCACAGAGAAAAAGAAACTTATCATAAGATATCACTTATGAAGATCCTGTAAACATGGCTACACTTGAACTGAGTTAGGAAAGAGAACAGTGTCTCACATTTAGAAAACACTCTTATGCCTGCTTAAGGGGGAAGGAGAGTTGGGGTGATGCATAAAACCAGAGTTTGATATAAGCACAGGTACCGTTCCAAAAACCAACTATGGAATAGCCAAGACCTACACCTTCCTCAGTGAAAGGGACTCAAAACCCCATATTTCCCGCAGAGGAATATATCTGACTAGTAAGAATCGTAAAACCTGTGTATTGATATGTCTCCGTAAGGGAATCAAGTGTGTCTAGACTGGCATAAACATGGCAGCGAGAATCAGCTCAAACCCACTATAAAAAGGAATTTCAAAAACAAAACAAAAAAACTGGGAAATTCTTTACAATTACTTCAGGGTCTCTGATGAAACCTGGAATGACCCTATCTACAACGACAGCTGGATGTGGCATAAGGAGGGACACTTGCGACTGAGACGATTGGTGAGATTGGGTGAACAAATGCAGACCCTTTAAAGCACAAATGCCTGGCACCCATTCCATGGGTCCCAACTCTCCAGGTTGAAGGGAATATTACTACAGCTATAACATGTATGGGAATCCTAGAAAACGGACACACTGTCAAAAGGAAAGGTCTCTAAAACTCAACGAATAGTCCCTCTCCTGGTGCTCCGGTTTGACTTTCCATCTGCTTTACTATCAAACTCCCAACTTGAAGAGACAGCCCCTTTAACCTCCTGGCTCGCACAGGTTGCCAATTTGGCAGAGGATGAAAGGGAAGAGGGAGAACCAATGAGAGAGTAGCTGTTAGGCATTTGGACGGGCACATATCACTGTAATTTCCCGGCAGGAAGAAGAATTAACCAAAGTCTCAGCCACCCACCAGGAACCGGTATAGGTCCTGAACCAAAATTTTGGACTTGCGGTCGGCTCACCAAAAAGGAGTTCAAAAATGGAGCTCAGGGGCACAGCAATTCACAAACTGGCCGAGTAATTAAGGACAACTATCGTCCAAAAATCTTTTGAGGGAAGGCAACGAGGCGGACTTGAAAACGAGGCAGAATAGCAGGAAACAGATTTCAAGAGGTACGTTGGAATCGCCTTTAAAGCACAGGAAGAGGGGCACTACTTCGACAATGATGCACTTGGCCAAAAAGGGCGTATGCGTTTTCTCCTGAATATATTCAGGAGAAAACGCATAGGCCCTTTTTGGCCAAGCAAGCAAGCGGGCAATGCAAATCTGCACTACAAAGAAGTATCACTTCCCACCGGTCAAAAGGGACATCCACAAAATGTGTAAAAACCAGAAAGGCAAGACAGGCCCTGGAGAACAGGGAGCCTTGTTATGCTGATGGGCGCGATGTAAATTGTCAACTGCCTCTCTGTAGGAGTGCATTTTGTTCCCTAAAACAAGTAAACAACAGAGCTACAGAGCCAAGGGCACTTCCAGTCTAGGGAATATTCCTTGGGAAAACTGAAAATCAATAAGACAGAGCCACCCCAAAATTTAGGGCTGCACTGCTTACAAGGACCTCAACTTGGGTACACCTTAAATATCCCAGGAAATATAAAAATGGTTCAAAAAATTGTGGTATTTACGTACGATGGAATATCCCTCAGCCATGAAATCAATGTCATAAGACCAGTAGCAGCAAAATGGGTGGATTCAGGTACGATGATTCTAAGTGAAATAAGTCACAGAGAAAAAGAAACTTATCATAAGATATCACTTATGAAGATCCTGTAAACATGGCTACACTTGAACTGAGTTAGGAAAGAGAACAGTGTCTCACATTTAGAAAACACTCTTATGCCTGCTTAAGGGGGAAGGAGAGGTGGGGTGATGCATAAAACCAGAGTTTGATATAAGCACAGGTACCGTTCCAAAAACCAACTATGGAATAGACAAGACCTACACCTTCCTCAGTGAAAGGGACTCAAAACCCCATATTTCCCGCAGAGGAATATATCTGACTAGTAAGAATCTTAAAACCTATGGATTGATATGTCTCCGTAAGGGAATCAAGTGTGTCTAGACTGGCATAAACATGGCAGCGAGAATCAGCTCAAACCCACTATAAAAAGGAATTTCAAAAACAAAACAAAAAAACTGGGAAATTCTTTACAATTCCTTCAGGGTCTCTGATGAAACCTGGAATGACCCTATCTACAACGACAGCTGGATGTGGCATAAGGCTGGACACTTGGGACTGAGAGGATTGGTGAGATTGGGTGAGCAAATGCAGACCCTTTAAAGCAATAATGCATGGCACCCATTCCATGGGTCCCAACTCTCCAGGTTGAAGGGAATATTACTACAGCTATAACATGTACGGGAAACCTAGAGAACGGACACACTGTGAATACGAAAGGTTTCTAAAATTCAACGAATAGTCCCTCTCCTGGTGCTCCGGTTTGACTTTCCATCTGCTTTACTATCAACCTCCCAACTTGGAGAGACAGCCCCTTTAACCTCCTGGTTCCCACAGGTTGCCAATTTGGCAGAGGATGAAAGGGAAGAGGGAGAACCAATGAGAGAGTAGCTGTTAGGCATTTGGACGGGCACATATCACTGTAATTTCCCGGCAGGAAGAAGAATTAACCAAAGTCTCAGCCACCCACCGGGAACCAGCATAGGTCCTGAACCAAAATTTTGGACTTGCGGTCAGCTCACCAAAAATGAGTTGAAAAATGGAGCTCAGGGGCACAGCAATTCACAAACTGGCCGAGTAATAAAGGACAACTATCGTCCAAAAATCTGTTGAGGGAAGGCAACGAGGCGGACTTGAAAGCGAGGCAGAATAGCAGGAAACAGATTTCAAGAGGTACGTTGGAATCGCCTTTAAAGCACAGGAAGAGGGGCACAACTTCGACAATGATGCACTTGGCCAAAAAGGGCGTATGCGTTGTCTCCTGAATATATTCAGGAGAAAACGCATACGCCCTTTTTGGCCAAGCAAGCAAGCGGGCAATGCAAATCTGCACTACAAAGAAATATCACTTCCCACCGGTCAAAAGGGACATCCACAAAATGTGTAAAAACCAGAAAGGCAAGACAGGCCCTGGAGAACAGGGAGCCTTGTTATGCTGATGGGCGGGATGTACATTGCCAACTGCCTCTCTGGAGGAGTGCATTGCGTTCCCTAAAACATGTAAAGAACAGAGCTACAGAGCCAAGGGCACTTCCAGTCTAGGGAATATACCTTGGGAAAACTGAAAATCAATAAGACAGAGCCACCCCAAAATTTAGGGCTGCACTGCTTACAAGGACCTCAACTTGGGTACACCTTAAATATCCCAGGAAATATAAAAATGGTTCAAAAAATTGTTGTACTTATGTACGATGGAATATCCCTCAGCCATGAAATCAATGCCATAAGACCAGTAGCAGCAAAATGGGTGGATTCAGGTACGATGATTCTAAGTGAAATAAGTCACAGAGAAAAAGAAACTTATCATAAGATATCACTTATGAAGATCCTGTAAACATGGCTACACTTGAACTGAGTTAGGAAAGAGAACAGTGTCTCACATTTAGAAAACACTCTTATGCCTGCTTAAGGGGGAAGGAGAGGTGGGGTGATGCATAAAAGCAGAGTTTGATATAAGCACAGGTACCGTTCCAAAAACCAACTATGGAATAGACAAGACCTACACCTTCCTCAGTGAAAGGGACTCAAAACCCCATATTTCCCTCAGAGGAATATATCTGACTAGTAAGAATCTTAAAACCTATGTATTGATATGTCTCCGTAAGGGAATCAAGTGTGTCTAGACTGGCATAAACATGGCAGCGAGAATCAGCTCAAACCCACTATAAAAAGGAATTTCAAAAACAAAACAAAAAAACTGGGAAATTCTTTACAATTCCTTCAGGGTCTCTGATGAAACCTGGAATGACCCTATCTACAACGACAGCTGGATGTGGCATAATGAGGGACACTTGCGACTGAGACGATTGGTGAGATTGGGTGAGCAAATGCAGACCCTTTAAAGCACAAATGCCTGGCACCCATTCCATGGGTCCCAACTCTCCAGGTTGAAGGGAATATTACTACAGCTATAACATGTACGGGAAACCTAGAGAACGGACACACTGTGAATACGAAAGGTTTCTAAAACTCAAAGAATAGTCCTTCTCCTGGTGCTCTGGTTTGACTTTCCATCTGCTTTACTATCAATCTCCCAACTTGGAGAGACAGCCCCTTTAACCTCCTGGTTCGCACAGGTTGCCAATTTGGCAGAGGATGAAAGGGAAGAGGGAGAACCAATGAGAGAATAGCTGTTAGGCATTTGGACGGGCATATATCACTCTAACTTCCCGGCAGGAAGAAGAATTAACCAAAGTCTCAGCCCCCCACCGGAAACCAGCATAGGTCCTGAACCAAAATTTTGGACTTGCGGTCACCTCACCAAAAACGAGTTGAAAAATGGAGCTCAGGTGCACAGCAATTCACAATCTGGCCGAGTAATAAAGGACAACTATCGTCCAAAAATCTGTTGAGGGAAGGCAACGAGGCGGACTTGAAAGCGAGGCAGAATAGCAGGAAACAGATTTCAAGAGGTACGTTGGAATCGCCTTTAAAGCACAGGAAGAGGGGCACAACTTCGACAATGATGCACTTGGCCAAAAAGGGCGTATGCGTTTTCTCCTGAATATATTCAGGAGAAAACGCATACGCCCTTTTTGGCCAAGCAAGCAAGCGGGCAATGCAAATCTGCACTACAAAGAAGTATCACTTCCCACCGGTCAAAAGGGACATCCACAAAATATATAAACCAGAAAGGCAAGACAGGCCCTGGAGAACAGGGAGCCTTGTTATGCTGATGGGCGGGATGTAAATTGCCAACTGCCTCTCTGGACTAGTGCATTGTGTTCCCTAAAACAAGAAAACAACAGAGCTACAGAGCCAAGGGCACTTCCAGTCTAGGGAATATACCTTGGGAAAACTGAAAATCAATAAGACAGAGCCACCCCAAAATTTAGTGCTGCACTGCTTACAAGGACCTCAACTTGGATTCACCTTAGGTATCCCAGGAAATATAAAAATGGTTCAAAAAATTGTGGTACTTACGTACGATGGACTATCCCTCAGCCATGAAATCAATGTCATAAGACCAGTAGCAGCAAAATGGGTGGATTCAGGTACGATGATTCTAAGTGAAATAAGTCACACAGAAAAAGAAACTTATCATAAGATATCACTTATGAAGATCATATAAACATGGCTACACTTGAAATGAGTTAGGAAAGAGAACAGTGTCTCACATTTAGAAAACACTCTTATGCCTGCTTAAGGGGGAAGGAGAGGTGGGGTGATGCATAAAACCAGAGTTTGATATAAGCAGAGGTACCATTCCAAAAACCAACAATGGAATAGAGAAGACCTACACCTTCCTCAGTGAAAGGGACTCAAAGTCCCATATTTCCCGCAGAGGAATATATCTGACTAGTAAAAACCTTAAACCTATGTATTGATATGTCTCCATAAGGGAATCAAGTGTGTCTAGAGTGGCATAAACATGGCAGCGAGAATCAGCTCAAACCCACTCTAAAAAGGAATTTCAAAAACAAAACAAAAAAACTGGGAAATTCTTTACAATTCCTTCAGTGTCTCTGATGAAACCTGGAATGACCCTATCTACAATGACAGCTGGATGTGGCATAAGGAGGGACACTTGGGACTGAGATGATTGGTGAGATTATGTGAGCAAATGCAGACCCTTTAAAGCAATAATGCATGGCACCCATTCCATGGGTCCCAACTCTCCAGGTTGAAGGGAATATTACTACAGTTATAACATGTACGGGAAACCTAGAGAACGGATATACTGTGAATACGAAAGGTTTCTAATACTCAACGAATAGACCCTCCCCTGGTGCTCCGGTTTGACTTTCCATCTGCTTTACTATCAATCTCCCAACTTGCAGAGACAGCCACTTTAACATCCTGGTTCGCACAGGTTTCCAATTTGGCAGAGGATGAAAGGGAAGAGGGAGAACCAATGAGAGAGTAGCTGTTTGGCATTTGGACGGGCACATATCACTCTAACTTCCCGGCAGGAAGAAGAATTAACCAAAGTCTCAGCCCCCCACCAGGAACCAGCATAGGTCCTGAACCAAAATTTTGGACTTGCGGTCAGCTCACAAAAAACGAGTTGAAAAATTGAGGTCAGGGGCACAGCAATTCACAAACTGGCCGAGTAATAAAGGACAACTATCGTCCAAAAATCTGTTAAGGGAAGGCAACGAGGCGGACTTGAAAGTGAGGCAGAATAGCAGGAAACAGATTTCAAGAGGTACGTTGGAATCGCCTTTAAAGCACAGGAAGAGGGGCACAACTTCGACAATGATGCACTTGGCCAAAAAGGGCGTATGCGTTTTCTCCTGAATATATTCAGGAGAAAACGCATACGCCCTTTTTGGGCAAGCAAGCAAGCGGGCAATGCCAATCTGCACTACAAAGAAGTATCACTTCCCACTGGTCAAAGCGGACATCCACAAAATGTGTAAAAACCAGAAAGGCAGACAGGCCCTGGAGAACAGGGAGCCTTGTTATGCTGATGGGCGGGATGTACATTGCCAACTGCCTCTCTGGAGGAGTGCATTGCGTTCCCTAAAACATGTAAAGAACAGAGCTACAGAGCCAAGGGCACTTCCAGTCTAGGGAATATACCTTGGGAAAACTGAAAATCAATAAGACAGAGCCACCCCAAAATTTAGGGCTGCACTGCTTACAAGGACCTCAACTTGGGTACACCTTAAATATCCCAGGAAATATAAAAATGGTTCAAAAAATTGTTGTACTTATGTACGATGGAATATCCCTCAGCCATGAAATCAATGCCATAAGACCAGTAGCAGCAAAATGGGTGGATTCAGGTACGATGATTCTAAGTGAAATAAGTCACAGAGAAAAAGAAACTTATCATAAGATATCACTTATGAAGATCCTGTAAACATGGCTACACTTGAACTGAGTTAGGAAAGAGAACAGTGTCTCACATTTAGAAAACACTCTTATGCCTGCTTAAGGGGGAAGGAGAGGTGGGGTGATGCATAAAAGCAGAGTTTGATATAAGCACAGGTACCGTTCCAAAAACCAACTATGGAATAGACAAGACCTACACCTTCCTCAGTGAAAGGGACTCAAAACCCCATATTTCCCGCAGAGGAATATATCTGACTAGTAAGAATCTTAAAACCTATGTATTGATATGTCTCCGTAAGGGAATCAAGTGTGTCTAGACTGGCATAAACATGGCAGCGAGAATCAGCTCAAACCCACTATAAAAAGGAATTTCAAAAACAAAACAAAAAAACTGGGAAATTCTTTACAATTCCTTCAGGGTCTCTGATGAAACCTGGAATGACCCTATCTACAACGACAGCTGGATGTGGCATAATGAGGGACACTTGCGACTGAGACGATTGGTGAGATTGGGTGAGCAAATGCAGACCCTTTAAAGCACAAATGCCTGGCACCCATTCCATGGGTCCCAACTCTCCAGGTTGAAGGGAATATTACTACAGCTATAACATGTACGGGAAACCTAGAGAACGGACACACTGTGAATACGAAAGGTTTCTAAAACTCAAAGAATAGTCCTTCTCCTGGTGCTCTGGTTTGACTTTCCATCTGCTTTACTATCAATCTCCCAACTTGGAGAGACAGCCCCTTTAACCTCCTGGTTCGCACAGGTTGCCAATTTGGCAGAGGATGAAAGGGAAGAGGGAGAACCAATGAGAGAATAGCTGTTAGGCATTTGGACGGGCATATATCACTCTAACTTCCCGGCAGGAAGAAGAATTAACCAAAGTCTCAGCCCCCCACCGGAAACCAGCATAGGTCCTGAACCAAAATTTTGGACTTGCGGTCACCTCACCAAAAACGAGTTGAAAAATGGAGCTCAGGTGCACAGCAATTCACAATCTGGCCGAGTAATAAAGGACAACTATCGTCCAAAAATCTGTTGAGGGAAGGCAACGAGGCGGACTTGAAAGCGAGGCAGAATAGCAGGAAACAGATTTCAAGAGGTACGTTGGAATCGCCTTTAAAGCACAGGAAGAGGGGCACAACTTCGACAATGATGCACTTGGCCAAAAAGGGCGTATGCGTTTTCTCCTGAATATATTCAGGAGAAAACGCATACGCCCTTTTTGGCCAAGCAAGCAAGCGGGCAATGCAAATCTGCACTACAAAGAAGTATCACTTCCCACCGGTCAAAAGGGACATCCACAAAATATATAAACCAGAAAGGCAAGACAGGCCCTGGAGAACAGGGAGCCTTGTTATGCTGATGGGCGGGATGTAAATTGCCAACTGCCTCTCTGGACTAGTGCATTGTGTTCCCTAAAACAAGAAAACAACAGAGCTACAGAGCCAAGGGCACTTCCAGTCTAGGGAATATACCTTGGGAAAACTGAAAATCAATAAGACAGAGCCACCCCAAAATTTAGTGCTGCACTGCTTACAAGGACCTCAACTTGGATTCACCTTAGGTATCCCAGGAAATATAAAAATGGTTCAAAAAATTGTGGTACTTACGTACGATGGACTATCCCTCAGCCATGAAATCAATGTCATAAGACCAGTAGCAGCAAAATGGGTGGATTCAGGTACGATGATTCTAAGTGAAATAAGTCACACAGAAAAAGAAACTTATCATAAGATATCACTTATGAAGATCATATAAACATGGCTACACTTGAAATGAGTTAGGAAAGAGAACAGTGTCTCACATTTAGAAAACACTCTTATGCCTGCTTAAGGGGGAAGGAGAGGTGGGGTGATGCATAAAACCAGAGTTTGATATAAGCAGAGGTACCATTCCAAAAACCAACAATGGAATAGAGAAGACCTACACCTTCCTCAGTGAAAGGGACTCAAAGTCCCATATTTCCCGCAGAGGAATATATCTGACTAGTAAAAACCTTAAACCTATGTATTGATATGTCTCCATAAGGGAATCAAGTGTGTCTAGAGTGGCATAAACATGGCAGCGAGAATCAGCTCAAACCCACTCTAAAAAGGAATTTCAAAAACAAAACAAAAAAACTGGGAAATTCTTTACAATTCCTTCAGTGTCTCTGATGAAACCTGGAATGACCCTATCTACAATGACAGCTGGATGTGGCATAAGGAGGGACACTTGGGACTGAGATGATTGGTGAGATTATGTGAGCAAATGCAGACCCTTTAAAGCAATAATGCATGGCACCCATTCCATGGGTCCCAACTCTCCAGGTTGAAGGGAATATTACTACAGTTATAACATGTACGGGAAACCTAGAGAACGGATATACTGTGAATACGAAAGGTTTCTAATACTCAACGAATAGACCCTCCCCTGGTGCTCCGGTTTGACTTTCCATCTGCTTTACTATCAATCTCCCAACTTGCAGAGACAGCCACTTTAACATCCTGGTTCGCACAGGTTTCCAATTTGGCAGAGGATGAAAGGGAAGAGGGAGAACCAATGAGAGAGTAGCTGTTTGGCATTTGGACGGGCACATATCACTCTAACTTCCCGGCAGGAAGAAGAATTAACCAAAGTCTCAGCCCCCCACCAGGAACCAGCATAGGTCCTGAACCAAAATTTTGGACTTGCGGTCAGCTCACAAAAAACGAGTTGAAAAATTGAGGTCAGGGGCACAGCAATTCACAAACTGGCCGAGTAATAAAGGACAACTATCGTCCAAAAATCTGTTAAGGGAAGGCAACGAGGCGGACTTGAAAGTGAGGCAGAATAGCAGGAAACAGATTTCAAGAGGTACGTTGGAATCGCCTTTAAAGCACAGGAAGAGGGGCACAACTTCGACAATGATGCACTTGGCCAAAAAGGGCGTATGTGTTTTCTCCTGAATATATTCAGGAGAAAACGCATACGCCCTTTTTGGGCAAGCAAGCAAGCGGGCAATGCCAATCTGCACTACAAAGAAGTATCACTTCCCACTGGTCAAAGCGGACATCCACAAAATGTGTAAAAACCAGAAAGGCAGACAGGCCCTGGAGAACAGGGAGCCTTGTTATGCTGATGGGCGGGATGTACATTGCCAACTGCCTCTCTGGAGGAGTGCATTGCGTTCCCTAAAACATGTAAAGAACAGAGCTACAGAGCCAAGGGCACTTCCAGTCTAGGGAATATACCTTGGGAAAACTGAAAATCAATAAGACAGAGCCACCCCAAAATTTAGGGCTGCACTGCTTACAAGGACCTCAACTTGGGTACACCTTAAATATCCCAGGAAATATAAAAATGGTTCAAAAAATTGTTGTACTTATGTACGATGGAATATCCCTCAGCCATGAAATCAATGACATAAGACCAGTAGCAGCAAAATGGGTGGATTCAGGTACGATGATTCTAAGTGAAATAAGTCACAGAGAAAAAGAAACTTATCATAAGATATCAGTTATGAAGATCCTGTAAACATGGCTACACTTGAACTGAGTTAGGAAAGAGAACAGTGTCTCACATTTAGAAAACACTCTTATGCCTGCTTAAGGGGGAAGGAGAGGTGGGGTGATGCATAAAAGCAGAGTTTGATATAAGCACAGGTACCGTTCCAAAAACCAACTATGGAATAGACAAGACCTACACCTTCCTCAGTGAAAGGGACTCAAAACCCCATATTTCCCGCAGAGGAATATATCTGACTAGTAAGAATCTTAAAACCTATGTATTGATATGTCTCCGTAAGGGAATCAAGTGTGTCTAGACTGGCATAAACATGGCAGCGAGAATCAGCTCAAACCCACTATAAAAAGGAATTTCAAAAACAAAACAAAAAAACTGGGAAATTCTTTACAATTACTTCAGGGTCTCTGATGAAACCTGGAATGACCCTATCTACAACGACAGCTGGATGTGGCATAATGAGGGACACTTGCGACTGAGACGATTGGTGAGATTGGGTGAGCAAATGCAGACCCTTTAAAGCACAAATGCCTGGCACCCATTCCATGGGTCCCAACTCTCCAGGTTGAAGGGAATATTACTACAGCTATAACATGTACGGGAAACCTAGAGAACGGACACACTGTGAATACGAAAGGTTTCTAAAACTCAAAGAATAGTCCTTCTCCTGGTGCTCTGGTTTGACTTTCCATCTGCTTTACTATCAATCTCCCAACTTGGAGAGACAGCCCCTTTAACCTCCTGGTTCGCACAGGTTGCCAATTTGGCAGAGGATGAAAGGGAAGAGGGAGAACCAATGAGAGAATAGCTGTTAGGCATTTGGACGGGCATATATCACTCTAACTTCCCGGCAGGAAGAAGAATTAACCAAAGTCTCAGCCCCCCACCGGAAACCAGCATAGGTCCTGAACCAAAATTTTGGACTGGCGATCAGCTCACCAAAAACGAGTTGAAAAATGGAGCTCAGGTGCACAGCAATTCACAATCTGGCCGAGTAATAAAGGACAACTATCGTCCAAAAATCTGTTGAGGGAAGGCAACGAGGCGGACTTGAAAGCGAGGCAGAATAGCAGGAAACAGATTTCAAGAGGTACGTTGGAATCGCCTTTAAAGCACAGGAAGAGGGGCACAACTTCGACAATGATGCACTTGGCCAAAAAGGGCGTATGCGTTTTCTCCTGAATATATTCAGGAGAAAACGCATACGCCCTTTTTGGCCAAGCAAGCAAGCGGGCAATGCAAATCTGCACTACAAAGAAGTATCACTTCCCACCGGTCAAAAGGGACATCCACAAAATATATAAACCAGAAAGGCAAGACAGGCCCTGGAGAACAGGGAGCCTTGTTATGCTGATGGGCGGGATGTAAATTGCCAACTGCCTCTCTGGACTAGTGCATTGTGTTCCCTAAAACAAGAAAACAACAGAGCTACAGAGCCAAGGGCACTTCCAGTCTAGGGAATATACCTTGGGAAAACTGAAAATCAATAAGACAGAGCCACCCCAAAATTTAGTGCTGCACTGCTTACAAGGACCTCAACTTGGATACACCTTAGGTATCCCAGGAAATATAAAAATGGTTCAAAAAATTGTGGTACTTACGTACGATGGACTACCCCTCAGCCATGAAATCAATGTCATAAGACCAGTAGCAGCAAAATGGGTGGATTCAGGTACGATGATTCTAAGTGAAATAAGTCACACAGAAAAAGAAACTTATCATAAGATATCACTTATGAAGATCATATAAACATGGCTACACTTGAAATGAGTTAGGAAAGAGAACAGTGTCTCACATTTAGAAAACACTCTTATGCCTGCTTAAGGGGGAAGGAGAGGTGGGGTGATGCATAAAACCAGAGTTTGATATAAGCAGAGGTACCATTCCAAAAACCAACTATGGAATAGAGAAGACCTACACCTTCCTCAGTGAAAGGGACTCAAAGTCCCATATTTCCCGCAGAGGAATATATCTGACTAGTAAAAACCTTAAACCTATGTATTGATATGTCTCCATAAGGGAATCAAGTGTGTCTAGAGTGGCATAAACATGGCAGCGAGAATCAGCTCAAACCCACTCTAAAAAGGAATTTCAAAAACAAAACAAAAAAACTGGGAAATTCTTTACAATTCCTTCAGTGTCTCTGATGAAACCTGGAATGACCCTATCTACAATGACAGCTGGATGTGGCATAAGGAGGGACACTTGGGACTGAGATGATTGGTGAGATTATGTGAGCAAATGCAGACCCTTTAAAGCAATAATGCATGGCACCCATTCCATGGGTCCCAACTCTCCAGGTTGAAGGGAATATTACTACAGTTATAACATGTACGGGAAACCTAGAGAACGGATATACTGTGAATACGAAAGGTTTCTAATACTCAACGAATAGACCCTCCCCTGGTGCTCCGGTTTGACTTTCCATCTGCTTTACTATCAATCTCCCAACTTGCAGAGACAGCCACTTTAACATCCTGGTTCGCACAGGTTTCCAATTTGGCAGAGGATGAAAGGGAAGAGGGAGAACCAATGAGAGAGTAGCTGTTTGGCATTTGGACGGGCACATATCACTCTAACTTCCCGGCAGGAAGAAGAATTAGCCAAAGTCTCAGCCCCCCACCGGGAACCAGCATAGGTCCTGAACCAAAATTTTGGACTTGCGGTCAGCTCACAAAAAACGAGTTGAAAAATTGAGGTCAGGGACACAGCAATTCACAAACTGGCCGAGTAATAAAGGACAACTATCGTCCAAAAATCTGTTAAGGGAAGGCAACGAGGCGGACTTGAAAGTGAGGCAGAATAGCAGGAAACAGATTTCAAGAGGTACGTTGGAATCGCCTTTAAAGCACAGGAAGAGGGGCACAACTTCGACAATGATGCACTTGGCCAAAAAGGGCATATGTGTTTTCTCCTGAATATATTCAGGAGAAAACGCATACGCCCTTTTTGGGCAAGCAAGCAAGCGGGCAATGCAAATCTGCACTACAAAGAAGTATCACTTCCCACTGGTCAAAGCGGACATCCACAAAATGTGTAAAAACCAGAAAGGCAGACAGGCCCTGGAGAACAGGGAGGCTTCTTATGCTGATGGGCGGGATGTAAATTGCCAACTGCCTCTCTGGAGGAGTGCATTGTGTTCCCTAAAACAAGTAAAGAACAGAGCTACAGAGCCAAGGGCACTTCCAGTCTAGGGAATATACCTTGGGAAAAGTGAAAATCAATAAGACAGAGCCACCCCAAAATTTAGGGCTGCACTGCTTACAAGGACCTCAACTTGGGTACACCTTAAGTTTCCCAGGAAATATAAAAATGGTTCAAAAAATTGTGGTAGTTACGTACGATGGAATATCACTCAGCCATGAAATCAATGTCATAAGACCAGTAGCAGCAAAATGGGTGGATTCAGGTACGATGATTCTAAGTGAAAAAAGTCACACAGAAAAAGAAACTTATCATAAGATATCACTTATGAAGATCCTGTAAACATGGCTACACTTGAACTGAGTTAGGAAAGAGAACAGTGTCTCACATTTAGAAAACACTCTTATGCCTGCTTAAGGGGGAAGGAGAGGTGGGGTGATGCATAAAAGCAGAGTTTGATATAAGCACAGGTACCGTTCCAAAAACCAACTATGGAATAGACAAGACCTACACCTTCCTCAGTGAAAGGGACTCAAAACCCCATATTTCCCGCAGAGGAATATATCTGACTAGTAAGAATCTTAAAACCTATGGATTGATATGTCTCCGTAAGGGAATCAAGTGTGTCTAGACTGGCATAAACATGGCAGCGAGAATCAGCTCAAACCCACTATAAAAAGGAATTTCAAAAACAAAACAAAAAAAACTGGGAAATTCTTTACAATTCCTTCAGGGTCTCTGATGAAACCTGGAATGACCCTATCTACAACGACAGCTGGATGTGGCATAAGGCTGGACACTTGGGACTGAGAGGATTGGTGAGATTGGGTGAGCAAATGCAGACCCTTTAAAGCAATAATGCATGGCACCCATTCCATGGGTCCCAACTCTCCAGGTTGAAGGGAATATTACTACAGCTATAACATGTACGGGAAACCTAGTGAACGGACACACTGTGAATTACAAAGGTTTCTAAAACTCAACGAATAGTCCTTCTCCTGGTGCTATGGTTTGACTTTCCATCTGCTTTACTATCAACCTCCCAACTTGGAGAGACAGCCCCTTTAACCTCCTGGTTCGCACAGGTTGCCAATTTGTCAGAGGATGAAAGGGAAGAGGGAGAACCAATGAGAGAGTAGCTGTTAGGCATTTGGCCGGGCACATATCACTGTAATTTCCCGGCAGGAAGAAGAATTAACCAAAGTCTCAGCCACCCACCGGGAACCAGCATAGGTCCTGAACCAAAATTTTGGACTTGCGGTCAGCTCACCAAAAACGAGTTGAAAAATGGAGCTCAGGGGCACAGCAATTCACAAACTGTCCGAGTAATAAAGGACAACTATCGTCCAAAAATCTGTTGAGGGAAGGCAACGAGGCGGATTTGAAAGCGAGGCAGAATAGCAGGAAACAGATTTCAAGAGGTACGTTGGAATCGCCTTTAAAGCACAGGAAGAGGGGCACAACTTTGAAAATGATGCACTTGGGCAAAAAGGGCGTATGCGTTTTCTCCTGAATATATTCAGGAGAAAACGCATACGTCCTTTTTGGCCAAGCAAGCAAGCGGGCAATGCAAATCTGCACTACAAAGAAGTATCACTTCCCACCGGTCAAAAGGGACATCCACAATATGTGTAAAAACCAGAAAGGCAAGACAGGCCCTGGAGAACAGGGAGCCTTGTTATGCTGGTGGGGGGATGTAAATTGCCATCTGCCTCTCTGTAGGAGTGCATTGTGTTCCCTAAAAGAAGTAAAGAACAGAGCTACAGAGCCAAGGGCACTTCCAGTCTAGGGAATATACCTTGGGAAATCTGAAAATCAATAAGACAGAGCCACCCCAAAATTTAGGGCTTCACTGCTTACAAGGACCTCAACTTGGGTACACCTTAAATATCACAGAAATATAAAAATGGTTCAAAATATTGTGGTACTTACGTACGAGGGAATATCTCTCAGCCATGAAATCAATGACATAAGACCAGTAGCAGCAAAATGGGTGGATTCAGGTACGATGATTCTAAGTGAAATAAGTCACAGAGAAAAAGAAACTTATCATAAGATATCACTTATGAAGATCCTGTAAACATGGCTACACTTGAACTGAGTTAGGAAAGAGAACAGTGTCTCACATTTAGAAAACACTCTTATGCCTGCTTAAGGGGGAAGGAGAGGTGGGGTGATGCATAAAACCAGAGTTTGATATAAGCACAGGTACCGTTCCAAAAACCAACTATGGAATAGACAAGACCTACACCTTCCTCAGTGAAAGGGACTCAAAACCCCATATTTCCCGCAGAGGAATATATCTGACTAGTAAGAATCTTAAAACCTTTGTATTGATATGTCTCCGTAAGGGAATCAAGTGTGTCTAGACTGGCATAAACATGGCAGCGAGAATCAGCTCAAACCCACTATAAAAAGGAATTTCAAAAACAAAACAAAAAAACTGGGAAATTCTTTACAATTACTTCAGGGTCTCTGATGAAACCTGGAATGACCCTATCTACAACGACAGCTGGATGTGGCATAAGGAGGGACACTTGCGACTGAGACGATTGGTGAGATTGGGTGAGCAAATGCAGACCCTTTAAAGCACAAATGCCTGGCACCCATTCCATGGGTCCCAACTCTCCAGGTTGAAGGGAATATTACTACAGCTATAACATGTTCGGGAAACCTAGAGAATGGACACACTTTGAATACGAAAGGTTTCTAAAACTCAATGAATAGTCCCTCTCCTGGTGCTCCAGTTTGACTTTCCATCTGCTTTACTATCAACCTCCCAACTTGAAGAGACAGCCCCTTTAACCTCCTGGCTCGCACAGGTTGCCAATTTGGCAGAGGATGAAAGGGAAGAGGGAGAACCAATGAGAGAATAGCTGTTAGGCATTTGGACGGGCACATATCATTGTAATTTCCCGGCAGGAAGAAGAATTAACCAAAGTCTCAGCCACCCACCAGGAACCGGTATAGGTCCTGAACCAAAATTTTGGACTTGCGGTCGGCTCACCAAAAAGGAGTTGAAAAATGCAGCTCAGGGGCACAGCAATTCACAAACTGGCCGAGTAATTAAGGACAACTATCGTCCAAAAATCTGTTGAGGGAAGGCAACGAGGCGGACTTGAAAACGAGGCAGAATAGCAGGAAACAGATTTCAAGAGGTACGTTGGAATCGCCTTTAAAGCACAGGAAGAGGGGCACTACTTCGACAATGATGCACTTGGCCAAAAAGGGCGTATGCGTTTTCTCCTGAATATATTCAGGAGAAAACGCATAGGCCCTTTTTGGCCAAGCAAGCAAGCGGGCAATGCAAATCTGCACTACAAAGAAGTATCACTTCCCACCGGTCAAAAGGGACATCCACAAAATGTGTAAAAACCAGAAAGGCAAGACAGGCCCTGGAGAACTGGGAGCCTTGTTATGCTGATGGGCGGGATGTAAATTGTCAACTGCCTCTCTGTAGGAGTGCATTTTGTTCCCTAAAACAAGTAAACAACAGAGCTACAGAGCCAAGGGCACTTCCAGTCTAGGGAATATTCCTTGGGAAAACTGAAAATCAATAAGACAGAGCCACCCCAAAATTTAGGGCTGCACTGCTTACAAGGACCTCAACTTGGGTACACCTTAAATATCCCAGGAAATATAAAAATGGTTCAAAAAATTGTGGTATTTACGTACGATGGAATATCCCTCAGCCATGAAATAAATGTCATAAGACCAGTAGCAGCAAAATGGGTGGATTCAGGTACGATGATTCTAAGTGAAATAAGTCACAGAGAAAAAGAAACTTATCATAAGATATCACTTATGAAGATCCTGTAAACATGGCTACACTTGAACTGAGTTAGGAAAGAGAACAGTGTCTCACATTTAGAAAACACTCTTATGCCTGCTTAAGGGGGAAGGAGAGGTGGGGTGATGCATAAAACCAGAGTTTGATATAAGCACAGGTACCGTTCCAAAAACCAACTATGGAATAGACAAGACCTACACCTTCCTCAGTGAAAGGGACTCAAAACCCCATATTTCCCGCAGAGGAATATATCTGACTAGTAAGAATCTTAAAACCTATGGATTGATATGTCTCCGTAAGGGAATCAAGTGTGTCTAGACTGGCATAAACATGGCAGCGAGAATCAGCTCAAACCCACTATAAAAAGGAATTTCAAAAACAAAACAAAAAAACTGGGAAATTCTTTACAATTCCTTCAGGGTCTCTGATGAAACCTGGAATGACCCTATCTACAACGACAGCTGGATGTGGCATAAGGCTGGACACTTGGGACTGAGAGGATTGGTGAGATTGGGTGAGCAAATGCAGACCCTTTAAAGCAATAATGCATGGCACCCATTCCATGTTTCCCAACTCTCCAGGTTGAAGGGAATATTACTACAGCTATAACATGTACGGGAAACCTAGAGAACGGACACACTGTGAATACGAAAGGTTTCTAAAATTCAACGAATAGTCCCTCTCCTGGCGCTCCGGTTTGACTTTCCATCTGATTTACTATCAACCTCCCAACTTGGAGAGACAGCCCCTTTAACCTCCTGGTTCCCACAGGTTGCCAATTTGGCAGAGGATGAAAGGGAAGAGGGAGAACCAATGAGAGAGTAGCTGTTAGGCATTTGGACGGGCACATATCACTGTAATTTCCCGGCAGGAAGAATAATTAACCAAAGTCTCAGCCACCCACCGGGAACCAGCATAGGTCCTGAACCAAAATTTTGGACTTGCGGTCAGCTCACCAAAAATGAGTTGAAAAATGGAGCTCAGGGGCACAGCAATTCACAAACTGGCCGAGTAATAAAGGACAACTATCGTCCAAAAATCTGTTAAGGGAAGGCAACGAGGCGGACTTGAAAGCGAGGCAGAATAGCAGGAAACAGATTTCAAGAGGTACGTTGGAATCGCCTTTAAAGCACAGGAAGAGGGGCACAACTTCGACAATGATGCACTTGGCCAAAAAGGGCGTATGCGTTGTCTCCTGAATATATTCAGGAGAAAACGCATACGCCCTTTTTGGCCAAGCAAGCAAGCGGGCAATGCAAATCTGCACTACAAAGAAATATCACTTCCCACCGGTCAAAAGGGACATCCACAAAATGTGTAAAAACCAGAAAGGCAAGACAGGCCCTGGAGAACAGGGAGCCTTGTTATGCTGATGGGCGGGATGTACATTGCCAACTGCCTCTCTGGAGGAGTGCATTGCATTCCCTAAAACATGTAAAGAACAGAGCTACAGAGCCAAGGGCACTTCCAGTCTAGGGAATATACCTTGGGAAAACTGAAAATCAATAAGACAGAGCCACCCCAAAATTTAGGGCTGCACTGCTTACAAGGACCTCAACTTGGGTACACCTTAAATATCCCAGGAAATATAAAAATGGTTCAAAAAATTGTTGTACTTATGTACGATGGAATATCCCTCAGCCATGAAATCAATGACATAAGACCAGTAGCAGCAAAATGGGTGGATTCAGGTACGATGATTCTAAGTGAAATAAGTCACAGAGAAAAAGAAACTTATCATAAGATATCACTTATGAAGATCCTGTAAACATGGCTACACTTGAACTGAGTTAGGAAAGAGAACAGTGTCTCACATTTAGAAAACACTCTTATGCCTGCTTAAGGGGGAAGGAGAGGTGGGGTGATGCATAAAAGCAGAGTTTGATATAAGCACAGGTACCGTTCCAAAAACCAACTATGGAATAGACAAGACCTTCACCTTCCTCAGTGAAAGGGACTCAAAACCCCATATTTCCCGCAGAGGAATATATCTGACTAGTAAGAATCTTAAAACCTATGTATTGATATGTCTCCGTAAGGGAATCAAGTGTGTCTAGACTGGCATAAACATGGCAGCGAGAATCAGCTCAAACCCACTATAAAAAGGAATTTCAAAAACAAAACAAAAAAACTGGGAAATTCTTTACAATTACTTCAGGGTCTCTGATGAAACCTGGAATGACCCTATCTACAACGACAGCTGGATGTGGCATAATGAGGGACACTTGCGACTGAGACGATTGGTGAGATTGGGTGAGCAAATGCAGACCCTTTAAAGCACAAATGCCTGGCACCCATTCCATGGGTCCCAACTCTCCAGGTTGAAGGGAATATTACTACAGCTATAACATGTGCGGGAAACCTAGAGAACGGACACACGGTGAATACGAAAGGTTTCTAAAACTCAAAGAATAGTCCTTCTCCTGGTGCTCTGGTTTGACTTTCCATCTGCTTTACTATCAATCTCCCAACTTGGAGAGACAGCCCCTTTAACCTCCTGGTTCGCACAGGTTGCCAATTTGGCAGAGGATGAAAGGGAAGAGGGAGAACCAATGAGAGAGTAGCTGTTAGGCATTTGGACGGGCATATATCACTCTAACTTCCCGGCAGGAAGAAGAATTAACCAAAGTCTCAGCCCCCCACCGGAAACCAGCATAGGTCCTGAACCAAAATTTTGGACTTGCGGTCACCTCACCAAAAACGAGTTGAAAAATGGAGCTCAGGTGCACAGCAATTCACAATCTGGCCGAGTAATAAAGGACAACTATCGTCCAAAAATCTGTTGAGGGAAGGCAACGAGGCGGACTTTAAAGCGAGGCAGAATAGCAGGAAACAGATTTCAAGAGGTACGTTGGAATCGCCTTTAAAGCACAGGAAGAGGGGCACAACTTCGACAATGATGCACTTGGGCAAAAAGGGCGTATGCGTTTTCTCCTGAATATATTCAGGAGAAAACGCATACGCCCTTTTTGGCCAAGCAAGCAAGCGGGCAATGCAAATCTGCACTACAAAGAAGTATCACTTCCCACCGGTCAAAAGGGACATCCACAAAATATATAAACCAGAAAGGCAAGACAGGCCCTGGAGAACAGGGAGCCTTGTTATGCTGATGGGCGGGATGTAAATTGCCAACTGCCTCTCTGGACTAGTGCATTGTGTTCCCTAAAACAAGAAAACAACAGAGCTACAGAGCCAAGGGCACTTCCAGTCTAGGGAATATACCTTGGGAAAACTGAAAATCAATAAGACAGAGCCACCCCAAAATTTAGTGCTGCACTGCTTACAAGGACCTCAACTTGGATACACCTTAGGTATCCCAGGAAATATAAAAATGGTTCAAAAAATTGTGGTACTTACGTACGATGGACTATCCCTCAGCCATGAAATCAATGTCATAAGACCAGTAGCAGCAAAATGGGTGGATTCAGGTACGATGATTCTAAGTGAAATAAGTCACACAGAAAAAGAAACTTATCATAAGTTATCACTTATGAAGATCATATAAACATGGCTACACTTGAAATGAGTTAGGAAAGAGAACAGTGTCTCACATTTAGAAAACACTCTTATGCCTGCTTAAGGGGGAAGGAGAGGTGGGGTGATGCATAAAACCAGAGTTTGATATAAGCAGAGGTACCATTCCAAAAACCAACTATGGAATAGAGAAGACCTACACCTTCCTCAGTGAAAGGGACTCAAAGTCCCATATTTCCCGCAGAGGAATATATCTGACTAGTAAAAACCTAAAACCTATGTATTGATATGTCTCCATAAGGGAATCAAGTGTGTCTAGAGTGGCATAAACATGGCAGCGAGAATCAGCTCAAACCCACTATAAAAAGGAATTTCAAAAACAAAACAAAAAAACTGGGAAATTCTTTACAATTCCTTCAGTGTCTCTGATGAAACCTGGAATGACCCTATCTACAATGACAGCTGGATGTGGCATAAGGAGGGACACTTGGGACTGAGATGATTGGTGAGATTGGGTGAGCAAATGCAGACCCTTTAAAGCAATAATGCATGGCACCCATTCCATGGGTCCCAACTCTCCAGGTTGAAGGGAATATTACTACAGTTATAACATGTACGGGAAACCTAGAGAACGGATATACTGTGAATACGAAAGGTTTCTAATACTCAACGAATAGACCCTCCCCTGGTGCTCCGGTTTGACTTTCCATCTGCTTTACTATCAATCTCCCAACTTGCAGAGACAGCCACTTTAACATCCTGGTTCGCACAGGTTTCCAATTTGGCAGAGGATGAAAGGGAAGAGGGAGAACCAATGAGAGAGTAGCTGTTTGGCATTTGGACGGGCACATATCACTCTAACTTCCCGGCAGGAAGAAGAATTAACCAAAGTCTCAGCCCCCCACCGGGAACCAGCATAGGTCCTGAACCAAAATTTTGGACTTGTGGTCAGCTCACAAAAAACGAGTTGAAAAATTGAGGTCAGGGGCACAGCAATTCACAAACTGGCCGAGTAATAAAGGACAACTATCGTCCAAAAATCTGTTAAGGGAAGGCAACGAGGCGGACTTGAAAGTGAGGCAGAATAGCAGGAAACAGATTTCAAGAGGTACGTTGGAATCGCCTTTAAAGCACAGGAAGAGGGGCACAACTTTGAAAATGATGCACTTGGCCAAAAAGGGCGTATGTGTTTTCTCCTGAATATATTCAGGAGAAAACGCATACGCCCTTTTTGGGCAAGCAAGCAAGCGGGCAATGCAAATCTGCACTACAAAGAAGTATCACTTCCCACTGGTCAAAGCGGACATCCACAAAATGTGTAAAAACCAGAAAGGCAGACAGGCCCTGGAGAACAGGGAGCCTTCTTATGCTGATGGGCGGGATGTAAATTGCCAACTGCCTCTCTGGATGAGTGCATTGTGTTCTCTAAAACAAGTAAAGAACAGAGCTACAGAGCCAAGGGCACTTCCAGTCTAGGGAATATACCTTGGGAAAAGTGAAAATCAATAAGACAGAGCCACCCCAAAATTTAGGGCTGCACTGCTTACAAGGACCTCAACTTGGGTACACCTTAAGTTTCCCAGGAAATATAAAAATGGTTCAAAAAATTGTGGTAGTTACGTACGATGGAATATCCCTCAGCCATGAAATCAATGTCATAAGACCAGTAGCAGCAAAATGGGTGGATTCAGGTACGATGATTCTAAGTGAAAAAAGTCACACAGAAAAAGAAACTTATCATAAGATATCACTTATGAAGATCCTGTAAACATGGCTACACTTGAACTGAGTTAGGAAAGAGAACAGTGTCTCACATTTAGAAAACACTCTTATGCCTGCTTAAGGGGAAAGGAGAGGTGGGTTGATGAATAAAACCAGAGTTTGATATAAGCACAGGGACCGTTCCAAAAACCAACTATGGAATAGACAAGACCTACACCTTCCTCAGTGAAAGGGACTCAAAACCCCATATTTCCCGCAGAGGAATATATCTGACTAGTAAGAATCTTAAAACCTATGGATTGATATGTCTCCGTAAGGGAATCAAGTGTGTCTAGACTGGCATAAACATGGCAGCGAGAATCAGCTCAAACCCACTATAAAAAGGAATATCCAAAACAAAACAAAAAAACTGGGAAATTCTTTACAATTCCTTCAGGGTCTCTGATGAAACCTGGAATGACCCTATCTACAATGACAGCTGGATGTGGCATAAGGCTGGACACTTGGGACTGAGAGGATTGGTGAGATTGGGTGAGCAAATGCAGACCCTTTAAAGCAATAATGCATGGCACCCATTCCATGGGTCCCAACTCTCCAGGTTGAAGGGAATATTACTACAGTTATAACATGTACGGGAAACCTAGAGAACGGACACACTGTGAATACGAAAGGTTTCTAAAACTCAACGAATAGTCCCTCTCCTGGTGCTCCGGTTTGACTTTCCACCTGCTTTACTATCAACCTCCCAACTTGGAGAGACAGCCCCTTTAACCTCCTGGTTCGCACAGGTTGCCAATTTGGCAGAGGATGAAAGGGAAGAGGGAGAACCAATGAGAGAGTAGCTGT
This sequence comes from Hyperoodon ampullatus, assembly GCF_949752795.1. Classification (NCBI taxonomy): domain Eukaryota; kingdom Metazoa; phylum Chordata; class Mammalia; order Artiodactyla; family Ziphiidae; genus Hyperoodon; species Hyperoodon ampullatus. The sequence goes on from NW_027640363.1 coordinate 710,799, forward strand.
TAGACATATGGACGGGCACATATCACTGTAATTTCCCGGCAGGAAGAAGAATTAACCAAAGTCTCAGCCCCCCACCGGGAAGCAGCATAGGTCCTGAACCAAAATTTTGGACTTGCGGTCAGCTCACCAAAAACGAGTTGAAAAATGGAGCTCAGGGGCACAGCAATTCACAAACTGGCCGAGTAATAAAGGACAACTATCGTCCAAAAATCTGTTGAGGGAAGGCAACGAGGCAGACTTAAAAGCGAGGCAGAATAGCAGGAAACAGATTTCAAGAGGTACGTTGGAATCGCCTTTAAAGCACAGGAAGAGGGGCACAACTTCGACAATGATGCACTTGGCCAAAATGGGCGTATGCGTTTTCTCCTGAATATATTCAGGAGAAAACGCATACGCCCTTTTTGGCCAAGCAAGCAAGCGGGCAATGCAAATCTGCACTACAAAGAAGTATCACTTCCCACCGGTCAAAAGGGACATCCACAAAATGTGTAAAAACCAGAAAGGCAAGACAGGTCCTGGAGAACAAGGAGCCTTGTTATGCTGATGGGCGGGATGTAAATTGCCAACTGCCTCTCTGGAGGAGTGCATTGTGTTCCCTAAAACAAGTAAACAACAGAGATACAGAGCCAAGGGCACTGCCAGTCTAGGGAATATACCTTGGGAAAACTGAAAATCAATAAGACAGAGCCAGCCCAAAATTTAGGGCTGCACTGCTTACAAGGACCTCAACTTGGGTACACCTTAAATATCCCAGGAAATATAAAAATGGTTCAAAAAATTGTGGGACTTACGTGCTATGGAATATCCCTCAGCCATGAAATCAATGTCATAAGACCAGTAGCAGCAAAATGGGTGGAGTCAGGTACGATGATTCTAAGTGAAATATGTCACACAGAAAAAGAAACTTATCATAAGATATCACTTATGAAGATCCTGTAAACATGGCTACACTTGAACTGAGTTAGGAAAGAGAACAGTGTCTCACATTTAGAAAACACTCTTATGCCTGCTTAAGGGGGAAGGAGAGGTGGGTTGATGAATAAAACCAGAGTTTGATATAAGCACAGGTACCGTTCCGAAAACCAACTATGGAATAGACAAGACCTACACCTTCCTCAGTGAAAGGGACTCAAAACCCCATATTTCCCGCAGAGGAATATATCTGACTAGTAAGAATCTTAAAACCTGTGTATTGATATGTCTCCGTAAGGGAAGCAAGTGTGTCTAGACTGGCATAAACATGGCAGCGAGAATCAGCTCAAACCCACTATAAAAAGGAATATCAAAAACAAAACAAAAAAACTGGGAAATTCTTTACAATTCCTTCAGGGTCTCTGATGAAACCTGGAATGACCCTATCTACAATGACAGCTGGATGTGGCATAAGGCTGGACACTTGGGACTGAGAGGATTGGTGAGATTGGGTGAGCAAATGCAGACCCTTTAAAGCAATAATGCATGGCACCCATTCCATGGGTCCCAACTCTCCAGGTTGAAGGGAATATTACTACAGTTATAACATGTACGGGAAACCTAGAGAACGGACACACTGTGAATACGAAAGGTTTCTAAAACTCAACGAATAGTCCCTCTCCTGGTGCTCCGGTTTGACTTTCCACCTGCTTTACTATCAACCTCCCAACATGGAGAGACAGCCCCTTTAACCTCCTGGTTCGCACAGGTTGCCAATTTGGCAGAGGATGAAAGGGAAGAGGGAGAACCAATGAGAGAGTAGCTGTTAGGCATTTGGACGGGCACATATCACTGTAATTTCCCGGCAGGAAGAAGAATTAACCAAAGTCTCAGCCCCCCACCGGGAAGCAGCATAGGTCCTGAACCAAAATTTTGGACTTGCGGTCAGCTCACCAAAAACGAGTTGAAAAATGGAACTCAGGGGCACAGCAATTCACAAACTGGCCGAGTAATAAAGGACAACTATCGTCCAAAAATCTGTTGAGGGAAGGCAACGAGGCGGACTTGAAACCGAGGCAGAATAGCAGGAAACACATTTCAAGAGGTACGTTGGAATCGCCTTTAAGGCACAGGAAGAGGGGCCCAACTTCGACAATGATGCACTTGGCCAAAAAGGGCGTATGCGTTTTCTCCTGAATATATTCTGGAGAAAACGCATACGCCCTTTTTGGCCAAGCAAGCAAGCGGGCAATGCAAATCTGCACTACAAAGAAGTATCACTTCCCTCCGGTCAAATGGGACATCCACAAAATGTGTAAAAACCAGAAAGGCAAGACAGGCCCTGTAGAACAGGGAGCCTTGTTATGCTGAAGGGCGGGATGTAAATTGCCAACTGCCTCTCTGGAGGAGTACATTGTGTTCCTTAAAACAAGTAAACAACAGAGCTACAGAGCCAAGGACACTTCCAGTCTAGGGAATATTCTTTGGGAAATTTGAAAATCAATAAGACAGAGCCACCCCAAAATTTAGGGCTGCACTGCTTACAAAGACCTCAACTTGGGTACACCTTAAATATCCCAGGAAGTATAAAAATGGTTCAAAAAATTGTGGTACTTACGTACGATGAAATATCCCTCAGCCATGAAATCAATGTCATAAGACCAGTAGCAGCAAAATGGGTGGATTCAGGTAAGATGATTCTAAGTGAAATAAGTCACCCAGAAAAAGAAACTTATCATAAGATATCACTTATGAAGATCCTGTAACCATGGCTACACTTGAACTGAGTTAGGAAAGAGAACAGTGTCTCACATTTAGAAAACACTCTTATGCCTGCTTAAGGGGGAAGGAGAGGTGGGGTGATGCATAAAACCAGAGTTTTATATAAGCACAGGTACCGTTCCAAGAACCAACTATGGAATAGACAAGGCCTACACCTTCCTCAGTGAAAGGGACTCAAAACCCCATATTTTCCGCAGAGGAATATATCTGACAAGTAAGAATCTTAAAACCTATGTATTGATATGTCTCCGTAAGGGAATCAAGTGTGTCTAGACTGGCATAAACATGGCAGCGAGAATCAGCTCAAACCCACTATAAAAAGGAATTTCAAAAACAAAACAAAAAAACTGGGAAATTCTTTACAATTCCTTCAGTGTCTCTGATGAAACCTGGAATGACCCTATCTACAACGACAGCTGGATGTGGCATAAGGCTGGACACTTGGGACTGAGAGGATTGGTGAGATTGGGTGAACAAATGCAGACCCTTTAAAGCAATAATGCATGGCACCCATTCCATGGGTCCCAACTCTCCAGGTTGAAGGGAATATTACTACAGTTATAACATGTACGGGAAACCTAGAGAACGGACACACTGTGAATACGAAAGGTTTCTAAAACTCAACGAATAGTCCCTCTCTTGGTGCTCCGGTTTGATTTTCCATCTGCTTTACTATCAACCTCCCAACTTGGAGAGACAGCCCCTTTAACCTCCTTGTTCGCACAGGTTGCCAATTTGGCAGAGGATGAAAGGGAAGAGGGAGAACCAATGAGAGAGTAGCTGTTAGGCATTTGGACGGGCACATATCACTGTAATTTCCCGGCAGGAAGAAGAATTAACCAAAGTCTCAGCCCCCCACCGGGAAACAGCATAGGTCCTGAACCAAAATTTTGGACTGGCGATCAGCTCACCAAAAACGAGTTGAAAAATGGAGCTCAGGGGCACAGCAATTCACACACTGGCCGAGTAATAAAGGACAACTATCGTCCAACAATCTGTTGAGGGAAGGTAACGAGGCGGACTTGAAAGCGAGCCACAATAGCAGGAAACAGATTTCAAGAGGTACGTTGGAATCGCCTTTAAAGCACAGGAAGAGGGGCACAACTTCGACAATGATGCACTTGGCCAAAATGGGCGTATGCGTTTTCTCCTGAATATATTCAGGAGAAAACGCATACGCCCTTTTTGGCCAAGCAAGCAAGCGGGCAATGCAAATCTGCACTACAAAGAAGTATCACTTCCCTCCTGTCAAAAGGGATATCCACAAAATGTGTAAAAACCAGAAAGGCAAGACAGGCCCTGGAGAACAGGGAGCCTTGTTATGCTGAAGGGTGGGATGTAATTTGCCAACTGCCTCTTTGGAGGAGTACATAGCGTTCCCTAAAACAAGTATACAACAGAGCTACGGAGCCAAGGGAACTTCCAGTCTAGGAAATATACTTTGGGAAAACAGAAAATCAATAACACAGAGCCACCCCAAAATTTAGGGCTGCACTGCTTACAAGGACCTCAACTTGGGTACACCTTAAATATCCCAGGAAATATAAAAATGGTTCAAAAAATTGTGGGACTTACGTACGATGGAATATCCCTCAGCCATGAAATCTATGTCATAAGACCAGTAGCAGCAAAATGGGTGGATTCAGGTACGATGATTCTAAGTGAAATAAGTCACAGAGAAAAAGACACTTATCATAAGATAACACTTATGAAGATCCTGTAAACATGGCTACATTTGAACTGAGTTAGGAAAGAGAACAGTGTCTCACATTTAGAAAACACTCTTATGCCTGCTTAAGGGGGAAGGAGAGGTGGGGTGATGCATAAAACCAGAGTTTGATATAAGCACAGGTACCGTTCCAAAAACCAACTATGGAATAGACAAGACCTACACCTTCCTCAGTGAAAGGGACTCAACGCCCCATATTTCCCACAGAGGAATATATCTGACTAGTAAGAATCTTAAAACCTATGTATTGATATGTCTCCGTAAGGGAATCAAGTGTGTCTAGACTGACATAAACATTGCAGCGAGAATCAGCTCAAACCACTATAAAAAGGAATTTCAAAAACAAACAAAAAATGGGAAATTCTTTACAATTCCTTCAGGGTCTCTGATGAAACCTGGAATGATCCTATCTACAATGACAGCTGGATGTGGCATAAGGAGGGACACTTGGGACTGAGAGGATTGCTGAGATTGGGTGAGCAAATGCAGACCCTTTAAAGCACAAATGCTTGGCATCCACTCCATGGGTCCCAACTCTCCAGGTTGAAGGGAATATTACTACAGCTATAATATGTACAGGAAACCTAGAGAACGGACACACTGTGAATAAGAAAAGTTTCTAAAACTCAACGAATAGTCCCTCTCCTGGTGCTCCGGTTTGACTTTCCATCTGTTCTCCTATCAACCTCCCAACTTGGAGAGACAGACACTTTAACCTCCTGGTTCGCACAGGTTGCCAATTTGGCAGAGGATGAAAGGGAAGAGGGAGAACCAATGAGAGAGTAGCTGTTAGACATTTGGATGGGCACATATCACTGAAATTTCCCGGCAGGAAGAAGAATTAACCAAAGTCTATGCCACCCACCGGGAACCAGTATAGGTCCTGAACCAAAATTTTGGACTTGCGGTCAGCTCACCAAAAACGAGTTGAAAAATGGAGCTCAGGGGCACAGCAATTCACAAACTGGCCGAGTAATAAAGGACAACTATCGTCCAAAAATCTGTTGAGGGAAGGCAACGAGGCGGACTTGAAAGCGAGGCAGAATAGCAGGAAACAGATTTCAAGAGGTACGTTGGAATCGCCTTTAAAGCACAGGAAGAGGGGCTCAACTTCGACACTGATACACTTGGCCAAAAAGGGCGTATGCGTTTTCTCCTGAATATATGCAGGAGAAAACGCATACTCCCTTCTTCGCCAAGCAAGCAAGCGGGCAATGCAAATCTGCACTACAAATAAGTATCACTTCCCACCGGTCAAAAGGGACATCCACAAAATGTGTAAAAACCAGAAAGGCACGACAGGCCCTGAAGAACAGGGAGCCTTGTTATGTTGATGGGCAGGATGTAAATTGCCAACTGTCTCTCTGGAGGAGTGCATTGTGTTCCCTAAAACAAGTAAACAACAGAGCTACAGAGCCAAGGGCACTTCCAGTCTAGGGAATATACCTTGGGAAAACTGAAAATCAATAAGACAGAGCCACCCCAAAATTTAGGGCTGCACTGCTTACAAGGACCTCAACTTGGGTACACCTTAAATATCCCAGGAAATATAAAAATGGTTCAAAAAATTTTGGGACTTACGTACGATGGAATATCCCTCAGCCATGAAATCAATGTCATAAGACCAGTAGCAGCAAACTGGGTGGAGTCAGGTACGATGATTCTAAGTGAAATATGTCACACAGAAAAAGAAACTTATCATAAGATATCACTTATGAAGATCCTGTAAACATGGCTACACTTGAACTGAGTTAGGAAAGAGAACAGGGTCTCACATTTAGAAAACACTCTTATGCCTGCTTAAGGGGGAAGGAGAGGTGGGTTGATGAATAAAACCAGAGTTTGATATAAGCACAGGGACCGTTCCAAAAACCAACTATGGAATAGACAAGACCTATACCTTCCTCAGTGAAAGGGACTCAAAACCCCATATTTCCCGCAGAGGAATATATCTGACTAGTAAGAATCCTAAAACCTATGGATTGATATGTCTCCGTAAGGGAATCAAGTGTGTCTAGACTGGCATAAACATGGCAGCGAGAATCAGCTCAAACCCACTATAAAAAGGAATATCAAAAACAAACCAAAAACACTGGGAAATTCTTTACAATTCCTTCAGGGTCTCTGATGAAACCTGGAATGACCCTATCTACAATGACAGCTGGATGTGGCATAAGGCTGGACACTTGGGACTGAGAGGATTGGTGAGATTGGGTGAGCAAATGCAGACCCTTTATAGCAATAATGCATGGCACCCATTCCATGGGTCCCAACTCTCCAGGTTGAAGGGAATATTACTACAGTTATAACATGTACGGGAAACCTAGAGAACGGACACACAGTGAATACGAAAGGTTTCTAAAACTCAATGAATAGTCCCTCTCCTGGTGCTCCGGTTTGACTTTCCACCTGCTTTACTATCAACCTCCCAACTTGGAGAGACAGCCCCTTTAACCTCCTGGTTCGCACAGGTTGCCAATTTGGCAGAGGATGAAAGGGAAGAGGGAGAACCAATGAGAGAGTAGCTGTTAGGCATTTGGACGGGCACATATCACTGTAATTTCCCGGCAGGAAGAAGAATTAACCAAAGTCTCAGCCCCCCACCGGGAAGCAGCATAGGTCCTGAACCAAAATTTTGGACTTGCGTTCAGCTCACCAAAAACGAGTTGAAAAATGGAGCTCAGGGGTACAGCAATTCACAAACTGGCCGAGTAATAAAGGACAACTATCGTCCAAATCTGTTGAGGGAAGGCAACGAGGCGGACTTGAAAGCGAGGCAGAATAGAAGGAAACACATTTCAAGAGGTACGTTGGAATCGCCTTTAAAGCACAGGAAGAGGGGCACAACTTCGACAATGATGCACTTGGCCAAAAAGGGTGTATGCGTTTTCTCCTGAATATATTCAGGAGAAAACGCATACACGCTTTTTGGCCAAGCAAGCAAGCGGGCAATGCAAATCTGCACTACAAAGAAGTATCACTTCCCACCGGTCAAAAGGGACATCCACAAAATGTGTAAAAACCGGAAAGGCAAGACAGGCCCTGGAGAAATGGGATCCTTGTTATGCTGAAGGGCGGGATGTAAATTGCCAACTGCCTCTCTGGAGGAGTACATTGTGTTCCCTAAAACAAGTAAACAACAGAGCTACAGAGCCAAGTACACTTCCAGTCTAAGGAATATACTTTGGGAAAACTGAAAATCAATAAGACAGAGCCACCCCAAAATTTAGGGCTGCACTGCTTACAAGGACCTCAACTTGGGTACACCTTAAATATCCCAGGAAGTATAAAAATGGTTCAAAAAATTGTGGTAATTACGTACGATGAAATATCCCTCAGCCATGAAATCAATGTCATAAGACCAGTAGCAGCAAAATGGGTGGATTCAGGTACGATGATTCTAAGTGAAATAAGTCACACAGAAAAAGAAACTTATCATAAGATATCACTTATGAAGATACTGTAACCATGGCTACACTTGAACTGAGTTAGGAAAGAGAACAGTGTCTCACATTTAGAAAACACTCTTATGCCTGCTTAAGGGGGAAGGAGAGGTGGGGTGGTACATAAAACCAGAGTTTGATATAAGCACAGGTACCGTTCCAAGAACCAACAATGGAATAGACAAGGCCTACACCTTCCTCAGTGAAAGGGACTCAAAACCCCATATTTTCCGCAGAGGAATATATCTGACTAGTAAGAATCTTAAAACCTATGTATTGATATGTCTCCGTAAGGGAATCAAGTGTGTCTAGACTGGCATAAACATGGCAGCGAGAATCAGCTCAAACCCACTATAAAAAGGAATTTCAAAAACAAAACAAAAAAACTGGGAAATTCTTTACAATTCCTTCAGTGTCTCTGATGAAACCTGGAATGACCCTATCTACAACGACAGCTGGATGTGGCATAAGGCTGGACACTTGGGACTGAGAGGATTGGTGAGATTGGGTGAGCAAATGCAGACCCTTTAAAGCAATAATGCATGGCACGCATTCCATGGGTCCCAACTCTCCAGGTTGAAGGGAATATTACTACAGCTATAACATGTATGGGAAACCTAAAGAACGGAACCACTGTGAATACGAAAGGATTCTAAAACTCAACGAATTGTCCCTCTCCTGGTGCTCTGGTTTGACTTTCCATCTGCTTTACTATCAACCTCCCAACTTGGAGAGACAGCCCCTTTAACCTCCTGGTTCGCACAGGTTACCAATTTGGCAGAGGATGAAAGGGAAGAGGGAGAACCAAGGAGAGAGTAGCTGTTAGGCATTTGGACGGGCACATATCACTCTAATTTCTCGGCAGGAAGAAGAATTAACCAAAGTCTCAGCCACACACTGCGAACCAGCATAGATCCTGAAACAAAATTTTGGACATGCGGTCAGCTCACAAAAAACGAGTTGAAAAATGGAGCTCAGGGGCACAGCAATTCACAAACTGGCCGAGAAATAAAGGTCAACTATCGTCCAAAAATCTGTTGAGGGAGGGCAACGAGGCGGACTTGAAAGCGAGGCAGAATAGCAGGAAACAGATTTCAAGAGGTACGTTGGAATCGCCTTTAAATCACAGGAAGAGGGGCACAACTTCCACAATGATGCACTTGGCCAAAAAGGGCGTATGCGTTTTCTCCAGAATATATTCAGGAGAAAACGCATACAACCTTTTTGGCGAAGCAAGCAAGCGGGCAATGCAAATCTGCACTACAAAGAAGTATCACTTCCCACCGGTCCAAAGGGACATCCACAAAATGTGTAAAAACCAGAAAGGCAAGACAGGCCCTGGAATACAGGGAGCCTTGTTATGCTGATGGGCGGGATGTAAATTGCCAACTGCCTCTCTGGAGGAGTGCATTGTGTTCCATAAAACAAGTAAACAACAGAGCTACACAGCCAAGGGCTCTTCCAGACTTGGGAATATACCTTGGGAAAACTGAAAATCGATAAGACAGAGCCACCCCAAAATTTAGGGCTGCACTGCTTACAAGGACCTCAACTTGGGTACACCTTAAATATCCCAGGAAATATAAAAATGGTTCAAAAAATTGTGGTACTTACGTACGATGGAATATCCCTCAGCCATGAAATCAATGTCATAAGACCAGTAGCAGCAAAATGGGTGGATTCAGGTACGATGATTCTAAGTGAAATAAGTCACACAGAAAAAGAAACTTATCATAAGATATCACTTATGAAGATCCTGTAAACATGGCTACACTTGAACTGAGTTAGGAAAGAGAACAGTGTCTCGCATTTAGAAAAAACTCTTATGCCTGCTTAAGGGGGAAGGAGAGGTGGGGTGATGCATAAAGCCAGAGTTTGATATAAGCACAGGTACCGTTCCAAAAACCAACTATGGAATAGACAAGACCTACACCTTCCTCAGTGAAAGGGACTCAAAACCCCATATTTCCCACAGAGGAATATATCTGACTAGTAAGAATCTTAAAACCTATGTATTGATATGTCTCCGTAAGGGAATCAAGTGTGTCTAGACTGCCATAAACATGGCAGCGAGAATCAGCTCAAACCCACTATAAAAAGGAATTTCAAAAACAAAACAAAAAAACTGGGAAATTCTTTACAATTCCTTCAGGGTCTCTGATGAAACCTGGAATGACCTTATGTACAATGACAGCTGGATGAGGCATAAGGCTGGACACTTGGGACTGAGAGGATTGGTGAGATTGGGTGAGCAAATGCAGACCCTTTAAAGCAATAATGCCTGGCACCCATTCCATGGGTCCCAACTCTCCAGGTTGAAGGGAATATTACAACAGCTATAACATGTACGGGAAACCTAGAGAACGGACACACTGTGAATACGAAAGGTTTCTAAAACTCAACGAATAGTCCCTCTCCTGGTGCTCGGGTTTGACTTTCCATCTGCTTTACTATCAACCTCCCAACTTGGAGAGACAGCCCCTTTAACCTCCTGGTTCGCACAGGTTGCCAATTTGGCAGAGGATGAAAGGGAAGAGGGAGAACCAATGAGAGAGCAGCTGTTAGGCATTTGGATGGGCACATATCACTCTAACTTTCCGGCAGGAAGAAGAATTAACCAAAGTCTCAGCCACCCACCGGGAAGCAGCATAGGTCCTGAACCAAAATTTTGGACTTGCGGTCAGCTCACAAAAAACGAGTTGCAAAATGGATCTCAAGGGCACATCAATTCACAAACTTGAGGAGTAATAAAGGACAACTATCGTCCAAAAATCTGTTTAGGGAAAGCAACGAGGAGGACTTTAAATCGAGGCAGAATAGCAGGAAACAGATTTCAAGAAGTACGTTGGAATCGCCTTTAAAGCACGGGAAGAGGGGCACAACTTCGACAATGATGCACTTGGCCAAAAGGGCGTATACGTTTTCTCCTGAATATATTCAGGAGAAAATGCATACACCCTTTTTGGCCAAGCAAGCAAGCGGGCAATGCAAATCTGCACTACAAAGAAGTATCACTTCCCACCAGTCAAAAGGGACATCCACAAAATGTGTAAAAACCAGAAAGGCAAGACAGGCCCTGGAGAACAGGGAGCCTTGTTATGCTGATGGGCGGGATGTAAATTGCCAACTGCCTCTCTGGAGGAGTGCATTGTGCTCCAAAAATCAAGTAAACAACAGAGGTACAGAGCCAAGGGCACTTCCAGTCTAGGGAATATACCTTGCAAAAACGGAAAATCGATAAGACAGAGCCACCCCAAAATTTAGGGCTGCACTGCTTACAAGGACCTCAACTTGGGTACACCTTAAATATCCCAGGAAATATAAAAATGGTTCAAAAAACTGTGGTACTTACGTACGATGGAATATCCCTCAGCCATGAAATCAATGTCATAAGACCAGTAGCAGCAAAATGGGTGGATTCAGGTACGATGATTCTAAGTGAAATAAGTCAGACAGAAAAAGAAACTTATCATAAGATATCACTTATGAAAATCCTGTAAACATGGCTACACTTGAACTAAGTTAGGAAAGAGAACAGTGTCTCGCATTTAGAAAAAACTCTTTTGCCTTCTTAAGCGGGAAGGAGAGGTGGCGTGATGCATGAAACCAGAGTTTGATATAAGCACAGGTACCGTTCCAAAAACCAACTATGGAATAGACAAGACCTACACCTTCCTCAGTGAAAGGGACTCAAAACCCCATATTTCCCACAGAGGAATATATCTGACTAGTAAGAATCTTAAAACCTATGTATTGATATGTCTCCGTAAGGGAATCAAGTGTGTCTAGACTGGCATAAACATGGCAGGGAGAATCAGCTCAAACCCACTATATAAAGGAATTTCAAAAACAAAACAAAAAAACTTGGAAATTCTTTACAATTCCTTCAGGGTCTCTGATGGAACCTGGAATGACCCTATCTACAATGACAGCTGGATGTGGCATAAGGCTGGACACTTGGGACTGACAGGATTGGTGAGATTGGGTGAGCAAATGCAGACCCTTTAAGCACAAATGCCTGGCACCCATTCCATGGGTCCCAACTCTCCAGGTTAAAGGGAATATTACTACAGCTATAACATGTACGGCAAACCTAGAGAACGGACACACTGTGAATATGACAGGTTTCTAAAACTCAACGAATAGTCCCTCGCCTGCTGCTCCTGTTTGACTTTCCATCTGCTTTACTAACCACCTTCCAACTTGGAGAGACAGCCCCTTTAACCTCCTGGTTCGCACAGGTTGCCAATTTGGCAGAGGATGAAATGGAAGAGGGAGAACCAATGAGAGAGTATCTGTTAGGCATTTGGACGGGCATATATCAATCTAACTTCCCGGCAGGAATAAGAATTAACCAACGTCTCAGCCACCCACCGGGAACCATCATAGGTCCTGAAACAAAATTTTGGACTTGCGGTCAGCTCACAAAAAACGAGTTGCAAAAAACATCTCAAGGGCACAGCATTTCACAAACTGGCAGAGTAATAAAGGACAACTATCGTACAAAAATCTGTTAAGGGAAGGCAACGAGGTGGACTTGAATGCGAGGCAGAATAGCAGGAAACAGATTTCAAGAGGTACGTTGGAATCGCCTTTAAAGCACAGGAAGAGGGCCACAACTTCAACAATGATGCACTTGGCCAAAAAGGGCGTAAGCATTTTCTCCTGAATATATTCAGGAGAAAACGCATACGCCCTTTTTGGCCAAGCAAGAAAGCGGGCAATTCAAATCTGCACTACACAGAAGTATCACTTCCCACCGGTCAAAAGGGACATCCACAAAATGTGTAAAAACCAGAAAGGCAAGACAGGCCCTGGAGAACAGGGAGCCTTGTTATGCTGATGGGCGGCATGTAAATTGCCAACTGCCTCTCTGGAGGAGTGCATTGTGTTCCCTAAAACAAGTAAACAACAGAGCTACAGAGCCAAGGGCACTTCCAGTCTAGGGAATATACCTTGGGAAAACTGAAAATCAATAAGACAGAGCCACCCCAAAATTTAGGGCTGCAGTGCTTAAAAGGACCTCAACTTGGGTACACCTTAAATATCCCAGGAAATATAAAAATGGTTCAAAAAATTGTGGTACTTACGTACGATGGAATATCCCTCAGCCATGAAATCAATGTCATAAGACCAGTAGCAGCAAAATGGGTGGATTCAGGTACGATGATTCTAAGTGAAATAAGTCACACAGAAAAAGAAACTTATCATAAGATATCACTTATGAAGATCCTGTAAACATGGCTACACTTGAACTGAGTTAGGAAAGAGAACAGTGTCTCACATTTAGAAAACACTCTTATGTCTGCTTAAGGGGGAAGGAGAGGTGGGGTGATGCATAAAACCAGAGTTTGATATAAGCATAGGTACCGTTCCAAAAACCAACTATGGAATAGAAAAGAACTACACCTTCCTCAGTGAAAGGGACTCAAAACCCCATATTTCCCGCAGAGGAATATATCTGACTAGTAAGAATCTTAAAACCTATGTATTGATATGTCTCCATAAGGGAATCAAGTGTGTCTAGACTGGCATAAACATGGCAGCGAGAATCAGCTCAAAACCACTATAAAAATGAATTTCAAAAACAAAACAAAAAAATTGGGAAAATCTTTACAATTCCTTCAGGGTCAATGATGAAACCTGGAATGACCCTATCTACAACGACAGCTGGATGTGGCATAAGGCTGGACACTTGGGACTGAGAGAATTGGTGAGATTGGGTGAGAAAATGCAGACCATTTAAAGCAATAACGCATGGCACCCATTCCATGGGTCCCAACTCTCCAGGTTGAAGGGAATATTACTACAGTTATAACATGTACGGGAAACCTAGAGAACGGACACACTGTGAATACGAAAGGTTTCTAAAACTCAACGAATAGTCCCTCTCCTGGTGCTCCGGTTTGACTTTCCACCTGCTTTACTATCAACCTCCCAACTTGGAGAGACAGTCCCTTTAACCTCCTGGTTCGCACAGGTGGCCAATTTGGCAGAGGATGAAAGGGAAGAGGGAGAACCAATGAGAGAGTAGCTGTTAGGCATTTGGACGGGCTCATATCACTGTAATTTCCCGGCAGGAAGAAGAATTAACCAAAGTCTCAGCCCCCCACCGGGAACTAGCATAGGTCCTGAACCAATATTTTGGACTTGCGGTCAGCTCACCAAAAACGAGTTGAAAAAAGGAGCTCAGGGGTACAGCAATTCACAAACTGGCCGAGTAATAAAGGACAACTATCGTCCAAAAATCTGTTGAGGGAAGCCAACGAGGCGGACTTTAAAGCGAGGCAGAATAGCAGGAATCAGATTTCAAGAGGTACGTTGGAATCGCCTTTAAAGCACAGGAAGAGGGGCACAACTTCGACTATGATGCACTTGGCCAAAAAGGGCGTATGCGTTTTCTCCTGAATATATTCAGGAGAAAACGCATACACCCTTTTTGGCCAAGCAAGAAAGCGGGCAATTCAAATCTGCACTACACAGAAGTATCACTTCCCACCGGTCAAAAGGGACATCCACAAAATGTGTAAAAACCAGAAAGGCAAGACAGGCCCTGGAGAACAGGGAGTCTTGTTATGCTGATGGGCGGCATGTAAATTGCCAACTGCCTCTCTGGAGGAGTACATTGTGTTCCCTAAAACAAGTAAAGAACAGAGGTACAGAGCCAAGGGCACTTCCAGTCTAGGGAATATACTTTGGGAAAACTGAAAATCAATAAGACAGAGCCACCCGAAAATTTAGGGCTGCAGTGCTTAAAAGGACCTCAACTTGGGTACACCTTAAATATCCCAGGAAATATAAAAATGGTTCAAAAAATTGTGGTACTTACGTACGATGGAATATCCCTCAGCCATGAAATCAATGTCATAAGACCAGTAGCAGCAAAATGGGTGGATTCAGGTACGATGATTCTAAGTGAAATAAGTCACAGAGAAAAGAAACTTATCATAAGATATCACTTATGAAGATCCTGTAAACATGGCTACACTTGAACTGAGTTAGGAAAGAGAACAGTGTCTCACATATAGAAAACACTCTTATGCCTGCTTAAGGGGGAAGGAAAGTGGGGTGATGCATAAAACCATTGTTTGATATAAGCACAGGTACCGTTCCAATAATCAACTATGCAATAGACAAGACCTACACCTTCCTCAGTGAAAGGGACTCAAAACCCCATATTTCCCGCAGAGGAATATATCTGACTAGTAAGAATCTTAAAACCTATGTATTGATATGTCTCCGTAAGGGAATCAAGTGTGTCTAGACTGGCATAAACATGGCAGCGAGAATCAGCTCAAACCCACTATAAAAAGGAATTTCAAAAATAAAACAAAACACCTGGGAAATTCTTTACAATTCCTTCAGGTTCTCTGATGAACCCTGGAATGACCCTATCTACAACGACAGCTGGATGTGGCATAAGGCTGGACACTTGGGACTGAGAGGATTGGTGAGATTGGGTGAGCAAATGCAGACCCTTTAAAGCAATAATGCATGGCAGCCATTAGATGGGTCCCAACTCTCCAGGTTGAAGGGAATATTACAACAGTTATAACATGTACGGGAAACCTAGAGAACGGACACACAGTGAATACGAAAGGTTTCTAAAACTCAACGAATAGTCCCTCTCCTGGTGCTCCAGTTTGACTTTCCATCTGCTTTACTATCATCCTCCCAACTTGGAGAGAGAGCCCCTTTAACCTCCTGGTTCGCACAGGTGGCCAATTTGGCAGAGGATGAAAGGGAAGAGGGAGAACCAATGAGAGAGTAGCTGTTAGGCATTTGGACGGACACATATCACTGTAATTTCCCGGCAGGAAGAAGAATTAACCAAAGTCTCAGCCCCCCACCGGGAACCAGCATAGGTCCTGAACCAAAATTTTGGACTTGCGGTCAGCTCACAAAAAACGAGTTGAAAAATGGAGCTCAGGGGCACAGCAATTCACAAACTGGCCGAGTAATAAAGGACAACTATCGTCCAAAAATCTGTTGAGGGAAGGCAACGAGGCGGACTTGAAAGCGAGGCAGAATAGCAGGAAACAGATTTCAAGAGGTACGTTGGAATCGCCTTTAAAGCACAGGAAGAGGGGCACAACTTCGACAATGATGCACTTGGCCAAAAAGGGCGTATGCGTTTTCTCCTGAATATATTCAGGAGAAAACGCATACGCCCTTTTTGGCCAAGCAAGCAAGCGGGCAATTCAAATCTGCACTACAAAGAAGTATCACTTCCCACGGGTCAAAGGGACATCCACAAAATGTTTAAAAACCAGAAAGGCAAGACAGGCCCTGGAGAACAGGGAGACTTGTTATGCTGATGGGCGGGATGTAAATTGCCAACTGCCTCTCGAGGAGTGCATTGTGTTCCCTAAAACAAGTAAACAACAGAGCTACAGAGCCAAGGGCACTTCCAGTCTAGGGAATATACCTTGGGAAAACTGAAAATCAATAAGACAGAGCCACCCCAAAATTTAGGGCTGCACTGCTTACAAGGACCTCAACTTGGGTACACCTTAAATATCCCAGGAAATATAAAAATGGTTCAAAAAATTGTTGTACTTATGTACGATGGAATATCCCTCAGCCATGAAATCAATGACATAAGACCAGTAGCAGCAAAATGGGTGGATTCAGGTACGATGATTCTAAGTGAAATAAGTCACAGAGAAAAAGAAACTTATCATAAGATATCACTTATGAAGATCATATAAACATGGCTACACTTGAAATGAGTTAGGAAAGAGAACAGTGTCTCACATTTAGAAAACACTCTTATGCCTGCTTAAGGGGGAAGGAGAGGTGGGGTGATGCATAAAACCAGAGTTTGATATAAGCAGAGGTACCATTCCAAAAACCAACTATGGAATAGAGAAGACCTACACCTTCCTCAGTGAAAGGGACTCAAAGTCCCATATTTCCCGCAGAGGAATATATCTGACTAGTAAAAACCTTAAACCTATGTATTGATATATCTCCATAAGGGAATCAAGTGTGTCTAGAGTGGCATAAACATGGCAGCGAGAATCAGCTCAAACCCACTCTAAAAAGGAATTTCAAAAACAAAACAAAAAAACTGGGAAATTCTTTACAATTCCTTCAGTGTCTCTGATGAAACCTGGAATGACCCTATCTACAATGACAGCTGGATGTGGCATAAGGAGGGACACTTGGGACTGAGATGATTGGTGAGATTATGTGAGCAAATGCAGACCCTTTAAAGCAATAATGCATGGCACCCATTCCATGGGTCCCAACTCTCCAGGTTGAAGGGAATATTACTACAGTTATAACATGTACGGGAAACCTAGAGAACGGATATACTGTGAATACGAAAGGTTTCTAATACTCAACGAATAGACCCTCCCCTGGTGCTCCGGTTTGACTTTCCATCTGCTTTACTATCAATCTCCCAACTTGCAGAGACAGCCACTTTAACATCCTGGTTCGCACAGGTTTCCAATTTGGCAGAGGATGAAAGGGAAGAGGGAGAACCAATGAGAGAGTAGCTGTTTGGCATTTGGACGGGCACATATCACTCTAACTTCCCGGCAGGAAGAAGAATTAACCAAAGTCTCAGCCCCCCACCGGGAACCAGCATAGGTCCTGAACCAAAATTTTGGACTTGCGGTCAGCTCACAAAAAACGAGTTGAAAAATTGAGGTCAGGGACACAGCAATTCACAAACTGGCCGAGTAATAAAGGACAACTATCGTCCAAAAATCTGTTAAGGGAAGGCAACGAGGCGGACTTGAAAGTGAGGCAGAATAGCAGGAAACAGATTTCAAGAGGTACGTTGGAATCGCCTTTCAAGCACAGGAAGAGGGGCACAACTTCGACAATGTTGCACTTGGCCAAAAAGGGCGTATGCGTTTTCTCCTGAATATATTCAGGAGAAAACGCATAGGCCCTTTTTGGCCAAGCAAGCAAGCGGGCAATGCAAATCTGCACTACAAAGAAGTATCACTTCCCACTGGTCAAAGCGGACATCCACAAAATGTGTAAAAACCAGAAAGGCAGACAGGCCCTGGAGAACAGGGAGCCTTGTTATGCTGATGGGCGGGATGTAAATTGCCAACTGCCTCTCTGGAGGAGTGCATTGTGTTCCCTAAAACAAGTAAAGAACAGAGCTACAGAGCCAAGGGCACTTCCAGTCTAGGGAATATACCTTGGGAAAAGTGAAAATCAATAAGACAGAGCCACCCCAAAATTTAGGGCTGCACTGCTTACAAGGACCTCAACTTGGGTACACCTTAAGTTTCCCAGGAAATATAAAAATGGTTCAAAAAATTGTGGTAGTTACGTACGATGGAATATCCCTCAGCCATGAAATCAATGCCATAAGACCAGTAGCAGCAAAATGGGTGGATTCAGGTACGATGATTCTAAGTGAAAAAAGTCACACAGAAAAAGAAACTTATCATAAGATATCACTTATGAAGATCCTGTAAACATGGCTACACTTGAACTGAGTTAGGAAAGAGAACAGTGTCTCACATTTAGAAAACACTCTTATGCCTGCTTAAGGGGGAAGGAGAGGTGGGGTGATGCATAAAACCAGAGTTTGATATAAGCACAGGTACCGTTCCAAAAACCAACTATGGAATAGACAAGACCTACACCTTCCTCAGTGAAAGGGACTCAAAACCCCATATTTCCCGCAGAGGAATATATCTGACTAGTAAGAATCTTAAAACCTATGGATTGATATGTCTCCGTAAGGGAATCAAGTGTGTCTAGACTGGCATAAACATGGCAGCGAGAATCAGCTCAAACCCACTATAAAAAGGAATTTCAAAAACAAAACAAAAAAATTGGGAAATTCTTTACAATTCCTTCAGGGTCTCTGATGAAACCTGGAATGACCCTATCTACAACGACAGCTGGATGTGGCATAAGGCTGGACACTTGGGACTGAGAGGATTGGTGAGATTGGGTGAGCAAATGCAGACCCTTTAAAGCAATAATGCATGGCACCCATTCCATGGGTCCCAACTCTCCAGGTTGAAGGGAATATTACTACAGCTATAACATGTACGGGAAACCTAGTGAACGGACACACTGTGAATTACAAAGGTTTCTAAAACTCAACGAATAGTCCTTCTCCTGGTGCTCTGGTTTGACTTTCCATCTGCTTTACTATCAACCTCCCAACTTGGAGAGACAGCCCCTTTAACCTCCTGGTTCGCACAGGTTGCCAATTTGGCAGAGGATGAAAGGGAAGAGGGATAACCAATGAGAGAGTAGCTGTTAGGCATTTGGCCGGGCACATATCACTGTAATTTCCCGGCAGGAAGAAGAATTAACCAAAGTCTCAGCCACCCACCGGGAACCAGCATAGGTCCTGAACCAAAATTTTGGACTTGCGGTCAGGTCACCAAAAACGAGTTGAAAAATGGAGCTCAGGGGCATAGCAATTCACAAACTGACCGAGTAATAAAGGACAACTATCGTCCAAAAATCTGTTGAGGGAAGGCAACGAGGCGGATTTGAAAGCGAGGCAGAATAGCAGGAAACAGATTTCAAGAGGTACGTTGGAATCGCCTTTAAAGCACAGGAAGAGGGGCACAACTTTGAAAATGATGCACTTGGGCAAAAAGGGCGTATGCGTTTTCTCCTGAATATATTCAGGAGAAAACGCATACGCCCTTTTTGGCCAAGCAAGCAAGCGGGCAATGCAAATCTGCACTACAAAGAAGTATCACTTCCCACCGGTCAAAAGGGACATCCACAAAATGTGTAAAAACCAGAAAGGCAAGACAGGCCCTGGAGAACAGGGTGCCTTGTTATGCTGGTGGGGGGATGTAAATTGCCATCTGCCTCTCTGTAGGAGTGCATTGTGTTCCCTAAAAGAAGTAAAGAACAGAGCTACAGAGCCAAGGGCACTTCCAGTCTAGGGAATATACCTTGGGAAATCTGAAAATCAATAAGACAGAGCCACCCCAAAATTTAGGGCTTCACTGCTTACAAGGACCTCAACTTGGGTACACCTTAAATATCACAGAAATATAAAAATGGTTCAAAATATTGTGGTACTTACGTACGAGGGAATATCTCTCAGCCATGAAATCAATGACATAAGACCAGTAGCAGCAAAATGGGTGGATTCAGGTACGATGATTCTAAGTGAAATAAGTCACAGAGAAAAAGAAACTTATCATAAGATATCACTTATGAAGATCCTGTAAACATGGCTACACTTGAACTGAGTTAGGAAAGAGAACAGTGTCTCACATTTAGAAAACACTCTTATGCCTGCTTAAGGGGGAAGGAGAGGTGGGGTGATGCATAAAACCAGAGTTTGATATAAGCACAGGTACCGTTCCAAAAACCAACTATGGAATAGCCAAGACCTACACCTTCCTCAGTGAAAGGGACTCAAAACCCCATATTTCCCGCAGAGGAATATATCTGACTAGTAAGAATCGTAAAACCTGTGTATTGATATGTCTCCGTAAGGGAATCAAGTGTGTCTAGACTGGCATAAACATGGCAGCGAGAATCAGCTCAAACCCACTATAAAAAGGAATTTCAAAAACAAAACAAAAAAACTGGGAAATTCTTTACAATTACTTCAGGGTCTCTGATGAAACCTGGAATGACCCTATCTACAACGACAGCTGGATGTGGCATAAGGAGGGACACTTGCGACTGAGACGATTGGTGAGATTGGGTGAACAAATGCAGACCCTTTAAAGCACAAATGCCTGGCACCCATTCCATGGGTCCCAACTCTCCAGGTTGAAGGGAATATTACTACAGCTATAACATGTATGGGAATCCTAGAAAACGGACACACTGTCAAAAGGAAAGGTCTCTAAAACTCAACGAATAGTCCCTCTCCTGGTGCTCCGGTTTGACTTTCCATCTGCTTTACTATCAAACTCCCAACTTGAAGAGACAGCCCCTTTAACCTCCTGGCTCGCACAGGTTGCCAATTTGGCAGAGGATGAAAGGGAAGAGGGAGAACCAATGAGAGAGTAGCTTTTAGGCATTTGGACGGGCACATATCACTGTAATTTCCCGGCAGGAAGAAGAATTAACCAAAGTCTCAGCCACCCACCAGGAACCGGTATAGGTCCTGAACCAAAATTTTGGACTTGCGGTCGGCTCACCAAAAAGGAGTTGAAAAATGGAGCTCAGGGGCACAGCAATTCACAAACTGGCCGAGTAATTAAGGACAACTATCGTCCAAAAATCTTTTGAGGGAAGGCAACGAGGCGGACTTGAAAACGAGGCAGAATAGCAGGAAACAGATTTCAAGAGGTACGTTGGAATCGCCTTTAAAGCACAGGAAGAGGGGCACTACTTCGACAATGATGCACTTGGCCAAAAAGGGCCTATGCGTTTTCTCCTGAATATATTCAGGAGAAAACGCATAGGCCCTTTTTGGCCAAGCAAGCAAGCGGGCAATGCAAATCTGCACTACAAAGAAGTATCACTTCCCACCGGTCAAAAGGGACATCCACAAAATGTGTAAAAACCAGAAAGGCAAGACAGGCCCTGGAGAACAGGGAGCCTTGTTATGCTGATGGGCGCGATGTAAATTGTCAACTGCCTCTCTGTAGGAGTGCATTTTGTTCCCTAAAACAAGTAAACAACAGAGCTACAGAGCCAAGGGCACTTCCAGTCTAGGGAATATTCCTTGGGAAAACTGAAAATCAATAAGACAGAGCCACCCCAAAATTTAGGGCTGCACTGCTTACAAGGACCTCAACTTGGGTACACCTTAAATATCCCAGGAAATATAAAAATGGTTCAAAAAATTGTGGTATTTACGTACGATGGAATATCCCTCAGCCATGAAATCAATGTCATAAGACCAGTAGCAGCAAAATGGGTGGATTCAGGTACGATGATTCTAAGTGAAATAAGTCACAGAGAAAAAGAAACTTATCATAAGATATCACTTATGAAGATCCTGTAAACATGGCTACACTTGAACTGAGTTAGGAAAGAGAACAGTGTCTCACATTTAGAAAACACTCTTATGCCTGCTTAAGGGGGAAGGAGAGGTGGGGTGATGCATAAAACCAGAGTTTGATATAAGCACAGGTACCGTTCCAAAAACCAACTATGGAATAGACAAGACCTACACCTTCCTCAGTGAAAGGGACTCAAAACCCCATATTTCCCGCAGAGGAATATATCTGACTAGTAAGAATCTTAAAACCTATGGATTGATATGTCTCCGTAAGGGAATCAAGTGTGTCTAGACTGGCATAAACATGGCAGCGAGAATCAGCTCAAACCCACTATAAAAAGGAATTTCAAAAACAAAACAAAAAAACTGGGAAATTCTTTACAATTCCTTCAGGGTCTCTGATGAAACCTGGAATGACCCTATCTACAACGACAGCTGGATGTGGCATAAGGCTGGACACTTGGGACTGAGAGGATTGGTGAGATTGGGTGAGCAAATGCAGACCCTTTAAAGCAATAATGCATGGCACCCATTCCATGGGTCCCAACTCTCCAGGTTGAAGGGAATATTACTACAGCTATAACATGTACGGGAAACCTAGAGAACGGACACACTGTGAATACGAAAGGTTTCTAAAATTCAACGAATAGTCCCTCTCCTGGTGCTCCGGTTTGACTTTCCATCTGCTTTACTATCAACCTCCCAACTTGGAGAGACAGCCCCTTTAACCTCCTGGTTCCCACAGGTTGCCAATTTGGCAGAGGATGAAAGGGAAGAGGGAGAACCAATGAGAGAGTAGCTGTTAGGCATTTGGACGGGCACATATCACTGTAATTTCCCGGCAGGAAGAAGAATTAACCAAAGTCTCAGCCACCCACCGGGAACCAGCATAGGTCCTGAACCAAAATTTTGGACTTGCGGTCAGCTCACCAAAAATGAGTTGAAAAATGGAGCTCAGGGGCACAGCAATTCACAAACTGGCCGAGTAATAAAGGACAACTATCGTCCAAAAATCTGTTGAGGGAAGGCAACGAGGCGGACTTGAAAGCGAGGCAGAATAGCAGGAAACAGATTTCAAGAGGTACGTTGGAATCGCCTTTAAAGCACAGGAAGAGGGGCACAACTTCGACAATGATGCACTTGGCCAAAAAGGGCGTATGCGTTGTCTCCTGAATATATTCAGGAGAAAACGCATACGCCCTTTTTGGCCAAGCAAGCAAGCGGGCAATGCAAATCTGCACTACAAAGAAATATCACTTCCCACCGGTCAAAAGGGACATCCACAAAATGTGTAAAAACCAGAAAGGCAAGACAGGCCCTGGAGAACAGGGAGCCTTGTTATGCTGATGGGCGGGATGTACATTGCCAACTGCCTCTCTGGAGGAGTGCATTGCGTTCCCTAAAACATGTAAAGAACAGAGCTACAGAGCCAAGGGCACTTCCAGTCTAGGGAATATACCTTGGGAAAACTGAAAATCAATAAGACAGAGCCACCCCAAAATTTAGGGCTGCACTGCTTACAAGGACCTCAACTTGGGTACACCTTAAATATCCCAGGAAATATAAAAATGGTTCAAAAAATTGTTGTACTTATGTACGATGGAATATCCCTCAGCCATGAAATCAATGCCATAAGACCAGTAGCAGCAAAATGGGTGGATTCAGGTACGATGATTCTAAGTGAAATAAGTCACAGAGAAAAAGAAACTTATCATAAGATATCACTTATGAAGATCCTGTAAACATGGCTACACTTGAACTGAGTTAGGAAAGAGAACAGTGTCTCACATTTAGAAAACACTCTTATGCCTGCTTAAGGGGGAAGGAGAGGTGGGGTGATGCATAAAAGCAGAGTTTGATATAAGCACAGGTACCGTTCCAAAAACCAACTATGGAATAGACAAGACCTACACCTTCCTCAGTGAAAGGGACTCAAAACCCCATATTTCCCGCAGAGGAATATATCTGACTAGTAAGAATCTTAAAACCTATGTATTGATATGTCTCCGTAAGGGAATCAAGTGTGTCTAGACTGGCATAAACATGGCAGCGAGAATCAGCTCAAACCCACTATAAAAAGGAATTTCAAAAACAAAACAAAAAAACTGGGAAATTCTTTACAATTCCTTCAGGGTCTCTGATGAAACCTGGAATGACCCTATCTACAACGACAGCTGGATGTGGCATAATGAGGGACACTTGCGACTGAGACGATTGGTGAGATTGGGTGAGCAAATGCAGACCCTTTAAAGCACAAATGCCTGGCACCCATTCCATGGGTCCCAACTCTCCAGGTTGAAGGGAATATTACTACAGCTATAACATGTACGGGAAACCTAGAGAACGGACACACTGTGAATACGAAAGGTTTCTAAAACTCAAAGAATAGTCCTTCTCCTGGTGCTCTGGTTTGACTTTCCATCTGCTTTACTATCAATCTCCCAACTTGGAGAGACAGCCCCTTTAACCTCCTGGTTCGCACAGGTTGCCAATTTGGCAGAGGATGAAAGGGAAGAGGGAGAACCAATGAGAGAATAGCTGTTAGGCATTTGGACGGGCATATATCACTCTAACTTCCCGGCAGGAAGAAGAATTAACCAAAGTCTCAGCCCCCCACCGGAAACCAGCATAGGTCCTGAACCAAAATTTTGGACTTGCGGTCACCTCACCAAAAACGAGTTGAAAAATGGAGCTCAGGTGCACAGCAATTCACAATCTGGCCGAGTAATAAAGGACAACTATCGTCCAAAAATCTGTTGAGGGAAGGCAACGAGGCGGACTTGAAAGCGAGGCAGAATAGCAGGAAACAGATTTCAAGAGGTACGTTGGAATCGCCTTTAAAGCACAGGAAGAGGGGCACAACTTCGACAATGATGCACTTGGGCAAAAAGGGCGTATGCGTTTTCTCCTGAATATATTCAGGAGAAAACGCATACGCCCTTTTTGGCCAAGCAAGCAAGCGGGCAATGCAAATCTGCACTACAAAGAAGTATCACTTCCCACCGGTCAAAAGGGACATCCACAAAATGTGTAAGAACAAGAAAGGCAAGACAGGCCCTGGAGAACAGGGAGCCTTGTTATGCTGATGGGCGGGATGTAAATTGCCAACTGCCTCTCTGGAGGAGTGCATTCTGTTCCCTAAAACAAGTAAAGAACAGAGCTACAGAGCCAAGGGCACTACCAGTCTAGGGAATATACCTTGGGAAAACTGAAAATCAATAAGACAGAGCCACCCCAAAATTTAGGGCTGCACTGCATACAAGGACCTCAACTTGGATACACCTTAAGTATCCCAGAAAATATAAACATGGTTCAAAAAATTGTGGTACTTACGTACGATGGAATATCCCTCAGCCATGAAATCAATGTCATAAGACCAGTAGCACCAAAATGGGTGGATTCAGGTACGATGATTCTAAGTGAAATAAGTCACACAGAAAAAGAAACTTATCATAAGATATCACTTATGAAGATCCTGTAAACATGGCTACACTTGAACTGAGTTAGGAAAGAGAACAGTGTCTCACATTTAGAAAACACTCTTATACCTGCTTAAGGGGGAAGGAGAGGTGGGGTGATGCATAAAACCAGAGTTTGATATAAGCACAGGTACCGTTCCAAAAACCAACTATGGAATAGACAAGACCTACACCGTCCTCAGCGAAAGGGACTCAAAACCCCATATTTCCCGCAGAGGAAAATATCTGACTAGTAAGAATCTTAAAACCTATGTATTGATATGTCTCCGTAAGGGAATCAAGTGTGTCTAGACTGGCATAAACATGGCAGCGAGAATCAGCTCAAACCCACTATAAAAAGGAATTTCAAAAACAAAACAAAAAAACTGGGAAATTCTTTGCAATTCCTTCAGGGTCTCTGATGAAAGCTGGAATGACCCTATCTACAACGACAGCTGGATGTGGCATAAGGAGGGACACTTGGGACTGAGACGATTGGTGAGATTGGGTGAGCAAATGCAGACCCTTTAAAGCAATAATGCATGGCACCCATTCCATGGGTCCGAACTCTCCAGGTTGAAGGGAATATTACTACAGCTATAACAAGTGCGGGAAACCTAGAGAACGGACACACTGTGAATACGAAAGGTTTCTAAAACTCAACGCATAGTCCCTCTCCTGGTGCTCCGGTTTGACTTTCCGTCTGCTTTACTATCAACCTCCCAACTTGGAGAGACAGCCCCTTTAACCTCTTGGTTCACACAGGTTGCCAATTTGGCAGAGGATGAAAGGGAAGAGGGAGAACCAATGAGAGAGTAGCTGTTAGGCATTTGGACGGGCACATATCACTGTAATTTCCCGGCAGGAAGAAGAATTAACCAAATTCTCAGCCACCCACCGGGAACCAGTATAGGTCCTGAACCAAAATTTTGGACTTGCGGTCAGCTCACCAAAAACGAGTTGAAAAATGGAGCTCAGGGGCACAGCAATTCACAAACTGGCCGAGTAATAAAGGACAACTATCGTCCAAAAATCTGTTGAGGGAAGGCAACGAGGCGGACTTGAAAGCGAGGCAGAATAGCAGGAAACAGATTTCAAGAGGTACGTTGGAATCGCCTTTAAAGCACAGGAAGAGGGGCACAACTTCGACAATGATGCACTTGGCCAAAAAGGGCGTATGCGTTTTCTCCTGAATATATTCAGGAGAAAACGCATACGCCCTTTTTGGCCAAGCAAGCAAGCGGGCAATGCAAATCTGCACTACAAAGAAGTATCACTTCCCACCGGTCAAAAGGGACATCCACAAAATGTGTAAGAACAAGAAAGGCAAGACAGGCCCTGGAGAACAGGGAGCCTTGTTATGCTGATGGGCGGGATGTAAATTGCCAACTGCCTCTCTGGAGGAGTGCATTCTGTTCCCTAAAACAAGTAAAGAACAGAGCTACAGAGCCAAGGGCACTACCAGTCTAGGGAATATACCTTGGGAAAACTGAAAATCAATAAGACAGAGCCACCCCAAAATTTAGGGCTGCACTGCATACAAGGACCTCAACTTGGATACACCTTAAGTATCCCAGAAAATATAAACATGGTTCAAAAAATTGTGGTACTTACGTACGATGGAATATCCCTCAGCCATGAAATCAATGTCATAAGACCAGTAGCAGCAAAATGGGTGGATTCAGGTACGATGATTCTAAGTGAAATAAGTCACACAGAAAAAGAAACTTATCATAAGATATCACTTATGAAGATCCTGTAAACATGGCTACACTTGAACTGAGTTAGGAAAGAGAACAGTGTCTCACATTTAGAAAACACTCTTATACCTGCTTAAGGGGGAAGGAGAGGTGGGGTGATGCATAAAACCAGAGTTTGATATAAGCACAGGTACCGTTCCAAAAACCAACTATGGAATAGACAAGACCTACACCGTCCTCAGCGAAAGGGACTCAAAACCCCATATTTCCCGCAGAGGAAAATATCTGACTAGTAAGAATCTTAAAACCTATGTATTGATATGTCTCCGTAAGGGAATCAAGTGTGTCTAGACTGGCATAAACATGTCAGCGAGAATCAGCTCAAACCCACTATAAAAAGGAATTTCAAAAACAAAACAAAAAAACTGGGAAATTCTTTACAATTCCTTCAGGGTCTCTGATGAAGGCTGGAATGACCCTATCTACAACGACAGCTGGATGTGGCATAAGGAGGGACACTTGGGACTGAGACGATTGGTGAGATTGGGTGAGCAAATGCAGACCCTTTAAAGCAATAATGCATGGCACCCATTCCATGGGTCCGAACTCTCCAGGTTGAAGGGAATATTACTACAGCTATAACATGTGCGGGAAACCTAGAGAACGGACACACTGTGAATACGAAAGGTTTCTAAAACTCAACGCATAGTCCCTCTCCTGGTGCTCCGGTTTGACTTTCCGTCTGCTTTACTATCAACCTCCCAACTTGGAGAGACAGCCCCTTTAACCTCTTGGTTCGCACAGGTTGCCAATTTGGCAGAGGATGAAAGGGAAGAGGGAGAACCAATGAGAGAGTAGCTGTTAGGCATTTGGACGGGCACATATCACTGTAATTTCCCGGCAGGAAGAAGAATTAACCAAATTCTCAGCCACCCACCGGGAACCAGTATAGGTCCTGAGCCAAAATTTTGGACTTGCGGTCAGCTCACCAAAAACGAGTTGAAAAATGGAGCTCAGGGGCACAGCAATTCACAAACTGGCCGAGTAATAAAGGACAACTATCGTCCAAAAATCTGTTGAGGGAAGGCAACGAGGCGGACTTGAAAGCGAGGCAGAATAGCAGGAAACAGATTTCAAGAGGTACGTTGGAATCGCCTTTAAAGCACACGAAGAGGGGCACAACTTCGACAATGATGCACTTGGCCAAAAAGGGCGTATGCGTTTTCTCCTGAATATATTCAGGAGAAAACGCATACGCCCTTTTTGGCCAAGCAAGCAAGCGGGCAATGCAAATCTGCACTACAAAGAAGTATCACTTCCCACCGGTCAAAAGGGACATCCACAAAATGTGTAAGAACAAGAAAGGCAAGACAGGCCCTGGAGAACAGGGAGCCTTGTTATGCTGATGGGCGGGATGTAAATTGCCAACTGCCTCTCTGGAGGAGTGCATTCTGTTCCCTAAAACAAGTAAAGAACAGAGCTACAGAGCCAAGGGCACTACCAGTCTAGGGAATATACCTTGGGAAAACTGAAAATCAATAAGACAGAGCCACCCCAAAATTTAGGGCTGCACTGCATAAAAGGACCTCAACTTGGATACACCTTAAGTATCCCAGAAAATGTAAACATGGTTCAAAAAATTGTGGTACTTACGTACGATGGAATATCCCTCAGCCATGAAATCAATGTCATAAGACCAGTAGCAGCAAAATGGGTGGATTCAGGTACGATGATTCTAAGTGAAATAAGTCACACAGAAAAAGAAACTTATCATAAGATATCACTTATGAAGATCCTGTAAACATGGCTACACTTGAACTGAGTTAGGAAAGAGAACAGTGTCTCACATTTAGAAAACACTCTTATACCTGCTTAAGGGGGAAGGAGAGGTGGGGTGATGCATAAAACCAGAGTTTGATATAAGCACAGGTACCGTTCCAAAAACCAACTATGGAATAGACAAGACCTACACCGTCCTCAGCGAAAGGGACTCAAAACCACATATTTCCCGCAGAGGAAAATATCTTACTAGTAAGAATCTTAAAACCTATGTATTGATATGTCTCCGTAAGGGAATCAAGTGTGTCTAGACTGGCATAAACATGGCAGCGAGAATCAGCTCAAACCCACTATAAAAAGGAATTTCAAAAACAAAACAAAAAAACTGGGAAATTCTTTGCAATTCCTTCAGGGTCTCTGATGAAAGCTGGAATGACCCTATCTACAACGACAGCTGGATGTGGCATAAGGAGGGACACTTGGGACTGAGACGATTGGTGAGATTGGGTGAGCAAATGCAGACCCTTTAAAGCAATAATGCATGGCACCCATTCCATGGGTCCGAACTCTCCAGGTTGAAGGGAATATTACTACAGCTATAACATGTGCGGGAAACCTAGAGAACGGACACACTGTGAATACGAAAGGTTTCTAAAACTCAACGCATAGTCCCTCTCCTGGTGCTCCGGTTTGACTTTCCGTCTGCTTTACTATCAACCTCCCAACTTGGAGAGACAGCCCCTTTAACCTCTTGGTTCGCACAGGTTGCCAATTTGGCAGTGGATGAAAGGGAAGAGGGAGAACCAATGAGAGAGTAGCTGTTAGGCATTTGGACGGGCACATATCACTGTAATTTCCCGGCAGGAAGAAGAATTAACCAAATTCTCAGCCACCCACCGGGAACCAGTATAGGTCCTGAGCCAAAATTTTGGACTTGCGGTCAGCTCACCAAAAACGAGTTGAAAAATGGAGCTCAGGGGCACAGCAATTCACAAACTGGCCGAGTAATAAAGGACAACTATCATCCAAAAATCTGTTGAGGGAAGGCAACGAGGCGGACTTGAAAGCGAGGCAGAATAGCAGGAAACAGATTTCAAGAGGTACGTTGGAATCGCCTTTAAAGCACAGGAAGAGGGGCACAACTTCGACAATGATGCACTTGGCCAAAAAGGGCGTATGCGTTTTCTCCTGAATATATTCAGGAGAAAACGCATACGCCCTTTTTGGCCAAGCAAGCAAGCGGGCAATGCAAATCTGCACTACAAAAAAGTATCACTTCCCACCGGTCAAAAGGGACATCCACAAAATGTGTAAGAACAAGAAAGGCAAGACAGGCCCTGGAGAACAGGGAGCCTTGTTATGCTGATGGGCGGGAAGTAAATTGCCAACTGCCTCTCTGGAGGAGTGTATTCTGTTCCCTAAAACAAGTAAAGAACAGAGCTACAGAGCCAAGGGCACTACCAGTCTAGGGAATATACCTTGGGAAAACTGAAAATCAATAAGACAGAGCCACCCCAAAATTTAGGGCTGCACTGCATACAAGGACCTCAACTTGGATACACCTTAAGTATCCCAGAAAATATAAACATGGTTCAAAAAATTGTGGTACTTACGTACGATGGAATATCCCTCAGCCATGAAATCAATGTCATAAGACCAGTAGCAGCAAAATGGGTGGATTCAGGTACGATGATTCTAAGTGAAATAAGTCACACAGAAAAAGAAACTTATCATAAGATATCACTTATGAAGATCCTGTAAACATGGCTACACTTGAACTGAGTTAGGAAAGAGAACAGTGTCTCACATTTAGAAAACACTCTTATACCTGCTTAAGGGGGAAGGAGAGGTGGGGTGATGAATAAAACCAGAGTTTGATATAAGCACAGGTACCGTTCCAAAAACCAACTATGGAATAGACAAGACCTACACCGTCCTCAGCGAAAGGGACTCAAAACCCCATATTTCCCGCTGAGGAAAATATCTGACTAGTAAGAATCTTAAAACCTATGTATTGATATGTCTCCGTAAGGGAATCAAGTGTGTCTAGACTGGCATAAACATGGCAGCGAGAATCAGCTCAAACCCACTCTAAAAAGGAATTTCAAAAACAAAACAAAAAAACTGGGAAATTCTTTACAATTCCTTCAGGGTCTCTGATGAAGGCTGGAATGACCCTATCTACAACGACAGCTGGATGTGGCATAAGGAGGGACACTTGGGACTGAGACGATTGGTGAGATTGGGTGAGCAAATGCAGACCCTTTAAAGCAATAATGCATGGCACCCATTCCATGGGTCCGAACTCTCCAGGTTGAAGGGAATATTACTACAGCTATAACATGTGCGGGAAACCTAGAGAACGGACACACTGTGAATACGAAAGGTTTCTAAAACTCAACGCATAGTCCCTCCCCTGGTGCTCCGGTTTGACTTTCCATCTGCTTTACTATCAACCTCCCAACTTGGAGAGACAGCCCCTTTAACCTCTTGGTTCGCACAGGTTGCCAATTTGGCAGAGGATGAAAGGGAAGAGGGAGAACCAATGAGAGAGTAGCTGTTAGGCATTTGGACGGGCACATATCACTGTAATTTCCCGGCAGGAAGAAGAATTAACCAAATTCTCAGCCACCCACCGGGAACCAGTATAGGTCCTGAACCAAAATTTTGGACTTGTGGTCAGCTCACCAAAAACGAGTTGAAAAATGGAGCTCAGGGGCACAGCAATTCACAAACTGGCCGAGTAATAAAGGACAACTATCGTCCAAAAATCTGTTGAGGGAAGGCAATGAGGCGGACTTGAAAGCGAGGCAGAATAGCAGGAAACAGATTTCAAGAGGTACGTTGGAATCGCCTTTAAAGCACAGGAAGAGGGGCACAACTTCGACAATGATGCACTTGGGCAAAAAGGGCGTATGCGTTTTCTCCTGAATATATTCAGGAGAAAACGCATACGCCATTTTTGGCCAAGCAAGCAAGCGGGCAATGCAAATCTGCACTACAAAGAAGTATCACTTCCCACCGGTCAAAAGGGACATCCACAAAATGTGTAAGAACAAGAAAGGCAAGACAGGCCCTGGAGAACAGGGAGCCTTGTTATGCTGATGGGTGGGATGTAAATTGCCAACTGCCTCTCTGGAGGAGTGCATTCTGTTCCCTAAAACAAGAAAAGAACAGAGCTACAGAGCCAAGGGCACTACCAGTCTAGGGAATATACCTTGGGAAAACTGAAAATCAATAAGACAGAGCCACCCCAAAATTTAGGGCCGCACTGCATACAAGGACCTCAACTTGGATACACCTTAAGTATCCCAGAAAATATAAACATGGTTCAAAAAATTGTGGTACTTACGTACGATGGAATATCCCTCAGCCATGAAATCAATGTCATAAGACCAGTAGCAGCAAAATGGGTAGATTCAGGTACGATGATTCTAAGTGAAATAAGTCACACAGAAAAAGAAACTTATCATAAGATATCACTTATGAAGATCCTGTAAACATGGCTACACTTGAACTGAGTTAGGAAAGAGAACAGTGTCTCACATTTAGAAAACACTCTTATACCTGCTTAAGGGGGAAGGAGAGGTGGGGTGATGCATAAAACCAGAGTTTGATATAAGCACAGGTACCGTTCCAAAAACCAACTATGGAATAGACAAGACCTACACCGTCCTCAGCGAAAGGGACTCAAAACCCCATATTTCCCGCAGAGGAAAATATCTGACTAGTAAGAATCTTAAAACCTATGTATTGATATGTCTCCGTAAGGGAATCAAGTGTGTCTAGACTGCCATAAACATGGCAGCGAGAATCAGCTCAAACCCACTATAAAAAGGAATTTCAAAAACAGAACAAAAAAACTGGGAAATTCTTTACAATTCCTTCAGGGTCTCTGATGAAAGCTGGAATGACCCTATCTACAACGACAGCTGGATATGGCATAAGGAGGGACACTTGGGACTGAGACGATTGGTGAGATTGGGTGAGCAAATGCAGACACTTTAAAGCAATAATGCATGGCACCCATTCCATGGGTCCGAACTCTCCAGGTTGAAGGGAATATTACTACAGCTATAACATGTGCGGGAAACCTAGAGAACGGACACACTGTGAATACGAAAGGTTTCTAAAACTCAACGAATAGTCCCTCTCCTGGTGCTCCGGTTTGACTTTCCGTCTGCTTTACTATCAACCTCCCAACTTGGACAGACTGCCCCTTGAACCTCTTGGTTCGCACAGGTTGCCAATTTGGCAGAGGATGAAAGGGAAGAGGGAGAACCAATGAGAGAGTAGCTGTTAGGCATTTGGACGGGCACATATCACTGTAATTTCCCGGCAGGAAGAAGAATTAACCAAATTCTCAGCCACCCACCGGGAACCAGTATAGGTCCTGAACCAAAATTTTGGACTTGCGGTCAGCTCACCAAAAACGAGTTGAAAAATGGAGCTCAGGGGCACAGCAATTCACAAACTGGCCGAGTAATAAAGGACAACTATTGTCCAAAAATCTGTTGAGGGAAGGCAACGAGGCGGACTTGAAAGCGAGGCAGAATAGCAGGAAACAGATTTCAAGAGGTACGTTGGAATCGCCTTTAAAGCACAGGAAGAGGGGCACAACTTCGACAATGATGCACTTGGCCAAAAAGGGCGTATGCGTTTTCTCCTGAATCTGCACTACAAAGAAGTATCACTTCCCACCGGTCAAAAGGGACATCCACAAAATGTGTAAGAACAAGAAAGGCAAGACAGGCCCTGGAGAACAGGGAGCCTTGTTATGCTGATGGGCGGGATGTAAATTGCCAACTGCCTCTCTGGAGGAGTGCATTCTGTTCCCTAAAACAAGTAAAGAACAGAGCTACAGAGCCAAGGGCACTACCAGTCTAGGGAATATACCTTGGGAAAACTGAAAATCAATAAGACAGAGCCACCCCAAAATTTAGGGCTGCACTGCATACAAGGACCTCAACTTGGATACACCTTAAGTATCCCAGAAAATATAAACATGGTTCAAAAAATTGTGGTACTTACGTACGATGGAATATCCCTCAGCCATGAAATCAATGTCATAAGACCAGTTGCAGCAAAATGGGTGGATTCAGGTACGATGATTCTAAGTGAAATAAGTCACACAGAAAAAGAAACTTATCATAAGATATCACTTATGAAGATCCTGTAAACATGGCTACACTTGAACTGAGTTAGGAAAGAGAACAGTGTCTCACATTTAGAAAACACTCTTATACCTGCTTAAGGGGGAAGGAGAGGTGGGGTGATGCATAAAACCAGAGTTTGATATAAGCACAGGTACCGTTCCAAAAACCAACTATGGAATAGACAAGACTTACACCGTCCTCAGCGAAAGGGACTCAAAACCCCATATTTCCCGCAGAGGAAAATATCTGACTAGTAAGAATCTTAAAACCTATGTATTGATATGTCTCCGTAAGGGAATCAAGTGTGTCTAGACTGGCATAAACATGGCAGCGAGAATCAGCTCAAACCCACTATAAAAAGGAATTTCAAAAACAAAACAAAAAAACTGGGAAATTCTTTACAATTCCTTCAGGGTCTCTGATGAAGGCTGGAATGACCCTATCTACAACGACAGCTGGATGTGGCATAAGGAGGGACACTTGGGACTGAGACGATTGGTGAGATTGGGTGAGCAAATGCAGACCCTTTAAAGCAATAATGCATGGCACCCATTCCATGGGTCCGAACTCTCCAGGTTGAAGGGAATATTACTACAGCTATAACATGTGCGGGAAACCTAGAGAACGGACACACTGTGAATACGAAAGGTTTCTAAAACTCAACGCATAGTCCCTCTCCTGGTGCTCCGGTTTGACTTTCCGTCTGCTTTACTATCAACCTCCCAACTTGGAGAGACAGCCCCTTTAACCTCTTGGTTCGCACAGGTTGCCAATTTGGCAGAGGATGAAAGGGAAGAGGGAGAACCAATGAGAGAGTAGCTGTTAGGCATTTGGACGGGCACATATCACTGTAATTTCCCGGCAGGAAGAAGAATTAACCAAATTCTCAGCCACCCACCGGGAACCAGTATAGGTCCTGAACCAAAATTTTGGACTTGCGGTCAGCTCACCAAAAACGAGTTGAAAAATGGAGCTCTGGGGCACAGCAATTCACAAACTGGCCGAGTAATAAAGGACAACTATCGTCCAAAAATCTGTTGAGGGAAGGCAATGAGGCGGACTTGAAAGCGAGGCAGAATAGCAGGAAACAGATTTCAAGAGGTACGTTGGAATCGCCTTTAAAGCACAGGAAGAGGGGCACAACTTCGACAATGATGCACTTGGCCAAAAAGGGCGTATGCGTTTTCTCCTGAATATATTCAGGAGAAAACGCATACGCCCTTTTTGGCCAAGCAAGCAAGCGGGCAATGCAAATCTGCACTACAAAGAAGTATCACTTCCCACCGGTCAAAAGGGACATCCACAAAATGTGTAAGAACAAGAAAGGCAAGACAGGCCCTGGAGAACAGGGAGCCTTGTTATGCTGATGGGCGGGATGTAAATTGCCAACTGCCTCTCTGGAGGAGTGCATTCTGTTCCCTAAAACAAGAAAAGAACAGAGCTACAGAGCCAAGGGCACTACCAGTCTAGGGAATATACCTTGGGAAAACTGAAAATCAATAAGACAGAGCCACCCCAAAATTTAGGGCTGCACTGCATACAAGGAACTCAACTTGGATACACCTTAAGTATCCCAGAAAATATAAACATGGTTCAAAAAATTGTGGTACTTACGTACGATGGAATATCCCTCAGCCATGAAATCAATGTCATAAGACCAGTAGCAGCAAAATGGGTGGATTCAGGTACGATGATTCTAAGTGAAATAAGTCACACAGAAAAAGAAACTTATCATAAGATATCACTTATGAAGATCCTGTAAACATGGCTACACTTGAACTGAGTTAGGAAAGAGAACAGTGTCTCACATTTAGAAAACACTCTTATACCTGCTTAAGGGGGAAGGAGAGGTGGGGTGATGCATAAAACCAGAGTTTGATATAAGCACAGGTACCGTTCCAAAAACCAACTATGGAATAGACAAGACTTACACCGTCCTCAGCGAAAGGGACTCAAAACCCCATATTTCCCGCAGAGGAAAATATCTGACTAGTAAGAATCTTAAAACCTATGT
This sequence comes from Hyperoodon ampullatus, assembly GCF_949752795.1. NCBI lineage: Eukaryota > Metazoa > Chordata > Mammalia > Artiodactyla > Ziphiidae > Hyperoodon > Hyperoodon ampullatus. Next base: position 746,693 of record NW_027640363.1, read on the forward strand.
ATTGATATGTCTCCGTAAGGGAATCAAGTGTGTCTAGACTGGCATAAACATGGCAGCGAGAATCAGCTCAAACCCACTATAAAAAGGAATTTCAAAAACAAAACAAAAAAACTGGGAAATTCTTTACAATTCCTTCAGGGTCTCTGATGAAGGCTGGAATGACCCTATCTACAACGACAGCTGGATGTGGCATAAGGAGGGACACTTGGGACTGAGACGATTGGTGAGATTGGGTGAGCAAATGCAGACCCTTTAAAGCAATAATGCATGGCACCCATTCCATGGGTCCGAACTCTCCAGGTTGAAGGGAATATTACTACAGCTATAACATGTGCGGGAAACCTAGAGAACGGACACACTGTGAATACGAAAGGTTTCTAAAACTCAACGCATAGTCCCTCTCCTGGTGCTCCGGTTTGACTTTCCGTCTGCTTTACTATCAACCTCCCAACTTGGAGAGACAGCCCCTTTAACCTCTTGGTTCGCACAGGTTGCCAATTTGGCAGAGGATGAAAGGGAAGAGGGAGAACCAATGAGAGAGTAGCTGTTAGGCATTTGGACGGGCACATATCACTGTAATTTCCCGGCAGGAAGAAGAATTAACCAAATTCTCAGCCACCCACCGGGAACCAGTATAGGTCCTGAACCAAAATTTTGGACTTGCGGTCAGCTCACCAAAAACGAGTTGAAAAATGGAGCTCTGGGGCACAGCAATTCACAAACTGGCCGAGTAATAAAGGACAACTATCGTCCAAAAATCTGTTGAGGGAAGGCAATGAGGCGGACTTGAAAGCGAGGCAGAATAGCAGGAAACAGATTTCAAGAGGTACGTTGGAATCGCCTTTAAAGCACAGGAAGAGGGGCACAACTTCGACAATGATGCACTTGGCCAAAAAGGGCGTATGCGTTTTCTCCTGAATATATTCAGGAGAAAACGCATACGCCCTTTTTGGCCAAGCAAGCAAGCGGGCAATGCAAATCTGCACTACAAAGAAGTATCACTTCCCACCGGTCAAAAGGGACATCCACAAAATGTGTAAGAACAAGAAAGGCAAGACAGGCCCTGGAGAACAGGGAGCCTTGTTATGCTGATGGGCGGGATGTAAATTGCCAACTGCCTCTCTGGAGGAGTGCATTCTGTTCCCTAAAACAAGAAAAGAACAGAGCTACAGAGCCAAGGGCACTACCAGTCTAGGGAATATACCTTGGGAAAACTGAAAATCAATAAGACAGAGCCACCCCAAAATTTAGGGCTGCACTGCATACAAGGAACTCAACTTGGATACACCTTAAGTATCCCAGAAAATATAAACATGGTTCAAAAAATTGTGGTACTTACGTACGATGGAATATCCCTCAGCCATGAAATCAATGTCATAAGACCAGTAGCAGCAAAATGGGTGGATTCAGGTACGATGATTCTAAGTGAAATAAGTCACACAGAAAAAGAAACTTATCATAAGATATCACTTATGAAGATCCTGTAAACATGGCTACACTTGAACTGAGTTAGGAGAGAGAACAGTGTCTCACATTTAGAAAACACTCTTATACCTGCTTAAGGGGGAAGGAGAGGTGGCGTGATTCATAAAACCAGAGTTTGATATAAGCACAGGTACCGTTCCAAAAACCAACTATGGAATAGACAAGACCTACACTGTCCTCAGCGAAAGGGACTCAAAACCCCATATTTCCCGCAGAGGAAAATATCTGACTAGTAAGAATCTTAAAACCTATGTATTGATATGTCTCCGTAAGGGAATCAAGTGTGTCTAGACTGGCATAAACATGGCAGCGAGAATCAGCTCAAACCCACTATAAAAAGGAATTTCAAAAACAGAACAAAAAAACTGGGAAATTCTTTACAATTCCTTCAGGGTCTCTGATGAAAGCTGGAATGACCCTATCTACAACGACAGCTGGATATGGCATAAGGAGGGACACTTGGGACTGAGACGATTGGTGAGATTGGGTGAGCAGATGCAGACCCTTTAAAGCAATAATGCATGGCACCCATTCCATGGGTCCGAACTCTCCAGGTTGAAGGGAATATTACTACAGCTATAACATGTGCGGGAAACCTAGAGAACGGACACACTGTGAATACGAAAGGTTTCTAAAACTCAACGAATAGTCCCTCTCCTGGTGCTCCCGTTTGACTTTCCGTCTGCTTTACTATCAACCTCCCAACCTGGACAGACTGCCCCTTAACCTCTTGGTTCGCACAGGTTGCCAATTTGGCAGAGGATGAAAGGGAAGAGGGAGAACCAATGAGAGAGTAGCTGTTAGGCATTTGGACGGGCACATATCACTGTAATTTCCCGGCAGGAAGAAGAATTAACCAAATTCTCAGCCACCCACCGGGAACCAGTATAGGTCCTGAACCAAAATTTTGGACTTGCGGTCAGCTCACCAAAAACGAGTTGAAAAATGGAGCTCAGGGGCACAGCAATTCACAAACTGGCCGAGTAATAAAGGACAACTATCGTCCAAAAATCTGTTGAGGGAAGGCAACGAGGCGGACTTGAAAGCGAGGCAGAATAGCAGGAAACAGATTTCAAGAGGTACGTTGGAATCGCCTTTAAAGCACAGGAAGAGGGGCACAACTTCGACAATGATGCACTTGGCCAAAAAGGGCGTATGCATTTTCTCCTGAATCTGCACTACAAAGAAGTATCACTTCCCACCGGTCAAAAGGGACATCCACAAAATGTGTAAGAACAAGAAAGGCAAGACAGGCCCTGGAGAACAGGGAGCCTTGTTATGCTGATGGGCGGGATGTAAATTGCCAACTGCCTCTCTGGAGGAGTGCATTCTGTTCCCTAAAACAAGTAAAGAACAGAGCTACAGAGCCAAGGGCACTACCAGTCTAGGGAATATACCTTGGGAAAACTGAAAATCAATAAGACAGAGCCACCCCAAAATTTAGGGCTGCACTGCATACAAGGACCTCAACTTGGATACACCTTAAGTATCCCAGAAAATATAAACATGGTTCAAAAAATTGTGGTACTTACGTACGATGGAATATCCCTCAGCCATGAAATCAATGTCATAAGACCAGTAGCACCAAAATGGGTGGATTCAGGTACGATGATTCTAAGTGAAATAAGTCACACAGAAAAAGAAACTTATCATAAGATATCACTTATGAAGATCCTGTAAACATGGCTACACTTGAACTGAGTTAGGAAAGAGAACAGTGTCTCACATTTAGAAAACACTCTTATACCTGCTTAAGGGGGAAGGAGAGGTGGGGTGATGCATAAAACCAGAGTTTGATATAAGCACAGGTACCGTTCCAAAAACCAACTATGGAATAGACAAGACCTACACCGTCCTCAGCGAAAGGGACTCAAAACCCCATATTTCCCGCAGAGGAAAATATCTGACTAGTAAGAATCTTAAAACCTATGTATTGATATGTCTCCGTAAGGGAATCAAGTGTGTCTAGACTGGCATAAACATGGCAGCGAGAATCAGCTCAAACCCACTATAAAAAGGAATTTCAAAAACAAAACAAAAAAACTGGGAAATTCTTTACAATTCCTTCAGGGTCTCTGATGAAGGCTGGAATGACCCTATCTACAACGACAGCTGGATGTGGCATAAGGAGGGACACTTGGGACTGAGACGATTGGTGAGATTGGGTGAGCAAATGCAGACCCTTTAAAGCAATAATGCATGGCACCCATTCCATGGGTCCGAACTCTCCAGGTTGAAGGGAATATTACTACAGCTATAACATGTGCGGGAAACCTAGAGAACGGACACACTGTGAATACGAAAGGTTTCTAAAACTCAACGCATAGTCCCTCTCCTGGTGCTCCGGTTTGACTTTCCGTCTGCTTTACTATCAACCTCCCAACTTGGAGAGACAGCCCCTTTAACCTCTTGGTTCGCACAGGTTGCCAATTTGGCAGAGGATGAAAGGGAAGAGGGAGAACCAATGAGAGAGTAGCTGTTAGGCATTTGGACGGGCACATATCACTGTAATTTCCCGGCAGGAAGAAGAATTAACCAAATTCTCAGCCACCCACCGGGAACCAGTATAGGTCCTGAACCAAAATTTTGGACTTGCGGTCAGCTCACCAAAAACGAGTTGAAAAATGGAGCTCTGGGGCACAGCAATTCACAAACTGGCCGAGTAATAAAGGACAACTATCGTCCAAAAATCTGTTGAGGGAAGGCAATGAGGCGGACTTGAAAGCGAGGCAGAATAGCAGGAAACAGATTTCAAGAGGTACGTTGGAATCGCCTTTAAAGCACAGGAAGAGGGGCACAACTTCGACAATGATGCACTTGGGCAAAAAGGGCGTATGCGTTTTCTCCTGAATATATTCAGGAGAAAACGCATACGCCCTTTTTGGCCAAGCAAGCAAGCGGGCAATGCAAATCTGCACTACAAAGAAGTATCACTTCCCACCGGTCAAAAGGGACATCCACAAAATGTGTAAGAACAAGAAAGGCAAGACAGGCCCTGGAGAACAGGGAGCCTTGTTATGCTGATGGGCGGGATGTAAATTGCCAACTGCCTCTCTGGAGGAGTGCATTCTGTTCCCTAAAACAAGAAAAGAACAGAGCTACAGAGCCAAGGGCACTACCAGTCTAGGGAATATACCTTGGGAAAACTGAAAATCAATAAGACAGAGCCACCCCAAAATTTAGGGCTGCACTGCATACAAGGAACTCAACTTGGATACACCTTAAGTATCCCAGAAAATATAAACATGGTTCAAAAAATTGTGGTACTTACGTACGATGGAATATCCCTCAGCCATGAAATCAATGTCATAAGACCAGTAGCAGCAAAATGGGTGGATTCAGGTACGATGATTCTAAGTGAAATAAGTCACACAGAAAAAGAAACTTATCATAAGATATCACTTATGAAGATCCTGTAAACATGGCTACACTTGAACTGAGTTAGGAGAGAGAACAGTGTCTCACATTTAGAAAACACTATTATACCTGCTTAAGGGGGAAGGAGAGGTGGGGTGATGCATAAAACCAGAGTTTGATATAAGCACAGGTACCGTTCCAAAAACCAACTATGGATTAGACAAGACCTACACCGTCCTCAGCGAAAGGGACTCAAAACCACATATTTCCCGCAGAGGAAAATATCTGACTAGTAAGAATCTTAAAACCTATGTATTGATATGTCTCCGTAAGGGAATCAAGTGTGTCTAGACTGGCATAAACATGGCAGCGAGAATCAGCTCAAACCCACTATAAAAAGGAATTTCAAAAACAGAACAAAAAAACTGGGAAATTCTTTACAATTCCTTCAGGGTCTCTGATGAAAGCTGGAATGACCCTATCTACAACGACAGCTGGATGTGGCATAAGGAGGGACACTTGGGACTGAGACGATTGGTGAGATTGGGTGAGCAGATGCAGACCCTTTAAAGCAATAATGCATGGCACCCATTCCATGGGTCCGAACTCTCCAGGTTGAAGGGAATATTACTACAGCTATAACATGTGCGGGAAACCTAGAGAACGGACACACTGTGAATACGAAAGGTTTCTAAAACTCAACGAATAGTCCCTCTCCTGGTGCTCTGGTTTGACTTTCCGTCTGCTTTACTATCAACCTCCCAACTTGGACAGACTGCCCCTTTAACCTCTTGGTTCGCACAGGTTGCCAATTTGGCAGAGGATGAAAGGGAAGAGGGAGAACCAATGAGAGAGTAGCTGTTAGGCATTTGGACGGGCACATATCACTGTAATTTCCCGGCAGGAAGAAGAATTAACCAAATTCTCAGCCACCCACCGGGAACCAGTATAGGTCCTGAACCAAAATTTTGGACTTGCGGTCAGCTCAACAAAAACGAGTTGAAAAATGGAGCTCAGGGGCACAGCAATTCACAAACTGGCCGAGTAATAAAGGACAACTATCGTCCAAAAATCTGTTGAGGGAAGGCAACGAGGCGGACTTGAAAGCGAGGCAGAATAGCAGGAAACAGATTTCAAGAGGTACGTTGGAATCGCCTTTAAAGCACAGGAAGAGGGGCACAACTTCGACAATGATGCACTTGGCCAAAAAGGGCGTATGCGTTTTCTCCTGAATCTGCACTACAAAGAAGTATCACTTCCCACCGGTCAAAAGGGACATCCACAAAATGTGTAAGAACAAGAAAGGCAAGACAGGCCCTGGAGAACAGGGAGCCTTGTTATGCTGATGGGCGGGATGTAAATTGCCAACTGCCTCTCTGGAGGAGTGCATTCTGTTCCCTAAAACAAGTAAAGAACAGAGCTACAGAGCCAAGGGCACTACCAGTCTAGGGAATATACCTTGGGAAAACTGAAAATCAATAAGACAGAGCCACCCCAAAATTTAGGGCTGCACTGCATACAAGGACCTCAACTTGGATACACCTTAAGTATCCCAGAAAATATAAACATGGTTCAAAAAATTGTGGTACTTACGTACGATGGAATATCCCTCAGCCATGAAATCAATGTCATAAGACCAGTAGCAGCAAAATGGGTGGATTCAGGTACGATGATTCTAAGTGAAATAAGTCACACAGAAAAAGAAACTTATCATAAGATATCACTTATGAAGATCCTGTAAACATGGCTACACTTGAACTGAGTTAGGAAAGAGAACAGTGTCTCACATTTAGAAAACACTCTTATACCTGCTTAAGGGGGAAGGAGAGGTGGGGTGATGCATAAAACCAGAGTTTGATATAAGCACAGGTACCGTTCCAAAAACCAACTATGGAATAGACAAGACTTACACCGTCCTCAGCGAAAGGGACTCAAAACCCCATATTTCCCGCAGAGGAAAATATCTGACTAGTAAGAATCTTAAAACCTATGTATTGATATGTCTCCGTAAGGGAATCAAGTGTGTCTAGACTGGCATAAACATGGCAGCGAGAATCAGCTCAAACCCACTATAAAAAGGAATTTCAAAAACAGAACAAAAAAACTGGGAAATTCTTTGCAATTCCTTCAGGGTCTCTGATGAAAGCTGGAATGACCCTATCTACAACGACAGCTGGATGTGGCATAAGGAGGGACACTTGGGACTGAGACGATTGGTGAGATTGGGTGAGCAAATGCAGACCCTTTAAAGCAATAATGCATGGCACCCATTCCATGGGTCCGAACTCTCCAGGTTGAAGGGAATATTACTACAGCTATAACATGTGCGGGAAACCTAGAGAACGGACACACTGTGAATACGAAAGGTTTCTAAAACTCAACGCATAGTCCCTCCCCTGGTGCTCCGGTTTGACTTTCCGTCTGCTTTACTATCAACCTCCCAACTTGGAGAGACAGCCCCTTTAACCTCTTGGTTCGCACAGGTTGCCAATTTGGCAGAGGATGAAAGGGAAGAGGGAGAACCAATGAGAGAGTAGCTGTTAGGCATTTGGACGGGCACATATCACTGTAATTTCCCGGCAGGAAGAAGAATTAACCAAATTCTCAGCCACCCACCGGGAACCAGTATAGGTCCTGAACCAAAATTTTGGACTTGCGGTCAGCTCACCAAAAACGAGTTGAAAAATGGAGCTCAGGGGCACAGCAATTCACAAACTGGCCGAGTAATAAAGGACAACTATCGTCCAAAAATCTGTTGAGGGAAGGCAACGAGGCGGACTTGAAAGCGAGGCAGAATAGCAGGAAACAGATTTCAAGAGGTACGTTGGAATCGCCTTTAAAGCACAGGAAGAGGGGCACATCTTCGACAATGATGCACTTGGCCAAAAAGGGCGTATGCGTTTTCTCCTGAATATATTCAGGAGAAAACGCATACGCCCTTTTTGGCCAAGCAAGCAAGCGGGCAATGCAAATCTGCACTACAAAGAAGTATCACTTCCCACCGGTCAAAAGGGACATCCACAAAATGTGTAAGAACAAGAAAGGCAAGACAGGCCCTGGAGAACAGGGAGCCTTGTTATGCTGATGGGCGGGATGTAAATTGCCAACTGCCTCTCTGGAGGAGTGCATTCTGTTCCCTAAAACAAGTAAAGAACAGAGCTACAGAGCCAAGGGCATTACCAGTCTAGGGAATATACCTTGGGAAAACTGAAAATCAATAAGACAGAGCCACCCCAAAATTTAGGGCTGCACTGCATACAAGGACCTCAACTTGGATACACCTTAAGTATCCCAGAAAATATAAACATGGTTCAAAAAATTGTGGTACTTACGTACGATGGAATATCCCTCAGCCATGAAATCAATGTCATAAGACCAGTAGCAGCAAAATGGGTGGATTCAGGTACGATGATTCTAAGTGAAATAAGTCACAGAGAAAAAGAAACTTATCATAAGATATCACTTATGAAGATCCTGTAAACATGGCTACACTTGAACTGAGTTAGGAAAGAGAACAGTGTCTCACATTTAGAAAACACTCTTATACCTGCTTAAGGGGGAAGGAGAGGTGGGGTGATGCATAAAACCAGAGTTTGATATAAGCACAGGTACCGTTCCAAAAACCAACTATGGAATAGACAAGACCTACACCGTCCTCAGCGAAAGGGACTCAAAACCCCATATTTCCCGCAGAGGAAAATATCTGACTAGTAAGAATCTTAAAACCTATGTATTGATATGTCTCCGTAAGGGAATCAAGTGTGTCTAGACTGGCATAAACATGGCAGCGAGAATCAGCTCAAACCCACTATAAAAAGGAATTTCAAAAACAAAACAAAAAAACGGGGAAATTCTTTACAATTCCTTCAGGGTCTCTGATGAAAGCTGGAATGACCCTATCTACAACGACAGCTGGATGTGGCATAAGGAGGGACACTTGGGACTGAGACGATTGGTGAGATTGGGTGAGCAAATGCAGACCCTTTAAAGCAATAATGCATGGCACCCATTCCATGGGTCCGAACTCTCCAGGTTGAAGGGAATATTACTACAGCTATAACATGTGCGGGAAACCTAGAGAACGGACACACTGTGAATACGAAAGGTTTCTAAAACTCAACGAATAGTCCCACTCCTGGTGCTCCAGTTTGACTTTCCGGCTGCTTTACTATCAACCTCCCAACTTGGAGAGACAGCCCCTTTAACCTCTTGGTTCGCACAGGTTGCCAATTTGGCAGAGGATGAAAGGGAAGAGGGAGAACCAATGAGAGAGTAGCTGTTAGGCATTTGGACGGGCACATATCACTGTAATTTCCCGGCAGGAAGAAGAATTAACCAAATTCTCAGCCACCCACCGGGAACCAGTATAGGTCCTGAACCAAAATTTTGGACTTGCGGTCAGCTCACCAAAAACGAGTTGAAAAATGGAGCTCAGGGGCACAGCAATTCACAAACTGGCCGAGTAATAAAGGACAACTATCGTCCAAAAATCTGTTGAGGGAAGGCAACGAGGCGGACTTGAAAGCGAGGCAGAATAGCAGGAAACAGATTTCAAGAGGTACGTTGGAATCGCCTTTAAAGCACAGGAAGAGGGGCACAACTTCGACAATGATGCACTTGGCCAAAAAGGGCGTATGCGTTTTCTCCTGAATATATTCAGGAGAAAACGCATACACCCTTTTTGGCCAAGCAAGCAAGCGGGCAATGCAAATCTGCACTACAAAGAAGTATCACTTCCCACCGGTCAAAAGGGACATCCACAAAATGTGTAAGAACAAGAAAGGCAAGACAGGCCCTGGAGAACAGGGAGCCTTGTTATGCTGATGGGCGGGATGTAAATTGCCAACTGCCTCTCCGGAGGAGTGCATTCTGTTTCCTAAAACAAGTAAAGAACAGAGCTACAGAGCCAAGGGCATTACCAGTCTAGGGAATATACCTTGGGAAAACTGAAAATCAATAAGACAGAGCCACCCCAAAATTTAGGGCTGCACTGCATACAAGGACCTCAACTTGGATACACCTTAAGTATCCCAGAAAATATAAACATGGTTCAAAAAATTGTGGTACTTACGTACGATGGAATATCCCTCAGCCATGAAATCAATGTCATAAGACCAGTAGCAGCAAAATGGGTGGATTCAGGTACGATGATTCTAAGTGAAATAAGTCACACAGAAAAAGAAACTTATCATAAGATATCACTTATGAAGATCCTGTAAACATGGCTACACTTGAACTGAGTTAGGAAAGAGAACAGTGTCTCACATTTAGAAAACACTCTTATACCTGCTTAAGGGGGAAGGAGAGGTGGGGTGATGCATAAAACCAGAGTTTGATATAAGCACAGGTACCGTTCCAAAAACCAACTATGGAATAGACAAGACCTACACCGTCCTCAGCGAAAGGGACTCAAAACCCCATATTTCCCGCAGAGGAAAATATCTGACTAGTAAGAATCTTAAAACCTATGTATTGATATGTCTCCGTAAGGGAATCAAGTGTGTCTAGACTGGCATAAACATGGCAGCGAGAATCAGCTCAAACCCACTATAAAAAGGAATTTCAAAAACAAAACAAAAAAACTGGGAAATTCTTTACAATTCCTTCAGGGTCTCTGATGAAAGCTGGAATGACCCTATCTACAACGACAGCTGGATGTGGCATAAGGAGGGACACTTGGGACTGAGACGATTGGTGAGATTGGGTGAGCAAATGCAGACCCTTTAAAGCTATAATGCATGGCACCCATTCCATGGGTCCGAACTCTCCAGGTTGAAGGGAATATTACTACAGCTATAACATGTGCGGGAAACCTAGAGAACGGACACACTGTGAATACGAAAGGTTTCTAAAACTCAACGCATAGTCCCTCCCCTGGTGCTCCGGTTTGACTTTCCGTCTGCTTTACTATCAACCTCCCAACTTGGAGAGACAGCCCCTTTAACCTCTTGGTTCGCACAGGTTGCCAATTTGGCAGAGGATGAAAGGGAAGAGGGAGAACCAATGAGAGAGTAGCTGTTAGGCATTTGGACGGGCACATATCACTGTAATTTCCCGGCAGGAAGAAGAATTAACCAAATTCTCAGCCACCCACCGGGAACCAGTATAGGTCCTGAACCAAAATTTTGGACTTGCGGTCAGCTCACCAAAAACGAGTTGAAAAATGGAGCTCAGGGGCACAGCAATTCACAAACTGGCCGAGTAATAAAGGACAACTATCGTCCAAAAATCTGTTGAGGGAAGGCAACGAGGCGGACTTGAAAGCGAGGCAGAATAGCAGGAAACAGATTTCAAGAGGTACGTTGGAATCGCCTTTAAAGCACAGGAAGAGGGGCACAACTTCGACAATGATGCACTTGGCCAAAAAGGGCGTATGCGTTTTCTCCTGAATATATTCAGGAGAAAACGCATACGCCCTTTTTGGCCAAGCAAGCAAGCGGGCAATGCAAATCTGCACTACAAAGAAGTATCACTTCCCACCGGTCAAAAGGGACATCCACAAAATGTGTAAGAACAAGAAAGGCAAGACAGGCCCTGGAGAACAGGGAGCCTTGTTATGCTGATGGGCGGGATGTAAATTGCCAACTGCCTCTCTGGAGGAGTGCATTCTGTTCCCTAAAACAAGTAAAGAACAGAGCTACAGAGCCAAGGGCATTACCAGTCTAGGGAATATACCTTGGGAAAACTGAAAATCAATAAGACAGAGCCACCCCAAAATTTAGGGCTGCACTGCATACAAGGACCTCAACTTGGATACACCTTAAGTATCCCAGAAAATATAAACATGGTTCAAAAAATTGTGGTACTTACGTACGATGGAATATCCCTCAGCCATGAAATCAATGTCATAAGACCAGTAGCAGCAAAATGGGTGGATTCAGGTACGATGATTCTAAGTGAAATAAGTCACAGAGAAAAAGAAACTTATCATAAGATATCACTTATGAAGATCCTGTAAACATGGCTACACTTGAACTGAGTTAGGAAAGAGAACAGTGTCTCACATTTAGAAAACACTCTTATACCTGCTTAAGGGGGAAGGAGAGGTGGGGTGATGCATAAAACCAGAGTTTGATATAAGCACAGGTACCGTTCCAAAAACCAACTATGGAATAGACAAGACCTACACCGTCCTCAGCGAAAGGGACTCAAAACCCCATATTTCCCGCAGAGGAAAATATCTGACTAGTAAGAATCTTAAAACCTATGTATTGATATGTCTCCGTAAGGGAATCAAGTGTGTCTAGACTGGCATAAACATGGCAGCGAGAATCAGCTCAAACCCACTATAAAAAGGAATTTCAAAAACAAAACAAAAAAACGGGGAAATTCTTTACAATTCCTTCAGGGTCTCTGATGAAAGCTGGAATGACCCTATCTACAACGACAGCTGGATGTGGCATAAGGAGGGACACTTGGGACTGAGACGATTGGTGAGATTGGGTGAGCAAATGCAGACCCTTTAAAGCAATAATGCATGGCACCCATTCCATGGGTCCGAACTCTCCAGGTTGAAGGGAATATTACTACAGCTATAACATGTGCGGGAAACCTAGAGAACGGACACACTGTGAATACGAAAGGTTTCTAAAACTCAACGAATAGTCCCACTCCTGGTGCTCCAGTTTGACTTTCCGGCTGCTTTACTATCAACCTCCCAACTTGGAGAGACAGCCCCTTTAACCTCTTGGTTCGCACAGGTTGCCAATTTGGCAGAGGATGAAAGGGAAGAGGGAGAACCAATGAGAGAGTAGCTGTTAGGCATTTGGACGGGCACATATCACTGTAATTTCCCGGCAGGAAGAAGAATTAACCAAATTCTCAGCCACCCACCGGGAACCAGTATAGGTCCTGAACCAAAATTTTGGACTTGCGGTCAGCTCACCAAAAACGAGTTGAAAAATGGAGCTCAGGGGCACAGCAATTCACAAACTGGCCGAGTAATAAAGGACAACTATCGTCCAAAAATCTGTTGAGGGAAGGCAACGAGGCGGACTTGAAAGCGAGGCAGAATAGCAGGAAACAGATTTCAAGAGGTACGTTGGAATCGCCTTTAAAGCACAGGAAGAGGGGCACAACTTCGACAATGATGCACTTGGCCAAAAAGGGCGTATGCGTTTTCTCCTGAATATATTCAGGAGAAAACGCATACACCCTTTTTGGCCAAGCAAGCAAGCGGGCAATGCAAATCTGCACTACAAAGAAGTATCACTTCCCACCGGTCAAAAGGGACATCCACAAAATGTGTAAGAACAAGAAAGGCAAGACAGGCCCTGGAGAACAGGGAGCCTTGTTATGCTGATGGGCGGGATGTAAATTGCCAACTGCCTCTCCGGAGGAGTGCATTCTGTTTCCTAAAACAAGTAAAGAACAGAGCTACAGAGCCAAGGGCATTACCAGTCTAGGGAATATACCTTGGGAAAACTGAAAATCAATAAGACAGAGCCACCCCAAAATTTAGGGCTGCACTGCATACAAGGACCTCAACTTGGATACACCTTAAGTATCCCAGAAAATATAAACATGGTTCAAAAAATTGTGGTACTTACGTACGATGGAATATCCCTCAGCCATGAAATCAATGTCATAAGACCAGTAGCAGCAAAATGGGTGGATTCAGGTACGATGATTCTAAGTGAAATAAGTCACACAGAAAAAGAAACTTATCATAAGATATCACTTATGAAGATCCTGTAAACATGGCTACACTTGAACTGAGTTAGGAAAGAGAACAGTGTCTCACATTTAGAAAACACTCTTATACCTGCTTAAGGGGGAAGGAGAGGTGGGGTGATGCATAAAACCAGAGTTTGATATAAGCACAGGTACCGTTCCAAAAACCAACTATGGAATAGACAAGACCTACACCGTCCTCAGCGAAAGGGACTCAAAACCCCATATTTCCCGCAGAGGAAAATATCTGACTAGTAAGAATCTTAAAACCTATGTATTGATATGTCTCCGTAAGGGAATCAAGTGTGTCTAGACTGGCATAAACATGGCAGCGAGAATCAGCTCAAACCCACTATAAAAAGGAATTTCAAAAACAAAACAAAAAAACTGGGAAATTCTTTACAATTCCTTCAGGGTCTCTGATGAAAGCTGGAATGACCCTATCTACAACGACAGCTGGATGTGGCATAAGGAGGGACACTTGGGACTGAGACGATTGGTGAGATTGGGTGAGCAAATGCAGACCCTTTAAAGCTATAATGCATGGCACCCATTCCATGGGTCCGAACTCTCCAGGTTGAAGGGAATATTACTACAGCTATAACATGTGCGGGAAACCTAGAGAACGGACACACTGTGAATACGAAAGGTTTCTAAAACTCAACGAATAAACCCTCTCCTGGTGCTCCGGATTGACTTTCCGACTGCTTTACTATCAACCTCCCAACTTGGAGAGACAGCCCCTTTAACCTCTTGGTTCGCACAGGTTGCCAATTTGGCAGAGGATGAAAGGGAAGAGGGAGAACCAATGAGAGAGTAGCTGTTAGGCATTTGGACGGGCACATATCACTGTAATTTCCCGGCAGGAAGAAGAATTAACCAAATTCTCAGCCACCCACCGGGAACCAGTATAGGTCCTGAACCAAAATTTTGGACTTGCGGTCAGCTCTCCAAAAATGAGTTGAAAAATGGAGCTCAGGGTCACAGCAATTCACAAACTGGCCGAGTAATAAAGGACAACTATCGTCCAAAAGTCTGTTGAGGGAAGGCAACGAGGTGGACTTGAAAGCGAGGCAGAATAGCAGGAAACAGATTTCAAGAGGTACGTTGGAATCGCCTTTAAAGCACAGGAAGAGGGGCACAACTTCGACAATGATGCACTTGGCCAAAAAGGGCGTATGCGTTTTCTCCTGAATATATTCAGGAGAAAACGCATACGCCCTTTTTGGCCAAGCAAGCAAGCGGGCAATGCAAATCTGCACTACAAAGAAGTATCACTTCCCACCGGTCAAAAGGGACATCCACAAAATGTGTAAGAACAAGAAAGGCAAGACAGGCCCTGGAGAACAGGGAGCCTTGTTATGCAGATGGGCGGGATGTAAATTGCCAACTGCCTCTCTGGAGGAGTGCATTCTGTTCCCTAAAACAAGTAAAGAACAGAGCTACAGTGCCAAGGGCACTACCAGTCTAGGGAATATACCTTGGGAAAACTGAAAATCAATAAGACAGAGCCACCCCAAAATTTAGGGCTGCACTGCATACAAGGACCTCAACTTGGATACACCTTAAGTATCCCAGAAAATATAAACATGGTTCAAAAAATTGTGGTATTAAGTACGATGGAATATCCCTCAGCCATGAAATCAATGTCATAAGACCAGTAGCAGCAAAATGGGTGGATTCAGGTACGATGATTCTAAGTGAAATAAGTCACACAGAAAAAGAAACTTATCATAAGATATCACTTATGAAGATCCTGTAAACATGGCTACACTTGAACTGAGTTAGGAAAGAGAACAGTGTCTCACATTTAGAAAACACTCTTATACCTGCTTAAGGGGGAAGGAGAGGTGGGGTGATGCATAAAACCAGAGTTTGATATAAGCACAGGTACCGTTCCAAAAACCAACTATGGAATAGACAAGACCTACACCGTCCTCAGTGAAAGGGACTCAAAACCCCATATTTCCCGCAGAGGAAAATATCTGACTAGTAAGAATCTTAAAACCTATGTATTGATATGTCTCCGTAAGGGAATCAAGTGTGTCTAGACTGGCATAAACATGGCAGCGAGAATCAGCTCAAACCCACTATAAAAAAGAATTTCAAAAACAAAACAAAAAAACTGGGAAATTCTTTACAATTCCTTCATGGTCTCTGATGAAAGCTGGAATGACCCTATCTAAAACGACAGCTGGATGTGGCATAAGGAGGGACACTTGGGACTGAGATGATTGGTGAGATTGGGTGAGCAAATGCAGACCCTTTAAAGCAATAATGCATGGCACCCATTCCATGGGTCCGAACTCTCCAGGTTGAAGGGAATATTACTACAGCTATAACATGTGCGGGAAACCTAGAGAACGGACACACTGTGAATACGAAAGGTTTCTAAAACTCAACGAATAAACCATCTCCTGGTGCTCCGGATTGACTTTCCGGCTGCTTTACTATCAACCTCCCAACTTGGAGAGACAGCCCCTTTAACCTCTTGGTTTGCACAGGTTGCCAATTTGGCAGAGGATGAAAGGGAAGAGGGAGAACCAATGAGAGAGTAGCTGTTAGGCATTTGGACGGGCACATATCACTGTAATTTCCCGGCAGGAAGAAGAATTAACCAAATTCTCAGCCACCCACCAGGAACCAGTATAGGTCCTGAACCAAAATTTTGGACTTGCGGTCAGCTCTCCAAAAATGAGTTGAAAAATGGAGCTCAGGGACACAGCAATTCACAAACTGGCCGAGTAATAAAGGACAACTATCGTCCAAAAGTCTGTTGAGGGAAGGCAACGAGGTGGACTTGAAAGCGAGGCAGAATAGCAGGAAACAGATTTCAAGAGGTACGTTGGAATCGCCTTTAAAACACAGGAAGAGGGGCACAACTTCGACAATGATGCACTTGGCCAAAAAGGGCGTATGCGTTTTCTCCTGAATATATTCAGGAGAAAACGCATACGCCCTTTTTGGCCAAGCAAGCAAGCGGGCAATGCAAATCTGCACTACAAAGAAGTATCACTTCCCACCGGTCAAAAGGGACATCCACAAAATGTGTAAGAACAAGAAAGGCAAGACAGGCCCTGGAGAACAGGGAGACTTGTTATGCTGATGGGCGGGATGTAAATTGCCAACTGCCTCTCTGGAGGAGTGCATTCTGTTCCCTAAAAGAAGTAAAGAACAGAGCTACGGTGCCAAGGGCACTACCAGTCTAGGGAATATACCTTGGGAAAACTGAAAATCAATAAGACAGAGCCACCCCAAAATTTAGGGCTGCACTGCATACAAGGACCTCAACTTGGATACACCTTAATTATCCCAGAAAATATAAACATGGTTCAAAAAATTGTGGTACTTACGTACGATGGAATATCCCTCAGCCATGAAATCAATGTCATAAGACCAGTAGCAGCAAAATGGGTGGATTCAGGTACGATGATTCTAAGTGAAATAAGTCACACAGAAAAAGAAACTTATCATAAGATATCACTTATGAAGATCCTGTAAACATGGCTACACTTGAACTGAGTTAGGAAAGAGAACAGTGTCTCACATTTAGAAAACACTCTTATACCTGCTTAAGGGGGAAGGAGAGGTGGGGTGATGCATAAAACCAGTTTGATATAAGCACAGGTACCGTTCCAAAAACCAACTATGGAATAGACAAGACCTACACCGTCCTCAGTGAAAGGGACTCAAAACCCCATATTTCCCGCAGAGGAAAATATCTGACTAGTAAGAATCTTAAAACCTATGTATTGATATGTCTCCGTAAGGGAATCAAGTGTGTCTAGACTGGCATAAACATGGCAGCGAGAATCAGCTCAAACCCACTATAAAAAGGAATTTCAAAAACAAAACAAAAAAACTGGGAAATTCTTTACAATTCCTTCAGGGTCTCTGATGAAAGCTGGAATGACCCTATCTACAATGACAGCTGGATGTGGCATAAGGAGGGACACTTGGGACTGAGATGATTGGTGAGATTGGGTGAGCAAATGCAGACCCTTTAAAGCAATAATGCATGGCACCCATTCCATGGGTCCGAACTCTCCAGGTTGAAGGGAATATTACTACAGCTATAACATGTGCGGGAAACCTAGAGAACGGACACACTGTGAATACGAAAGGTTTCTAAAACTCAACGAATAGTCCCACTCCTGGTGCTCCAGTTTGACTTTCCGGCTGCTTTACTATCAACCTCCCAACTTGGAGAGACAGCCCCTTTAACCTCTTGGTTCGCACAGGTTGCCAATTTGGCAGAGGATGAAAGGGAAGAGGGAGAACCAATGAGAGAGTAGCTGTTAGGCATTTGGACGGGCACATATCACTGTAATTTCCCGGCAGGAAGAAGAATTAACCAAATTCTCAGCCACCCACCGGGAACCAGTATAGGTCCTGAACCAAAATTTTGGACTTGCGGTCAGCTCACCAAAAACGAGTTGAAAAATGGAGCTCAGGGGCACAGCAATTCACAAACTGGCCGAGTAATAAAGGACAACTATCGTCCAAAAATCTGTTGAGGGAAGGCAACGAGGCGGACTTGAAAGCGAGGCAGAATAGCAGGAAACAGATTTCAAGAGGTACGTTGGAATCGCCTTTAAAGCACAGGAAGAGGGGCACAACTTCGACAATGATGCACTTGGCCAAAAAGGGCGTATGCGTTTTCTCCTGAATATATTCAGGAGAAAACGCATACGCCCTTTTTGGCCAAGCAAGCAAGCGGGCAATGCAAATCTGCACTACAAAGAAGTATCACTTCCCACCGGTCAAAAGGGACATCCACAAAATGTGTAAGAACAAGAAAGGCAAGACAGGCCCTGGAGAACAGGGAGCCTTGTTATGCTGATGGGCGGGATGTAAATTGCCAACTGCCTCTCTGGAGGAGTGCATTCTGTTCCCTAAAACAAGTAAAGAACAGAGCTACAGAGCCAAGGGCATTACCAGTCTAGGGAATATACCTTGGGAAAACTGAAAATCAATAAGACAGAGCCACCCCAAAATTTAGGGCTGCACTGCATACAAGGACCTCAACTTGGATACACCTTAAGTATCCCAGAAAATATAAACATGGTTCAAAAAATTGTGGTACTTACGTACGATGGAATATCCCTCAGCCATGAAATCAATGTCATAAGACCAGTAGCAGCAAAATGGGTGGATTCAGGTACGATGATTCTAAGTGAAATAAGTCACAGAGAAAAAGAAACTTATCATAAGATATCACTTATGAAGATCCTGTAAACATGGCTACACTTGAACTGAGTTAGGAAAGAGAACAGTGTCTCACATTTAGAAAACACTCTTATACCTGCTTAAGGGGGAAGGAGAGGTGGGGTGATGCATAAAACCAGAGTTTGATATAAGCACAGGTACCGTTCCAAAAACCAACTATGGAATAGACAAGACCTACACCGTCCTCAGCGAAAGGGACTCAAAACCCCATATTTCCCGCAGAGGAAAATATCTGACTAGTAAGAATCTTAAAACCTATGTATTGATATGTCTCCGTAAGGGAATCAAGTGTGTCTAGACTGGCATAAACATGGCAGCGAGAATCAGCTCAAACCCACTATAAAAAGGAATTTCAAAAACAAAACAAAAAAACGGGGAAATTCTTTACAATTCCTTCAGGGTCTCTGATGAAAGCTGGAATGACCCTATCTACAACGACAGCTGGATGTGGCATAAGGAGGGACACTTGGGACTGAGACGATTGGTGAGATTGGGTGAGCAAATGCAGACCCTTTAAAGCAATAATGCATGGCACACATTCCATGGGTCCGAACTCTCCAGGTTGAAGGGAATATTACTACAGCTATAACATGTGCGGGAAACCTAGAGAACGGACACACTGTGAATACGAAAGGTTTCTAAAACTCAACGAATAGTCCCACTCCTGGTGCTCCAGTTTGACTTTCCGGCTGCTTTACTATCAACCTCCCAACTTGGAGAGACAGCCCCTTTAACCTCTTGGTTCGCACAGGTTGCCAATTTGGCAGAGGATGAAAGGGAAGAGGGAGAACCAATGAGAGAGTAGCTGTTAGGCATTTGGACGGGCACATATCACTGTAATTTCCCGGCAGGAAGAAGAATTAACCAAATTCTCAGCCACCCACCGGGAACCAGTATAGGTCCTGAACCAAAATTTTGGACTTGCGGTCAGCTCACCAAAAACGAGTTGAAAAATGGAGCTCAGGGGCACAGCAATTCACAAACTGGCCGAGTAATAAAGGACAACTATCGTCCAAAAATCTGTTGAGGGAAGGCAACGAGGCGGACTTGAAAGCGAGGCAGAATAGCAGGAAACAGATTTCAAGAGGTACGTTGGAATCGCCTTTAAAGCACAGGAAGAGGGGCACAACTTCGACAATGATGCACTTGGCCAAAAAGGGCGTATGCGTTTTCTCCTGAATATATTCAGGATAAAACGCATACACCCTTTTTGGCCAAGCAAGCAAGCGGGCAATGCAAATCTGCACTACAAAGAAGTATCACTTCCCACCGGTCAAAAGGGACATCCACAAAATGTGTAAGAACAAGAAAGGCAAGACAGGCCCTGGAGAACAGGGAGCCTTGTTATGCTGATGGGCGGGATGTAAATTGCCAACTGCCTCTCCGGAGGAGTGCATTCTGTTCCCTAAAACAAGTAAAGAACAGAGCTACAGAGACAAGGGCATTACCAGTCTAGGGAATATACCTTGGGAAAACTGAAAATCAATAAGACAGAGCCACCCCAAAATTTAGGGCTGCACTGCATACAAGGACCTCAACTTGGATACACCTTAAGTATCCCAGAAAATATAAACATGGTTCAAAAAATTGTGGTACTTACGTACGATGGAATATCCCTCAGCCATGAAATCAATGTCATAAGACCAGTAGCAGCAAAATGGGTGGATTCAGGTACGATGATTCTAAGTGAAATAAGTCACACAGAAAAAGAAACTTATCATAAGATATCACTTATGAAGATCCTGTAAACATGGCTACACTTGAACTGAGTTAGGAAAGAGAACAGTGTCTCACATTTAGAAAACACTCTTATACCTGCTTAAGGGGGAAGGAGAGGTGGGGTGATGCATAAAACCAGAGTTTGATATAAGCACAGGTACCGTTCCAAAAACCAACTATGGAATAGACAAGACCTACACCGTCCTCAGCGAAAGGGACTCAAAACCCCATATTTCCCGCAGAGGAAAATATCTGACTAGTAAGAATCTTAAAACCTATGTATTGATATGTCTCCGTAAGGGAATCAAGTGTGTCTAGACTGGCATAAACATGGCAGCGAGAATCAGCTCAAACCCACTATAAAAAGGAATTTCAAAAACAAAACAAAAAAACTGGGAAATTCTTTACAATTCCTTCAGGGTCTCTGATGAAAGCTGGAATGACCCTATCTACAACGACAGCTGGATGTGGCATAAGGAGGGACACTTGGGACTGAGACGATTGGTGAGATTGGGTGAGCAAATGCAGACCCTTTAAAGCTATAATGCATGGCACCCATTCCATGGGTCCGAACTCTCCAGGTTGAAGGGAATATTACTACAGCTATAACATGTGCGGGAAACCTAGAGAACGGACACACTGTGAATACGAAAGGTTTCTAAAACTCAACGAATAAACCCTCTCCTGGTGCTCCGGATTGACTTTCCGGCTGCTTTACTATCAACCTCCCAACTTGGAGAGACAGCCCCTTTAACCTCTTGGTTCGCACAGGTTGCCAATTTGGCAGAGGATGAAAGGGAAGAGGGAGAACCAATGAGAGAGTAGCTGTTAGGCATTTGGACGGGCACATATCACTGTAATTTCCCGGCAGGAAGAAGAATTAACCAAATTCTCAGCCACCCACCGGGAACCAGTATAGGTCCTGAACCAAAATTTTGGACTTGCGGTCAGCTCTCCAAAAATGAGTTGAAAAATGGAGCTCAGGGACACAGCAATTCACAAACTGGCCGAGTAATAAAGGACAACTATCGTCCAAAAGTCTGTTGAGGGAAGGCAACGAGGTGGACTTGAAAGCGAGGCAGAATAGCAGGAAACAGATTTCAAGAGGTACGTTGGAATCGCCTTTAAAGCACAGGAAGAGGGGCACAACTTCGACAATGATGCACTTGGCCAAAAAGGGCGTATGCGTTTTCTCCTGAATATATTCAGGAGAAAACGCATACGCCCTTTTTGGCCAAGCAAGCAAGCGGGCAATGCAAATCTGCACTACAAAGAAGTATCACTTCCCACCGGTCAAAAGGGACATCCACAAAATGTGTAAGAACAAGAAAGGCAAGACAGGCCCTGGAGAACAGGGAGCCTTGTTATGCTGATGGGCGGGATGTAAATTGCCAACTGCCTCTCTGGAGGAGTGCATTCTGTTCCCTAAAACAAGTAAAGAACAGAGCTACAGTGCCAAGGGCACTACCAGTCTAGGGAATATACCTTGGGAAAACTGAAAATCAATAAGACAGAGCCACCCCAAAATTTAGGGCTGCACTGCATACAAGGACCTCAACTTGGATACACCTTAAGTATCCCAGAAAATATAAACATGGTTCAAAAAATTGTGGTATTAAGTACGATGGAATATCCCTCAGCCATGAAATCAATGTCATAAGACCAGTAGCAGCAAAATGGGTGGATTCAGGTACGATGATTCTAAGTGAAATAAGTCACACAGAAAAAGAAACTTATCATAAGATATCACTTATGAAGATCCTGTAAACATGGCTACACTTGAACTGAGTTAGGAAAGAGAACAGTGTCTCACATTTAGAAAACACTCTTATACCTGCTTAAGGGGGAAGGAGAGGTGGGGTGATGCATAAAACCAGAGTTTGATATAAGCACAGGTACCGTTCCAAAAACCAACTATGGAATAGACAAGACCTACACCGTCCTCAGTGAAAGGGACTCAAAACCCCATATTTCCCGCAGAGGAAAATATCTGACTAGTAAGAATCTTAAAACCTATGTATTGATATGTCTCCGTAAGGGAATCAAGTGTGTCTAGACTGGCATAAACATGGCAGCGAGAATCAGCTCAAACCCACTATAAAAAAGAATTTCAAAAACAAAACAAAAAAACTGGGAAATTCTTTACAATTCCTTCATGGTCTCTGATGAAAGCTGGAATGACCCTATCTACAACGACAGCTGGATGTGGCATAAGGAGGGACACTTGGGACTGAGATGATTGGTGAGATTGGGTGAGCAAATGCAGACCCTTTAAAGCAATAATGCATGGCACCCATTCCATGGGTCCGAACTCTCCAGGTTGAAGGGAATATTACTACAGCTATAACATGTGCGGGAAACCTAGAGAACGGACACACTGTGAATACGAAAGGTTTCTAAAACTCAACGAATAAACCATCTCCTGGTGCTCCGGATTGACTTTCCGGCTGCTTTACTATCAACCTCCCAACTTGGAGAGACAGCCCCTTTAACCTCTTGGTTTGCACAGGTTGCCAATTTGGCAGAGGATGAAAGGGAAGAGGGAGAACCAATGAGAGAGTAGCTGTTAGGCATTTGGACGGGCACATATCACTGTAATTTCCCGGCAGGAAGAAGAATTAACCAAATTCTCAGCCACCCACCAGGAACCAGTATAGGTCCTGAACCAAAATTTTGGACTTGCGGTCAGCTCTCCAAAAATGAGTTGAAAAATGGAGCTCAGGGACACAGCAATTCACAAACTGGCCGAGTAATAAAGGACAACTATCGTCCAAAAGTCTGTTGAGGGAAGGCAACGAGGTGGACTTGAAAGCGAGGCAGAATAGCAGGAAACAGATTTCAAGAGGTACGTTGGAATCGCCTTTAAAACACAGGAAGAGGGGCACAACTTCGACAATGATGCACTTGGCCAAAAAGGGCGTATGCGTTTTCTCCTGAATATATTCAGGAGAAAACGCATACGCCCTTTTTGGCCAAGCAAGCAAGCGGGCAATGCAAATCTGCACTACAAAGAAGTATCACTTCCCACCGGTCAAAAGGGACATCCACAAAATGTGTAAGAACAAGAAAGGCAAGACAGGCCCTGGAGAACAGGGAGCCTTGTTATGCTGATGGGCGGGATGTAAATTGCCAACTGCCTCTCTGGAGGAGTGCATTCTGTTCCCTAAAACAAGTAAAGAACAGAGCTACAGTGCCAAGGGCACTACCAGTCTAGGGAATATACCTTGGGAAAACTGAAAATCAATAAGACAGAGCCACCCCAAAATTTAGGGCTGCACTGCATACAAGGACCTCAACTTGGATACACCTTAATTATCCCAGAAAATATAAACATGGTTCAAAAAATTGTGGTACTTACGTACGATGGAATATCCCTCAGCCATGAAATCAATGTCATAAGACCAGTAGCAGCAAAATGGGTGGATTCAGGTACGATGATTCTAAGTGAAATAAGTCACACAGAAAAAGAAACTTATCATAAGATATCACTTATGAAGATCCTGTAAACATGGCTACACTTGAACTGAGTTAGGAAAGAGAACAGTGTCTCACATTTAGAAAACACTCTTATACCTGCTTAAGGGGGAAGGAGAGGTGGGGTGATGCATAAAACCAGTTTGATATAAGCACAGGTACCGTTCCAAAAACCAACTATGGAATAGACAAGACCTACACCGTCCTCAGTGAAAGGGACTCAAAACCCCATATTCCCCGCAGAGGAAAATATCTGACTAGTAAGAATCTTAAAACCTATGTATTGATATGTCTCCGTAAGGGAATCAAGTGTGTCTAGACTGGCATAAACATGGCAGCGAGAATCAGCTCAAACCCACTATAAAAAGGAATTTCAAAAACAAAACAAAAAAACTGGGAAATTCTTTACAATTCCTTCAGGGTCTCTGATGAAAGCTGGAATGACCCTATCTACAATGACAGCTGGATGTGGCATAAGGAGGGACACTTGGGACTGAGATGATTGGTGAGATTGGGTGAGCAAATGCAGACCCTTTAAAGCAATAATGCATGGCACCCATTCCATGGGTCCGAACTCTCCAGGTTGAAGGGAATATTACTACAGCTATAACATGTGCGGGAAACCTAGAGAACGGACACACTGTGAATACGAAAGGTTTCTAAAACTCAACGAATAAACCCTCTCCTGGTGCTCCGGTTTGACTTTCCGGCTGCTTTACTATCAACCTCCCAACTTGGAGAGACAGCCCCTTTAACCTCTTGGTTCGCACAGGTTGCCAATTTGGCAGAGGATGAAAGGGAAGAGGGAGAACCAATGAGAGAGTAGCTTTTAGGCATTTGGACGGGCACATATCACTGTAATTTCCCGGCAGGAAGAAGAATTAACCAAATTCTCAGCCACCCACCGGGAACCAGTATAGGTCCTGAACCAAAATTTTGGACTTGCGGTCAGCTCTCCAAAAATGAGTTGAAAAATGGAGCTCAGGGACACAGCAATTCACAAACTGGCCGAGTAATAAAGGACAACTATCGTCCAAAAGTCTGTTGAGGGAAGGCAACGAGGTGGACTTGAAAGCGAGGCAGAATAGCAGGAAACAGATTTCAAGAGGTACGTTGGAATCACCTTTAAAGCACAGGAAGAGGGGCACAACTTCGACAATGAGGCACTTGGCCCAAAAAGGGCGTATGCGTTTTCTCCTGAATATATTCAGGAGAAAACGCATACGCCCTTTTTGGCCAAGCAAGCAAGCGGGCAATGCAAATCTGCACTACAAAGAAGTATCACTTCCCACCGGTCAAAAGGGACATCCACAAAATGTGTAAGAACAAGAAAGGCAAGACAGGCCCTGGAGAACAGGGAGCCTTGTTATGCTGATGGGCGGGATGTAAATTGCCAACTGCCTCTCTGGAGGAGTGCATTCTGTTCCCTAAAACAAGTAAAGAACAGAGCTACAGAGCCAAGGGCACTACCAGTCTAGGGAATATACCTTGGGAAAACTGAAAATCAATAAGACAGAGCCACCCCAAAATTTAGGGCTGCACTGCATACAAGGACCTCAACTTGGATACACCTTAAGTATCCCAGAAAATATAAACATGGTTCAAAAAATTGTGGTACTTACGTACGATGGAATATCCCTCAGCCATGAAATCAATGTCATAAGACCAGTAGCAGCAAAATGGGTGGATTCAGGTACGATGATTCTAAGTGAAATAAGTCACAGAGAAAAAGAAACTTATCATAAGATATCACTTATGAAGATCCTGTAAACATGGCTACACTTGAACTGAGTTAGGAAAGAGAACAGTGTCTCACATTTAGAAAACACTCTTATACCTGCTTAAGGGGGAAGGAGAGGTGGGGTGATGCATAAAACCAGAGTTTGATATAAGCACAGGTACCGTTCCAAAAACCAACTATGGAATAGACAAGACCTACACCGTCCTCAGTGAAAGGGACTCAAAACCCCATATTTCCCGCAGAGGAAAGTATCTGACTAGTAAGAATCTTAAAACCTATGTATTGATATGTCTCCGTAAGGGAATCAAGTGTGTCTAGACTGGCATAAACATGGCAGCGAGAATCAGCTCAAACCCACTATAAAAAGGAATTTCAAAAACAAAACAAAAAAACTGGGAAATTCTTTACAATTCCTTCAGGGTCTCTGATGAAAGCTGGAATGACCCTATCTACAATGACAGCTGGATGTGGCATAAGGAGGGACACTTGGGACTGAGACGATTGGTGAGATTGGGTGAGCAAATGCAGACCCTTTAAAGCAATAATGCATGGCACCCATTCCATGGGTCCGAACTCTCCAGGTTGAAGGGAATATTACTACAGCTATAACATGTGCGGGAAACCTAGAGAACGGACACACTGTGAATACGAAAGGTTTCTAAAACTCAACGCATAGTCCCTCTCCTGGTGCTCCGGTTTGACTTTCCGTCTGCTTTACTATCAACCTCCCAACTTGGAGAGACAGCCCCTTTAATCTCTTGGTTCGCACAGGTTGCCAATTTGGCAGAGGATGAAAGGGAAGAGGGAGAACCAATGAGAGAGTAGCTGTTAGGCATTTGGACGGGCACATATCACTGTAATTTCCCGGCAGGAAGAAGAATTAACCAAATTCTCAGCCACCCACCGGGAACCAGTATAGGTCCTGAACCAACATTTTGGACTTGCGGTCAGCTCACCGAAAACGAGTTGAAAAATGGAGCTCAGGGGCACAGCAATTCACAAACTGGCCGAGTAATAAAGGACAACTATCGTCCAAAAATCTGTTGAGGGAAGGCAACGAGGCGGACTTGAAAGCGAGGCAGAATAGCAGGAAACAGATTTCAAGAGGTACGTTGGAATCGCCTTTAAAGCACAGGAAGAGGGGCACAACTTCGACAATGACGCACTTGGCCAAAAAGGGCGTATGCATTTTCTCCTGAATATATTCAGGAGAAAACGCATACGCCCTTTTTGGCCAAGCAAGCAAGCGGGCAATGCAAATCTGCACTACAAAGAAGTATCACTTCCCACCGGTCAAAAGGGACATCCACAAAATGTGTAAGAACAAGAAAGGCAAGACAGGCCCTGGAGAACAGGGAGCCTTGTTATGCTGATGGGCAGGATGTAAATTGCCAACTGCCTCTCTGGAGGAGTGCATTCTGTTCCCTAAAAAAAGTAAAGAACAGAGCTACAGAGCCAAGGGCACTACCAGTCTAGGGAATATACCTTGGGAAAACTGAAAATCAATAAGACAGAGCCACCCCAAAATTTAGGGCTGCACTGCATACAAGGACCTCAACTTGGATACACCTTAAGTATCCCAGAAAATATAAACATGGTTCAAAAAATTGTGGTACTTACGTACGATGGAATATCCCTCAGCCATGAAATCAATGTCATAAGACCAGTAGCAGCAAAATGGGTGGATTCAGGTACGATGATTCTAAGTGAAATAAGTCACACAGAAAAAGAAACTTATCATAAGATATCACTTATGAAGATCCTGTAAACATGGCTACACTTGAACTGAGTTAGGAAAGAGAACAGTGTCTCACATTTAGAAAACACTCTTATACCTGCTTAAGGGGGAAGGAGAGGTGGGGTGATGCATAAAACCAGAGTTTGATATAAGCACAGGTACCGTTCCAAAAACCAACTATGGAATAGACAAGACCTACACCGTCCTCAGCGAAAGGGACTCAAAACCCCATATTTCCCGCAGAGGAAAATATCTGACTAGTAAGAATCTTAAAACCTATGTATTGATATGTCTCCATAAGGGAATCAAGTGTGTCTAGACTGGCATAAACATGGCAGCGAGAATCAGCTCAAACCCACTCTAAAAAGGAATTTCAAAAACAAAACAAAAAAACTGGGAAATTCTTTACAATTCCTTCAGGGTCTCTGATGAAGGCTGGAATGACCCTATCTACAACGACAGCTGGATGTGGCATAAGGAGGGACACTTGGGACTGAGACGATTGGTGAGATTGGGTGAGCAAATGCAGACCCTTTAAAGCAATAATGCATGGCACCCATTCCATGGGTCCGAACTCTCCAGGTTGAAGGGAATATTACTACTGCTATAACATGTGCGGGAAACCTAGAGAACGGACACACTGTGAATATGAAAGGTTTCTAAAACTCAACGCATAGTCCCTCTCCTGGTGCTCCGGTTTGACTTTCCCTCTGCTTTACTATCAACCTCCCAACTTGGAGAGACAGCCCCTTTAACCTCTTGGTTCGCACAGGTTGCCAATTTGGCAGAGGATGAAAGGGAAGAGGGAGAACCAATGAGAGAGTAGCTGTTAGGCATTTGGACGGGCACATATCACTGTAATTTCCCGGCAGGAAGAAGAATTAACCAAATTCTCAGCCACCCACCGGGAACCAGTATAGGTCCTGAACCAAAATTTTGGACTTGCGGTCAGCTCACCAAAAACGAGTTGAAAAATGGAGCTCAGGGGCACAGCAATTCACAAACTGGCCGAGTAATAAAGGACAACTATCGTCCAAAAGTCTGTTGAGGGAAGGCAACGAGGCGGACTTGAAAGCGAGGCAGAATAGCAGGAAACAGATTTCAAGAGGTACGTTGGAATCGCCTTTAAAGCACAGGAAGAGGGGCACAACTTCGACAATGATGCACTTGGCCAAAAAGGGCGTATGCGTTTTCTCCTGAATATATTCAGGAGAAAACGCATACGCCCTTTTTGGCCAAGCAAGCAAGCGGGCAATGCAAATCTGCACTACAAAGAAGTATCACTTCCCACCGGTCAAAAGGGACATCCACAAAATGTGTAAGAACAAGAAAGGCAAGACAGGCCCTGGAGAACAGGGAGCCTTGTTATGCTGATGGGCGGGATGTAAATTGCCAACTGCCTCTCTGGAGGAGTGCATTCTGTTCCCTAAAACAAGTAAAGAACAGAGCTACAGAGCCAAGGGCACTACCAGTCTAGGGAATATACCTTGGGAAAACTGAAAATCAATAAGACAGAGCCACCCCAAAATTTAGGGCTGCACTGCATACAAGGACCTCAACTTGGATACACCTTAAGTATCCCAGAAAATATAAACATGGTTCAAAAAATTGTGGTACTTACGTACGATGGAATATCCCTCAGCCATGAAATCAATGTCATAAGACCAGTAGCAGCAAAATGGGTGGATTCAGGTACGATGATTCTAAGTGAAATAAGTCACACAGAAAAAGAAACTTATCATAAGATATCACTTATGAAGATCCTGTAAACATGGCTACACTTGAACTGAGTTAGGAAAGAGAACAGTGTCTCACATTTAGAAAACACTCTTATACCTGCTTAAGGGGGAAGGAGAGGTGGGGTGATGCATAAAAACAGAGTTTGATATAAGCACAGGTACCGTTCCAAAAACCAACTATGGAATAGACAAGACCTACACTGTCCTCAGTGAAAGGGACTCAAAACCCCATATTTCCCGCAGAGGAAAATATCTGACTAGTAAGAATCTTAAAACCTATGTATTGATATGTCTCCGTAAGGGAATCAAGTGTGTCTAGACTGGCATAAACATGGCAGCGAGAATCAGCTCAAACCCACTATAAAAAGGAATTTCAAAAACAAAACAAAAAAACGGGGAAATTCTTTACAATTCCTTCAGGGTTTCTGATGAAAGCTGGAATGACCCTATCTACAACGACAGCTGGATGTGGCATAAGGAGGGACACTTGGGACTGAGACGATTGGTGAGATTGGGTGAGCAAATGCAGACCCTTTAAAGCAATAATGCATGGCACCCATTCCATGGGTCCGAACTCTCCAGGTTGAAGGGAATATTACTACAGCTATAACATGTGCGGGAAACCTAGAGAACGGACACACTGTGAATACGAAAGGTTTCTAAAACTCAACGAATAGTCCCTCTCCTGGTGCTCCGGTTTGACTTTCCGTCTGCTTTACTATCAACCTCCCAACTTGGAGAGACAGCCCCTTTAACCTCTTGGTTCGCACAGGTTGCCAATTTGGCAGAGGATGAAAGGGAAGAGGGAGAACCAATGAGAGAGTAGCTGTTAGGCATTTGGACGGGCACATATCACTGTAATTTCCCGGCAGGAAGAAGAATTAACCAAATTCTCAGCCACCCACCGGGAACCAGTATAGGTCCTGAACCAAAATTTTGGACTTGCGGTCAGCTCACCAAAAACGAGTTGAAAAATGGAGCTCAGGGACACAGCAATTCACAAACTGGCCGAGTAATAAAGGACAACTATCGTCCAAAAATCTGTTGAGGGAAGGCAACGAGGCGGACTTGAAAGTGAGGCAGAATAGCAGGAAACAGATTTCAAGAGGTACGTTGGAATCGCCTTTAAAGCACAGGAAGAGGGGCACAACTTCGACAATGACGCACTTGGCCAAAAATGGCATATGCGTTTTCTCCTGAATATATTCAGGAGAAAACTCATACGCCCTTTTTGGCCAAGCAAGCAAGCGGGCAATGCAAATCGGCACTACAAAGAAGTATCACTTCCCACCGGTCAAAAGGGATATCCACAAAATGTGTAAGAACAAGAAACGCAAGACAGGCCCTGGAGAACAGGGAGCCTTGTTATGCTGATGGGCGGGATGTAAATTGCCAACTGCCTCTCTGGAGGAGTGCATTCTGTTCCCTAAAACAAGTAAAGAACAGAGCTACAGAGCCAAGGGCACTACCAGTCTAGGGAATATACCTTGGGAAAACTGAAAATCAATAAGACAGAGCCACCCCAAAATTTAGGGCTGCACTGCATACAAGGACCTCAACTTGGATACACCTTAAGTATCCCAGAAAATATAAACATGGTTCAAAAAATTGTGGTACTTACGTACGATGGAATATCCCTCAGCCATGAAATCAATGTCATAAGACAAGTAGCAGCAAAATGGGTGGATTCAGGTACGATGATTCTAAGTGAAATAAGTCACACAGAAAAAGAAACTTATCATAAGATATCACTTATGAAGATCCTGTAAACATGGCTACACTTGAACTGAGTTAGGAAAGAGAACAGTGTCTCACATTTAGAAAACACTCTTATACCTGCTTAAGGGGGAAGGAGAGGTGGGGTGATGCATAAAACCAGAGTTTGATATAAGCACAGGTACCGTTCCAAAAACCAACTATGGAATAGAAAAGACCTACACCATCCTCAGCGAAAGGGACTCAAAACCCCATAATTCCCGCAGAGGAAAATATCTGACTAGTAAGAATCTTAAAACCTATGTATTGATATGTCTCCGTAAGGGAATCAAGTGTGTCTAGACTGGCATAAACATGGCAGCGAGAATCAGCTCAAACCCACTATAAAAAGGAATTTCAAAAACAAAACAAAAAAACGGGGAAATTCTTTACAATTCCTTCAGGGTTTCTGATGAAAGCTGGAATGACCCTATCTACAACGACAGCTGGATGTGGCATAAGGAGGGACACTTGGGACTGAGACGATTGGTGAGATTGGGTGAGCAAATGCAGACCCTTTAAAGCAATAATGCATGGCACCCATTCCATGGGTCCGAACTCTCCAGGTTGAAGGGAATATTACTACAGCTATAACATGTGCGGGAAACCTAGAGAACGGACACACTGTGAATACGAAAGGTTTCTAAAACTCAACGAATAGTCCCACTCCTGGTGCTCCAGTTTGACTTTCCGGCTGCTTTACTATCAACCTCCCAACTTGGAGAGACAGCCCCTTTAACCTCTTGATTCGCACAGGTTGCCAATTTGGCAGAGGATGAAAGGGAAGAGGGAGAACCAATGAGAGAGTAGCTGTTAGGCATTTGGACGGGCACATCTCACTGTAATTTCCCGGCAGGAAGAAGAATTAACCAAATTCTCAGCCACCCACCGGGAACCAGTATAGGTCCTGAACCAAAATTTTGGACTTGCGGTCAGCTCTCCAAAAACGAGTTGAAAAATGGAGCTCAGGGACACAGCAATTCACAAACTGGCCGAGTAATAAAGGACAACTATCGTCCAAAAATCTGTGGACGGAAGGCAACGAGGCGGACTTGAAAGCGAGGCAGAATAGCAGGAAACAGATTTCAAGAGGTACGTTGGAATCGCCTTTAAAGCACAGGAAGAGGGGCAAAACTTCGACAATGATGCACTTGGCCAAAAAGGGCGTATGCGTTTTCTCCTGAATATATTCAGGAGAAAACGCATACGCCCTTTTTGGCCAAGCAAGCAAGCGGGCAATGCAAATCTGCACTACAAAGAAGTATCACTTCCCACCGGTCAAAGGGGACATCCACAAAATGTGTAAGAACAAAAAAGGCAAGACAGGCCCTGGAGAACAGGGAGCCTTGTTATGCTGATGGGCGGGATGTAAATTGCCAACTGCCTCTCTGGAGGAGTGCATTCTGTTCCCTAAAACAAGTAAAGAACAGAGCTACAGAGCCAAGGGCACTACCAGTCTAGGGAATATACCTTGGGAAAACTGAAAATCAATAAGACAGAGCCACCCCAAAATTTAGGGCTGCACTGCATACAAGGACCTCAACTTGGATACACCTTAAGTATCCCAGAAAATATAAACATGGTTCAAAAAATTGTGGTACTTACGTACGATGGAATATCCCTCAGCCATGAAATCAATGTCATAAGACCAGTAGCAGCAAAATGGGTGGATTCAGGTACGATGATTCTAAGTGAAATAAGTCACACAGAAAAAGAAACATATCATAAGATATCACTTATGAAGATCCTGTAAACATGGCTACACTTGAACTGAGTTAGGAAAGAGAACAGTGTCTCACATTTAGAAAACACTGTTATGTCTGCTTAAGGGGCAAGGAGAGGTGGGGTGATGCATAAAACCAGAGTTTGATATAAGCACAGGTACCGTTCCAAAAACCAACTATGGAATAGACAAGACCAACACCATCCTCAGTGAAAGGGACTCAAAACCCCATATTTCCCGCAGAGGAAAATATCTGACTAGTAAGAATCTTAAAACCTATGTATTGATATGTCTCCGTAAGGGAATCAAGTGTGTCTAGACTGGCATAAACATGGCAGCGAGAATCAGCTCAAACCCACTATAAAAAAGAATTTCAAAAACAAAACAAAAAACTGGGAAATTCTTTACAATTCCTTCAGGGTCTCTGATGAAAGCTGGAATGACCCTATCTACAACGACAGCTGGATGTGGCATAAGGAGGGACACTTGGGACTGAGACGATTGGTGAGATTGGGTGAGCAAATGCAGACACTTTAAAGCAATAATGCATGGCACCCATTCCATGGGTCCGAACTCTCCAGGTTGAAGGGAATATTACTACAGCTATAACATGTGCTGGAAACCTAGAGAACGGACACACTGTGAATACGAAAGGTTTCTAAAACTCAACGAATAGTCCCTCTCCTGGTGCTCCGGTTTGACTTTCCGTCTGCTTTACTATCAACCTCCCAACTTGGAGAGACAGCCCCTTTAACCTCTTGGTTCGCACAGGTTGCCAATTTGGCAGAGGATGAAAGGGAAGAGGGAGAACCAATGAGAGAGTAGCTGTTAGGCATTTGGACGGGCACATATCACTGTAATTTCCCGGCAGGAAGAAGAATTAACCAAATTCTCAGTCACCCACCGGGAACCAGTATAGGTCCTGAACCAAAATTTTGGACTTGCGGTCAGCTCACCAAGAACGAGTTGAAAAATGGAGCTCAGGGGCACAGCAATTCACAAACTGGCCGAGTAATAAAGGACAACTATCGTCCAAAAATCTGTTGAGGGAAGGCAACGAGGCGGACTTGAAAGCGAGGCAGAATAGCAGGAAACAGATTTCAAGAGGTACGTTGGAATCGCCTTTAAAGCACAGGAAGAGGGGCACAACTTCGACAATGATGCACTTGGCCAAAAAGGGCGTATGCGTTTTCTCCTGAATATATTCAGGAGAAAACGCATACGCCCTTTTTGGCCAAGCAAGCAAGCGGGCAATGCAAATCTGCACTACAAAGAAGTATCACTTCCCACCGGTCAAAAGGGACATCCACAAAATGTGTAAGAACAAGAAAGGCAAGACAGGCCCTGGAGAACAGGGAGCCTTGTTATGCTGATGGGCGGGATGTAAATTGCCAACTGCCTCTCTGGAGGAGTGCATTCTGTTCCCTAAAACAAGTAAAGAACAGAGCTACAGAGCCAAGGGCACTACCAGTCTAGGGAATATACCTTGGGAAAACTGAAAATCAATAAGACAGAGCCACCCCAAAATTTAGGGCTGCACTGCATACAAGGACCTCAACTTGGATACACCTTAAGTATCCCAGAAAATATAAACATGGTTCAAAAAATTGTGGTACTTACGTACGATGGAATATCCCTCAGCCTTGAAATCAATGTCATAAGACCAGTAGCAGCAAAATGGGTGGATTCAGGTACGATGATTCTAAGTGAAATAAGTCACACAGAAAAAGAAACTTATCATAAGATATCACTTATGAAGATCCTGTAAACATGGCTACACTTGAACTGAGTTAGGAAAGAGAACAGTGTCTCACATTTAGAAAACACTCTTATACCTGCTTAAGGGGGAAGGAGAGGTGGGGTGATGCATAAAACCAGAGTTTGATATAAGCACAAGTACCGTTCCAAAAACCAACTATGGAATAAACAGGACCTACACCGTCCTCAGTGAAAGGGACTCAAAACCCCATATTTCCCGCAGAGGAAAATATCTGACTAGTAAGAATCTTAAAACCTATGTATTGATATGTCTCCGTAAGGGAATCAAGTGTGTCTAGACTGGCATAAACATGGCAGCGAGAATCAGCTCAAACCCACTATAAAAAGGAATTTCAAAAACAAAACAAATAAACGGGGAAATTCTTTACAATTCCTTCAGGGTCTCTGATGAAAGCTGGAATGACCCTATCTACAACGACAGCTGGATGTGGCATAAGGAGGGACACTTGGGACTGAGACGATTGGTGAGATTGGGTGAGCAAATGCAGATCCTTTAAAGCAATAATGCATGGCACCCATTCCATGGGTCCGAACTCTCCAGGTTGAAGGGAATATTACTACAGCTATAACAGGTGCGGGAAACATAGGGAACGGACACACTGTGAATAAGAAAGGTTTCTAAAACTCAACGAATAGTCCCTCTCCTGGTGCTCCGGTTTGACTTTCCGTCTGCTTTACTATCAACCTCCCAACTTGGAGAGACAGCCCCTTTAACCTCTTGGTTCGCACAGGTTGCCAATTTGGCAGAGGATGAAAGGGAAGAGGGAGAACCAATGAGAGAGTAGCTGTTAGGCATTTGGACGGGCACATATCACTGTAATTTCCCGGCAGGAAGAAGAATTAACCAAATTCTCAGCCACCCACCGGGAACCAGTATAGGTCCTGAACCAAAATTTTGGACTTGCGGTCAGCTCACCAAAAACGAGTTGAAAAATGGAGCTCAGGGGCACAGCAATTCACAAACTGGCCGAGTAATAAAGGACAACTATCGTCCAAAAATCTGTTGAGGGAAGGCAACGAGGCGGACTTGAAAGCGAGGCAGAATAGCAGGAAACAGATTTCAAGAGGTACGTTGGAATCGCCTTTAAAGCACAGGAAGAGGGGCACAACTTCGACAATGACGCACTTGGCCAAAAAGGGCGTATGCGTTTTCTCCTGAATATATTCAGGAGAAAAGGCATACGCCCTTTTTGGCCAAGCAAGCAAGCGGGCAATGCAAATCTGCACTACAAAGAAGTATCACTTCCCACCGGTCAAAAGGGACATCCACAAAATGTGTAAGAACAAGAAAGGCAAGACAGGCCCTGGAGAACAGGGAGCCTTGTTATGCTGATGGGCGGGATGTAAATTGCCAACTGCCTCTCTGGAGGAGTGCATTCTGTTCCCTAAAACAAGTAAAGAACAGAGCTACAGAGCCAAGGGCACTACCAGTCTAGGGAATATACCCTGGGAAAACTGAAAATCAATAAGACAGAGCCACCCCAAAATTTAGGGCTGCACTGCATACAAGGACCTCAACTTGGATACACCTTAAGTATCCCAGAAAATATAAACATGGTTCAAAAAATTGTGGTACTTACGTACGATAGAATATCCCTCAGCCATGAAATCAATGTCATAAGACCAGTAGCAGCAAAATGGGTGGATTCATGTACGATGATTCTAAGTGAAATAAGTCACACAGAAAAAGAAACTTATCATAAGATATCACTTATGAAGATCCTGTAAACATGGCTACACTTGAACTGAGTTAGGAAAGAGAACAGTGTCTCACATTTAGAAAACACTCTTATACCTGCTTAAGGGGGAAGGAGAGGTGGGGTGATGCATAAAAACAGAGTTTGATATAAGCACAGGTACCGTTCCAAAAACCAACTATGGAATAGTCAGGACCTACACCGTCCTCAGTGAAAGGGTCTCAAAACCCCATATTTCCCGCAGAGGAAAATATCTGACTAGTAAGAATCTTAAAACCTATGTATTGATATGTCTCCATAAGGGAATCAAGTGAGTCTAGACTGGCATAAACATGGCAGCGAGAATCAGCTCAAACCCACTATAAAAAAGAATTTCAAAAACAAAACAAAAAAACTGGGAAATTCTTTACAATTCCTTCAGGGTCTCTGATGAAAGCTGGAATGACCCTATCTACAATGACAGCTGGATGTGGCATAAGGAGGGACACTTGGGACTGAGACGATTGGTGAGATTGGGTGAGCAAATGCAGACCCTTTAAAGCAATAATGCATGGCACCCATTCCATGGGTCCGAACTCTCCAGGTTGAAGGGAATATTACTACAGCTATAACATGTGCGGGAAACCTAGAGAACGGACACACTGTGAATACGAAAGGTTTCTAAAACTCAACGAATAGTCCCTCTCCTGGTGCTCCGGTTTGACTTTCCGTCTGCTTTACTATCAACCTCCCAACTTGGAGAGACAGCCCCTTTAACCTCTTGGTTCGCACAGGTTGCCAATTTGGCAGAGGATGAAAGGGAAGAGGGAGAACCAATGAGAGAGTAGCTGTTAGGCATTTGGACGGGCACATATCACTGTAATTTCCCGGCAGGAAGAAGAATTAACCAAATTCTCAGCCACCCACCGGGAAACAATATAGGTCCTGAACCAAAATTTTGGACTTGCGGTCAGCTCACCAAAAACGAGTTGAAAAATGGAGCTCAGGGGCACAGCAATTCACAAACTGGCCGAGTAATAAAGGACACCTATCGTCCAAAAATCTGTTGAGGGAAGGCAACGAGGCGGACTTGAAAGCGAGGCAGAATAGCAGGAAACAGATTTCCAGAGGTACGTTGGAATCGCCTTTAAAGCACAGGAAGAGGGGCACAACTTCGACAATGATGCACTTGGCCAAAAAGGGCGTATGCGTTTTCTCCTGAATATATTCAGGAGAAAACGCATACGCCCTTTTTGGCCAAGCAAGCAAGCGGGCAATGCAAATCTGCACTACAAAGAAGTATCACTTCCCACCGGTCAAAAGGGACATCCACAAAATGTGTAAGAACAAGAAAGGCAAGACAGGCCCTGGAGAACAGGGAGCCTTGTTATGCTGATGGGCGGGATGTAAATTGCCAACTGCCTCTCTGGAGGAGTGCATTCTGTTCCCTAAAACAAGTAAAGAACAGAGCTACAGAGCCAAGGGCACTACCAGTCTAGGGAATATACCTTGGGAAAACTGAAAATCAATAAGACAGAGCCACCCCAAAATTTAGGGCTGCACTGCATACAAGGACCTCAACTTGGATACACCTTAAGTATCCCAGAAAATATAAACATGGTTCAAAAAATTGTGGTACTTACGTACGATGGAATATCCCTCAGCCATGAAATCAATGTCATAAGACCAGTAGCAGCAAAATGGGTGGATTCAGGTACGATGATTCTAAGTGAAATAAGTCACACAGAAAAAGAAACTTATCATAAGATATCACTTATGAAGATCCTGTAAACATGGCTACACTTGAACTGAGTTAGGAAAGAGAACAGTGTCTCACATTTAGAAAACACTCTTATACCTGCTTAAGGGGGAAGGAGAGGTGGGGTGATGCATAAAACCAGAGTTTGATATGAGCACAGGTACCGTTCCAAAAACCAACTATGGAATAGACAAGACCTACACCGTCCTCAGTGAAAGGGACTCAAAACCCCATATTTCCCGCAGAGGAAAATATCTGACTAGTAAGAATCTTAAAACCTATGTATTGATATGTCTCCGTAAGGGAATCAAGTGTGTCTAGACTGGCATAAACATGGCAGCGAGAATCAGCTCAAACCCACTATAAAAAGGAATTTCAAAAACAAAACAAAAAAACTGGGAAATTCTTTACAATTCCTTCAGGGTCTCTGATGAAAGCTGGAATGACCCTATCTACAACGACAGCTGGATGTGGCATAAGGAGGGACACTTGGGACTGAGACGATTGGTGAGATTGGGTGAGCAAATGCAGACACTTTAAAGCAATAATGCATGGCACCCATTCCATGGGTCCGAACTCTCCAGGTTGAAGGGAATATTACTACAGCTATAACATGTGCTGGAAACCTAGAGAACGGACACACTGTGAATACGAAAGGTTTCTAAAACTCAACGAATAGTCCCTCTCCTGGTGCTCCGGTTTGACTTTCCGTCTGCTTTACTATCAACCTCCCAACTTGGAGAGACAGCCCCTTTAACCTCTTGGTTCGCACAGGTTGCCAATTTGGCAGAGGATGAAAGGGAAGAGGGAGAACCAATGAGAGAGTAGCTGTTAGGCATTTGGACGGGCACATATCACTGTAATTTCCCGGCAGGAAGAAGAATTAACCAAATACTCAGCCACCCACCGGGAACCAGTATAGGTCCTGAACCAAAATTTTGGACTTGCGGTCAGCTCACCAAGAACGAGTTGAAAAATGGAGCTCAGGGGCACAGCAATTCACAAACTGGCCGAGTAATAAAGGACAACTATCGTCCAAAAATCTGTTGAGGGAAGGCAACGAGGCGGACTTGAAAGCGAGGCAGAATAGCAGGAAACAGATTTCAAGAGGTACGTTGGAATAGCCTTTAAAGCACAGGAAGAGGGGCACAACTTCGACAATGATGCACTTGGCCAAAAAGGGCGTATGCGTTTTCTCCTGAATATATTCAGGAGAAAACGCATACGCCCTTTTTGGCCAAGCAAGCAAGCGGGCAATGCAAATCTGCACTACAAAGAAGTATCACTTCCCACCGGTCAAAAGGGACATCCACAAAATGTGTAAGAACAAGAAAGGCAAGACAGGCCCTGGAGAACAGGGAGCCTTGTTATGCTGATGGGCGGGATGTAAATTGCCAACTGCCTCTCTGGAGGAGTGCATTCTGTTCCCTAAAACAAGTAAAGAACAGAGCTACAGAGCCAAGGGCACTACCAGTCGAGGGAATATACCTTGGGAAAACTGAAAATCAATAAGACAGAGCCACCCCAAAATTTAGGGCTGCACTGCATACAAGGACCTCAACTTGGATACACCTTAAGTATCCCAGAAAATATAAACATGGTTCAAAAAATTGTGGTACTTACGTACGATGGAATATCCCTCAGCCTTGAAATCAATGTCATAAGACCAGTAGCAGCAAAATGGGTGGATTCAGGTACGATGATTCTAAGTGAAATAAGTCACACAGAAAAAGAAACTTATCATAAGATATCACTTATGAAGATCCTGTAAACATGGCTACACTTGAACTGAGTTAGGAAAGAGAACAGTGTCTCACATTTAGAAAACACTCTTATACCTGCTTAAGGGGGAAGGAGAGGTGGGGTGATGCATAAAACCAGAGTTTGATATAAGCACAAGTACCGTTCCAAAAACCAACTATGGAATAAACAGGACCTACACCGTCCTCAGTGAAAGGGACTCAAAACCCCATATTTCCCGCAGAGGAAAATATCTGACTAGTAAGAATCTTAAAACCTATGTATTGATATGTCTCCGTAAGGGAATCAAGTGTGTCTAGACTGGCATAAACATGGCAGCGAGAATCAGCTCAAACCCACTATAAAAAGGAATTTCAAAAACAAAACAAAAAAACGGGGAAATTCTTTACAATTCCTTCAGGGTCTCTGATGAAAGCTGGAATGACCCTATCTACAACGACAGCTGGATGTGGCATAAGGAGGGACACTTGGGACTGAGACGATTGGTGAGATTGGGTGAGCAAATGCAGATCCTTTAAAGCAATAATGCATGGCACCCATTCCATGGGTCCGAACTCTCCAGGTTGAAGGGAATATTACTACAGCTATAACAGGTGCGGGAAACCTAGGGAACGGACACACTGTGAATAAGAAAGGTTTCTAAAACTCAACGAATAGTCCCTCTCCTGGTGCTCCGGTTTGACTTTCCGTCTGCTTTACTATCAACCTCCCAACTTGGAGAGACAGCCCCTTTAACCTCTTGGTTCGCACAGGTTGCCAATTTGGCAGAGGATGAAAGGGAAGAGGGAGAACCAATGAGAGAGTAGCTGTTAGGCATTTGGACGGGCACATATCACTGTAATTTCCCGGCAGGAAGAAGAATTAACCAAATTCTCAGCCACCCACCGGGAACCAGTATAGGTCCTGAACCAAAATTTTGGACTTGCGGTCAGCTCACCAAAAACGAGTTGAAAAATGGAGCTCAGGGGCACAGCAATTCACAAACTGGCCGAGTAATAAAGGACAACTATCGTCCAAAAATCTGTTGAGGGAAGGCAACGAGGCGGACTTGAAAGCGAGGCAGAATAGCAGGAAACAGATTTCAAGAGGTACGTTGGAATCGCCTTTAAAGCACAGGAAGAGGGGCACAACTTCGACAATGACGCACTTGGCCAAAAAGGGCGTATGCGTTTTCTCCTGAATATATTCAGGAGAAAAGGCATACGCCCTTTTTGGCCAAGCAAGCAAGCGGGCAATGCAAATCTGCACTACAAAGAAGTATCACTTCCCACCGGTCAAAAGGGACATCCACAAAATGTGTAAGAACAAGAAAGGCAAGACAGGCCCTGGAGAACAGGGAGCCTTGTTATGCTGATGGGCGGGATGTAAATTGCCAACTGCCTCTCTGGAGGAGTGCATTCTGTTCCCTAAAACAAGTAAAGAACAGAGCTACAGAGCCAAGGGCACTACCAGTCTAGGGAATATACCCTGGGAAAACTGAAAATCAATAAGACAGAGCCACCCCAAAATTTAGGGCTGCACTGCATACAAGGACCTCAACTTGGATACACCTTAAGTATCCCAGAAAATATAAACATGGTTCAAAAAATTGTGGTACTTACGTACGATAGAATATCCCTCAGCCATGAAATCAATGTCATAAGACCAGTAGCAGCAAAATGGGTGGATTCATGTACGATGATTCTAAGTGAAATAAGTCACACAGAAAAAGAAACTTATCATAAGATATCACTTATGAAGATCCTGTAAACATGGCTACACTTGAACTGAGTTAGGAAAGAGAACAGTGTCTCACATTTAGAAAACACTCTTATACCTGCTTAAGGGGGAAGGAGAGGTGGGGTGATGCATAAAAACAGAGTTTGATATAAGCACAGGTACCGTTCCAAAAACCAACTATGGAATAGTCAGGACCTACACCGTCCTCAGTGAAAGGGTCTCAAAACCCCATATTTCCCGCAGAGGAAAATATCTGACTAGTAAGAATCTTAAAACCTATGTATTGATATGTCTCCATAAGGGAATCAAGTGAGTCTAGACTGGCATAAACATGGCAGCGAGAATCAGCTCAAACCCACTATAAAAAAGAATTTCAAAAACAAAACAAAAAAACTGGGAAATTCTTTACAATTCCTTCAGGGTCTCTGATGAAAGCTGGAATGACCCTATCTACAATGACAGCTGGATGTGGCATAAGGAGGGACACTTGGGACTGAGACGATTGGTGAGATTGGGTGAGCAAATGCAGACCCTTTAAAGCAATAATGCATGGCACCCATTCCATGGGTCCGAACTCTCCAGGTTGAAGGGAATATTACTACAGCTATAACATGTGCGGGAAACCTAGAGAACGGACACACTGTGAATACGAAAGGTTTCTAAAACTCAACGAATAGTCCCTCTCCTGGTGCTCCGGTTTGACTTTCCGTCTGCTTTACTATCAACCTCCCAACTTGGAGAGACAGCCCCTTTAACCTCTTGGTTCGCACAGGTTGCCAATTTGGCAGAGGATGAAAGGGAAGAGGGAGAACCAATGAGAGAGTAGCTGTTAGGCATTTGGACGGGCACATATCACTGTAATTTCCCGGCAGGAAGAAGAATTAACCAAATTCTCAGCCACCCACCGGGAAACAATATAGGTCCTGAACCAAAATTTTGGACTTGCGGTCAGCTCACCAAAAACGAGTTGAAAAATGGAGCTCAGGGGCACAGCAATTCACAAACTGGCCGAGTAATAAAGGACACCTATCGTCCAAAAATCTGTTGAGGGAAGGCAACGAGGCGGACTTGAAAGCGAGGCAGAATAGCAGGAAACAGATTTCCAGAGGTACGTTGGAATCGCCTTTAAAGCACAGGAAGAGGGGCACAACTTCGACAATGATGCACTTGGCCAAAAAGGGCGTATGCGTTTTCTCCTGAATATATTCAGGAGAAAACGCATACGCCCTTTTTGGCCAAGCAAGCAAGCGGGCAATGCAAATCTGCACTACAAAGAAGTATCACTTCCCACCGGTCAAAAGGGACATCCACAAAATGTGTAAGAACAAGAAAGGCAAGACAGGCCCTGGAGAACAGGGAGCCTTGTTATGCTGATGGGCGGGATGTAAATTGCCAACTGCCTCTCTGGAGGAGTGCATTCTGTTCCCTAAAACAAGTAAAGAACAGAGCTACAGAGCCAAGGGCACTACCAGTCTAGGGAATATACCTTGGGAAAACTGAAAATCAATAAGACAGAGCCACCCCAAAATTTAGGGCTGCACTGCATACAAGGACCTCAACTTGGATACACCTTAAGTATCCCAGAAAATATAAACATGGTTCAAAAAATTGTGGTACTTACGTACGATGGAATATCCCTCAGCCATGAAATCAATGTCATAAGACCAGTAGCAGCAAAATGGGTGGATTCAGGTACGATGATTCTAAGTGAAATAAGTCACACAGAAAAAGAAACTTATCATAAGATATCACTTATGAAGATCCTGTAAACATGGCTACACTTGAACTGAGTTAGGAAAGAGAACAGTGTCTCACATTTAGAAAACACTCTTATACCTGCTTAAGGGGGAAGGAGAGGTGGGGTGATGCATAAAACCAGAGTTTGATATGAGCACAGGTACCGTTCCAAAAACCAACTATGGAATAGACAAGACCTACACCGTCCTCAGTGAAAGGGACTCAAAACCCCATATTTCCCGCAGAGGAAAATATCTGACTAGTAAGAATCTTAAAACCTATGTATTGATATGTCTCCGTAAGGGAATCAAGTGTGTCTAGACTGGCATAAACATGGCAGCGAGAATCAGCTCAAACCCACTATAAAAAGGAATTTCAAAAACAAAACAAAAAAACTGGGAAATTCTTTACAATTCCTTCAGGGTCTCTGATGAAAGCTGGAATGACCCTATCTACAACGACAGCTGGATGTGGCATAAGGAGGGACACTTGGGACTGAGACGATTGGTGAGATTGGGTGAGCAAATGCAGACACTTTAAAGCAATAATGCATGGCACCCATTCCATGGGTCCGAACTCTCCAGGTTGAAGGGAATATTACTACAGCTATAACATGTGCTGGAAACCTAGAGAACGGACACACTGTGAATACGAAAGGTTTCTAAAACTCAACGAATAGTCCCTCTCCTGGTGCTCCGGTTTGACTTTCCGTCTGCTTTACTATCAACCTCCCAACTTGGAGAGACAGCCCCTTTAACCTCTTGGTTCGCACAGGTTGCCAATTTGGCAGAGGATGAAAGGGAAGAGGGAGAACCAATGAGAGAGTAGCTGTTAGGCATTTGGACGGGCACATATCACTGTAATTTCCCGGCAGGAAGAAGAATTAACCAAATACTCAGCCACCCACCGGGAACCAGTATAGGTCCTGAACCAAAATTTTGGACTTGCGGTCAGCTCACCAAGAACGAGTTGAAAAATGGAGCTCAGGGGCACAGCAATTCACAAACTGGCCGAGTAATAAAGGACAACTATCGTCCAAAAATCTGTTGAGGGAAGGCAACGAGGCGGACTTGAAAGCGAGGCAGAATAGCAGGAAACAGATTTCAAGAGGTACGTTGGAATAGCCTTTAAAGCACAGGAAGAGGGGCACAACTTCGACAATGATGCACTTGGCCAAAAAGGGCGTATGCGTTTTCTCCTGAATATATTCAGGAGAAAACGCATACGCCCTTTTTGGCCAAGCAAGCAAGCGGGCAATGCAAATCTGCACTACAAAGAAGTATCACTTCCCACCGGTCAAAAGGGACATCCACAAAATGTGTAAGAACAAGAAAGGCAAGACAGGCCCTGGAGAACAGGGAGCCTTGTTATGCTGATGGGCGGGATGTAAATTGCCAACTGCCTCTCTGGAGGAGTGCATTCTGTTCCCTAAAACAAGTAAAGAACAGAGCTACAGAGCCAAGGGCACTACCAGTCGAGGGAATATA
This sequence comes from Hyperoodon ampullatus, assembly GCF_949752795.1. Lineage (NCBI taxonomy): Eukaryota > Metazoa > Chordata > Mammalia > Artiodactyla > Ziphiidae > Hyperoodon > Hyperoodon ampullatus. The sequence goes on from NW_027640363.1 coordinate 791,244, forward strand.
CCTTGGGAAAACTGAAAATCAATAAGACAGAGCCACCCCAAAATTTAGGGCTGCACTGCATACAAGGACCTCAACTTGGATACACCTTAAGTATCCCAGAAAATATAAACATGGTTCAAAAAATTGTGGTACTTACGTACGATGGAATATCCCTCAGCCTTGAAATCAATGTCATAAGACCAGTAGCAGCAAAATGGGTGGATTCAGGTACGATGATTCTAAGTGAAATAAGTCACACAGAAAAAGAAACTTATCATAAGATATCACTTATGAAGATCCTGTAAACATGGCTACACTTGAACTGAGTTAGGAAAGAGAACAGTGTCTCACATTTAGAAAACACTCTTATACCTGCTTAAGGGGGAAGGAGAGGTGGGGTGATGCATAAAACCAGAGTTTGATATAAGCACAAGTACCGTTCCAAAAACCAACTATGGAATAAACAGGACCTACACCGTCCTCAGTGAAAGGGACTCAAAACCCCATATTTCCCGCAGAGGAAAATATCTGACTAGTAAGAATCTTAAAACCTATGTATTGATATGTCTCCGTAAGGGAATCAAGTGTGTCTAGACTGGCATAAACATGGCAGCGAGAATCAGCTCAAACCCACTATAAAAAGGAATTTCAAAAACAAAACAAAAAAACGGGGAAATTCTTTACAATTCCTTCAGGGTCTCTGATGAAAGCTGGAATGACCCTATCTACAACGACAGCTGGATGTGGCATAAGGAGGGACACTTGGGACTGAGACGATTGGTGAGATTGGGTGAGCAAATGCAGATCCTTTAAAGCAATAATGCATGGCACCCATTCCATGGGTCCGAACTCTCCAGGTTGAAGGGAATATTACTACAGCTATAACAGGTGCGGGAAACCTAGGGAACGGACACACTGTGAATAAGAAAGGTTTCTAAAACTCAACGAATAGTCCCTCTCCTGGTGCTCCGGTTTGACTTTCCGTCTGCTTTACTATCAACCTCCCAACTTGGAGAGACAGCCCCTTTAACCTCTTGGTTCGCACAGGTTGCCAATTTGGCAGAGGATGAAAGGGAAGAGGGAGAACCAATGAGAGAGTAGCTGTTAGGCATTTGGACGGGCACATATCACTGTAATTTCCCGGCAGGAAGAAGAATTAACCAAATTCTCAGCCACCCACCGGGAACCAGTATAGGTCCTGAACCAAAATTTTGGACTTGCGGTCAGCTCACCAAAAACGAGTTGAAAAATGGAGCTCAGGGGCACAGCAATTCACAAACTGGCCGAGTAATAAAGGACAACTATCGTCCAAAAATCTGTTGAGGGAAGGCAACGAGGCGGACTTGAAAGCGAGGCAGAATAGCAGGAAACAGATTTCAAGAGGTACGTTGGAATCGCCTTTAAAGCACAGGAAGAGGGGCACAACTTCGACAATGACGCACTTGGCCAAAAAGGGCGTATGCGTTTTCTCCTGAATATATTCAGGAGAAAAGGCATACGCCCTTTTTGGCCAAGCAAGCAAGCGGGCAATGCAAATCTGCACTACAAAGAAGTATCACTTCCCACCGGTCAAAAGGGACATCCACAAAATGTGTAAGAACAAGAAAGGCAAGACAGGCCCTGGAGAACAGGGAGCCTTGTTATGCTGATGGGCGGGATGTAAATTGCCAACTGCCTCTCTGGAGGAGTGCATTCTGTTCCCTAAAACAAGTAAAGAACAGAGCTACAGAGCCAAGGGCACTACCAGTCTAGGGAATATACCCTGGGAAAACTGAAAATCAATAAGACAGAGCCACCCCAAAATTTAGGGCTGCACTGCATACAAGGACCTCAACTTGGATACACCTTAAGTATCCCAGAAAATATAAACATGGTTCAAAAAATTGTGGTACTTACGTACGATAGAATATCCCTCAGCCATGAAATCAATGTCATAAGACCAGTAGCAGCAAAATGGGTGGATTCATGTACGATGATTCTAAGTGAAATAAGTCACACAGAAAAAGAAACTTATCATAAGATATCACTTATGAAGATCCTGTAAACATGGCTACACTTGAACTGAGTTAGGAAAGAGAACAGTGTCTCACATTTAGAAAACACTCTTATACCTGCTTAAGGGGGAAGGAGAGGTGGGGTGATGCATAAAAACAGAGTTTGATATAAGCACAGGTACCGTTCCAAAAACCAACTATGGAATAGTCAGGACCTACACCGTCCTCAGTGAAAGGGTCTCAAAACCCCATATTTCCCGCAGAGGAAAATATCTGACTAGTAAGAATCTTAAAACCTATGTATTGATATGTCTCCATAAGGGAATCAAGTGAGTCTAGACTGGCATAAACATGGCAGCGAGAATCAGCTCAAACCCACTATAAAAAAGAATTTCAAAAACAAAACAAAAAAACTGGGAAATTCTTTACAATTCCTTCAGGGTCTCTGATGAAAGCTGGAATGACCCTATCTACAATGACAGCTGGATGTGGCATAAGGAGGGACACTTGGGACTGAGACGATTGGTGAGATTGGGTGAGCAAATGCAGACCCTTTAAAGCAATAATGCATGGCACCCATTCCATGGGTCCGAACTCTCCAGGTTGAAGGGAATATTACTACAGCTATAACATGTGCGGGAAACCTAGAGAACGGACACACTGTGAATACGAAAGGTTTCTAAAACTCAACGAATAGTCCCTCTCCTGGTGCTCCGGTTTGACTTTCCGTCTGCTTTACTATCAACCTCCCAACTTGGAGAGACAGCCCCTTTAACCTCTTGGTTCGCACAGGTTGCCAATTTGGCAGAGGATGAAAGGGAAGAGGGAGAACCAATGAGAGAGTAGCTGTTAGGCATTTGGACGGGCACATATCACTGTAATTTCCCGGCAGGAAGAAGAATTAACCAAATTCTCAGCCACCCACCGGGAAACAATATAGGTCCTGAACCAAAATTTTGGACTTGCGGTCAGCTCACCAAAAACGAGTTGAAAAATGGAGCTCAGGGGCACAGCAATTCACAAACTGGCCGAGTAATAAAGGACACCTATCGTCCAAAAATCTGTTGAGGGAAGGCAACGAGGCGGACTTGAAAGCGAGGCAGAATAGCAGGAAACAGATTTCCAGAGGTACGTTGGAATCGCCTTTAAAGCACAGGAAGAGGGGCACAACTTCGACAATGATGCACTTGGCCAAAAAGGGCGTATGCGTTTTCTCCTGAATATATTCAGGAGAAAACGCATACGCCCTTTTTGGCCAAGCAAGCAAGCGGGCAATGCAAATCTGCACTACAAAGAAGTATCACTTCCCACCGGTCAAAAGGGACATCCACAAAATGTGTAAGAACAAGAAAGGCAAGACAGGCCCTGGAGAACAGGGAGCCTTGTTATGCTGATGGGCGGGATGTAAATTGCCAACTGCCTCTCTGGAGGAGTGCATTCTGTTCCCTAAAACAAGTAAAGAACAGAGCTACAGAGCCAAGGGCACTACCAGTCTAGGGAATATACCTTGGGAAAACTGAAAATCAATAAGACAGAGCCACCCCAAAATTTAGGGCTGCACTGCATACAAGGACCTCAACTTGGATACACCTTAAGTATCCCAGAAAATATAAACATGGTTCAAAAAATTGTGGTACTTACGTACGATGGAATATCCCTCAGCCATGAAATCAATGTCATAAGACCAGTAGCAGCAAAATGGGTGGATTCAGGTACGATGATTCTAAGTGAAATAAGTCACACAGAAAAAGAAACTTATCATAAGATATCACTTATGAAGATCCTGTAAACATGGCTACACTTGAACTGAGTTAGGAAAGAGAACAGTGTCTCACATTTAGAAAACACTCTTATACCTGCTTAAGGGGGAAGGAGAGGTGGGGTGATGCATAAAACCAGAGTTTGATATGAGCACAGGTACCGTTCCAAAAACCAACTATGGAATAGACAAGACCTACACCGTCCTCAGTGAAAGGGACTCAAAACCCCATATTTCCCGCAGAGGAAAATATCTGACTAGTAAGAATCTTAAAACCTATGTATTGATATGTCTCCGTAAGGGAATCAAGTGTGTCTAGACTGGCATAAACATGGCAGCGAGAATCAGCTCAAACCCACTATAAAAAGGAATTTCAAAAACAAAACAAAAAAACTGGGAAATTCTTTACAATTCCTTCAGGGTCTCTGATGAAAGCTGGAATGACCCTATCTACAACGACAGCTGGATGTGGCATAAGGAGGGACACTTGGGACTGAGACGATTGGTGAGATTGGGTGAGCAAATGCAGACCCTTTAAAGCAATAATGCATGGCACCCATTCCATGGGTCCGAACTCTCCAGGTTGAAGGGAATATTACTACAGCTATAACATGTGCGGGAAACCTAGAGAACGGACACACTGTGAATACGAAAGGTTTCTAAAACTCAACGAATAGTCCCTCTCCTGGTGCTCCGGTTTGACTTTCCGTCTGCTTTACTATCAACCTCCCAACTTGGAGAGACAGCCCCTTTAACCTCTTGGTTCGCACAGGTTGCCAATTTGGCAGAGGATGAAAGGGAAGAGGGAGAACCAATGAGAGAGTAGCTGTTAGGCATTTGGACGGGCACATATCACTGTAATTTCCCGGCAGGAAGAAGAATTAACCAAATTCTCAGCCACCCACCGGGAACCAGTATAGGTCCTGAACCAAAATTTTGGACTTGCGGTCAGCTCACAAAAAACGAGTTTAAAAATGGGTCTCAGGGGCACAGCAATTCACAAACTGGCCGAGTAATAAAGGACAACTATCGTCCAAAAATCTGTTGAGGGAAGGCAACGAGGCGGACTTAAAAGTGAGGCAGAATAGCAGGAAACAGATTTCAAGAGGTACGTTGGAATCGCCTTTAAAGCACTGGAAGAGGGGCACAACTTCGACAATGACGCACTTGGCCAAAAAGGGCGTATGTGTTTTCTCCTGAATATATTCAGGAGAAAACGCATAGGCCCTTTTTGGCCAAGCAAGCAAGCGGGCAATGCAAATCTGCACTACAAAGAAGTATCACTTCCCACCGGTCAAAAGGGACATCCACAAAATGTGTAAGAACAAGAAAGGCAAGACAGGCCCTGGAGAACAGGGAGCCTTGTTATGCTGATGGGCGGGATGTAAATTGCCAACTGCCTCTCTGGAGGAGTGCATTCTGTTCCCTAAAACAAGTAAAGAACAGAGCTACAGAGCCAAGGGCACTACCAGTCTAGGGCATATACCTTGGGAAAACTGAAAATCAATAAGACAGAGCCACCCCAAAATTTAGGGCTGCACTGCATACAAGGACCTCAACTTGGATACACCTTAAGTATCCCAGAAAATATAAACATGGTTCAAAAAATTGTGGTACTTACGTACGATAGAATATCCCTCAGCCATGAAATCAATGTCATAAGACCAGTAGCAGCAAAATGGGTGGATTCAGGTATGATGATTCTAAGTGAAATAAGTCACACAGAAAAAGAAACTTATCATAAGATATCACTTATGAAGATCCTGTAAACATGGCTACACTTGAACTGAGTTAGGAAAGAGAACAGTGTCTCACATTTAGAAAACACTCTTATACCTGCTTAAGGGGGAAGGAGAGGTGGGGTGATGCATAAAAACAGAGTTTGATATAAGCACAGGTACCGTTCCAAAAACCAACTATGGAATAGTCAAGACCTACACCGTCCTCAGTGAAAGGGACTCAAAACCCCATATTTCCCGCAGAGGAAAATATCTGACTAGTAAGAAACTTAAAACCTATGTATTGATATGTCTCCGTAAGGGAATCAAGTGTGTCTAGACTGGCATAAACATGGCAGCGAGAACCAGCTCAAACCCACTATAAAAAGGAATTTAAAAACAGAACAAAAAAAAATGTAAATTCTTCACAATTCCTTCAGGGTCTCTGATGAAACCTGGACTGACCCAATCTACAACGACAGCTGGATGTGGCATAAGGCTGGACACTTGGGACTGAGAGGATTGGTGAGATTGGGTGAGCAAATGCAGACCCTTTAAAGCAATAATGAATGGCACGCATTCCATTGTTTCCAACTCTCCAGCTTGAAGGGACTATTACTACAGATATAACATGTAAGGGAAAAATAGAGAATGGACAAACTGTGAATATGAAAGGTTTGTAAAACTCAATGAATAGTCCCTCTCCTGTTGCTCCGGTTTGATTTTCCATCTGCTTTTCTATCAATCTCCCAACTTGGAGAAACAGCCCCTTTAACCTCCAGGTTTGTACAGGTTGCCAATTTGGCAGAGGATGAAAGGGAAGAGGGAGAACCAGTGAGAGAGTAGCTCTAAGGCATTTGGACGGCCACATGTCACTCTAATTTCCCAGCAGGAAGAAGAATTTACCAAAGTCTCAGCCCCCCCACCGGGAACCAGTATAGGTCCTGAACCACAATTTTGGACTTTCTGTCAGCTCACAAAAAACAAGTTGAAAAATGGAGATAAGGGGCACAGCAATTCACAAAGAGGCAGAGTAATAAAGACAGCTATTGTCCAAAAACCTGTTGAGGGAAGGCAACGAGGTGGACTTGAAAGCTAGGCAGAATAGCAGGAAACAGATTTCAAGTGGTACGTTGGAATTGAATTTAAAGCACAGGATGAGGGGCACAACTTCAACAATGTTGCACTTGAGCAAAAAGGGCCTATACGTTTTCTCCTGAATATATTCAGGAGAAAACGCATACGCCCTTTTTGGCCAAGCAATCAAGCGGGAAATGCAAATCTGCACTACAAAGAAGTATCACTTCCGACTGTTCAAAAGGGACATCCACAAAATGTGTAAAATCCAGAAAGGCAAGACCGGCCCTGGAGAACAGGGAGGCTTGTTTTGCTGATGGGCGGGTTGTAAACTGCCAACTGCATCTCTGGAGGAGTGCATTGTGTTCCCTAAAACAAGTAAACAACAGAGCTACAGAGCCAAGGGCACTTCCAGTCTAGGGAATATACCTTGGGAAACCTGAAAATCAATAAGACAGAGCCACCCCAAAATTTAGGGGTGCACTTCTTACAAGAACCTCAACTTGGGTACACCTTAAATATCCCAGGAAATATAAAAATGGTTCAAAAATTTGTGGTACTTCCGTACGATGGAATATCCCTCAGCCATGCAATCAATGGCATAAGACCAGTAGCAGCAAAATGAGTGGATTGAGGTATGATGCTTCTAAGTGAAATAAGTCACACAGAAAAAGAAACTTATCATAAGATATCACTTATGAAGATCCTGTAAACATGGCTACACTGGAACTCAGTTAAGAAAGAGAACAGAGTCTCACCTTTGGAAAACAATCTGATGCCTGCTTAAAGGGGAATGAGAGGTGGGGTGATGCATAAAACCAGAGTTTGATATAAGCACAGGTACCGTTCCAAACACAAACTATGGAATAGACAAGACCTACACCTTCGTCAGTGAAAGGGACCCGAGGCATCTGTGAGTAACCGTGAGCTGAGCCCCAGGCCAGCTGTTGTTGAACTTTTCCCACCCTTCCCAGGTAAAACACCTGAATATGTACAAGGGCTTGAAAGCCTAGAGGAAGGGGTGTGGAGCCACACCAGCGACAGCACGCAGGCCAACTTGGTGCCTGCAGGCCAGCCAGTATGGTCCTGGACCTGGTCGCTCTTCTGGAAGCTTTCCATTGCCCTGCCTGAGATACCCCTCCTGTCCCGGCACCCACTGCTTTTTTCCTTCCTCACCTCTGTCCGGAGAGAAATTCCAGTGGAAGGTATGTGTGCCACATACTCTTCTTTACAGGTGGAAGCCTGGCAACTCCTGCAGAAAGTCCAGCAGAGACCCACTCACACCGGGCCACCCACAAAGCCATGGCCCCTCACTCCCTCCCACCTGCACAGCCCCGAGATTGCTGACGGGGCAGAGAATATGGAGTCAGGCACAGCTTCAGGGGCTATTGCTGCCTGCAGGACTGTTTATATTGACCTCAACCCAGGCACACCTGGGGAGGGCGGGCTGGCATGGTCAGGCTACCCAGGTCAGCTAATCCTCAGCCCTCAGGGAATCACATTGTTGAAAATGGACCTCGCTAAGGCAGAATAGAAGCCAAGGAATAAAAGGACACAATGCCATTTGCAGCACCGTAGGTGTGTCTAGAGGTAATCACGTGACTTGTAGTAAGTCAGAAAGTGAAAGACACATATCATATCATATCTCTTATAGGTGTGACCGAAAAATGGATACCAGGGCAGATATTTCCACGCAGAAGGGCAATCACAGATTCATTCAACAAACTTATGGTTCACCAATGGAAAGGTGTGAGGATTGGTTTCATTATGATATTGGGGTTAACAGACATATACAAACACAGGTGACATATATAATCCCCAAAGACCTACAGAATACCAAGAGAAGACTACTCAACATTCTGTCATAAGGTACATGGGAAAAGGATCCCAGGAAGAACAGACATATGTATATGTGTAAAAGAACCACATCTTCCACACCTACAACAAGCCAAACATTGTAATCAAATTTGCTGTAATAAAAAATAAAAAAATTAAATTAAAAACACGAACAAGAAGTAGTGAGACAAACTTGAGGGGCTTTCTCCTGGCACATTCCATTCTAAATTCCAATCTAGAACACGACTTCCATTGAGGCTCTGTTGCCCCAGTAACCAGATTTGGTAAGGGAGACCTGCTGCCACCTTGTGGCCGTTTCACACAACAGCAGCTTTTATCCCAGCGCTAATGGTCAGTTGATATTCAAAATCATTGCAGGCCTGTAAATGACACCTGCCCTGAAAACAAATCCTGGGATCATATATCGACCAAAAAATTCAAAGGACGTCCATATTTCAAAACGACAGTTTCAAAAGGCATATTTTACACACATTAGTGTTCTGCTTCTTTTTCTTTCTTTCTTTTTTTGTTAAAAAAACGGGAATGGCAAAAAGCATCCCTCAGAATGGGCGAAAATATTTGCAAACGAATCAATGGACAAAAGTTTAATCTCCAATATATATAAAGAGCTCATGCAGCTTAATATTAAAAAAACAAACAACCCAATACAAAAATGGGCAGAAGATCTAAAGAGACGTTTCTTCAAAGAAGACACAGAGATGGCCAAGACGCACATGAAAATCTGCTCAACATCACTAATTATTAGAGAAATGTAAATCAAAACTACAATGAGGTATCACCTCACACCTGTTACAATTGGCATCATCAGAAAATCTACAAACAACGAATTCTGGGGAGGGTGTGGACAAAAGGATCCCTCTTCCACTAGTGGTGGAAATGTAAATTGATACAGTCACGATGGAGAACAGTATGGAGTTTCCTTAAAAAAACTAGAAATAGAACTACCATATGATCCAGCAATCCCACTTCTGGGCATATACCCAGAGAAAACCATAAATCAAAAAGGCACATTCACCACAATGCTCATTTCAGCACTATTTACGATAGCCAGGTAATGGAAGCAACCTAAATACCCACAGACAGACGAATGGATAAAGATGTGGTACATATATAAAATGGAATATTACTCAGCCATAAGAAGGAATGAAACTGGGTCATTTGTAGAGATGTCGATGGATCTAGAGACTGTCATACAGAATGAAGTAAGTCAGAAAGAGAAAAACAAATATTGTATATTAATGCATATATGTGGAACCTAGAAAAATGGTACAGATGAACTGGTTTGCAGGGAAGAAATAGAGACACAGATGTAGAGAACACACGTATGGACACCAAGTGTGGGAAGCCATGGGGAGGTGGTATTGGGGTGAGTTGGGAGATTGGGATTGACCTGTATACATGTATATGCATAAAATACATAACTAATAATAACCTGCTGTATAAAAAATAAATAAAATTAAATTTCAAAATTTTAAAAAATAAAATTTAAAAATAAAACAGAAAAAAGTTCTTCCCTTCACACAGATGTATTTATATGAATGAATTATTTCCATGCTTATATCTATAAATACATAAAAGAGGAATAAAATCTAACTCGAACCAAAAAAGAAAAAAAAAAACCTGAACCCACGAGTTAGACAGAGGAAAACACAATCAGGGCACTTGCTCCATCGGTAAACAATTCTGAAATTGGTCAGAGGTGGGGAATCATCTCCCATAGAGCTAGCAGCCCACTCCTATTAAAGGAGCATCCTCATTACAAAGCGGGGGGCCATGCCGAGGCATCTGTGAGTAACCGTGAGCTGAGCCCCAGGCCAGCTGCTGTTGAACTTTTCCCACCCTTCCCAGGTAAAACACCTGAATATGTACAAGGGCTTGAAAGCCTAGAGGAAGGGCCATGGAGCCACACCAGCGACAGCACACAGGCCAACTTGGTGCCTGCAGGCCAGTCAGGATGGTCCTGGCCCTGGGCGGTCTTCTGGAAGCTTTCCATTGCCCTGCCTGAGATACCCCTCCTGTCCCGGCCCCCACTGCTTTTTTCCTTCCTCACCTCTGTCCGGAGAGAAATTCCAGCGGAAGGTATGGGTGACACATCCTCTTCTTTACAGGTGGAAGCCTGGCAACTCCTGCAGAAAGTCCAGCAGAGACCCACTCACACCGGGCCACCCACAAAGCCGTGACCCCTCACTCCCTCCCACCAGCACAGCCCCGACACTGCTGACGGGGCAGAGAATATGGAGTCAGGCACAGCTTCAGGGGCTATTGCTTCCTGCAGTGCTGTTTATATTGACCTCAACCCAGGCACACGTGGGGAGGGCCGGCCGGCAGGGTCAGGCTACCCAGGTCAGCTAATCCTCAGCCCTCAGGGAATCACATTGTTGAAAATGGACCTCGCTAAGGCAGAATAGAAGCCAAGGAATAAAAGGACACAATGCCATTTGTAGCACCATAGGTGTGTCTAGAGGTAAGCACGTGAGTTGTTGTAAGTCAGAAAGTGAAAGACACATATCATATCATATCTCTTATAGGTGTGACCGAAAAATGGATACCAGGGCAGATATTTCCACGGAGAAGGGCAATCAGAGATTCATTCAACAAACTTATGGTTCACCAATGGAAAGGTGTGAGGATTGGTTTCATTATGATATTGGGGTTAACAGACATATACAAACACAGGTGACATATATAATCACCAAAGACCTACAGAATACCAAGAGAAGATTACTCAACATTCTGTCATAAGGTACATGGGAAAAGGATACCAGGAAGAACAGACATATGTGTATGTGTAAAAGAACCACATCTTCCACACCTACAACAAGCCAAACATTGTAATCAAATTTGCTGTAATAAAAAATAAAAAATTAAATTAAAAACACGAACAAGAAGTAGTGAGACAAACTTGAGGGGCTTTCTCCTGGCACATTCCATTCTAAATTCCAATCTAGAACACGACTTCCATTGAGGCTCTGTTGCCCCAGTAACCAGATTTGGTAAGGGAGACCTGCTGCCACCTTGTGGCCGTTTCACACAACAGCAGCTTTAATCCCAGCGCTAATGGTCAGTTGATATTCAAAATCATTGCAGGCCTGTAAATGACACCTGCCCTGAAAACAAATCCTGGGTTCATATATCGACCAAAAAATTCAAAGGACGTCCATATTTCAAAACGACAGTTTCAAAAGGCATATTTTACACACATTAGTGTTCTGCTTCTTTTTCTTTCTTTCTTTTTTTGTTAAAAAAACGGGAATGGCAAAAAGCATCCCTCAGAATGGGCGAAAATATTTGCAAACGAATCAATGGACAAAAGTTTAATCTCCAATATATATAAAGAGCTCATGTAGCTTAATATTAAAAAAACAAACAACCCAATACAAAAATGGGCAGAAGATCTAAAGAGACGTTTCTTCAAAGAAGACACAGAGATGGCCAAGACGCACATGAAAAGCTGCTCAACATCCCTAATTATTAGAGAAATGCAAATCAAAATTACAATGAGGTATCACCTCACACCTGTTAGAATCGGCATCATCAGAAAATCTACAAACAACGAATTCTGGGGAGGGTGTGGACAAAAGGATCCCTCTTCCACTAGTGGTGGAAATGTAAATTGATACAGTCACGGTGGAGAACAGTATGGAGTTTCCTTAAAAAAACTAGAAATAGAATTACCATAAGATCCAGCAATCCCACTTCTGGGCATATACCCAGAGAAAACCATAAATCAAAAAGGCACATTCACCACAATTCTCATTTCAGCACTATTTGCGATAGCCAGGTAATGGAAGCAACCTAAATACCCACAGACAGACGAATGGATAAAGATGTGGTACATATATAAAATGGAATATTACTCAGCCATAAGAAGGAATGAAACTGGGTCATTTGTAGAGACGTCGATGGATCTAGAGACAGTCATACAGAATGAAGTAAGTCAGAAAGAGAAAAACAAATATTGTATATTAATGCATATATGTGGAACCTAGAAAAATGGTACAGATGAACTGGTTTGCAGGGAAGAAATAGAGACAGAGGTAGAGAACAGACGTATGTACACCAAGTGTGGGAAGCCATGGGGTGGTGGTGTTTGGATGAGTTGGGAGATTGGGATTGACCTGTATACATGTATATGCATAAAATACATAACTAATAATAACCTGCTGTATAAAAAAATAAATAAAATTAAATTTCAAAATTTTAAAAAATAAAATTTAAAAATAAAAGAGGAAAAAGTTCTTCCCTTCACACAGATGAATTTATTTGAATGAATTATTTCCATGCTTATATCTATAAATACATAAAAGAGGAATAAAATCTAACTTGAACCAAAAAAGAAAAAAAAAAAAAACTGAACCCAGCAGATAGAGGAAAACCCTATCAGGGCACTTGCTCCAGCGGTAAACAATTCTGAAATTGGTCAGAGGTGGGGAATCATCTCCCATAGAGCCAGCAGCCCACTCCTATGCAAGGAGCGTCATCATTGCAAAGGGGGGGCCATGCCGAGGCATCTGTGAGTAACCGTGAGCTGAGCCCCAGGCCAACTGCTCTTGAACTTTTCCCACCCTTCCCAGGTAAATCACCTGAATATGTACAAGAACTTGCAAGCTTAGAGGAAGGGCTGTGGAGCCACACCAGCGACAGCACACAGGACGACTTGGTGCCTGCAGGCCAGTCAGGATGGTCCTGGCCCCAGATGCTCTTCTGGAAGCTTTCCATTTCCCTGCCTGAGATACCCCTCCTGCCACGGCCCCCACTGCTTTTTTACTTCCTCACCTCTGCCTGGGGAGCAATTCCAGCGGCAGGTATCGGTGACACATCCTCTTCTTTAGCAGGTGGCAGCCTGGCAACTCCTGCAGAAAATCCAGCAGAGCCCCACTCACACTGGGCCACCCACAAAACCACGGCCCCTCACACCCTCCCACCAGCACAGCCCCGGCACTGCCTACGGGGCAGAGAATATGGTGTCAGTCACAGCTACAAGGGCTGTCGCTCACTGAAGAGCTGTTTATATTGCCCTCAACTCAGGCACACCTGTGGAGGGCTGGCAGGCAGTTTCAGGCTGCCAAAATCAGCCAATCCTCACCCCTCAGGGGCTCACAGTTGCAGAAAATGAAACTTGCTAAACGGGCCAGGCCCTAGGAACAGGTGTGGGCTCTTGAGAGTCAGGATAGACAAGGGGCTGCAGCTGCGGCTTGTTTTCTTATCATTTTATCTGGTCCATGAGTGGATAACAACTTCAAGAAAACCCTATCCTAATGAGAGGAACCCAGGAGTCGGGGAGAGGAGTGATGGTGGGTGGAGACAGAGGCCTGGTGCCCTGGCTGCAGTGGAAGTGTCTGGAAGACCAGGCAGAAAGAGCCTGCAGAGAGTGATAGCCATGGTCACAGACCTGTCAGAACTGCTGTTTGTTAGTTCAAGTCCTGCTCTGAGGTATTCTGTGTCAGCTGTGAGCGACAGGTGAGCAGGGGGTTCTCTGCAAGTTGGGCTATGTGCACAGTTCCTGTGTGTCCAGCCCTGCTGCGGTTCCTTCCCAGGGGAGCTCCGTATCCTGGGAAGGGCCTGAGTAGGAGAGCCCCATGGGCTGCTGGGTAGCTGCAGAGGTGAGCTCCATACCCTGGGAGGGACTTAACCAAGAGAGCCCCGTGGGCTGTGGGGTAGGGGTGCAGCCCAGGTGAGCTCCATATCCTGAGATTGGCCTGACCACGAGAGCCCCATGGGCTGCTGGAGACCTGGTAAAGTATATCAGGACAGTCAGTGAAGCCACCGAGGATATACATCCAGTAGCTCCTATTTCCTACTCCCTGCTGGTCATTCTACCTTCCACCAGGCCATGGCATTCTGTATTAGACTTCAATGATGCCTTCTTCTGTATTCCATTCATCTCAGAGTCACAAGAATTTTTGGCTTGTGAGTGGCAGGACACAACATGCAACAAAAGCAATAATGCTGGGCCGTCCTGCCCCAATGGTTCAAAAATCCCCACACCATCATTGGGGAAATGTCCTCTAAAGACCTAAAAGTTCAACCTCTTTAAAAGGGAACCCTCCTTCAATACGCAGATGACATTCTGATCGCCAGGCCTACTAAAGACGCCTCTGAACTACCTAGCCAAGAAAGGATAGAAGGTGTCCAAGAAAAACGCTCAAATATCCCAGGCTAAGGTGACATGCCTGGGATTCATTCTCACAGATATTCGGAGAAACGCATCCCAGGATAGGGAAGAAGCCATTTGCAGCCTTACGTCTTCTAAAACTAGAAGACAGCTTAGGGGTTCCTGGGGAGGCCAAGGTTTTCTGCATCTGGATCCCTAACTACAGTCTAATAGCTGGGCCTCTACATGAAACACTGACACGAAAAGATGATGATCCTTTTGAATAGAAGCCAGAAGCAGCCTTTCAAGAATGGAAAGAGCAGTCAATACAGACTCTTGCCCAGGAACTCCCTAATTTAGCTAAACCCTTTGACCTTTACATACCCGGTCAAAGGTTAATCGCCCTTGGATCCTTAGTGCAAAAACTGGGACCACTTGAAATGGAGCAACACAAGAATGCCCTTCAGGTATGATAAACTATGGTCACCAAGGGCTTTGCCCACCGACTCATCAGGCCAGGATACTGGGGTATCTAAAAAGCTGGAAATCAGCAGCCCGCAAGGCCAGCTCCCTTCTAAGGGAAAAGGACCCCACGTGGTGATCCTAACCACCCATCATGCCCTGAAGTTGCAGGGGTCGCTCTGTGGACACACTGACCTCGAGTGAGGAGGCCCTCCAACTCCAACCTCCAGAGAGATAAACGGGGGCAACGGGCCCCCAAGATGACTCGTGTGACCATCACTTGACCTGGAGTTTCTCTCAGAAAACGACAAGACTGTGCCCCGAAAGAGCAGACTACTGCTTGCAGGACTTACTGCACCCAGAGGGGAGCTAATAAGCTTGGCGGGGGAAACGTATATCACGCTTTCACCATAGAAAACCCTACAGACACCGCGGTGATGGTGGCCAATATGACCGGCTGGACTGCTGGCTACTTCTAAAGGCCGTTGACTCAGTGGACGTCATGGTCCTGGATCACCACTGACCCTGGACTGTCTGGGAGTTGCGCGGGCAGGGCTCTGACACATGGTGCTGTTTGTACATTAATTCAGGGACCTAATTAAAGAAAGCACAGACTACTGGTCAGAGCATCTAGTCTGGCAAAAACCGTCAGCCTAAGGTCGCCGAACATATGTGGGGTGGGGTGAAACCTGCCACCGCAGCATCCCTGCGCCTCTCTTTCCTGGACCCTTAAAGGTCATTAGAATCTGTAACACTTCGAATGCTGGTGCTCAGGCGGACGAGAAGTGAGGCAGGAGGCCTTGGGACAATCAACCTCACCAGGAGGCTGGAGGGGAGACGTTTTCCCCCTCCCCCCATGTATCAGGGCTCCCACCACAGCATGAAGCAGTTACAAAAGAGGGGTCTGCACCCTCAACACCCCAAGAATAAGGAACGGAACAAAAAGCAGAGGAGGTGTTTGTCTCCGGCAACGTTCATTAAAAATTCCTGGGAGATAAAAAGAGAATCTGGGCAATAAAATAAAGTCTAACCTGTTTTTCCTTTGTGCTTTGTCTAATTTCACGTGCTCCTAGGGTTCCGCATGCAGAGGTCCCACACCCGGCACTTCAGACCCGATTTCCTAGTGCAGAATGGCTGGGTCGACACCTCAGCTAGCGGGGTCCCATGCAGACTCCGCGGCATAGAGCCTGAGCTGCAGCCAATGCAGCCCTCGAGAGCTCCATCCCCTCCCTCCCACTGACGCTGCCGGGGACCCTACACAGCAGCCCAGCCCACAGCCCATGGGGGAGTGCACGCTCTCACCTCTCCATTCTGTTTTCAAAATAATGTTTCCTTTGCTTCTGAACCAAACTCAGTCTTGATCTGTTGGCTCCAATGACACTGGGCACGGGGACTCCTGTTGGGGTCCACTCTGGAGGATCAGTAACAGAAATTGAGAACATTGTAACTTCAATGAACAGATGTGTGAGCCAAACTGTAGTTAACATAGAGCAGTGTATAATGCTCGGGTAAAATAAGATGTTTCTAAGACTTACATTTGATATTTCCATCACTTTCCTATAAGCAAGTTCAGTGAAGACGTCTGTCTTATTTGTCAGGTCAACATTAGAGAAATGAAGTGATTTATTTCCATGGATGTACATCGAATACTCTTGGCTGAAGCTTCAATCTTGTTTTGAATGCTTTTCCATTGAAAATGATACGTCTCTTTCAGCTCCCCCATTTCTGAGAAGTATAAAATCTTATAATTTATTATTACCAAAGGGGAAAGGTAGGAGAAGGGATAAATTAACAGTTTGGGATTAACACATACACACTGCTATGTATAAAATAGATCATCAACAAGGAACTACTGTATAGCACAGGGAGCTACACTGAATATTTTGCAATAACCTATAAGGGGAAATAATCTGAAAAACAATAGATATTTTTATTAACATCATCTATCAATGACAGATAAAATGTAACCTAAGCAAGGCCGATGGTGAGTGCTTCTGACCCTGAAGATTTCAGTCATCTAAAGTTGGGGCTCTGCCTATTTCCCAAGCCCCTTACAGGACATACGTGTAGCCGTAGCTTAAAAATTCCCCAGTTTGGGGTTCGGGGAGGCACTGATTTGGAAAAATCCCTGGTGTTCTCCTTACATACACGGGACCCTTCCTACAGCTAAAACATGCCTGTCACACCTAGAGGATGGTACACCGTTTGATCGGAAAGAGTTTGGAAAAGGCACCTCATCTCCTCATCGCCTGGTGCTCGGGTTCAACCCTCCAGCATCTTTCCTAACAATCTCCTCACTTGGGGATATCAGCACCGTCAACATCCTGTTGCACACAGTTTGGAATTTGTCCAGAGGATGAAGCGGAAGGATGAGAAAAATTTAGAGACAAGTCTTAGGTGTTCGGACAGGCACATGCCACTCTAATTTCCAATCCAGAAGACAAATTCATCAAAGGCTAGAATTGCCCATGGAAACAGAATAGGGCTAGAGGAAATCCCGCTGTTTTGTGTCCAGTTTCCAAAAACACAAGTTGAAAAATGGAACTCAGGGGCACTAAAATTCATGAAACTGCAGAGTTGAAAATATCTATCGTCGAAAAATGTCTTGAGGTAAGTCACAGAAAAGGACTTGTAAGCAAGGGAGAGTGGCAGGAAACAGATTTGAAGAGGTAGAAAGGACTCCCCATTAAAGCACAAGAAAAGGGGCTGAACATCGCCAATGATGCAGTTGGCCAAAAAGGGTGTATGCATTTTTTCTGAATATATTCAAGTAAAGGCCATACACACTTTTTATCCAACCCAACAGGTGGGCACTGGAAATCAATATCACAAAATGTATCACTTCACATCAGTCAGAAGGGCCATCCACATAAAGTGTAAACACCAGAAATGCAGGACAGGGCGAGGAGAAAAGGGAGCCCTGTGAGGCTGATAGTGGAAATGTAATTTGCCAACGGCCACTCTGGAGAAGTGTATTGTGTTTGCTAAAACATCTAAAAAATGAGCTACAGAGCATAGGGCACTTGCACTCATGGGCGTGTACCTTGGGAAAAACAAAAATCGACAGAAAACAGGCACCCGAACGTTTACCACCTCTCTGTTAAAAAGGGCCTCAACTTGGATATAACCTAAATGTCCCAGGAAGGATAAAATGGATAAAAGAGATGGGGTACTTATGTAGAGTGGAATATTACTCATCCAGAAATCAATGAAATAAGGCCAGTTGTAACAACTCTGGAGGAGTTACATACGATCATTCTAAGTGACATATGTCAGAAAGAAAAAGACACATATCATAAGATGTCACTTAAAGGTGGAATCAAAAATGGCTACACATGAAATAAATTACAAAACAGAAACATAGTCAAATATGTAGAAAATAGACATAAGGCTGCTAAATGGGAAAGGTGGGGAATGGTGAGGTATTATCCAGGAGGTTGAAATTAGCAAAGATACCATTCCAAGTACCAAATTGAATAACTGACAAGGCCTACACGGTACCTCAAAGAACTGCACTCAGCCCACTCAAGTCACTGGAAAATAATACATATGACTGGTAAGCATCTGAAAAAGAAGTTATTGTTGTCTCACAGTACATGAATCAAGTGGATGTATAGCAGCAAAAAACAGAGCTTTGAAAATCAGCTGTAACCAATATAAAAATAAATTTAAAACTATTTATAAAAACAGTGAGACAGACAAAAATTCTTACAACTTTTGTTGAAGGGCTACGATGTAACATGGATTGAACACATGTAGACCCACAGCAGGATGATTATATAAGGCTGGAAGCTATGCACGCTAAGAGATGTTAGAGAGGCTGGGTGAGGAAATGCAGACCTTTTAAAGTAATACTGCCTGGTACCCATTCCATGGGTCCGAAATCTGCAGGTTCAAGGGAATCTTCTGACAGCGAAAACATGCCTGGGAAACCGAGATGAATGTACACCGTGTGCTCAGGAAAGGTGTCTAAAATGCACCTCATTTTTGATCTCCTGGTGCTGGGGTTCGCCATTCCAGCCACATTACTAACAACCTCCCCACTTGGAGAATCAGCACCTTTAACCTCCTGTTTCACACAGTTTGCAATTTGTGCAGAGGATAAATGGGAAGAGGGGGAACCAATGAGAGATTAGCTGTAGGACTTTTGACAGGCACATGTCACTCTAATTTCCCATTAGGAAGAAGAATTAACCAAAGGCTCAGCCTGCCTCCCCAGAACCAGAATAGGGCCAGAAGTAATCCAATGGTTTGGCGGCCAGCTCACAAAAAAAGCGAGTTGCAAAATGGAGCTCAGCAGCAGACAATTCAAAGACCTGCAAAGATATAAATGATAACCAACGTCCAAAAATATATTCAGGTAAGGTAACGAAGAGGATCTGAATGAGAGGCAGAATTGCAGGAAACATATTTCAAAAGGTAGATTGTACTCACATTTAAAGCATATGAAAAGCAGCAGAATTTCTAAAATGATGCGGTTGGGCAAAAGGGTGTATGCGTTTTTTTCGTGAATATCTTCAGGAAAAAAACACATGCAGAGTTTTTGGCCAACCAAGCAAGAGGGAAATGCAAATCCACACAACAAAGAAGTCTCAATTTCCACTGCTCAGAAAGGCCATCCAAAAAATGTGTACAAACCAGAAATGCAGGAGAGGCCATGGAAAACAGGGAGCCTAGTCACGCTGATGGGTGGGGTATAAATATCCAAGAGCCACTCTGAAGAAGTGTATGCTGTTTTTAAAACATCTAAAATACAAAGCCCCAGAGCAAGGGGATTTCAACTCATGGACATATAACTTGGGAAGACTAAATGTCAATAAGACACAGGCACCCCAAAGTTTAGGGCTGGTCTGCATACAAGAACCTCAACTTTGGTACACCTAAAATATCCCAGGAAAAAGAGAAAAGCATAAAGAACTTGTGGTAATTTTGCACAACGGAATATCACTCAGACGTGAAATCAATGTATATAAGGCCAGTAGCAGCATAATGAGTGGATTTACGTATGATGATTTTAAGGGAAATTAGTCACACAGAAAAAGAATCTTATCATAAGATATCACTTATAGAGGGAATGTCAATATCACAACACATGAACTGAATTAGGAAAGAGAACAGAGTCTCACATTTAGCAAAAATCTCTTATGCCTGCTTCAGGGGAAAGGAGAGGTGGGGTGATGCATAAAACCAGAGTTTGATATTAGCACAGGTACCATTCCATAAACCAAATACAGAATAGACAAGACCTACACCTTCCTCAGTGAACGGGACTCAACACCCCTATGCCCCACAGAGGAATATATCTGACTACTAAGAATCTTATAACTTATGTATTGATATGTCTCCGTAAGGGAATCAATTGTGTCTAGACTGGCATAAACACGTCAGTGAAAATCAGCTCAACCCCATTATAAAAATGAATTTCAAAAAAAACCCCAAAAAACAGCGAAATTCTTACACAATTCCTTCAGGGGTTCTGATGAAACCTGGAATGACCCTATCTGCAAAGACAGCTGGATGAGACATAAGGCTGGACACTTGGGACTGAGAGGACTGGTGAGATTGGGAGAGAAAATGCAGAACCTTTAAAGTAGTAATGCATGCCACCATTCCATGGGTCCCAAATCTCCAGGTAGAAGGGAATATCACTACAATTATAACATGTATGGGAAACCTAGAAAATGGACACCCTGTGATGGCGAAAGGTTTCTAAAACTCTCCTAATTTTTCCTCTCCTTGTGCTCCACTTTGGCATTCCAACTGCTTTACTATCAATCTCCCAACTTAGGAGAGTCAGCCCCTATAACCTCCTGGTTCGCACAGTTTGCTAATTGTGCAGAGGATGAAAGGGAAGAGGGAGAACCAATCAGAGAGTAGATGTAGGCATTTGGACGGGCACATGTCACTCTAATTTCCCGGCAGGAAGAAGAATTAACCAAAGACTCAGCCACCCACAGGGAACCAATATAGCCACCCCTGGAACATTTATAGGTCCTGAAGCAAAATTGTGGATTTGCGGCCAGCTCACAAAGATGGGATTTGAAAATTGGAGCTCAGGGGCACAGCAATTCACAAACCTGCAGACTTATAAAGTACTACTCTCTTCCAAAAATCTGTTGAGGGAAGGCAATGAAGCGGCCTTGCAAATGAGGCAGAATTGCACAAAATATATTTCAAGAGGTAAATTGGAATCGCCTTTAAAGCACAGGAAAAGCATCCCAACTTGGTCAGAGATGCACTTGGCCAAAAAGGGCGTATGCCTTTTCTCCTGAATATATTCAGAAGAAAACGCATACGCCCTTTTTGGCCAATCAAGCAAGCGCGCAATACAAATCCACGCTACAAAGAATTGTCACTTACCACTGGTCAAAAGGGACATCCGAATATCTGTAAAAACCAGAAAGGTTGGGCTTCCCTGGTGGCGCAGTGGTTGCGAGTCTGCCTGCCGATGCAGGGACACGGGTTCGTGCCCCGGTCTGGGAGGATCCCACGTGCCGCGGAGCGGCTGGTCCCGTGAGCCATGGCAACTGGGCCTGCGCGTCCGGAGCCTGTGCCCCGCAATGGGAGAGGCCACAGCAGTGAGAGGCCCGCATACAGCAAAAAAAAAAAAAAAAAACAGAAAGGCAAGAGAGAGATGGCAAGGGCATGAAGCAATGTGATCCCAATGGTCATGGAGGATTGTGATGACAAGCGCATGGAGAATTGTGATGACAAGATTATGTACCATTTTGTTGACAAAGGCAAGGAGCATTATGATGACAAGGTTCATGGAGCACTGTGATGACAAGCATCACGGAGCATAGTGATTACAGGGGTCATGGAGCATTGGGATGACAAGCGCATGGATCATTGTGATGACAATGGTCATGGAGCATTTTAATGACAAGAGTCCCGGATCATTGTGTTGTCAGGGTTCATGCAGCGTTGTGATGACAGTGGTCATGGAGCATTGTGATGACAGGGGTCATGGCGCATTGTGATGAGAAGGTCATGGAGCATTGGGCTGAAAATGTCCATGGAGTACCGTGATGACAGGGGTCATGGAGCATTGTGATGACAAGGTACTGGAGCACTGTGATGAGAAGACCATGGAGCCTTGTGATGACAAGTCTCATGGAGCATTCTGATGAAAAGTGCCATGGAGCATTGTGATTACAGGGGTCTTGGAGCATTGTGATGACAAGGGCATGGAGCATTGGGATGAGAAGGCCATGGAGCGTTCTGATGACATGCATCATGGAGCTTTGTGATGACAAGGGCATGGAGCATTGTGATTACAGCGGTCTTGGAGCACTATGATGAAAAGGGCATGGATCATTGTGATGAAAAAGGCATGGAGCCTTGTCATGACAGGGTTCAAGGAGCAAACTGACAACAAGTGTCAGGGAGCATTGTGATGACAAGGGTATTGATTATTGTGATGACAAAGGTCATGGAGCACTGTGATGAGAAGACCATGGATACTTGTGATGACGAGCGTCATGGGGCGTTGTGATGATAAGTGTTATGGAACATATTGATCACAAGGATTTGGAGCATTTTGATGACAGAGGTCATGGAGCATTTTGGTTTCATTGTGATGACAATAGCGTGAAGCATTATGATGATGGGCATGGTGCATTGTGATGACAGGGTTCATGGAGCATTGAGATGAAAAGGGGCATGGAGCATTGCGATTACAGGAGTCTTGGAGCATTGTGATGACAAAGGCATGGAACATCGTGAATGAGAAGGCCATGGAGCATTCTGTTGACATGCGTCATGGAGCTTTGTGATGACAAGGGCATGGAGCATTGTGATTACAGGTGTCTTGGAGCATTGTGATGACAAGGGTCATGGAGCCTTGTGATGACAAGGCTGTGGAACATTGTGATGGCAGGGGTCATGGAGCATTGTTATGACAGGGGTAATGGAGCATTGTGATGACAAGGGCATGGAGCATTGGTCTGAAAAGTTTCATGGATTATTGTGATGAGAGGGGGCAAGGAGCATTGTGATGACAAGGGCATGGAACACTGTGATACATGGGTCATGGAGGATTGTAATGAGAAGCGCATGGAGCATTGTGATAAGAATGGCATCGAGCATTGTGATGAAAAGCATCATGGAGCCTGTGATGACAAGGGCATGGAACAATGTGATGAGAGGGTTCATGGAGCATTGTGATGACAATGGCATGCAGCATTGTGATGACAAGGGTCATTGAGCTTTGTAATGACAAAGGTCATGGAGCATTTTGATGACAAGGGTGTGGTGCATTCTGTTGTGAAGGGCAGGGAGCATTGTGATGACAGGGGTTATGGAACATTGTGATGTCAGGGGAATGGAGCATTGTGATGATAAAGGCATGTAGCATTGTTGTGACAAGGGTCATGGAATATTGTGATGACAGGGGTGAGGGAGTATTGTGTTGACTAGTGATTGAACATTGTGATATCAGTGGTGAGAGAGCATTTTGATGAGAAGTGCATGGAGCAGTGTGATGACAAGGTTTATGGAGCATTGTGATGACAAAGATGTGGAGCATTGTGATGACAAGTGCATGGCACATTGTGATGCCATGGGTCATGGAGTATTGTGCTAACAAAGGCATTGATCATTGGGAGGACAAGGGTCACCAAGCATTGTGATGAAATGTTCATGGAGCTCTGTGGTGACAAAGGTCACAGAGCATTGTGATGACGAGGGCATGGACCATTGTAATGACAAAGGTCATGAAGCATTGTTATGACTGGAGTCATGGAGCATTGTGATGACAGGGGTCATAGAGCATTGTGATGAAAGGGCATGGAGCATTGTGATGACAGGGGCATGTTGCATTGGTTTGACAAGTTTCAGGGATTATTGTGATGACAGTGGGCATGGCGCATTGTGATGACAAGGGCATGGAGCATTGTGATGAGAAGGTCATGGAGTATTGTGAAGAAGGGTGTCAGGGAGCATTGTGATGACATATGTCGTGGTCCATTGCGATGACAATGGAATGGAGCATTGTGATGCCAAGTGTCATGGAGGATTGTGATGACAAAGGTAATGGAGCATTTTGATGACAAGCGCTTGGGGCATTGTGATGACAAGGGTCATGGAGCATTGTGATAACAAGGGCCATTGAGAATTTTGATGACATGTTCATGAAGCATTGTGATGACAATCACATGGAGCTTGCTGTGACAGGGATCATGGAGCAGTGCGATGAAAAGTGCATAGAGAATTGTGATGACAAAGCATGTAACACTGTGATGAAAAGCATCATGGAGCACAGTGATGCCAAGAACGTGGAGAATTGTTATGACAGGGGACATGGAGCATTGTGATGACCAGGGCATGGAGTATTGTGATGGCAAGACCGTGGAGCATTGTGATGAGAAGACCATGGATAATTGTGATGATGAGCGTCATGGAGCACTGTAATGACAAGGGGTATGGAGCATTGTGATGACAGGGGTCATGGAGCATTGTGATGACAAGGTTCATGGAGCATTCTGATGACAAGCTTGTGGAGTATTTTGATGACAATGACATGGAGCATTTTGATGAAAATGGCATGGGGCATTGTGATGAAAAAGACATGGAGCCTTTTCATGACAGTTTTCAGGGAGCATTCTGACGACAAGTGTCAGGGAGCATTGTGATGACAAAGGTCATGGAGAATTGTGACGACAAGGGCATGGAGTATTGTGATGACAAGCACATGGAGCTTGCTATGACGGGGTCATGGAGCATTGTGATGACAAGTGCATAGAGAATTGTGATGACAAAGCATGTAACACTGTGATGAGAAGTGTCATGGAGCATAGTGATGCCAAGATCATGGAGAATTGTGATGACAGGGGACATGGAGCATTGTGATGACCAGGGCATGGAGCATTGCGATGGCAAGATCGTGGAGCACTGTGATGAGAAGACCATGGATAATTGTAATGACGAGGGTCATGGAGCACTGTAATGACAAGGGGTATAGAGCATTGTGATGACAGTGGTCATGGAGCATTGTGATGACCGGGGACATGGAGCATTGTGATGCCCAAGGCATGGAGCACTGTGATAGCAAGACCGTGGAGCATTGTGATGAGAAGACCATGGATAATTGTGATGAGGAGCGTCATGGAGCACTGTAATGACAAGTGGTATGGAGCCTTGTGATGACAGGGGTCATGGAGCATTGTTATGACAGTGGTCATGGAGCATTGTGATGACAAGTGTCATGGAGCATTTTGATGACAAGGGCGTGGAGCATTGTGATGAGAAGACCATGGACAATAGTGATTACGAGTGTCATGGAGCACTGTAATGACAGCAGTATGGAGCATTGTGATGACAGGGGTCATGGAGAATTGTGATGACTGGGGACATGGAGCATTGTGATGACCAGGGCATGGAGCATTGTGATGGCAAGACCGTGGAGCACTGTGATGAGAAAACCATGGATAATTGTGATGACGAACATCATGGAGCACTGTAATGACAAGGGGCATGGAGCATTGTGATGACAGGTGTCATGGAGCATTGTGATGACAGGGGTCATGGATCATTGAGATGACAAAGGTCACGGAGCATTCTGATGACAAGCTTGTGGAGTATTGTGATGACAATGGCATGAAACATTGTGATGAAAAGGGCATGGATCATTGTGATGAAAAAGGCATGGAGACTTGTCATGACAGTGTTCAATGAGCATACTGATGACAAGTGTCAGGGAGCATTGTGATGACAAGTGTATTGAGAATTGTGATGACAAAGGTCATGGAGCATTGTGATGAGAAGTCCATGGATAATTGTGATGACCAGCGTCATGGGGCGTTGTGATGACAAGTGTTATGGAACATTGTGATCACAAGGGTTTGGAGCATTGTGATGAGAGAGGTCATGGAGAATTTTGATTTCATTGTGATGACAATAGCATGAAGCATTATGATGATGGGCATGGTGCATTGTGATGACAGGGTTCATGGAGCATTGAGATGAAAAGAGTCATGGATCATTGTAATAACAAGGGTCTTGGAGCATTGTGATGACAAGGGCATGGAGTATTGTGATGAGAAGGCCATGGAGCATTCTGATGACATGCGTCAGGGAGCTTTGGGATGACATGGGCATGGAGCATTGTGATTACAGGGGTCTTGGAGCATTGTGATGACAAGGGCCATGGAGTCTTGTGATGACAAGGCCGTAGAACATTGTGTGGCAGGGGTCATGCAGCATTGTTATGACAGGTGTAAGGGAGCATTGTGATGACAAGG
Organism: Hyperoodon ampullatus; assembly: GCF_949752795.1. NCBI lineage: Eukaryota > Metazoa > Chordata > Mammalia > Artiodactyla > Ziphiidae > Hyperoodon > Hyperoodon ampullatus. The sequence continues at coordinate 817,424 of NW_027640363.1, forward strand.
GCATGGAGCATTGGTCTGAAAAGTTTCATGGATTATTGTGATGAGAGTGAGCATGGAGCATTGTGATGACAAGGGCACGGAACACAGTGATACATGTGTCATGGAGGATTGCAATGACAAGGGCATGGAGCATTGTGATGACAAGCGTCAAGGAGCTTTGTGATGACAACGGCATGGAGCAATGTGATGAGAGGTTTCATGGAGCTTTGTGATGACAATGGCATGGAGCATTGTGATTCCAAGGGTCATGGAGCTTTGTGATGACATAGGCCATGGAGCATTTTGATGACAAGGGCGTGGTGCATTGTGATGAGAAGGGCAGGGAGCATTGTGATGACAGGGTCATGGAGCAATTGGATGAAAAGGGTCATGGAACATTTTGATGACAGTGTTTATGGAACATTGTGATGTTAGAGGTCATGGAGCATTGTGATGTAAAGGGTCATGGAGCATTGTGATGTCAGGGGTCATGGAGCATTGTGATGATAAGAGCATGTAGCATTGTTGTGACAAGGGTCATGGAACATTGGGATGACAGGGTGGAGGGAGTATTGTGTTGACTAGTTATGGAACATTGTGATATCAGTGGTGAGAGAGCATTTTGATGAGAGGTGCATGGAGCATTGTGATGACAAGGCTGTGGAGCATTGTGATGAGAAACGCAGGGCACATTGTGATGACATGGGTCATGGAACATTGTGCTGACAAACGCATGGAGCATTGTGATGACAAGGTTTATGGAGCATTGTGATGACAAAGATGTGGAGCATTGTGATGACAAGCGCATGGCACATTTGATGCCATGTGTCATGGAGTAATGTGCTGACAAAGGCATGGAGCATTGTGATGACAAGGGTCACCGAGCATTGTGATGAAATGTTCATGGAGTGTTGTGGTCACAAAGGTTACAGAGCCTTGTGATGACGAGGGCATGGACCATTGTTATGACAAAGGTCATGAAGCATTGTGATGACTGGAGTCACGGAGCATTGTGATGACAGGGGTCATAGAGCATTGTGATGAAAGGGCATGGAGCATTGTGATGACAGGGGCATGTTGCATTGGTTTGACAATTTTCAGGGATTATTGTGATGACAGTGGGCATGGCGCATTGTGATGACAAGGGCATGGAGCATTGTGATGAGAAGGTCATGGAGTATTGTGAAGAAGGGTGTCAGGGAGCATTGTGATGACATATGTCATGGTCTATTGCAATGACAATGGAATGTAGCATTGTGATGCCAATTGTCATGGAGGATTGTGATGACAAAGGTAATGGAGCATTTTGATGACAAGGGCTTGGAGCATTGTGATGACAAGGGTCATGGAGCATTGTGATAACAAGGGCCATTAAGAATTTTGATGACATGTTCATGAAGCATTGTGATGACAATCACATGGAGCTTGCTATGACAGGGGTCATGGAGCATTGCGATGACAAGTGCATAGAGAATTGTGATGACAAAACATGTAACACTGTGATGAGAAGTATCAGAGAACATAGTGATACCAAGAACGTGGAGAATTGTTATGACAGGGGACATGGAGCATTGTGATGACCAGGGCATGGAGCATTGTGATGGCAAGACCGTGGAGCACTGTGATGAGAAGACCATGGATAATTGTGATGACGAGCGTCATGGAGCACTGTAATGACAAGGGGTATGGAGCATTGTGATGACAGGGGTCATGGAGCATTGTGATGACTGGGGACATGGAGCATTGTGATGACCAGGGCATGGAGCCTTGTGATGTCAAGATCGTGGAGCACTGTGATGAGAAGATCATGGATAATTGTGATGATGAGTGTCATGGAGCACTGTAATGACAAGGGGTATAGAGCATTGTGATGACAGTGGTCATGGAGCATTGTGATGACCGGGGACATGGAGCATTGTGATGCCCAAGGCATGGAGCACTGTGATGGCAAGACCGTGGAGCATTGTGATGAGAAGACCATGGATAATTGTGATGAGGAGCGTCATGGAGCACTGTAATGACAAGTGGTATGGAGCCTTGTGATGACAGGGGTCATGGAGCATTGTTATGACAGTGGTCATGGAGCATTGTGATGACAAGTGTCATGGAGCATTTTGATGACAAGGGCGTGGAGCATTGTGATGAGAAGACCATGGACAATTGTGATTACGAGTGTCATGGAGCACTGTAATGACAAGCGGTATGGAGCATTGTGATGACAGGGTCATGGAGCATTGTGATGACTCGGGACATGGAGCATTGTGATGACCAGGGCATGGAGCATTGTGATGGCAAGACCGTGGAGCACTGTGATGAGAAGACCATGGATAATTGTGATGACGAACATCATGGAGCACTGTAATGACAAGGGGCATGGAGCATTGTGATGACAGGTGTCATGGAGCATTGTGATGACAGGGGTCATGGATCATTGAGATGAAAAGTGTCACGGAGCATTCTGATGACAAGCTTGTGGAGTATTGTGATGACAATGGCATGGAGCATTGTGATGAAAAGGGCATGGATCATTGTGATGAAAAAGGCATGGAGACTTGTCACGACAGGTTTCAATGAGCAAACTGATGACAAGTATCAGGGAGCATTGTGATGACAAGTGTATTGAGAATTGTGATTACAAAGGTCATGGAGCATTGTGATGAGAAGTCCATGGATAATTGTGATGACGAGCGTCATGGAACACTGTAATGACAAGGGGTATGGAGCATTGTGATGACAGGGTTCATGGAGCATTCTGAAGACAATGATCAGGGAGCATTCTGATGACAAGCTTGTGGAGTATTGTGATGACAATGACATGGAGCGTTGTGATGAAAAGGGCATGGAGCATTCTTATGAAAAAGGCATGGAGCCTTTTCATGACAGTGTTCAAGGAGTATTCTGATGACAAGTGTCAGGGAGCATTGTGATGACAAGTGTATTGAGAATTGTGATGACAAAGGTCATGGAGCATTGTGACGACAAGTGCATGGAGTATTGTCATGACAGTCATCATGGAGTGTTGTGATTTCAAGTGTTATGGAACATTGTGATCACAAGGGGTTGGAGCATTGTGATGACAGAGGTCATGGACCATTTTGATTTCAAGGAGCATGGAGCATTGTGATGACAAGGGCATGGAGCAATGTGATCCCAAGGTTCATGGAGGATTGTGATGAAAATGGTAATGGAGTATTGTGATGACAAGCTCATGGAGCATTGTGATGACAAGGTCATGTAGGATTTTGATGACACAGGCATGGAGAATTGTGATGATAAGGGTCATTGAGCACTGTGATGATAAGCGTCACGGAGCATTGTGATTACAGGGGTCATGGAGCATTGGGATGACAAGGGCATGGATCATTGTGATGACAAGTGTCATGGAGCATTGGGCTGAAAATGTTCATGGAGCATTGTGATGACAAGGGAATGGAGCATTGTGATGACAAGAGTCCCGGAACATTGTGTTGTCAGGGGTCATGGAGTGTTGTGATGACAGTGGTCATGGAGGATTGTGATGATATGGGTCATGGAGCATTGTGATGAGAAGGTCATGAAGCATTGGGCTGAAAATGTTCATGGAGTATTGTGATGACACGGGTCATGGAGCATTGTAATGAGAAGGGAATTGAGCACTGTGATGACAAGGTCCTGGAGCATTGTGATGGGAAGTCCATGGAGCCTTGTGATGACAATTCTCATGGAACATTCTGATGAAAAGGGGCATGGAGCATTGTGATTACAGGGGTCTTGGAGCATTGTGATGACAAGGGCATGGAATATTGTGATGAGAAGGCCATGGAGCATTCTGATGACATGCGTCATGGAGCTTTGTGCTGACAAGGGCATGGAGTATTGTGATGAAAATGGCATGGATCATTGTTATGAAAAAGGCATGGAGCCTTGTCATGACAGGGTTCAAGGAGCATACTGACGACAAGTGTCACGGAGCATTGTGATGACAAGTGTAATGAGCATTGTGATGACAAAGTTCATGGAGCATTGTGATGAGAAGACCATGGATAATTTTGATGATGAGCGTCATGGGGTGTTGTGATGATAAGTTTTATGGAACATTGTGATCACAAGGGTTTGGAGCATTGTGATGACAGAGGTCATGGAGCATTTTGATTTCATTGTGATGACAATAGCCTGAAGCATTATGGTGATGGGCATGGTGCATTGTGATGAGAGCGTTCATGGAGCATTGAGATGAAAAGGGGCATGGAGCATTGTGATTACAGGGGTCTTGGAGCATTGTGATGACAAGGGCATGGAACAATGTGATGAGACGGTTCATGGAACATTGTGATTCCAAGGGTTATGGAGCTTTGTGATGACAAAAGTCATGGAGCATTTTGATGTCAAGGGCGTGGTGCATTGTGATGAGAAGGGCAGGGAGCATTTTGATGACAGGGTCATGCAGCAATTTGATGAAAAGTGTAATGGAACATTTTGATGACAGGGGTTATAGAACATTGTGATGTCAGGGGTCATGGAGCTTTGGGATGAAAAGGGTCATGGAGCATTTTGATGACAGGGGTTATGGAACATTGTGATGTCAGGGGTCATGGAACATTGTGATGATAAGGGGATGTAGCATTGTGATGACAGGGGTCATGCAACATTGTGATTACAGGGGTGAGGGAGTATTGTGATGACTAGTGATGGAACATTGTGATATCTCTGTTGAGAGAGCATTTTGATGAGAAGTGCATGGAGCATTGTGATTACAAGGTTTATGGAGCATTACGATGACAAGCTTGTGGACCGTTGTGATGAAAATTACGTGGCACATTGTGATGACAAGGGTCATGGAGCATTGTTCTGACAAAGGCATGGAGCATTGTGATGACAAGGGTCACGGAGCATTGTGATGAAACGTTCATGGAGTATTGTGGTTACAAAGGTCATAGAGCCTTGTGATGATGTGGGCATGGACCACTGTGATGACAAATGTTATGAAGCATTGTGATGACTGGAGTCACAGAGCATTGTGATGACAAGGGTCATGGAGCATTGTGATGACAAGGGCATGGAGCATTGTGATGACAGGGGCATGGAGCATTGGTCTGACAAGTTTAATAGATTATTGTGATGACAGTGGGCATGGGGCATTGTGATGACAAGGGCATGGGGCATTGTGATGACAAGGGCATGGAGTATTGTGAAGACAGGTGTCAGGGAGCATTGTGATGACATATGTCATGGTCCATTGCGATGACAATGGCATGGAGCATTGTGATGCCAAATGTAATGGAGGATTGTGATGACAAATATAATGGAGCATTGTGATGACTAGGGCTTGGAGCATTATGATGACAAGGGCCATTGAAAATTTTCATGACAAGGTCGTGAAGCATTGTGATGACAAGGTGCTGGAGCATTGTGATGAGAAAACCATGGAGCCTTGTGAGACAAGTCTCATGGAGCATACTGATGAAAAGGGGCATGGAGCATTTTGATTAGAGTGTCTTGGAAAATTGTGATAACAAGGGCATGGAGCATTGTGATGAGAAGGCCAAGGAGCAGTCTGATGACATGCGTCATTGAGCTTTGTGATGACAAGGGCATGGAGCATTGTAATTACAGGCGTCTTGGAGCATTGTGATGAAAAAGGCATGGATCATTGTGATGAAAAAGGCATGGAGCCTTGTCATGACAGGGTTCAAGGAGCATACAGAGAACAAGTGTCAGGGAGCATTTTGATGACAAGTGTGTTGAGCATTGTGATGACAAAGGTCATGGAGCATTGTGAAGAGAAGACCATAGATAATTGTGATGACGAGCGTCATGGGGCATTGTGATGACAAGTGTTATGGAATATGGTGATCACAAGGGTTTGGAGCAGTGTTATGACAGAGGTCATGGAGCATTTTGATTTCATTGTGATGACAATAGCCTGAAGCATTATGATGATGGGCATGGTGCATTGTGATGACAGGGTTCATGGATCATTGAGATAAAAAGGGACATGGAGCATTGTGATTACAGGGGTCTTGGAGCATTGTGATGAGAAGGGTCATGGAGCCTTGTGATGACAAGGCCATGGAACATCGTGATGGCAGGGATCATGGAGCATTGTTATCACAGGGGTAATGGAGCATTGTGATGGCAAGGGCATGGAGCATTCTGATGACATGCATCATGGAGCTCTGTGATGACAAGGGCATGTAGCACTGTGATTACAGGTGTCTTGGAGCATTGTGATGACAAGGGTCATGGAGCCTTGTGATGACAAGCCCGTGGAACGTTGTGATGGCAGTGTTCATGGAGCATTGTTATGACAGGGGTAATGGAGCATTGTGATGACAAGGGCATGGAACATTTGTCTGAAAAGTTTCATGGATTATTGTGATGAGAGTGGGCATGGAGCATTGTGATGACAAGGGCACGGAACACAGTGATCCATGGGTCATGGAGGATTGTAATGACAAGGGCATGGAGCATTGTGATGAGAAGGGCATCGAGCAGTGTGATGACAAGCACCATGGAGCTTTTTGATGACAATTGCATGGAACAATGTGATGAGAGGTTTCATGGAGTATTGTGATGACAATGGCATGGAGCATTGTGATGCCAAGGGTCATGGAGCTTTGTGATGACAAAGGTCATGGAGCATTTTGATGACAAGGGCGTGGTGCATTGTGATGAGAAGGGCAGGGAGCATTGTGATGACATTGTCATGGACCAATTTGATGAAAAGGGTCATGGAACATTTTGATGAGAGGCGTTATGTAACATTGTGATGTCAGGGGTCATGGAGCATTTTGATGAAAAGGGTCATGGAGCATTTTGATGACAGGGGTTATGGAACATTGTGATGTCAGGGATCATCGAACATTGTGATGATAAGTGCATGTAGCATTGTGATGACAGGAGTCATGGAACATTGTGATGACAGGGTTGAGGGAGTATTGTGATGAATAGTGATGTAACATTGTGATATCAGTGGTGAGAGAGCATTTTGATTTGAAGTGCATGGAGCATTGTGATGACAAGGTTTATGGAGCATTGTGATGACAAGTTTGTGGAGCACTGTGACGGCAAGCGCATGGTGCATTGTGATGACATGGGTCATGGAGCATTGTGCTGACAAGCGCATGGAGCATTGTGATGACAATGGTCATGGAGCATTGTGCTGAGAAAGGCATAGAGCATTGTGATGACAAAGGTCAAAGAGCATTGTGATGAAAAGTTCATGAAGCATTGTGGTTAAAATAGTCACAGAGACTGTTGATGACAAGGGCATGGACCACTGTGATGACAAAGGTCATGAAGCCTTGTGATGACTGGAGTCACGGAGCATTGTCATGACAGGGGTCATGGAGCATTGTGATAACAAGGGCTTGGGGCATTGTGATGACAAGGGCATGGAGCATTGGTCTAATAAGTTTCATGGCTTATTGCGATGACAGTTGGAATGGCGCATTGTGATGACAAGGGCATGGAGCATTGTGATGACCAGGTCATTCAGTATTGTGAAGACAGGTGTCAGGGAGCATTGTGATGACATATGTAATGGCCCATTGTGATGACAATGCCATGGAGCATTGTGATGCCAAGTGTCATGGAGGATTCTGATGACAAAGGTAATGGAGCATTGTGATGACAATGGCTTGGAGCATTGTGATGACAAGGGTCAGGGAGCATTGTGCTGACAAGTGCATGGAAAATTGTGATGACAAGGGACATGGAGCATTCTGATGACAAGCTTGTGGAGTATTTTGATGACAATGGCATGGAGCATTGTGATGAAAACGGCATGGTGCATTTTGATGAAAAAGGCATGGAGCCTTTTTGTGACAGGGTTCAAGGAGCATTCTGACGACAAGTGTCAGGGAGCATTGTGATGACAAGTGTATCGAGAATTGTGATGACAAAGGTCATGGAGCATTGTGATGAAAAGGGCATGGAGTATTGTGATGACAGGCATCATGGAGCATTGTGATGACAAGTGTTATGGAACATTGTGATCACAAGGGTTTGGAGCATTGTGATGACAGAGGTCATGGATCATTTTGATTTCAAGGAGCATGGAGCATTGTGATGACAAGGGCATGGAGCAATGTGATCCCAAGGTTCATGGAGGATTGTGATGGCAATGGTAATGGAGTATTGTGATGACAAGTGCATAGAACATTGTAATGACAAGGTCATGTAGCATTTTGCTGACAAAGGCATGGAGCATTGTGATGACAGGTGTCATGGAGCACTGTGATGACAAGCGTCACGGAGCATTGTGATTACAGGGGTCATGGAGCATTGGGATGACAAGGGCATGCATCATTGTGATGACAAGTGTCATGGAGCATTGGGCTGAAAATGTTCATGGAGTATTGTGATGACAGGGGTCATGGAGCATTGTGATGACTAGGGAATGGAGCATTGTGATGACAAGAGTCCCGGATCATTGTGTTGTCAGGTGATATTGAGCGTTGTGATGACTGTGGTCATGGAGCATTGTGATGATATTGGTCATGGAGCATTGTGATGAGAAGGTCATGGAGCATTGGGCTGAAAATGTTCATGGAGTATTGTGATGACAGGGGTCATGGAGCATTGTGATGATAAGGGAATGGGGCATTTTGATGACAATGTCCTGGAGCATTGTGATGAGAAGACCATGGAGCCTTGTGATGACAAGTCTCATGGAGCATTCTGATGAAAAGGGGCATGGACCATTTTGATTACAGGGGTCTTGGAGCATTGTGATGACAAGGGCATGGAGCATTGTGATGAGAAGGCCATGGAGCATTCTGATGACATGCATCATGGAACTTTGTGATGACAAGGGCATGGAGCATTGTGATTACAGGGGTCTTGGAGCATTGTGATGAAAATGGCATGGATCATTGTGATGAAAAAGGCATGGAGCCTTGTCATGAAAGGGTTCAGGGAGCATACTGATGGCAAGAGTCAGGGAGCATTGTGATGACATGTGTATTGCGCATTGTGATGACAAATGGCATGGGGCATTGTGATGAGAAGTCCATGGATAATTGTGATGAGTAGCGTCATGGGGTATTGTGATGACAAGTGTTATGGAACATTGTGATCACAAGGGTTTGGAGCATTGTGATGACAGAGGTCATGGAGCATTTTGATTTCATTGTGATGACAAGAGCATGAAGCATTATGATGATGGGCATGGTGCATTGTGATGACAGGGTTCATGGAGCATTGTGATGAAAGGTGGCATGGAGCTTTGGTCTGACAAGTTTCATGGATTATTTTGATGACAGTGGGCATGGCACATTGTGATGACAAGGGCATGGAGCATTGTGATGACAAGGTCATGGAGTATTGTGAAGACAGGTGTCAGGGAGCATTGTGATGACATATGTCATGTTCCATTGTGATGACAATAGCACGGAGCATTGTGATGCCAAGTGTCATGGAGGATTGTTGTGACAAAGGTAAAGGAGCATTGTGATGATAAGCGCATGGAGCATTGAGATGACAAGGGCCATTGATAATTTTAATGTCCATGTCCTGAAACATTGTGATGACAAGCGCATGGAGCTTCCTATGACAGGGGTCATGGAGCATTGCGATGACAAGTTCATGGAGTATTGTTATGACAAGAGCATATAACATTGTGATGAGAAGTGCCATGGAGCATTGTGATGACAAGGACGTGGAGAATTGTGAGGACAAGGGACATTGAGCTTTGAGATGACCAGGGCATGGAGCATTGTGATGGCAAAACCGTGGAGCATTGTGATAAGAAGACCTTGGGTAATTGTGATGATGAGCATCATGGAGCACTGTAATGACAAGGGGCATGAAGCATTGTGATGACAGGTGTCAGGGAGCATTGTGATGACAGGGGTCATGGAGCATTGTGATGACAAGGGAATGGAGCATTGTGATGACAAAGGTACGGAACATTGTGATGAAAAGTGCCATTGAGAATTTTGATGATAAAGTCGTGAAGCATTGTGATGACAAACACTTGGAGCTTGCTATGACAGGGGTCATGGAACATTGCAATGACAAGTGCATGGAGAATTGTGATGAAACGAGCATGTAACTTTGTGATGAGAAGTGTCATGTAGCATTGTGATGACAAGTACGTGGAGAATTGTTATGACAAGGGACATGGAGCATTGTGATAACCAGGGAATGGAGCATTGTGATGACAGGGGTTATGGAGCATTATTATGACAAGGGCCATGGTGCATTCTGATATAAGATATCACTTATGAAGGGACTGTAAACCTGGCTACATATGAACTGAATTAGGAAAGAGAACAGAGTCTCAGATTTAGAAAACACTCTTATGCTTGCTTAAGGGGGAAGGAGAGGTGGGGAGACACACAAAACCAGAGTTTGATATTAACACAGGTACCGTTCTATAATCCAAATACAGAAGAGACAAGCCCGACTCGTTCCTCAGTGAATGGGACTCAACACCCCTATTCCCCACAGAGAAATATATCTGACTAGTAAGGATCTTAAAACCTATGTATTGATATGTCTCCATAAGGGAACCAAGTGTGTCTAGAATGACATAAACACGGCAGTGAGAATCAGCTCAAACCCACTATAAAAAGGAATTTCAAAACAAAACAAATAAAAAGTGAAATTCTTACACAATACCTTCAGGGGTTCTGATGAAACTTGGAATGACCCTATCTACAACAACAGCTGGATGTGGCATAAGGCTGTTCACTTGGGACTGAGAGGATTGGTGAGATTGGGTGAGAAAATGCAGACGCTTTAAATCAATAATGCCTGCCACTGATTCCATGGTTCCCAACTCTCCAGGTAGAAGGGAATATCACTACAGTTATAACATGTATGGGAAACCTAGAGAATGGACACCCTCTGATGGTGAAAGGTTTCTAAAACTCTACTAATTTTTTTCTCTCCATGTGCTCCAGCTTGACATTCCAACTGCTTTAATATCAATCTCCCAACTTGGAGAGTCAGCCCCTATAACCTCCTGGTTCGCACAGTTGGCACATTGTGCAGAGGATATAAGGGAAGAGGGAGTACCAATGAGAGAGTAGCTGTAGGCATTTGGACGGCCACATGTCAGTCTAATTTCCCGTCATGAAGAAGAATTAACCAAACTCTGAGCCTGCCCCACACCCATAACTAGTATAGGTCCTGAAGCAAAATTGTGGGTTTGCGGTCAGCTCACAAAAACACAAGTTGAAAAATGGAGCTCAGGGGCACAGCAATTCACTAACTTGCAGAGTTATAGAGGACTACTCTCTTCCAAAAATCTGTTGAGGAGAAGCCATGAGGCGGACTTGAAAATGAGGGAGATTTGCACGAAACAGATTTCCAGAAGTACATTGGAATCGCCTTTAAACACAGGAAAAGCATCACAACTTCGACAATTATGGAATTGTCCATAAAGGGCGCATGCGTTTTCTCCTGAATATATTCAGGAGAAAACGCATACACCCATTTTGGCCAACCAAGCAACCGCACAATGCAAATCTGCACTACAAAGAAGTATCACTTCCCACCAGTCAAAAGGGATATCCGTAAAATGTGTAAAAACCAGAAAGGCAAGAGGGGCTCTGGAGAACAGGGAGCCTTGTTATGCTGATGGGTGGGATGTAGATTGCCAACAGTCACTCTGGAGGAGTGCATTGTGTTCCCTAAAAGAATTACTCAACAGAGCTTCACAACCTAAGGCACTTCCAGTCATGGGAATATACCTTGGGAAAATTGAAAATCAATAAGACACAGCCAACCCAAAATATAGGGCAGCACTGCTTACAAGAACCTCGACTTTGGGACACCTTAAATAACCCAGGAAAGACAAAAATGGTAAAGAAATTGTGGTACATACGTATGATGGAATATCCCTCAGCCATGAAGTCAATGTCATAAGGCCAGTAGCAGCATAATGATGGGATTCATGTACCATGATTCTAACTGAAAAAATCACACAGAAAAAGAAACTTATCATAAGATATCACTTATGAAGGGTGTATAAACATGGCTACACATGGAATGAATTAGGAAAGGGAACAGAGTCTCATATATAGAAAACACTCTTATGCATGCTTAAGGGGAAAGCAGAGGTGGGGTGATGAATAAAACCAGAGTTTGATATTAGCACAGGTACGGTTCCATAATCCAAATACAGAATAGACAAGACCTACTACTTCCTCTGTGAACGGGACTCAAAACACCATATTTCCTGCAGAGGAATATATCTTACTAGTAAGAATCTTAAAACTTATGTATTGATATGTCTCCGTAAGGGAATCAAGTGTGTCTAGACTGGCATAAACTTGGCAGCGAGAATCAGCTCAAACCCACTATAAAAAGGAATTTCAAAAACAAAACAAAAAAACTGGGAAATTCATTACAATTCCTTCAGGGTCTGTGATGAAACCTGGAATGACCCTATCTACAATGACAGTTGGATGTGGCATAAGGAGGGACACTAGGGACTGAGAGGATTGATGAGATTGGGTGAGCCAATTCAGACCCTTTAAAGCAATAATGCATGGCACCCATTTCATGGGTTTCAACTCTCCAGGTTGAAGGGAATATTACTATAGTTATAACATGTACGGGGAACGTAGAGAACGGACACACTGTGAATACGAAAGGTTTCTAAAACTCAACGAATAGTCCCTCTCCTGGTGCTCTGCTTTGACTTTCCATCTGCTTTACTATCAATCTCCCAACTTGGAGAGACAGCCCCTTTAACCTCCTGGTTCGCACAGGTTGCCAATTTGGCAGAGGATGAAAGGGAAGAGGGAGAACCAATGAGAGAGTAGCTGTTAGGCATTTGGACGGGAACATATCACTCTAACTTCCCGACAGGAAGAAGAATTAACCAAAGTCTCAGCCACCCACCGGGAACCAGTATAGGTCCTGAACCAAAATTTTGGACTTGCGGGCCGCTCACCAAAAACGAGTTGAAAAATGGAGCTCAGGGGCACAGCAATTCACAAACTGGCCGAGTAATAAAGGACAACTATCGTCCAAAAATCTGTTGAGGGAAGGCAACGAGGCGGACTTGAAAGCGAGGCAGAATAGCAGGAAACAGATTTCAAGAGGTACGTTGGAATCGCCTTTAAAGCACAGGAAGAGGGGCACAATTTTGACAATGATGCACTTGGCCAAAAAGGGCGTATGCGTTTTCTCCTGAATATATTCAGGAGAAAACGCATACGCCCTTTCTGGCCAAGCAAGCAAGCGGGCATGCAAATCTGCACTACAAAGAAGTATCACTTCCCACCGGTCAAAAGGGACATCCACAAAATGTGTAAAAACCAGAAAGGAAAGACAGGCCCTGGAGAACAGGGAGCCTTGTTATGCTGATGGGCGGGATGTAAATTGCCAACTGCCTCTATGGAGGAGTGCATTGTGTTCCCTAAAACAAGTAAAGAACAGAGCTACAGAGCCAAGGGCACTTCCAATCTTGGGAATATACCTTGGGAAATCTGAAAATCAATAAGACAGAGCCACTGCAAAATTTAGGGCTGCACTGCTTACAAGGACCTCAACTTGGGTACACCTTAAATATCCCAGGAAATATAAAAATGGTTCAAAAAATTGTGGTACTTACGTACGATGAAATATCCCTCAGCCATGAAATCAATGTCATAAGACCATTAGCAGCAAAATGGGTGGATTCAGGTACGATGATTCTAAGTGAAATAAGTCACACAGAAAAAGAAACTTATCATAAGATATCACTTATGAAGATCCTGTAAACATGGCTACACTTGAACTGAGTTAGGAAAGAGAACAGTGTCTCACATTTAGAAAACACTCTTATTCCTGCTTAAGGGGGAAGGAGAGGTGGGGTGATGCATAAAACCAGAGTTTGATATAAGCACAGGTACCGTTCCAAAAACCAACTATGGAAGAGACAAGACCTACACCTTCCTCAGTGAAAGGGACTCAAAACCCCATATTTCCCGCAGAGGAATATATCTGACTAGTAAGAATCTTAAAACCTATGTATTGATATGTCTCTGTAAGGGAATCAAGTGTGCCTAGGCTGGCATAAACATGGAAGGGAGAATCAGCTCAAACCCACTATAAAAAGGAATTTCAAAAACAAAACAAAAAAACTGGGAAATTCTTTACAATTCCTTCAGTGACTCTGATGAAACCGGGAATGACCCTATCTACAACGACAGCTGGATGTGGCATAAGGGTGGACACTTGGGACTGAGAGGATTGGTGAGATTGGGTGAGCAAATGCAGACCGTTTAAAGCAATAATGCATGGCACCCATTCCATGGGTCCCAACTCTCCAGGTTGAAGGGAATATTACTACAGCTATAACATGTACGGGGAACGTAGAGAACGGACACACTGTGAATACGAAAGGTTTCTAAAACTCAACGAATAGTCCCTCTCCTGGTGCTCTGGTTTGACTTTCCATCTGCGTTACAATCAACCTCCCAACTTGGAGAGACAGCCCCTTTAACCTCCTGGTTCGCACAGGTTGCCAATTTGGCAGAGGATGAAAGGGAAGAGGGAGAACCAATGAGAGAGTAGCTGTTAGGCATTTGGACGGGCACATATCACTGTAATTTCCTGGCAGGAAGAAGAATTAACCAAAGTCTCAGCCCCCCACCGGGAACCAGCATAGGTCCTGAACCAAAATTTTGGACTTGCGGTCAGCTCACCAAAAACGAGTTGAAAAATGGAGCTCAGGGGCACAGCAATTCACAAACTGGCCGAGTAATAAAGGACAACTATCGTCCAAAAATCTGTTGAGGGAAGGCAACGAGGCGGACTTGAAAGCGAGGCAGAATAGCAGGAAACAGATTTCAAGAGGTACGTTGGAATCGCCTTTAAAGCACTGGAAGAGGGGCACAACTTCGACAATGATGCACTTGGCCAAAAAGGGCGTATGCGTTTTCTCCTGAATATATTCAGGAGAAAACGCATACGCCCTTTTTGGCCAAGCAAGCAAGCGGGCAATGCAAATCTGCACTACAAAGAAGTAACACTTCCCACCGGTCAAAAGGGACATCCACAAGATGTGTAAAAACCAGAAAGGCAAGACAGGCCCTGGAGAACAGGGAGCCTTTTTATGCTGATGGGCGGGATGTAAATTTCCAACTGCCTCTCTGGAGGAGTGCATTGTGTTCCCTAAAACAAGTAAACAACAGAGCTACAGAGCCAAGGGCACTTCCAGTCTAGGGAATATACCTTGGGAAAACTAAAAATCAATAAGACACAGCCACCCCAAAATTTAGGGCTGCACTGCTTACAAGGACCTCAAATTGGGTACACCTTAAATATCCCAGGAAATATAAAAATGGTTCAAAAAATTGTGGTACTTACGTACGATGGAATATCCCTCAACCATGAAATCAATGTCATAAGACCAGTAGCAGCAAAATGGGTGGATTCAGGTACGATGATTCTAAGTGAAATAAGTCACACAGAAAAATACACTTATCATAAGATATCACTCATGAAGATCCTGTAAACATGGCTACACTTGAACTGAGTTAGGAAAGAGAACAGAGTCTCACATTTAGAAAACACTCTTAGGCCTGCTTAAGGGGGAAGGAGAGGTGGGGTGATGCATAAAACCAGAGTTTGATATAAGCACAGGTACCGTTCCAAAAACCAACTATGGAATAGACAAGACCTACACTTTCTTCAGTGAAAGGGTCTCAAAACCCCTTATTTCCTGCACAGGAATATATCTGACTAGTAAGAATCTTAAAACCTATGTATTGATATGTCTCCGTAAGGGAATCAAGTGTGTCTAGACTGGCATAAACATGGCAGCGAGAATCAGCTCAAAACCAGTATAAAAAGGAATTTCAAAAACAAATCAAAAAAACTGGGAAATTCATTACAATTCCTTCAGGGTCTCTGATGAAACCTGGAATGACCCTATGTACAATGACAGCTGGATGTGGCCTAAGGCTGGACACTTTGGACTGAGACGATTGGTGAGATTGGGTGAGCAAATGCAGACCCTTTAAAGCGATAATGCATGGCACCCATTCCATGGGTCCCAACTCTCCAGGTTGAAGGGAATATATCTACAGCTATGACATGTACGGGAAACCTAGAGAACGGACACACTGTGAATACGAAAAGTTTCTAAAACTCAACGAATAGTCCCTCTCCTGTTGCATCGGTTTGACTTTCCATATGCTTTACTATTAATCTCCCAACTTGGAGAGACAGCCCATTTAACCTCCTGGTTCGCACAGGTTTGCAATTTGGCAGAGGATGAAAGGGAAGAGGGAGAACCAATGAGAGAGTAGCTGTTAGGCATTTGGACGGGCACATGTCACTCTAATTTCCAGGCAGGAAGAAGAATTAACCAAAGTTCAGCCACCCACCAGGAACCAGTATAGGTTCTGAGCCAAAATTTTGGACTTTCAGTCAGCTAACAAAAAACGAGTTGAAAAATGGAGCTCAGGGGCACAGCAATTCACAAACTGGCCGAGTAATAAAGGACAACTATCGTTCAAAAATCTTTTGAGGGAGGACAAAAACCGGACTTGAAAGCGAGGCAGAATAAGAAAAAACAGATTTCAAAGGGTACGTTGGCATTGGTTTTAAAGCACAGGAAGAGGCGCACAACATCGACAATGATGCACTTGGCCAAAAAGGGCGTATGCATTTTCTCCTGAATATATTCAGGAGAAAACGCATACGCCCTATTTGGCCAAGCAAGCAAGCGGGCAATGCAAATCTGCACTACAAAGAAGTATCACTTCCCACCCGTCAAAAGGGACATCCACAAAATGTGTAAAATCCAGAGAGACAAGACAGGCCCTGGAGAACAGGGAGCCTTTTTATGCTGATGGGCGGGATGTAAATTGCCAACTGCCTCTCTGGAGGAGTACATTGTGTTCCCTAAAACAAGTAAAGAACAGAGATACAGAGCCAAGGGCACTTCCAGTCTAGGGAATATACCATGGGTAAAGCGAAAATCAATAAGACAGAGCCACCCCAAAATTTAGGGCTGCACTGCTTACAAGGACCTCAACTTGGGTACACCTTAAATATCCCAGGAAATATAAAAATGGTTCAAAAAATTGTGGTACTTACGTACGATGGAATATCCCTCAGCCATGAAATCAATGTCATAAGACCAGTAGCAGCAAAATGGGTGGATTCAGGTACGATGATTCTAAGTGAAATAAGTCACACAGAAAAAGAAAGTTATCATAAGATATCACTTATGAAGATCCTGTAAACATGGCTACACTTGAACTGAGTTAGGAAAGAGAACAGTGTCTCACATTTAGAAAACACTCTTATGCCTGCTTAAGGGGGAAGGAGAGGTGGGGTGATGCATAAAACCAGAGTTTGGTATAAGCACAGGTACCGTTCCAAAAACCAACTACGGAATAGAAAAGACCTACACCTTCCTCAGTGAAAGGGACTCAAAACCCCATATTTCCCGCAGAGGAATATATCTGACTAGTAAGAATCTTAAAACCTATGTATTCATATGTCTCCATAAGGGAATCAAGTGTGTCTAGACTGGCATAAACATGGCAGCGGGAATCAGCTCAAACCCACTATAAAAAGGAATTTCAAAAACAAAACAAAAAAACTGGGAAATTCTGTACAATTACTTCAGGGTCTCTGATGACACCTGGAATGACCCCATCTACAATGACAGCTGGATGTGGCATAAGGAGGAACACTTGGGACTGAGAGGATTGGTGAGATTGGGTGAGCAAATGCAGACCCTTTAAAGCACAAATGACTTGCACCCATTCCATGAGTCCCAACTCTCCAGGTTGAAGGGAATATTACTACAGCTATAACATGTACGGGAAACCTAGAGAACGGACACACTGTGAATACGAAAGGTTTCTAAAACTCAACGAATAGTCCCTCTCCTGGTGCTCCGGTTTGACTTTCCATCTGCTTTACTATCAACCGCCCAACTTGGAGAGACAGCCCCTTTAACCTCCTGGTTCTCACAGGTTGCCAATTTGGCAGAGGATGAAATGGAAGAGGGAGAACCAATGAGAGAGTAGCTGTTAGGCATTTGGACGGGCACATATCACTCTAACTTCCCAGCAGGAAGACGAATTAACCAAAGTCTAAGCCACCCACCGGGAACCAGCATAGGTCCTGAACAAAAATGTTGGACTTGCGGTCAGCTCACCAAAAACGAGTTGAAAAATGGAGCACAGGGGCACAGCAATTCACAAACTGGCCGAGTAATAAAGGACAACTATGGTCCAAAAATCTGTTGAGGGAAGGCAACGAGGCGGACTTGAAAGCGAGGCAGAATAGCAGGAAACAGATTTCAAGAGGTACGTTGGAATCGCCTTTAAAGCACAGGAAGAGGGGCACAACTTCGACAATGATGCACTTGGCCAAAAAGGGCGTATGCGTTTTCTCCTGAATATATTCAGGAGAAAACGCATACGCCCTTTTTGGCCAAGCAAGAAAGTGGGCAATGCAAATC
This sequence comes from Hyperoodon ampullatus, assembly GCF_949752795.1. NCBI lineage: Eukaryota > Metazoa > Chordata > Mammalia > Artiodactyla > Ziphiidae > Hyperoodon > Hyperoodon ampullatus. Next base: position 835,812 of record NW_027640363.1, read on the forward strand.
TGCACTACAAAGAAGTTTCACTTCCCACGGGTCGAAAGGGACATCCAAAAAATGTGTAAAAACCAGAAAGGCAAGACAGGCCCGGGAGAACAGGGAGCCTTGTTATGCTGATGGGCGGGATGTAAATTGCCAACTGCCTCTCTGGAGGAGTACATTGTGTTCCCTAAAACAAGTAAAGAACAGAGCTACAGAGCCAAGGGCACTTCCAGTCTAGGGAATATACTTTGGGAAAACTGAAAATCAATAAGACAGAGCCACCCCAAAATTTAGGGCTGCACTGCTTACAAGAACCTCAACTTGGGTACACCTTAAATATCCCAGGAAATATAAAAATGGTTCAAAAAATTTTGGTATTTACGTACGACCGAATGTCCCTCAGCCATGAAATCAATGTCATAAGACCAGTAGCAGCAAAATGGGTGGATTCAGGTACGATGATTCTAAGTGAAATAAGTCACACAGAAAAAGGAACTTATCATAAGATATCACTTATGAAGATCCTGTAAACATGGCTACACTTGAACTGAGTTAGGAAAGAGAACAGTGTCTCACATTTAGAAAACACTCATATGCCTGCTTAAGGGGGAAGGAGAGGTGGGGTGATGCATAAAACCAGAGTTTGATATAAGCACAGGTACCGTTCCAAAAACCAACTATGGAATAGACAAGACCTACACCTTCCTCAGTGAAAGGGACTCAAAACACCATATTTCCCGCAGAGGAATATATCTGACTAGTAAGAATCCTAAAACCTATGTATTGATATGTCTCCGTAAGGGAATCAAGTGTGTCTAGACTGGGATAAATATGGCAGCGAGAATCAGCTCAAACCCACTATAAAAAGGAATTTCAAAAATAAAACAAAAAAACTGGGAAATTCTTTACAATTCCTTCAGGGTCTCTGATGAAACCTGAAATAACCCTATCTACAATGACAGCTGTATGTGGCATAAGGCTGGACACTTGGGACTGAGAGGATTGGTGAGATTGGGTGAGCAAATGAAGACCCTTTAAAGCAATAATGCATGGCACACATTCCATGGGTCCCAACTCTCCAGGTTGAAGGGAATATTACTACAGATATAACATGTACGGGAATCCTAGAGAACGGACACACTGTGAATACGAAAGGTTTCTAAAACTCAACGAAGAGTCCCTCTCCTGGTGCTCCGGTTTGACTTTTCATCTGCTTTACTATCAATCTCCAAACTTGGAGAGACAGCCCCTTTAACCTCCTGGTTCACACAGGTTGCCAATTTGCCAGAGGATGAAAGGGAAGAGGGAGAACCAATGAGAGAGTAGCTGTTAGGCATTTGGACGGGCACATATCACTGTAATTTCCAGGCAGGAAGAAGAATTAACCAAAGTCTCAGCCACCCACTGGGATCCAGTATAGGTCCTGAACCAAAATTTTGGACTTGCGGTCAGCTCACCAAAAACGAGTTGAAAAATGGAGCTCAGGGGCACAGCAATTCACAAACTGGCCGAGTAATAAAGGACAACTATCGTCCAAAAATCTGTTGAGGGAAGGCAACGAGGTGGACTTGAAAGCGAGTCAGAATAGCAGGAAACAGATTTCAAGAAGTACGTTGGAATCGCCTTTAAAGCACAGGAAGAGGGGCACAACTTCGACAATGATGCACTTGGCCAAAAAGGGCGTATGCGTTTTCTCCTGAATATATTCAGGAGAAAACGCATACGCCCTTTTTGGCCAAGCAAGCAAGCGGGCAATGCAAATCTGCACTACAAAGAAGTATCACTTCCCACCGGTCAAAAGGGACATCCACAAAATATGTAAAAACCAGAAAGGAAAGACAGGCCCTGGAGAACAGGGAGCCTTGTTATGCTGATGGGCGGGATGTAAATTGCCAACTGCCTCTCTGGAGGAGTGCATTGTGTTCCCTAAAACAAGTAAACAACAGAGCTACAGAGCCAAGGGCACTTCCAGTCTAGGGAATATACCTTGGGAAAACTGAAAATCAATAAGACAGAGCCACCCCAAAATTTAGGGCTGCACTGCTTACAAGGACCTCAACTTGGGTACACCTTAAATATCCCAGGAAATATAAAAATGGTTCAAAAAACTGTGGTACTTACGTACGATGGAATATCCCTCAGCCATGAAATCAATGTCATAAGACCAGTAGTAGCAAAATGGGTGGATTCAGGTTCGGGGATTCTAAGTGAAATAAGTCACACAGAAAAAGAAACTTATCATAAGATATCACTTAAGAAGATCCTATAAACATGGCTACACTTGAACTGAGTTAGGAAAGAGAACAGTGTCTCATATTTAGAAAACACACTTATGCCTGCTTAAGGGGGAAGGAGAGGTGGGGTGATGCATAAAACCAGAGTTTGATATAAGCACAGGTACCGTTCCAAAAACCAACTATGGAATAGACAAGACCTACACATTCCTCAGTGAAAGGGACTCAAAACCCCATATTTCCCGCAGAGGAATATATCTGACTAGTAAGAATCTTAAAACCTATGTATTGATATGTCTCCGTAAGGGAATCAAGTGTGTCTAGACTGGCATAAACATGGCAGCGAGAATCAGCTCAAACCCACTATAAAAAGGAATTTCAAAAACAAAACAAAAAAACTGGGAAATTCTTTACAATTCCTTCAGGGTCTCTGATGAAACCTGGAATGACCCTATTTACAACGACAGCTGGATGTGGCATAAGGAGGGACACTTGGGATTGAGACTATTGGTGAGATTGGGTGAGCAAATGCAGACCCTTTAAAGCACAAATGCTTGGCACCCATTCCATGAGTCCCACCTCTCCAGGTTGAAGGGAATATTACTACAGCTATAACATGTACGGGAAACCTAGAGAACGGACACACTGTGAATACGAAAGGTTTCTAAAACTCATCGAATAGCCCCTATCCTGGTGTTCCGGTTTGACTTTCCATCTGCTTTACTATCAACCTCCCAACTTGGAGAGACAGCCCCTTTAACCTACTGGTTCGCACAGGTTTCCAATCTGGCAGAGGATGAAAGGGAAGAGGGAGAACCAATGAGAGAGTAGCTGTTAGGCATTTGGACGGGCACATATCACTGTAATTTCCCGGCAGGAAGAAGAATTAACCAAAGTCTCAGCCACCCACCGGGAACCATTATTGGTCCTGAACCAAAATTTTGGACTTGCGGTCAGCTCACCAAAAACGAGTTGAAAAATGGAGCTCAGGGGCACAGCAATTCACAAACTGGTCGAGTAATAAAGGACAACTATCGTCCAAAAATCTGTTGAGGAAAGGCAAGGAGGCAGACTTGAAATCGAGGCAGAATAGCAGGAAACAGATTTCAAGAGGTACATTGGAATCGCCTTTAAAGCACAGGAAGAGGGGCACAACTTCGACAATGATGCACTTGGCCAAAAAGGGCGTATGCGTTTTCTCCTGAATATATTCAGGAGAAAACGCATACGCCCTTTTTGGCCAAGCAAGCAAGCGGGCAATGCAAATCTGCACTACAAAGAAGTATCACTTCCCACCCGTCAAAAGGGACATCCACAAAATGTGTAAAATCCAGAGAGACAAGACAGGCCCTGGAGAACAGGGAGCCTTTTTATGCTGATGGGCGGGATGTAAATTGCCAACTGCCTCTCTGGAGGAGTACATTGTGTTCCCTAAAACAAGTAAAGAACAGAGATACAGAGCCAAGGGCACTTCCAGTCTAGGGAATATACCATGGGTAAAGCGAAAATCAATAAGACAGAGCCACCCCAAAATTTAGGGCTGCACTGCTTACAAGGACCTCAACTTGGGTACACCTTAAATATCCCAGGAAATATAAAAATGGTTCAAAAAATTGTGGTACTTACGTACGATGGAATATCCCTCAGCCATGAAATCAATGTCATAAGACCAGTAGCAGCAAAATGGGTGGATTCAGGTACGATGATTCTAAGTGAAATAAGTCACACAGAAAAAGAAAGTTATCATAAGATATCACTTATGAAGATCCTGTAAACATGGCTACACTTGAACTGAGTTAGGAAAGAGAACAGTGTCTCACATTTAGAAAACACTCTTATGCCTGCTTAAGGGGGAAGGAGAGGTGGGGTGATGCATAAAACCAGAGTTTGGTATAAGCACAGGTACCGTTCCAAAAACCAACTACGGAATAGAAAAGACCTACACCTTCCTCAGTGAAAGGGACTCAAAACCCCATATTTCCCGCAGAGGAATATATCTGACTAGTAAGAATCTTAAAACCTATGTATTCATATGTCTCCATAAGGGAATCAAGTGTGTCTAGACTGGCATAAACATGGCAGCGGGAATCAGCTCAAACCCACTATAAAAAGGAATTTCAAAAACAAAACAAAAAAACTGGGAAATTCTGTACAATTATTTCAGGGTCTCTGATGACACCTGGAATGACCCCATCTACAATGACAGCTGGATGTGGCATAAGGAGGAACACTTGGGACTGAGAGGATTGGTGAGATTGGGTGAGCAAATGCAGACCCTTTAAAGCACAAATGACTTGCACCCATTCCATGAGTCCCAACTCTCCAGGTTGAAGGGAATATTACTACAGCTATAACATGTACGGGAAACCTAGAGAACGGACACACTGTGAATACGAAAGGTTTCTAAAACTCAACGAATAGTCCCTCTCCTGGTGCTCCGGTTTGACTTTCCATCTGCTTTACTATCAACCGCCCAACTTGGAGAGACAGCCCCTTTAACCTCCTGGTTCTCACAGGTTGCCAATTTGGCAGAGGATGAAATGGAAGAGGGAGAACCAATGAGAGAGTAGCTGTTAGGCATTTGGACGGGCACATATCACTCTAACTTCCCAGCAGGAAGACGAATTAACCAAAGTCTAAGCCACCCACCGGGAACCAGCATAGGTCCTGAACAAAAATGTTGGACTTGCGGTCAGCTCACCAAAAACGAGTTGAAAAATGGAGCACAGGGGCACAGCAATTCACAAACTGGCCGAGTAATAAAGGACAACTATGGTCCAAAAATCTGTTGAGGGAAGGCAACGAGGCGGACTTGAAAGCGAGGCAGAATAGCAGGAAACAGATTTCAAGAGGTACGTTGGAATCGCCTTTAAAGCACAGGAAGAGGGGCACAACTTCGACAATGATGCACTTGGCCAAAAAGGGCGTATGCGTTTTCTCCTGAATATATTCAGGAGAAAACGCATACGCCCTTTTTGGCCAAGCAAGAAAGTGGGCAATGCAAATCTGCACTACAAAGAAGTTTCACTTCCCACGGGTCGAAAGGGACATCCAAAAAATGTGTAAAAACCAGAAAGGCAAGACAGGCCCGGGAGAACAGGGAGCCTTGTTATGCTGATGGGCGGGATGTAAATTGCCAACTGCCTCTCTGGAGGAGTACATTGTGTTCCCTAAAACAAGTAAAGAACAGAGCTACAGAGCCAAGGGCACTTCCAGTCTAGGGAATATACTTTGGGAAAACTGAAAATCAATAAGACAGAGCCACCCCAAAATTTAGGGCTGCACTGCTTACAAGAACCTCAACTTGGGTACACCTTAAATATCCCAGGAAATATAAAAATGGTTCAAAAAATTTTGGTATTTACGTACGACCGAATGTCCCTCAGCCATGAAATCAATGTCATAAGACCAGTAGCAGCAAAATGGGTGGATTCAGGTACGATGATTCTAAGTGAAATAAGTCACACAGAAAAAGGAACTTATCATAAGATATCACTTATGAAGATCCTGTAAACATGGCTACACTTGAACTGAGTTAGGAAAGAGAACAGTGTCTCACATTTAGAAAACACTCATATGCCTGCTTAAGGGGGAAGGAGAGGTGGGGTGATGCATAAAACCAGAGTTTGATATAAGCACAGGTACCGTTCCAAAAACCAACTATGGAATAGACAAGACCTACACCTTCCTCAGTGAAAGGGACTCAAAACACCATATTTCCCGCAGAGGAATATATCTGACTAGTAAGAATCCTAAAACCTATGTATTGATATGTCTCCGTAAGGGAATCAAGTGTGTCTAGACTGGGATAAATATGGCAGCGAGAATCAGCTCAAACCCACTATAAAAAGGAATTTCAAAAATAAAACAAAAAAACTGGGAAATTCTTTACAATTCCTTCAGGGTCTCTGATGAAACCTGAAATAACCCTATCTACAATGACAGCTGTATGTGGCATAAGGCTGGACACTTGGGACTGAGAGGATTGGTGAGATTGGGTGAGCAAATGAAGACCCTTTAAAGCAATAATGCATGGCACACATTCCATGGGTCCCAACTCTCCAGGTTGAAGGGAATATTACTACAGATATAACATGTACGGGAATCCTAGAGAACGGACACACTGTGAATACGAAAGGTTTCTAAAACTCAACGAAGAGTCCCTCTCCTGGTGCTCCGGTTTGACTTTTCATCTGCTTTACTATCAATCTCCAAACTTGGAGAGACAGCCCCTTTAACCTCCTGGTTCACACAGGTTGCCAATTTGCCAGAGGATGAAAGGGAAGAGGGAGAACCAATGAGAGAGTAGCTGTTAGGCATTTGGACGGGCACATATCACTGTAATTTCCAGGCAGGAAGAAGAATTAACCAAAGTCTCAGCCACCCACTGGGATCCAGTATAGGTCCTGAACCAAAATTTTGGACTTGCGGTCAGCTCACCAAAAACGAGTTGAAAAATGGAGCTCAGGGGCACAGCAATTCACAAACTGGCCGAGTAATAAAGGACAACTATCGTCCAAAAATCTGTTGAGGGAAGGCAACGAGGTGGACTTGAAAGCGAGTCAGAATAGCAGGAAACAGATTTCAAGAAGTACGTTGGAATCGCCTTTAAAGCACAGGAAGAGGGGCACAACTTCGACAATGATGCACTTGGCCAAAAAGGGCGTATGCGTTTTCTCCTGAATATATTCAGGAGAAAACGCATACGCCCTTTTTGGCCAAGCAAGCAAGCGGGCAATGCAAATCTGCACTACAAAGAAGTATCACTTCCCACCGGTCAAAAGGGACATCCACAAAATATGTAAAAACCAGAAAGGAAAGACAGGCCCTGGAGAACAGGGAGCCTTGTTATGCTGATGGGCGGGATGTAAATTGCCAACTGCCTCTCTGGAGGAGTGCATTGTGTTCCCTAAAACAAGTAAACAACAGAGCTACAGAGCCAAGGGCACTTCCAGTCTAGGGAATATACCTTGGGAAAACTGAAAATCAATAAGACAGAGCCACCCCAAAATTTAGGGCTGCACTGCTTACAAGGACCTCAACTTGGGTACACCTTAAATATCCCAGGAAATATAAAAATGGTTCAAAAAACTGTGGTACTTACGTACGATGGAATATCCCTCAGCCATGAAATCAATGTCATAAGACCAGTAGTAGCAAAATGGGTGGATTCAGGTTCGGGGATTCTAAGTGAAATAAGTCACACAGAAAAAGAAACTTATCATAAGATATCACGTAAGAAGATCCTATAAACATGGCTACACTTGAACTGAGTTAGGAAAGAGAACAGTGTCTCATATTTAGAAAACACACTTATGCCTGCTTAAGGGGGAAGGAGAGGTGGGGTGATGCATAAAACCAGAGTTTGATATAAGCACAGGTACCGTTCCAAAAACCAACTATGGAATAGACAAGACCTACACATTCCTCAGTGAAAGGGACTCAAAACCCCATATTTCCCGCAGAGGAATATATCTGACTAGTAAGAATCTTAAAACCTATGTATTGATATGTCTCCGTAAGGGAATCAAGTGTGTCTAGACTGGCATAAACATGGCAGCGAGAATCAGCTCAAACCCACTATAAAAAGGAATTTCAAAAACAAAACAAAAAAACTGGGAAATTCTTTACAATTCCTTCAGGGTCTCTGATGAAACCTGGAATGACCCTATTTACAACGACAGCTGGATGTGGCATAAGGAGGGACACTTGGGATTGAGACTATTGGTGAGATTGGGTGAGCAAATGCAGACCCTTTAAAGCACAAATGCTTGGCACCCATTCCATGAGTCCCACCTCTCCAGGTTGAAGGGAATATTACTACAGCTATAACATGTACGGGAAACCTAGAGAACGGACACACTGTGAATACGAAAGGTTTCTAAAACTCAACGAATAGCCCCTATCCTGGTGTTCCGGTTTGACTTTCCATCTGCTTTACTATCAACCTCCCAACTTGGAGAGACAGCCCCTTTAACCTACTGGTTCGCACAGGTTTCCAATCTGGCAGAGGATGAAAGGGAAGAGGGAGAACCAATGAGAGAGTAGCTGTTAGGCATTTGGACGGGCACATATCACTGTAATTTCCCGGCAGGAAGAAGAATTAACCAAAGTCTCAGCCACCCACCGGGAACCATTATTGGTCCTGAACCAAAATTTTGGACTTGCGGTCAGCTCACCAAAAACGAGTTGAAAAATGGAGCTCAGGGGCACAGCAATTCACAAACTGGTCGAGTAATAAAGGAAAACTATCGTCCAAAAATCTGTTGAGGAAAGGCAAGGAGGCAGACTTGAAATCGAGGCAGAATAGCAGGAAACAGATTTCAAGAGGTACATTGGAATCGCCTTTAAAGCACAGGAAGAGGGGCACAACTTCGACAATGATGCACTTGGCCAAAAAGGGCGTATGCGTTTTCTCCTGAATATATTCAGGAGAAAACTCATACGCCCTTTTTGGCCAAGCAAGCAACCGGGCAATGCAAATCTGCACTACAAAGAAGTATCACTTCCCACCGGTCAAAAGGGACATCCACAAAATGTGTAAAAACCAGAAAGGCAAGACAGGCCCTGGAGAACAGGGAGCCTTGTTATGCTGATGGGCGGGATGTAAATTGCCAACTGCCTCTCTGGAGGAGTGCATTGTGTTCCCTAAAACAAGTAAACAACAGAGCTACAGAGCCAAGGGCACTTCCAGTCTAGGGAATATACCTTGGGAAAACTGAAAATCAAAAAGACAGAGCCACCCCAAAATTTACGGCTGCACTGCTTACAAGGACCTAAACTTTGATACACCTTAAGTATCCCAGGAAATATAAAAAAGGTTCAAAAAATTGTGGTACTTACTTACGATGGAATATCCCTCAGCCATGAAATCAATGTAATAAGACCAGTAGCAGCAAAATGGGTGGATTCAGGTACGATGATTCTAAGTGAAATAAGTCACACAGAAAAAGAAACTTATCATAAGATATCACTTATGAAGATCCTATAAACATGGCTACACTTGAACTGAGTTAGGAAAGAGAACAGTGTCTCACATTTAGAAAACACTCTTATGCCTGCTTAAGGGGGAAGGAGAGGTGGGGTGATGCATAAAACCAGAGTTTGATAGAAGCACAAGTACCGTTCCAAAAACCTACTATGGAATACACAAGACCTACACCTTCCTCAGTGAAAGGGACTCAAAACACCATATTTCCCGCAGAGGAATATATCTGACTCGTAAGAATCTTAAAACCTATGTATTGATATGTCTCCATAAGGGAATCAAGTGTGTCTAGACTGGCATAAACATGGCAGCGAGAATCAGCTCAAACCCACTATAAAAAGGAATTTCAAAAACAAAACAAAAAAACTGGGAAATTCTTTACAAATCCTTCAGGGTCCCTGATGAAACCTGGAATGACACTATCTACAACGACAGCTGGATGTGGCATAAGGAAGGAGACTTGGGACTGAGAGGTTTGGTGAGATAGGGTGAGCAAATGCAGACCCTTTAAATCACAAATGCCTGACACCCATTCCATGGGCCCCAACTCTCCAGGTTGAAGGGAATATTACTACAGCTATAACATGTACGGGAAACCTAGAGAACGGACACACTGTGAATACGAAAGGTTTCTAAAACTCAACGAATAGTCCCTCTCCTGGTGCTCCCGTTTGACTTTTCATCTGCTTTACTATCAACCTCCTAACGTGGAGAGACAGCCCCTTTAACCTCCTGGTTCACACAGGTTGCCAATTTGCCAGAGGATGAAAGGGAAGAGGGAGAACCAATGAGAGAGTAGCTGTTAGGCATTTGGACGGGCACATATCACTGTAATTTCCAGGTAGGAAGAAGAATTAACCAAAGTCTCAGCCACCCACCGGGAACCAGTATAGGTCCTGAACCAAAATTTTGGACTTGCGGTCAGCTCACCAAAAACGAGTTGAAAAATGTAGCTCAGGGGCACAGCAATTCACAAACTGGCCGAGTAATAAAGGACAACTATCGTCCAAAAATCTGTTGAGGGAAGGCAACGAGGTGGACTTGAAAGCGAGTCAGAATAGCAGGAAACAGATTTCAAGAAGTACGTTGGAATCGCCTTTAAAGCACAGGAAGAGGGGCACAACTTCGACAATGATGCACTTGCCCAAAAAGGGCGTATGCGTTTTCTCCTGAATATATTCAGGAGAAAACGCATACGCCCTTTTTGGCCAAGCAAGCAAGCGGGCAATGCAAATCTGCAATACAAAGTAGTATCACTTCCGACCGGTCAAAAGGGACATCCACAAAATGTGTAAAAACCAGAAAGGCAAGACAGGCCCTGGAGAACAGGGAGCCTTGTTATGCTGATTGGCGGGATGTAAATTGCCAACTGCCTCTCTGGAGGAGTGCATTGTGTTCCCTAAAACAAGTAAACAACAGAGCTACAGAGCCAAGGGCACTTCCAGTCTAGGGAATATACCTTGGGAAAACTGAAAATCAATAAGACAGAGCCACCCCAAAATTTAGGGCTGCACTGCTTACAAGGACCTCAACTTGGGTACACCTTAAATATCCCAGGAAATATAAAAATTGTTCAAAATATTGTGGTACTTACGTATGATGGAATGTCCCTCAGCCATGAAATCAATGTCATAAGACCAGTAGCAGCAAAATGGGTGGATTCAGGTACGATGATTCTAAGTGAAATAAGTCACACAGAAAAAGAAACTTATCCTAAGATATCACTTATGAAGATCCTATAAACATGGCTACACTTGAACTGAGTTAGGAAAGAGAACAGTGTCTCATATTTAGAAAACACTCTTATGCCTGCTTAAGTTGGAAGGAGAGGTGGGGTGATGCATAAAACCAGAGTTTGATATAAGCACAGGTACCGTTCCAAAAACCAACTATGGAATAGACAAGACCTACACCTTCCTCAGTGAAAGGGACTCAAAACCCCATATTTCCCGCAGAGGAATATATCTGACTAGTAAGAATCTTAAAACCTATGTATTGATATGTCTCCGTAAGGGAATCAAGTGTGTCTAGACTGGCATAAACATGGCAGCGGGAATCAGCTCAAACCCACTATAAAAAGGAATTTCAAAAACAAAACAAAAAATCTGGGAAATTCTTTACAATTCCTTCAGGGTCTCTGATGAAACCTGGAATGACCCTATCTACAACGACAGCTGGATGTGGCATAAGGAGGGACACTTGGGACTGAGACGATTGGTGAAATTAGGTGAGCAAATGCAGACCCTTTAAAGCACAAATGCCTGGCACCCATTCCATGGGTCCCAACTCTCGAGGTTGAAGGGAATATTACTACAGCTATAACATGTACGGGAAACCTAGAAAACAGACACACTGTGAATACGAAAGGTTTCTAAAACTCAACGAATAGTCCCTCTCCTGGTGCTCCGGTTTGACTTTACATCTGCTTTACTATCAACTTCCCAACTTGGAGAGACAGCCCCTTTAACCTCCTGGTTCGCACAGGTTTCTAATTTGGCAGAGGATGAAAGGGAAGAGGGAGAACCAATGAGAGAGTAGCTGTTAGGCATTTGGACGGGCACATATCACTGTAATTTCCCGGCAGGAAGAAGAATTAACCAAAGTCTCAGCCACCCACCGGGAACCAGTATAGGTCCTGAAGCAAAATTTTGGACTTGCAGTCAGCTCACCAAAAACGAGTTGAAAAATGGAGCTCAGGGGCACAGCAATTCACAAACTGGCCGAGTAATAAAGGACAACTATCGTCCAAAAATCTGTTGAGGAAAGGCAACGATGTGCACTTGAAAGCGAGGCAGAATAGCAGGAAACAGATTTCAAGAGGTACGTTGGAATCACCTTAAAAGCACAGGAAGAGGGGCACAACTTCGACAATGATGCACTTGGCCAAAAAGGGCGTATGCGTTTTCTCCTGAATATATTCAGGAGAAAACGCATACGCCCTTTTTGGCCAAGCAAGCAACCGGGCAATGCAAATCTGCACTACAAAGAAGTATCACTTCCCACCGGTCAAAAGGGACATCCACAAAATGTGTAAAAACCAGAAAGGCAAGAAGGCCCTGGAGAACAGGGAGCCTTGTTATGCTGATGGGCGGGATGTAAATTGCCAACTGCCTCTCTGGAGGAGTGCATTGTGTTCCCTAAAACAAGTAAAGAACAGAGCTACAGAGCCAAGGGCACTTCCAGTCTAGGGAATATACCTTGGGAAAACTGATAATCAATAAGACAGAGCCACCCCAAAATTTAGGGCTGCACTGCTTACAAGGACCTCAACTTGGGTACACCTTAAATATCCCAGGAAATATAAAAATGGTTCAAAAAACTGTGGTACTTACGTACGATGGAATATCCCTCAGCCATGAAATCAATGTCATAAGACCAGTAGTAGCAAAATGGGTGGATTCAGGTTCGGGGATTCTAAGTGAAATAAGTCACACAGAAAAAGAAACTTATCATAAGATATCACTTAAGAAGATCCTATAAACATGGCTACACTTGAACTGAGTTAGGAAAGAGAACAGTGTCTCATATTTAGAAAACACACTTATGCCTGCTTAAGGGGGAAGGAGAGGTGGGGTGATGCATAAAACCAGAGTTTGATATAAGCACAGGTACCGTTCCAAAAACCAACTATGGAATAGACAAGACCTACACATTCCTCAGTGAAAGGGACTCAAAACCCCATATTTCCCGCAGAGGAATATATCAGACTAGTAAGAATCTTAAAACCTATGTATTGATATGTCTCCGTAAGGGAATCAAGTGTGTCTAGACTGGCATAAATATGGCAGCGGGAATCAGCTCAAGCCCACTATAAAAAGGAATTTCAAAAACAAAATAAAAAAACTGGGAAATTCTTTACAATTCCTTCAGGGTCTCTGATGAAACCTGGAATGACCCTATCTACAACGACAGCTGGATGTGGCATAAGGAGGGACACTTGGGATTGATACGATTGGTGAGATTGGGTGAGGAAATGCAGACCCTTTAAAGCACAAATTCCTGGCTCCCATTACATGGGTCCCAACTCTCCAGGTTGAAGGGAATATTACTACAGCTATAACATGTACGGGAAACCTAGAGAACGGACACACTGTGAATATGAAAGGTTTCTAAACACAACGAATAGTCCCTCTCCTGGTGCTCCGGTTTGACTTTCCATCTGCTTTACTATCAACCTCCCAACTTGGAGAGACAGCCCCTTTAACCTCCTGGTTCGCACAGGTTTCCAATTTGGCAGAGGATGAAAGGGAAGAGGGAGAACCAATGAGAGAGTAGCTGTTAGGCATTTGGACAGGCACATATCACTGTAATTTCCAGGCAGGAAGAAGAATTAACCAAAGTCTCAGCCACCCACCGGGAACCAGTATAGGTCCTGAAGCAAAATTTTGGACTTGCGGTCAGCTCACCAAAAACAAGTTGAAAAATGGAGCTCAGGGGCACAGCAATTCACAAACTGGCCGAGTAATAAAGGACAACTATCGTCCAAAAATGTGTTGAGGAAAGGCAATGAGGTGTACTTGAATGCGAGTCAGAAGAACAGGAAACAGATTTCAAGATGTACGTTGGAATCGCCTTTAAAGCACAGGAAGAGGTGCACAACTTCGACAATGATGCAATTGGCCAAAAAGTGTGTATTCATTTTCTCCTGAATATATTCAGGAGAAAAGGCATACGCCCTTTTTGGCCAAGCAAGCAAGCGGGCAATGCAAATCTGCACTACAAAGAAGTATCACTTCCCACCGGTCAAAAGGGACATCCACAAAATGTGTAAAAACCAGAAAGGCAAGACAGGCCCTGGAGAACTGGGAGCCTTGTTATGCTGATGGGCGGGATGTAAATTGCCAACTGCCTCTCTGGAGGAGTGCATTGTGTTCCCTAAAACAAGTAAAGAACAGAGCTACAGAGCCAAGGGCACTTCCAGTCTAGGGAATATACCTTGGGAAAACTGAAAATCAATAAGACAGAGCCACACCAAAATTTAGGGCTGCACTGCTTACAAGGACCTCAACTTTGATACACCTTAAGTATCCCAGGAAATACAAAAATGGTTCAAAAAATTGTGGTACTTACGTACGATGGAATATCCCTCAGCCATGAAATCAATGTCATAAGACCAGTAGCAGCAAAATGGGTGGATTCAGGTACGATGATTCTAAGTGAAATAAGTCACACAGAAAAAGAAACTTATCATAAGATATCACTTATGAAGATCCTAAAAACATGGCTACACTTGAACTGAGTTAGGAAAGAGAACAGAGTCTCACATTTAGAAAACACTCTTATGCCTGCTTAAGGGGGAAGGAGAGATGGGGTGATGCATAAAACCAGAGTTTGATATAAGCACAGGTACCGTTCCAAAAACCAACTATGGAATAGACAAGACCTACACCTTCCTCAGTGAAAGGGACTCAAAACCCCATATTTCCCGCAGAGGAATATATCTGACTAGTAAGAATCTTAAAACCTATGTATTGATATGTCTCCGTAAGGGAATCAAGTGTGTCTAGACTGACATAAACATGGCAGCGAGAATCAGCTCAAACCCACTATAAAAAGGAATTTCAAAAACAAAACAAAAAAACTGGGAAATTCTTTACAATTCCTTCAGGGTCTCTGATGAAACCTGGAATGACCCTATCTACAACGACAGCTGGATGTGGCATAAGGAGGGACACTTGGGACTGAGACGATTGGTGAGTTTGGGTGAGCAAATACAGACCCTTTAAAGCACAAATGCAAGGCACCCATTCCATGGGTCCCAACTCTCCAGGTTGAAGGGAATATTACTACAGTTATAACATGTACGGGAAACCTAGAGAACGGACACACTGCGAATACGAAAGGTTTCTAAAACTCAACGAATAGTCCCTCTCCTGGTGCTCCGGTTTGACTTTCCATCTGCTTTACTATCAACCTCCCAACTTGGAGAGACAGCCCCTTTAACCTCGTGGTTCGCACAGGTTGCCAATTTGGCAGAGGATGAAAGGGAAGAGAGAGAACCAATGAGAGAGTAGCTGTTAGGCATTTGGACGGGCATATATCACTGTAATATCCCGGCAGGAAGAAGAATTAAATAAAGTCTCAGCCACCCACTGGGAACCAGTATAGGTCCTGAACCAAAATTTTGGACTTGCGGTCAGCTCTCCAAAAACGAGTTGGAAAATGGAGCTCAGGGGCACAGCAATTCACAAACTGGCAGAGTAATAAAGGACAAGTATCATCCAAAAATCTGTTGAGGGAACGCAATGAGGCGGACTTGAAAGAGAGGCAGAATAGCAGGAAACAGATTTCAAGAGGTACGTTGGAATCGCCTTTAAAGCACAGGAAGAGGGGCGCAACTTCGACAATGATGCACTTGGCCAAAAAGGGCGTATGCGTTTTCTCCTGAATATATTCAGGAGAAAACGCATACGCCCTTTTTGGCTAAGCAAGCAAGCGGGCAATGCAAAACTGCCCTACAAAGAAGTATCACTTCCCACCGGTCAAAAGGGACATCCACAAATGTGTAAAAACCAGAAAGGCAAGACAGGCCCTGGAGAACAGGGAGCCTTGTTTTGCTGATGTGCGGGATGTAAATTGCCAACTGCCTCTCTGGAGGAGTGCATTGTGTTCCTTAAAACAAGTAAAGAACAGAGCTACAGAGCCAAGGGCACTTCCAGTCTAGGGAATATACCTTGGGAAAACTGAAAAACAATAAGACAGAGCCACCCCAAAATTTAGGGCTGCACTGCTTACAAGGACCTCAACTTGGGTACACCTTAAATATCCCAGGAAATATAAAAATGGTTCAAAAAATTGTGGTACTTACGTACGATGGAATATCCCTCAGCCATGAAATCAATGTCATAAGACCAGTAGCAGCAAAATGGGTGGATTCAGGTACGATGATTCTAAGTGAAATAAGTCACACAGAAAAAGAAACTTATCATAAGATATCACTTATGAAGATCCAGTAAACATAGCTACACTTGAACTGAGTTAGGAAAGAGAACAGTGTCTCACATTTAGAAAACACTCTTATGCCTGCTTAAGGGGGAAGGAGAGGTGGGGTGATGCATAAAACCTGTGTTTGATATAAGCACACGTACCGTTCCAAAAACCAACTATGGAATAGACAAGACCTACACCTTTCTCAGTGAAAGGGACTCAAAACACCATATTTCCCGCAGAGGAATATATATGACTAGTAAGAAACTTAAAACCTATGTATTGATATGTCTCCGTAAGGGAATCAAGTGTGTCTAGACTGACATAAACATGGCAGCGAGAATCAGCTCAAACCCACTATAAAAAGGAATTTCAAAAACAAAACAAAAAAACTGGGAAATTCTTTACAATTCCTTCAGGGTCTCTGATGAAACCTGGAATGACCCTATCTACAACGACAGCTGGATGTGGCATAAGGAGGGACACTTGGGATTGAGACGATTGGTGAGATTGGGTGAGCAAATGCAGACCCTTTAAAGCACAAATTCCTGGCACCCATTACATGGGTCCCAACTCTCCAGGTTGAAGGGAATATTACTACAGCTATAACATGTACGGGAAACCTAGAGAACGGACAGACTGTGAATATGAAAGGTTTCTAAACTCAACGAATAGTCCCTCTCCTGGTGCTCCGGTTTGACTTTCCATCTGCTTTACTATCAACCTCCCAACTTGGAGAGACAGCCCCTTTAACCTCGTGGTTCGCACAGGTTGCCAATTTGGCAGAGGATGAAAGGGAAGAGGGAGAACCAATGAGAGAGTAGCTGTTAGGCATTTGGACGGGCACATATCACTGTAATTTCCCGGCAGGAAGAAGAATTAAATAAAGTCTCAGCCACCCACTGGGAACCAGTATAGGTCCTGAACCAAAATTTTGGACTTGCGGTCAGCTCTCCAAAAACGAGTTGAAAAATGGAGCTCAGGGGCACAGCAATTCACAAACTGGCCGAGTAATAAAGGACAAGTATCGTCCAAAATCTGTTGAGGGAAGGCAACGAGGCGGACTTGAAAGCGAGGCAGAATAGCAGGAAACAGATTTCAGGAGGTACTTTGGAATCGCCTTTAAAGCACAGGAAGAAGGGCACAACGTCGACAATGATGCACTTGGCCAAAAAGGGCGTATGCGTTTTCTCCTGAATATATTCAGGAGAAAACGTATACGCCCTCTTTGGCCAAGCAAACAAGCGGGCAATGGAAATCTGCACTACAAAGAAGTATCACTTCCCACCGGTCAAAAGGGACATCCACAAAATGTGTAAAAACCAGAAAGGCAAGACAGGCCCTGGAGAACAGGGAGCCTTGTTATGCCGATGGGCGGGATGCAAATTGCCAACTGCCTCTCTGGAGGAGTGCATTGTGTTCCCTAAAACAAGTAAAGAAGAGAGCTACAGAGCCAAGGGCACTTCCAGTCTAGGGAATATACCTTGGGAAAACTGAAAATCAATAAGACAGAGCCACCCCAAAATTTAGGGCTGCACTGCTTACAAGGACCTCAATTTGGGTACACCTTAAATATCTCAGGAAATATAAAATTGGTTCAAAAAATTGTGGTAGTTACGTACGATGGAATATCCCTCAGCCATGAAATCAATGTTATAAGACCAGTAGCAGCAAAATGGGTGGATTCAGGTACGATCATTCTAAGTGAAATAAGTCACACAGAAAAAGAAACTTATCATAAGATATCACTTATGAAGATCCTGTAAACATGGCTACACTTGAACTGATTTAGGAAAGAGAACAGTGTCTCACATTTAGAAAACACTCTTATGCCTGCTTAAGGGGGAAGGAGAGGTGGGGTGATGCATAAAACCAGAGTTTGATATAAGCACAGGTACCGTTCCAAAAACCAACTATGGAATAGACAAGACCTACACCTTCCTCAGTGAAAGGGCCTCAAAACCCCATATTTCCCGCAGAGGAATATATCTGACTAGTAAGAATCTTAAAACATATGTATTGATATGTCTCCGTAAGGGAATCAAGTGTGTCTAGACTGGCATAAACATGGCAGCGAGAATCAGCTCAAACCCACTATAAAAAGGAATTTCAAAAACAAAACAAAAAAACTGGGAAATTCTTTACAATTCCTTCAGCGTCTCTGATGAAACCTGGAATGACCCTATGTACAACGACAGCTGGATGTGGCATAAGCCTGGACACTTGGGACTTAGAGGATTAGTGAGATTGTGTGAGCAAATGCAGACCCTGTAAAGCACAAATGCCTGGCACCCATTCTATGGATCCCAACTCTCCAGGTTAAAAGGAATATTACTACAGCTATAACATGTACGGGAAACCTAGAGAACGGACACACTGTGAATACAAAAGGTTTCTAAAACTCAACGAATAGTCCCTCTCCTGGTGCTCGGCTTTGACTTTCCATCTGCTTTACTATCAACCTCCCAACTTGGAGAGACAGCCCCTTTAACCTCCTGGTTCGCACAGGTTGCCAATTTGGCAGAGGATGAAAGGGAAGAGGGAGAACCAATGAGAGAGTAGCTGTTAGGCATTTGGACGGGCACATATCACTGTAATTTCCCGGCAGGAAGAAGAATTAACCAAAGTCTCAGCCATCCACCGGGAACCAGTATAGCCCCTGAACCAAAATTTTGGAATGCGGTCGGCTCACAAAAAACGAGTTGAAAAATGGAGCTCAGGGGCACAGCAATTCACAAACTGGCCGAGTAATAAAGGACAACTATCGTCCAAAAATCTGTTGAGGGAAGGCAACGAGGCCGACTTGAAAGCGAGGCAGAATAGCAGGAAACAGATTTCAAGAGGTACGTTGGAATCGCCTTTAAAGCACAGGAAGAGGGGCACAACTTCGACAATGATGCATTTGGACAAAAAGGGCGTATGCGTTTTCTCCTGAATATATTCAGGAGAAAACGCATATGCCCTTTTTGGCCAAGCAAGCAAGCGGGCAATGCAAATCTGCACTACAAAGAAGTATCTCTTCCCACTGGTCAAAACGGACATCCACAAATTGTGTAAGAACAAGAAAGGCAAGACAGGCCCTGGAGAACAGGGAGTCTTGTTATGCTGATTGGCGGGATGTAAATTGCCACCTGCCTCTCTGGAGGAGTGCATTGTGTTCCCTAAAACAAGTAAACAACAGCGCTACAGAGCCAAGGGCACTTCCAGTCTAGGGAATATACCTTGGGAAATCTGAAAATCAATAAGACAGATCCACCCCAAAATTTAGGGTTGCACTGCTTACAAAAACCTCAACTTGGGTACACCTTAAATATCCCAGGAAATATAAAAATGGTTCAAAAAATTGTGGTACTTCCGTACGATGGAATATCCCTCAGCCATGCAATCAATGGCATAAGACCAGTAGCAGCAAAATGAGTGGATTGAGGTATGATGCTTCTAAGTGAAATAAGTGACACAGAAAAAGAAACTTATATTAAAATATCACTTATGAAGATCCTGTAAACATGGCTACACTTGAACTCAGTTAGGAAAGGGAACAGAGTGTCACCTTTGGAAAACACTCTTATGCCTGCTTAAGGGGGAATGAGAGGTGGGGTGATGCATAAAACCAGAGTTTGATAAAAGCACAGGTACCGTTCGAAAAACAAACTATAGAATAGACAAGACCTACACCTTCCTCAGTGAAAGGGACTCAAAACCCCATATTTCCCGCAGAGGAATATATCTGACTAGTAAGAATCTTAAAACCTATGTATTGATATGTCTCCGTAAGGGAATCAAGTGTGTCTAGAATGTCATATACATGGCAGCGAGAATCAGCTCAAACTCACTATAAAAAGGAATATCAAAAACAAAACAAAAAAACTGGGAAATTCTTTTCAATTCCTACAGGGTCTCTGATGAAACCTGGAATGACCCTATGTACAACGACAGCTGGATGTGGCATAAGGCTGGACACTTGGGACTGAGAGGATTGGTGAGATTGGGTGAGCAAATGCAGACCCTTTAAAGCACAAATGCCTGGCACCATTCCATGGGTCCCAACTCTCCAGGTTGAAGGGAATATTACTACAGCTATAACATGTACGGGAAACCTAGAGAACGGACACACTGTGAATACGAATGGTTTCTAAAACTCAACGAATAGTCCCTCTCCTGGTGCTCCGGTTTGACTTTCCATCAACTTTACTATCAACCTCCTAAATTGGAGAGACAGCCCCTTTAACCTCCTGGTTCGCACAGGTTGCCAATTTGGCAGAGGATGAAAGGAAAAATGGAGAACCAATGAGAGAGTAGCTGTTAGGCATTTGGACGGGCACTTATCACTGTAATTTCCCGGCAGGAAGAAGAATGAACCAAAGTCTCAGCCACCCACCGCGAACCAGTATAGGTCCTGAACCAAAATTTTGGACTTGCGGTCAGCTCACCAAAAACGAGTTGAAAAATGGGGCTCAGGGGCACAGCAATTCACAATCTGGCCGAGTAATAAAGGACAGCTATCTTCCAAAATTCTGTTGAGGGAAGGCAACGAGGCGGACTTGAAAGCGAGGCAGAATAGCAGGAAACAGATTTCAAGAGGTACGTTGGAATCGCCTTTAAAGCACAGGAAGAGGGGCACAACTTCGACAATGATGCACTTGGCCAAAAAGGGCATATGTGTTTTCTCCTGAATATATTCAGGAGAAAATGCATATGCCCTTTTTGTCCAAGCATGCAAGTGGGCAATGCAAATCTGCACTACAAAGAAGTATCACTTCCCACCGGTCAAAAGGGACATCCACAAAATGTGTAAAAACCAGAAAGGCAAGACAGGCCCTGGAGAACAGGGAGCCTTGTTATGCTGATGGGCGGGATGTAAATTGCCAACTGCCTCTCTGGAGGAGTGCATTGTGTTCCCTAAAACAAGTAAACAACAGAGCTACAGAGCCAAGGGCACTTCCAGTCTAGGGAATATTCCTTGGGAAAACTGAAAATCAATAAGACAGAGCCACCCCAAAATTTAGGGCTGCACTGCTTACAAGGACCTCAACTTGGGTACACCTTAAATATCCCAGGAAATATAAAAATGGTTCAAAAAATTGTGGTACTTACGTACGATGGAATATCCCTCAGCCATGAAATCAATGTCATAAGACCAGTAGCAGCAAAATGGGTGGATTCAGGTACGGTGATTCTAAGTGAAATAAGTCACACAGAAAAAGAAACTTATCATAAGATATCACTTATGAAGATCCTGTACACATGGCTACACTTGAACTGAGTTAGGAAAGAGAACAGTGTCTCACATTTAGAAAACACTCTTATGCCTGCTTAAGGGGGAAGGAGAGGTGGGGTGATGCATAAAACCAGAGTTTGATATAAGCACAGGTACTGTTCCAAAAACCAACTATGGAATAGAAAAGACCTACACCTTCCTCAGTGAAAGGGACTCAAAACCCCATATTTCCCGCAGAGGAATATATCTGAATAGTAAGAATCTTAAAACCTATGTATTGATATGTCTCCATAAGGGAATCAAGTGTGTCTAGACTGGCATAAACATGGCAGCGAGAATCAGCTCAAACCCACTATAAAAAGGAATTTCAAAAACAAAACAAAAAAACTAGGAAATTCTTTACAATTCCTTCAGGGTCTCTGATGAAACCTGGAATGACCCTATCTACAAACAGCTGGATGTGGCATAAGGCTGGACACTTGGGACTGAGAGGATTGGTGAGATTGGGAGAGCAAATGCAGACCCTTTAAAGCAATAATGCATGGCACCCATTCCATGGGTCACAACTCTCCAGGTTGAAGGGAATATTACTACAGTTATAACATGTACGGCAAACCTAGAGAACGGACACACTGTGAATACGAAAGGTTTCTAAAACTCAACGAATAGTCCCTCTCCTGGTGCTCCGGTTTCACTTTCCATCTGCTTTACTATCAACCTCCCAACTTGGAGAGACAGCCCCTTTAACCTCCTGGTTCGCACAGGTTGCCAATTTGGCAGAGGATGAAAGGGAAGAGGGAGAACCAATGAGAGAGTAGCTGTTAGGCATTTGGACGGGCACATATCACTGGAATTTACTGGCAGGAAGAAGAATTAAGCAAAGTCTCAGCCACCCACCGGGAACCAGTATAGGTCCTGAACTAAAATTTTGGACTTGCGGTCAGCTCACCAAACACGAGTTGAATAATGGAGCTCAGGGGCACAGCAATTCACAAACTTTCCGAGTAATAACGGACAACTATTGTCCAAAAATCTGTTGAGGGAAGGCAACGAGGCGGACCTGAAAGCGAGGCAGAATAGCAGGAAACAGATTTCAAGAGGTACGTTGGATTCGCCTTTAAAGCACAGGAAGAGGGGCCCAACTTCGACAATGATGCACTTGGCCAAAAAGGGCGTATGCGTTTTCTCCTGAATATATTCAGGAGAAAACGCATACGCCCTTTTTGGCCAAACAAGCAAGCGGGCAATGCAAATCTGCACTACAAAGAAGTATCACTTCCCACCGGTCAAAAGGGACATCCACAAAATGTGTAAAAACCAGAAAGGCAAGACAGGCCCTGGAGAACAGGGAGCCTTGTTATGCTGATAGGCGGGATGTAAATTGCCAACTGCCTCTCTGGAGGAGTGCATTGTGTTCCCTAAAACAAGTAAAGAAGAGAGCTACAGAGCCAAGGGCACTTCCAGTCTAGGGAATATACCTTGGGAAAACTGAAAATCAATAAGACAGTGCCACCCCAAAATTTAGGGCTGCACTGCTTACAAGGACCTCAACTTGGGTACACCTTAAATATCCCAGGAAATATAAAAATGGTTCAGAAAATTGTGGTACTTACGTACGATGGAATATCCCTCAGCCATGAAATCAATGTCATAAGACCAGTAGCAGCCAAATGGGTGGATTCAGGTACGATGATCCTAAGTGAAATAAGTCACACAGAAAAAGAAACTTATCATAAGATATCACTTATGAAGGTCCTGTAAACATGGCTACACTTGAACTGAGTTAGGAAAGAGAACACTGTCTCACATTCAGAAAACACTCTTATGCCTGCTTAAGGGGGAAGGAGAGTTGGGGTGCTGCATAAAACCAGAGTTTAATATAAGCACAGGTACTGTTCCAAAAACCAACTATGGAATAGACAAGACCTACACCTTCGTCAGTGAAAGGGACTCAAAACACCATATTTCCCGCAGAGGAATATATCTGACTAGTAATAATCTTAAAACCTATATATTGATATGTCTCCGTAAGGGAATCAAGTGTGTCTAGACTGACATAAACATGGCAGCGAGAATCAGCTCAAACCCACTATAAAAAGGAGTTTCAAAAACAAAACAAAAAACTGGGAAATTCTTTACAATTCCTTCAGGGTCTCTGATGAAACCTGGAATGACCATATCTACAATGACAGCTGGATGTGGCATAAGGAGGGACACTTGGGACTGAGACGATTGGTGAGATTGGGTGAGCAAATGCAGACCCTTTAAAACAGAAATGGTTGGCACCCATTCCATGGGTCCCAACTGTCCAGGTTGAAGGGAATATTACTACAGCTATAACATGTACGGGAAACCTAGAGAACAGACACACTGTGAATACGAAAGGTTTCTAAAACTCAACGAATAGTCCCTGTCCTGGTGCTCTGGTTTGACTTTCCATCTGCTTTACTATCAACCTCCCAACTTGGAGAGACAGCCCCTTTAACCTCCTGGTTCGAACAGGTTGCCGATTTAGCAGAGGATGAAAGGGAAGAGGGAGAACCAATGAGAGAGTAGCTGTTAGGCATTTGGACGGGCACGTATCACTGGAATTTCCCGGCAGGAAGAAGAATTAAGCAAAGTCTCAGCCACCCACCGGGAACCAGTATAGGTCCCGAACCAAAATTTTGGACTTGCGGTCCGCTCACCAAAAACGAGTTGAAAAATTGAGCTCAGGGGCACAGCAAATCACAAACTGGCCGAGTAATAAAGGACAACTATCGTACAAAAATCTGTTGATTGAAGGCAACGAGACGGACTTGAAAGCGAGGCAGAATAGCAGGAAACAGATTTCAAGAGGTACGTAGGAATCGCATTTAAAGCACAGGAAGAGGGGCACAACTTCGACAATGATGCACTTGGCCAAAATGGGCGTATGCGTTTTCTCCTGAATATATTCAGGAGAAAACGCATACGCCCTTTTTGGCCAAGCAAGCAAGCGGGCAATGCAAATCTGCACTACAAAGAAGTATCACATCCCACCGGTCAAAAGGGACATCCACAAAATGTGTAAAAACTAGAAAGGTAAGACAGGCCCTGGAAAACAGGGAGCCTTGTTATGCTGATGGGTGGGATGTAAATTGCCAACTGCCTCTCTGGAGGAGTGCATTGTGTTCCCTAAAACAAGTAAAGAACAGAGCTACAGAGCCAAGGGCACTTCCAGTATAGGGAATATACCTTGGGAAAACTGAAAATCAATAAGACAGAGCCACCCCAAAATTTAGGGCTGCACTGCTTACAAGGACCACAACTTGGGTACACCTTAAGTTTCCCAGGAAATATAAAAATGGTTCAAAAAATTGTGGTACTTACGTACGATGGAATATCCCTCAGCCATGAAATCAATGTCATAAGACAAGTAGCAGCAAAATGGGTGGATTCAGGTACGATGATTCTAAGTGAAATAAGTCACAGAAAAAAAGAAACTTATCATAAGATATCACTTATGAAGATCCTGTAAACATGGCTACACTTGAACTGAGTTAGGAAAGAGAACAGTGTCTCGCATTTAGAAAACACTCTTATGCCTGCTTAAGGGGGAAGGAGAGGTGGGGTGATGCATAAAACCAGAGTTTGATATAAGCACAGGTACCGTTCCAAAAACGAACTATGGAATAGACATGACCTACACCTTCCTCAGTGAAAGGGACTTAAAACACCATATTTCCCGCAGAGGAATATATCTGACTAGTAAGAATCTTAAAACCTATGTATTGATATGTCTCCGTAAGGGAATCAAGTGTGTCTAGACTGGCATAAACATGGCAGCGAGAATCAGCTCAAACCCACTATAAAAAGGAATTTCAAAAACAAAACAATAAAACTGGGAAATTCTTTACAATTCCTTCAGGGTCTCTGATGAAACCTGGAATGACCCTATCTACAACGTCAGCTGGATGTGGCATAAGGCTGGACACTTGGGACTGACAGTATTGGTGAGATTGGTTGAGCAAATGCAGACCCTTTAAAGAGCAAATGCCTTGCACCCATTCCATGGGTCCCAACTCTCCAGGTTGAAGGGAATATTACTACAGCTATAACATGTACGGGAAACCTAGAGAACGGACACAGTGTGAATACGAAAGTTTCTAAAACTCAACGAATAGTCCCTCTCCTGGTGCTCCGGTTTGACTTTCCATCTGCTTTACTATCAACCTCCCAACTTGGAGAGACAGCCCCTTTAACCTCCTGGTTCGCACAGGTTGCCAATTTGGCAGAGGATGAATGAGAAGAGGGAGAACCAATGAGAGAGTAGCTGTTAGGCACTTGGACGGGGACATATCACTGTAATTTCCCAGCAGGAAGAAGAATTAACCAAAGTCTCAGCCCCCCACCGGGAACAAGCATAGGTCCTGAACCAAAATTTTGGACTTGCGGTCAGCTCACCAAAAACGAGTTGAAAAATGGAGCTCAGGGGCACAGCAATTCACAAACTGGCCGAGTAATAAAGCACAACTATCGTCCAAAAATCTGTTGAGGGAAGGCAACGAGGCGGACTTGAAAGCGAGGCAGAAAAGCAGGAAACAGATTTCAAGAGGTACGTTGGAATCGCCTTTAAAGCACAGGAAGAGGGGCACAACTTCGACAATGATGCACTTGGCCAAAAACGGCGTATGCGTTTTCTCCAGGAGAAAACACATACGCCCTTTTTGGCCAAGCAAGCAAGCGGGCAATGCAAATCTGCACTACAAAGACGTATCACTTACCACCGGTAAAAGGGACATCCAAAAAATGTGTAAAATCCAGAAAGGCAAGACAGGCCCTGGAGAACAGGGAGCCTTGTTATGCTGATGGGCGGGATGTAAATTGCCAACTGCCTCTCTGGAGGAGTGCATTGTGTTCCCTAAAACAAGTAAACAACAGAGCTACAGAGCCAAGGGCACTTCCAGTCTAGGGAATATTCCTTGGGAAAACTGAAAATCAAAAAGACAGAGCCACCCCAAAATTTAGGGCTGCACTGCTTACAAGGACCTCAACTTGTGTACACATTAAATATCCCAGGAAATATAAAAATGGTTCAAAAAATTGTGGTACTTACGTACGATGGAATATCCCTCAGCCATGAAATCAATGTCATAAGACCAGTAGCAGCAAAATGGGTGGATTCAGGTACGATGATTCTAAGTGAAATAAGTCACACAGAAAAAGAAACTTATCATAAGATATCACTTATGAAGATCCTGTAAACATGGCTACACTTGAACTGAGTTAGGAAAGAGAACAGTGTCTCACATTTAGAAAACACACTTATGCCTGCTTAAGGGGGAAGGAGAGGTGGGGTGATGCATAAAACCAGAGTTTGACATAAGTACACTTACCGTTCTAAAAACCAACTATGGAATAGAAAAGACCTACACCTTCCTCAGTGAAAGGGCCTAAAAACCCCATATTTCCCGCAGAGGAATATATCTGACTAGTAAGAATCTTAAAACCTATGTATTGATATGTCTCCGTAAGGGAATCAAGTGTGTCTAGACTGGCATAAACATGGCAGCGAGAATCAGCTCAAACCCAGTATAAAAAGGAATTTCAAAACCAAAACAAAAAAACTAGGAAATTCTTTACAATTCCTTCAGGGTCTCTGATGAAACCTGGAATGACCCTATCTACAAGGACAGCTGGATGTGGCATAAGGCTGGACACTTGGGACTGAGAGGATTGGTGAGATTGGGTGAGCAAATGCAGACCCTTTAAAGCAATAATGCATGGCACCCATTCCATGGGTCCCAACTCTCCAGGTTGAAGGGAATATTACTACAGTTATAACATGTACGGCAAACCTAGAGAACGGACACACTGTGAATACGAAAGGTTTCTAAAACTCAACGAATAGTCCCTCTCCTGGTGCTCCAGTTTGACTTTCCATCTGCTTTACTATCAACCTCCCAACTTGCAGAGACAGCCCCTTTAACCTCCTGGTTCGCACAGGTTGCCAATTTGGCAGAGGATGAAAGGGAAGTGGGAGAACCAATGAGAGAGAAGCTGTTAGGCATTTGGACGGGTACATATCACTGTAATTTCCCGGCAGGAAGAAGAATTAACCAATGTCTCAGCCACCCACCGGGAACCAGTATAGGTCCTGAACCAAAATTTTGGACTTGCGGTCAGCTCACCAAACACGAGTTGAATAATGGAGCTCAGGGGCACAGCAATTCACAAACTGGCCGAGTAATAAAGGACAACTATCGTCCAAAAATCTTTGAGGGAAGGCAACGAGGCGGACCTGAACGCGAGGCAGAATAGCAGGAAACAGATTTCAAGAGGTACGTTGGATTCGCCTTTAAAGCACAGGAAGAGGGGCACAACTTGGACAATGATGCACTTGGCCAAAATGGGCGTATGCGTTTTCTCCTGAATATATTCAGGAGAAAACGAATACGCCCTTTTTGGCCAAGCAAGCAAGCGGGCAATGCAAATCTGCACTACAAAGAAGTATCACTTCCCACCGTTCAAAAGGGATATCCGCAAAATGTGTAAAAACCCGAAAGGCAAGACAGGCCCTGGAGAACAGGGAGCCTTGTTATGCTGATGGGCGGGATGTAAACTGCCAACTGCCTCTCTGGAGGAGTGCATTGTGTTCCCTAAAATAAGTAAAGAACAGAGCTACAGAGCCAAGGGTACTTCCAGTCTAGGGAATATACCTTGGGAAAAATGAAAATCAATAAGACAGAGCCACCCCAAAATTTAGGGCTGCAGTGCTTACAAGGACCTCAACTTGGGTACACCTTAAATATCTCAGGAAATATAAAAATGGTTCAAAAAATTGTCATACTTACGTATGATGGAATATCCCTCAGCCATGAAATCAATGTCATAAGGCCAGTAGCAGCAAAATGGGTGGATTCAGGTACGATGATTCTAAGTGAAATAAGTCACACAGAAAAAGAAACTTATCATAAGATATCACTTATGAAGATCCTGTAAACATGGCTACACTTGAACTGAGTTAGGAAAGAAAACAGTGTCTCACATTTAGAAAACACACTTATGCCTTCTTAAGGGGGAAGGAGAGGTGGGGTGATGCATAAAACCAGAGTTTGATATAAGCACAGGTACCGTTCCAAAAACCAACTATGGAATAGACAAGACCTACACCTTCCTCAGTGAAAGGGACTCAAAACCCCATATTTCCCGCAGAGGAATATATCTGACTAGTAAGAATCTTAAAACCTATGTATTGATATGTCTCCGTAAGGGAATCAAGTGTGTCTAGACTGGCATAAACATGGCAGCGAGAATCAGCTCAAACCCACTATAAAAAGGAATTTCAAAAACAAAACAAAAAAACTGGGAAATTCTTTACAATTCCTTCAGGGTCTCTGATGAAACCTGGAATGACCCTATCTACAATGACAGCTGGATGTGGCATAAGGCTGGACACTTGTGACTGAGAGGTTTGGTGAGATTGGTTGAGCAAATGCAGACCCTTTAAAGCAATAATGCATGGCACCCATTCCATGGGTCCGAACTCTCCAGGTTGAAGGGAATATTACTACAGCTGTAACATGTATGGGAAACCTAGAGAACAGACACAATGTGAAATCGAAAGGTTTCTAAAACTCAACGAATAGTCCCTCACCTGGTGCTCCGGTTTGACTTTCCATCTGCTTTACTATCTACCTCCCAACTTGGAGAGACAGCCCCTTTAACCTCCTGGTTCGCACAGGTTGCCAATTTGGCAGAGGGTGAAAGGGAAGAGGGACAACCAATGAGAGAGAAACCGATAGGCATTTGGACGGGCACATATCACTGTAATTTCCCGGCAGGAAGAAGAATTAACAAATGTCTCAGCCACCCACGGGAAACAGTATAGGTCCTGAACCAAAATTTTGGACTTGCGGTCAGCTCACCAAAAACGAGTTGAAAAATGGAGCTCAGGGGCACAGCAATTCACAAACTGGCCGAGTAATAAAGGACAACTATCGTACAAAAATCTCTTGAGGGAAGGCAACGAGGCGGACTTGAAAGCGAGGTGGAATAGCAGGAAACAGATTTCAAGAGGTACGTTGGAATCGCCTTTAAAGCACAGGAAGAGGGGCACAACTTCGACAATGATGCACTTGGCCAAAAAGGGCGTATGCGTTTTCTCCTGAATATATTCAGGAGAAAACGCATACGCACTTTTTGGCCAAGCAAGCAAGCGGGCAATGCAAATCTGGACTACAAAGAAGTATCACTTCCCACCGGTCAAAAGCGACATCCACAAAATGTGTAAAAACCAGAAAGGCAAGACAGGCCCTGGAGAACAGGGAGCCTTGTTATGCTGATAAGGGATGTAAATTGCCAACTGCCTCTCTGGAGGAGTGCATTGTGTTCCCTAAAACAAGTAAACAACAGAGCTACAGAGCCAAGGGCACTTCCAGTCTAGGGAATATACCTTGGGAAAACTGAAAATCAATAAGACAGAGCCACCCCAAAATTTAGGGCTGCACTGCTTACAAGGACCTCAACTTCGGTACACCTTAAATATCCCAGGAAATATAAAAATGGTTCAGAAAATTGTGGTACTTACGTACGATGGAATATCCCTCAGCCATGAAATCAATGTCATAAGACCAGTAGCAGCAAAATGGGTGGATTCAGGTACGATGATCCTAACTGAAATAAGTCACACAGAAAAAGAAACTTATCATAAGATATCACTTATGAAGATCCTGTAAACATGGCTACACTTGAACTGAGTTAGGAAAGAGAACAGTGTCTCATATTTAGAAAACACTCTTATGCCTGCTTAAGGGGGAAGGAGAGGTGGGGTGCTGCATAAAACCAGAGATTAATATAAGCACAGGTACTGTTCCAAAAACCAACTATCGAATAGACAAGACCTACACCTTCCTCAGTGAAAGGGACTCAAAACCCCATATTTCCCGCAGAGGAATATATCTGACTAGTAAGAATCTTAAAACCTATGTGTTGATATGTCTCCATAAGGGAATCAAGTGTGTCTAGACTGGCATAAACATGGCAGCGAGAATCAGCTCAAACCCACTATAAAAAGGAATTTCAAAAACAAAACAAAAAACTGGGAAATTCTTTACAATTCCTTCAGGGTCTCTGATGAAACCTGGAATGACCCTGTCTACAATGACAGCTGGATGTGGCATAACGAGGGACACTTGGGACTGAGACGATTGGTGAGATTGGGTGAGCAAATGCAGACCCTTTAAAGAAAAAAGCCTGGCACCCATTCCAAGGGTCCAAACTCTCCAGGTTGAAGGGAATATTACTACAGCTATAAGATGTACGGGAAACCTAGAGAACGGACACACTGTGAATACGAAAGGTTTCTAAAACTCAACGAACCGTCCCTCTCCTGGTGCTGCGGTTTGACTTTCCATCTGCTTTACTATCAACCTCCCAGCTTGGAGAGACAGCCCCTTTAACCTCCTGGTTCGCACAGGTTGCCAATTTGGCAGAGGATGAAAGGGAAGAGGGAGAACCAATGAGAGAGTAGCTGTTAGGCATTTGGACGGGCACATATCACAGTAATTTCCCGGCAGGAAGAAGAATTAACCAAAGTCTCAGCCACCCACCGGGAACCAGTATAGGTCCCGAACCAAAATTATGGACTTGCGGTCCGCTCACCAAAAACGAGTTGAAAAATGGAGCTCAGGGGCACAGCAATTCACAAACTGGCCGAGTAATAAAGGACAACTATCATCCAAAAATCTGTTGAGTGAAGGCAACGAGGCGGACTTGAAAGCGAGGCAGAATAGCAGGAAACAGATTTCAAGAGGTACGTTGGAATCGCGTTTAAAGCACAGGAAGAGGGGCACAACTTCGATAATGATGCACTTGGCCAAAAAGGGCATATGCGTTTTCTCCTGAATATATTCAGAAGAAAACGCATACACCCTTTTTGGCCAAGCAAGCAAGCGGGCAATGCAAATCTGCACTACAAAGAAGTATCACTTCCCACCGGTCAAAAGGGACATCCACAAAATGTGTAAAAACCAGAAAGGCAAGACAGGCCCTGGAGAACAGGGAGCCTTGTTATGCTGATGGGCGGGATGTAAATTGCCAACTGCCTCTCTGGAGGAGTGCATTGTGTTCCCTAAAACAAGTAAACAACAGAGCTACAGAGCCAAGGGCACTTCCAGTCTAGGGAATATACCTTGGGAAAACTGAAAATCAATAAGACAGAGCAACCCCAAAATTTAGGGCTGCACTGCTTACAAGGACCTCAACTTGTGTACAGCTTAAATATCCCAGGAAATATAAAAATGGTTCAAAAAATTGTGGTACTCACGTACGATGGAATATCCCTCAGCCATGAAATCAATGTCATAAGACCAGTAGCAGCAAAATGGGTGGATTCAGGTACGATGATTCTAAGTAAAATAAGTCACAGAGAAAAAGAAACTTATCATAAGATATCACTTATGAAGATCCTGTAATCATGGCTACACTTGAACTGAGTTAGGAAAGAGAACAGTGTCTCACATTTAGAAAACACTCTTATGCCTGCTTAAGGGGGAAGGAGAGGTGGGGTGATGCATAAAACCAGAGTTTGATATAAGCACAGGTACCGTTCCAAAAACCAACTATGGAATAGACAAGACCTACACCTTCCTCAGTGAAAGGGTCTCAAAACCCCATATTTCCCGCAGAGGAATATATGTGACTAGAAAGAATCTTAAAACCTATGTATTGATATGTCTCCGTAAGTGAATCAAGTGTGTCTAGACTGGCATAAACATGGCAGCGAGAATCAGCTCAAACCCACTATAAAAAGGAATTTCAAAAACAAAACAAAAAAACTGGGAAATTCTTTACAATTCCTTCAGGGTCTCTGATGAAACCTGGAGTGACCCTATCTACAACGACAGCTCTATGTGGCATAAGGCTGGACACTTGTGACTGAGAGGTTTGGTGAGATTGGTTGAGCAAATGCAGACCCTTTAAAGCAATAATGCATGGCACCCATTCCATGGGTCCCAACTCTCCAGGTTGAAGGGAATATTACTACAGCTATAACATGTATGGGAAACCTAGAGAACGGACACACTGTGAAATAGAAAAGTTTGTAAAACTCAACGAATAGTCCCTCTCCTGGTGCTCCGGTTTGACTTTCCATCTGCTTTACTATCAACCTCCCAACTTGGAGAGACAGCCCCTTTAACCTCCTGGTTCGCACAGGTTGCCAATTTGGCAGAGGATGAAAGGGAAGAGGGAGAACCAATGAGAGAGTAGCTGTTAGGCATTTGGACGGGAACATATCACTGTAAATTCCCGGCAGGAAGAAGAATTAACCAAAGTCTCAGCCACCCACTGGGAACCAGCATAAATCCTGAACCAAAATTTTGGACTTGCGGTCAGCTCACAAAAAACGAGTTGAAAAATGGAGCTCAGGGGCACAGCAATTCACAAACTGGCCGAGTAATAAAGGACAAGTATCGTTCAAAAATCTGTTGAGGGAAGGCAACGAGGCGGACTTGAAAGCGAGGCAGAATAGCAGGAAACAGATTTCAAGAGGTACGTTGGAATCACCTTTAAAGCACAGGAAGAGGGGCACAACTTCGACAATGATGCACTTGGCCAAAAAGGGCGTATGCGTTTTCTCCTGAATATATTCAGGAGAAAACGAATACGCCCTTTTTGGCCAAGCAAGCAAGCGGGCAATGCAAATCTGCACTACAAAGAAGTATCACTTCCCACCGGTCAAAAGGGACATCCACAAAATGTGTAAAAACCAGAAAGGCAAGACAGGCCCTGGAAAACAGGGAGCCTTGTTATGCTGATGGGCGGGATGTAAATTGCCAACTGCCTCTCTGGAGGAGTGCATTGTGTTCCCTAAAACAAGTAAACAACAGAGCAACAGAGCCAAGGGCACTTCCAGTCTAGGGAATATACCTTGGGAAAACTGAAAATCAATAAGAGAGAGCCACCCCAAAATTTAGGGCTGCACTGCTTACAAGGACCTCAACTTGGGTACACCTTAAATATCCCAGGAAATATAAAAATGGTTCAAAAAATTGTGGTACTTATGTACGAAGGAATATCCCTCAGCCATGAAAACAATGTCATAAGACCAGTAGCAGCAAAATGGGTGGATTCAGGTACGATGATTCTAAGTGAAATAAGTCACACAGAAAAAGAAACTTATCATAAGATATCACTTATGAAGATCCTGTAAAAATGGCTACACTTGAACTGAGTTAGGAAAGAGAACAGTGTCTCACATTTAAAAAACACTCTTATGCCTGCTTAAGGCGGAAGGAGAGGTGGGGTGATGCATAAAACCAGAGTTT
Source organism: Hyperoodon ampullatus (assembly GCF_949752795.1). NCBI lineage: Eukaryota > Metazoa > Chordata > Mammalia > Artiodactyla > Ziphiidae > Hyperoodon > Hyperoodon ampullatus. The sequence continues at coordinate 869,445 of NW_027640363.1, forward strand.
GATATAAGCACAGGTACCGTTCCAAAAACCAACTATGGAATAGACAAGACCTACACCTTCCTCAGTGAAAGGGACTCAAAACCCCATATTTCCTGCAGAGGAATATATCTGACTAGTAAGAATCTTAAAACCTATGTATTGATATGTCTCCATAAGGGAATCAAGTGTGTCTAGACTGGCATAAACATGGCAGCGAGAATCAGCTGAAACCCAGTATAAAAAAGAATTTCAAAAACAAAACAAAAAAATGGGAAATTCGTTTCAATTCCTTCAGGGTCTCTGATGAAACCTGGAATGACCCTATCTACAGCAACAGCTGGATGTGGCATAAGGCTGGACGCTTGGGACTGAGAGGATTGGTGAGATTGGGTGAGCAAATGCAGACCCTTTAAAGCAATAATGCATGGCTCCCATTCCATGGGTCCCAACTCTCCAGGTTGAAGGGAATATTACTACAGTTATAACATGCACGGGAAACCTAGAGGACGGACACACTGTGAATGCAAATGGTTTCTAAAACTCAACGAATAGTCCCTCTCCTGGTGCTCCAATTTGACTTTCCATCTGCTTTACTATCAACCTCCCAACTTGGAGAGACAGTCCCTTTAACCTCCTGGTTCGCACAGGTTGCCAATTTGGCAGAGGATGAAAGGGAAGAGGGTGAACCAATGAGAGAGTAGCAGTTAGGTATTTGGACGGGCACATATCACTGTAATTTCCCAGGAGGAAGAAGAATTAACCAAAATCTCAGCCCCCCACCGGGAACCAGTATAGGTCCTGAACCTAAATTTTGGACTTGCGGTCAGCTCACCAAAAAACGAGTTGAAAAATGGAGCTCAGGGGCACAGCAATTCACAAACTGGCCGAGTAATAAAGGACAACTATCGTCCAAAAATCTGTTGAGGGAAGGCAACGAGGCGGACTTGAAAGCGAGGCAGAATAGCGGGAAACAGATTTCAAGAGATACGTTGGAATCGCCTTTAAAGCACAGGAAGAGGGGCACTACTTCGACAATGATGCACTTGACCAAAAAGGGCATATGCGTTTTCTCCTGAATATATTCAGGATAAAACACATACGCCCTTTTTGGCCAAGCAAGCAAGCGGGCAATGCAAATCTGCACTACAAAGAAGTATCACTTCCCACCGGTCAAAAGGGACATCCACAAAATGTGTAAAAACCCGAAAGGCAAGACAGGCACTGGAGAACAGGGAGCCTTGTTATGCTGATGGGCGGGATGTAAACTGCCAACTGCCTCTCTGGAGGAGTGCATTGTGTTCCCTAAAACAAGTAAAGAACAGAGCTACAGAGCCAAGGGCACTACCAGTCTAGGGAATATACCTTGGGAAAACTGAAAATCAATAAGACAGAGCCACCCCAAAATTTAGGGCTGCACTGCTTACAAGGACCTCAACTTGGGTACACCTTAAATATCCCAGGAAATATAAAAATGGTTCAAAAAATTGTGGTACTTACGTACGATGGAATATCCCTCACCTATGAAATCAATGTCATAGGACCAGTAGCAGCAAAATGGGTGGATTCAGGTACGATTATCCTAAGTGAAATAAGTCACACAGAAAAAGAAACTTATCATAAGATATCACTTATGAAGATCCTGTAAACATGGCTACACTTGAACTGAGTTAGGAAAGAGAACAGTGTCTCACATTTAGAAAACACTCTTATGCCTGCTTAAGGGGGAAGGAGAGTTGGGGTGCTGCATAAAACCAGAGTTTAATATAAGCACAGGTACTGTTCCAAAAACCAACTATGGAATAGACAAGACCTACACCTTCCTCAGTGAAAGGGACTCAAAACCCCATATTTCCCGCAGAGGAATATATCTGACTAGTAAGAATCTTAAAACCTATGTATTGATATGTCTCCGTAAGGGAATCAAGTGTGTCTAGACTGGCATAAACATGGCAGCGAGAATCAGATCAAACTCACTATAAAAAGGAATTTAAAAAACAAAACAAAAAAACTGGGAAATTTTTACAATTCCTTCAGGGTCTCTGATGAAACCTGGAATGACCCTATCTACAATGACAGCTGGAAGTGGCATAACGAGGGACACTTGGGACTCAGACGATTGGTGAGATTGGGTGAGCAAATGCAGACCCTTTAAAACACAAATCCCTGGCACACATTCCATGGGTCCCAACTCTCCAGGTTGAAGGGAATATTACTACAGCTATAACATGTACGGGAAACGTAGAGAACGGACACACTGTGAATACGAAAGGTTTCTAAAACTCAATGAACAGTCCCTCTCCTGGTGCTCCGGTTTGACTTTCCATCTGCTTTACTATCAACCTCCCAACTTGGAGAGACAGCCCCTTTAACCTCCTTGTTCGCACAGGTTGCCAATTTGGCAGAGGATGAAAGGGAAGTGGGAGAACCAATGAGAGAGTAGCTGTTAGGCATTTGGACGGGCACATATCACTGTATTTTCCCGGCAGGAAGAAGAATTAACCAAAGTCTCAGCCACCCACCGGGAACCAGTATAGGTCCTGAACCAAAATTTTGGACTTGCGGTCAGCTCACCAAACACGAGTTGAATAATGGAGCTCAGGGGCACAGCAATTCACAAACTGGCCGGCTAATAAAGGACAACTATCATCCAAAAATCTCTTGAGGGAAGGCAACGAGGCGGACTTCAAAGCGAGGCAGAATAGCAGGAAACAGATTTCAAGAGGTACGTTGGAATCGCCTTTAAAGCACAGGAAGAGGGGCACAACTTCGACAATGATGCACTTTGCCAAAATGGGCGTATGGGTTTTCTCCTGAATATATTCAGAAGAAAACGCATACGCCCTTTTTGGCCAAGCAAGCAAGCAGGCAATGCAAATCTGCACTACAAAGAAGTATCACTTCCCACCTGTCAAAAGGGACGTCCACAAAATGTGTAAAAACCAGAAAGGCAAGCCAGGCCCTGGAAAACAGGGAGCCTTGTTATGCTGATGGGCGGGATGTAAATTGCCAACTGCCTCTCTGGAGGAGTGCATTGTGTTACCTAAAACAAGTAAACAACGGAGCTACAGAGCCAAGGGCACTTCCAGTCTAGGGAATATACCTTGGGAAAACTGAAAATCAATAAGACAGAGCCACCCCAAAAATTAGGGCTGCACTGCTTACAAGGACCTCAACTTGGGTACACCTTAAATATCCCAGGAAATATAAAAATGTTTCAGAAAATTGTGGTACTTACGTACGATGGAATATCCCTCAGCCATGAAATCAATGTCATAAGACCAGTAGCAGCAAAATGGGTGGATTCAGGTACGATGATTCTAAGTGAAATAAGTCACACAGAAAAAGAAACTTATCATAAGATATCACTTATGAAGATCCTGTAAACATGCCTACACTTGAACTGAGTTAGGAAAGAGAACAGTGTCTCACATTTAGAAAACACTCTTATTCCTGCTTAAGGGGGAAGGAGAGTTGGGGTGCTGCATAAAACCAGAGTTTAATATAAGCACAGGTACTGTTCCAAAAACCAACTATGGAAGAGACAAGACCTACACCTTCCTCAGTGAAAGTGACTCAAAACCCCATATTTCCCGCAGAGGAATATATCTGACTAGTAAGAATCTTAAAACCTATATATTGATATGTCTCCGTAAGGGAATCAAGTGTGTCTAGACTGGCATAAACATGGCAGCGAGAATCAGCTCAAAGCCACTATAAAAAGGAGTTTCAAAAACAAAACAAAAAACTGGGAAATTCTTTACAATTCCTTCAGGGTCTCTGATGAAACCTGGAATGACCCTATCTACAGTGACAGCTGGATGTGGCATAACGAGGGACACTTGGGACTGAGATGATTGGTGAGATTGGGTGAGCAAATGCAGACCCATTAAAGCACAAATGCCTGGCACCCATTCCATGGGTCCCAACTCTCCAGGTTGAAAGGAATATTACCACAGCTATAACATGTACGGGAAACCTAGAGAACAGACACACTGTGAATACGAAAGGTTTCTAAAACTCAACGAATAGTCCTTGTCCTGGTGCTCTGGTTTGACTTTCCATCTGCTTTACTATCAACCTCCCAACTTGGAGAGACAGCCCCTTTAACCTCCTGGTTCGCACAGGTTGCCAATTTGGCAGAGGATGAAAGAGAAGAGGGAGAACCAATGAGAGAGTAGCTGTTAGGCATTTGGACGGGCACATATCACTGTAATTTCCCGGCAGGAAGAAGAATTAACCAAAGTCTCAGCCCCCCACCGGGAAACAGCATAGGTCCTGAACCAAAATTTTGGACTTGTGGTCAGCTCACCAAAAACGAGTTGAAAAATGGAGCTCAGGGGCACAGCAATTCACAAACTGGCCGAGTAATAAAGGACAACTATCGTCCAAAAATCTGTTGAGGGAAGGCAACGAGGCGGACTTGAAAGCGAGGCAGAATAGCAGGAAACAGATTTCAAGAGGTACGTTGAAATCACCTTTAAAGCACCGGAAGAGGGGCACAACTTCGACAATGATGCACTTGGCCAAAAGGGCGTATGCGTTTTCTCCTGAATATATTCAGGAGAAAACACATACGCCCTTTTTGGCCAAGAAAGCAAGCGGGCAATGCAAATCTGCACTACAAAGACGTATCACTTACCACCGGTAAAAGGGACATCCACAAAATGTGTAAAATCCAGACAGGCAAGACAGGCCCTGGAGAACAGGGAGCCTTGTTATGCTGATGGGCGGGATGTAAATTGCCAACTGCCTCTCTGGAGGAGTGCATTGTATTCCCTAAAACAAGTAAACAACAGAGCTACAGAGCCAAGGGCACTTCCAGTCTAGGGAATATTCCTTGGGAAAACTGAAAATCAATAAGACAGAGCCACCCCAAAATTTAGGGCTGCACTGCTTACAAGGACCTCAACTTGGGTACACCTTAAATATCCCAGGAAATATAAAAATGGTTCAGAAAATTGCGGTACTTACGTACGATGGAATATCCCTCAGCCATGAAATCTATGTCATAAGACCAGTAGCAGCAAAATGTGTGGATTCAGGTACGATGATTCTAAGTGAAATAAGTCACACAGAAAAAGAACCTTATCATAAGATATCACTTATGAAGATCCTGTAAACATGGCTACACTTGAACTGAGTTAGGAAAGAGAACAGTGTCTCACATTTAGAAAACACTCTTATGCCTGCTTAAGGGGGAAGGAGAGGTGGGGTGATGCATAAAACCAGAGTGTGATATAAGCACAGGTACCGTTTCAAAAACCAACTATGGAATAGACAAGACCTACACCTTCCTCAGTGAAAGGGACTCAAAACCCCATATTTCCCGCAGAGGAATATATCTGACTAGTAAGAATCTTAAAACCTATGTATTGATATGTCTCCGTAAGGGAATCAAGTGTGTCTAGACTGGCATAAACATGACAGCGAGAATCAGCTCAAACCCACTATAAAAAGGAATTTCAAAAACAAAACAAAAAAACTAGGAAATTCTTTACAATTCCTTCAGGGTCTCTGATGAAACCTGGAATGACCTTATCTACAATGACAGCTGGATGTGGCATAAGGAGGGACACTTGGGACTGAGACGATTGGTGAGATTGGGTGAGCAAATGCAGACCCTTTAAAGCAATAATGCATGGCACCCATTCCATGGGTCCCAACTCTCCAGGTTGAAGGGAATATTACTACAGTTATAACATGTACGGGAAACCTAGAAAATGGACACACTGTGAAATCGAAAGGTTTCTAAAACTCAATGAACAGTCCCTCTCCTGGTGCTCCGGTTTGACTTTCCATCTGCTTTACTATCAACCTCCCAACTTAGAGAGACAGCCCCTTTAACCTCCTGGTTCGCACAGGTTGCCAATTTGGCAGAGGATGAAAGGGAAGTGGGAGAACCAATGAGAGAGTAGCTGTTAGGCATTTGGACGGGCACATATCACTGTAATTTCCCGGCAGGAAGAAGAATTAACCAAAGTCTCAGCCACCCACCGGAAACCAGTATAAGTCCTGAACCAAAATTTTGGACTTGCGGTCAGCTCACCAAAAACGAGTTGAAAAATGGAGCTCAGGGGCACAGCAATTCACAAACAGGCCGAGTAATAAAGGACAACTATCGTCCAAAAATCTGTTGAGGGAAGGCAACGAGGCGGACTTGAAAGCGAGGCAGAATAGCAGGAAACAGATTTCAAGAGGTACGTTGGAATCGCCTTTAAAGCACAGGAAGAGGGGCACAACTTCGACAATGATGCACTTGGCCAAAATGGGCGTATGCGTTTTCTCCTGAATATATTCAGGAGAAAACGCATACGCCCTTTTTGGCCAAGCAAGCAAGCGGGCAATGCAAATCTGCACTACAAAGAAGTAGCACTTCCCACCGGTCAAAAGGGACATCCACAAAATGTGTAAAAACCCGAAAGGCAAGACAGGCCCTGGAGAACAGGGAGCCTTGTTATGCTGATGGGCGGGATGTAAACTGCGAACTGCCTCTATGGAGGAGTGCATTGTGTTCCCTAAAACAAGTAAAGAACAGAGCTACAGAGCCAAGGGAACTTCCAGTCTAGGGAATATACCTTGGGAAAAATGAAAATCAATAAGACAGAGCCACCCCAAAATTTAGGGCTGCACTGCTTACAAGGACCTCAACTTGGGTACACCTTAAATATCCCAGGAAATATAAAATTGGTTCAAAAAATTGTCATACTTACATACGATGGAATATCCCTCAGCCATGAAATCAATGTCATAAGACCAGTAGCAGCAAAATGGGTGGATTCAGGTACGATGATTCTAAGTGAAATAAGTCACACAGTAAAAGAAACTTATCATAAGATATCACTTATGAAGATCCTGTAAACATGGCTACACTTGAACTGAGTTAGGAAAGAAAACAGTGTCTCACATTTAGAAAACACACTTGTGCCTGCTTAAGGGGGAAGGAGAGGTGGGGTGATGCATAAAACCAGAGTTTGATATAAGCACAGGTACCGTTCCAAAAACCAACTATGGAATAGACAAGACCTACACCTTCCTCAGTGAAAGGGACTCAAAACCCCATATTTCCTGCAGAGGAATATATCTGACTAGTAAGAATCTTAAAACCTATGTATTGATATGTCTCCGTAAGGGAATCAAGTGTGTCTAGACTGGCATAAATATGGCAGCGAGAATCAGCTCAAACCCACTATAGAAAGGAATTTCAAAAACAAAACAAAAAAACTGGGAAATTCTTTACAATTCCTTCAGGGTCTCTGATGAAACCTGGAATGACCCTATCTACAGTGACAGCTGGATGTGGCATAAGGCTGGACACTTGTGACTGAGAGGTTTGGTGAGATTGGGTGAGCAAATGCAGACCCTTTAAAGCAATAATGCATGGCACCCATTCCATGGGTCCCAACTCTCCAGGTTGAAGGGAATATTACTACAGCTGTAACATGTATGGGAAACCTAGAGAACGGACACACTGAAATCTAAAGGTTTCTAAAACTCAACAAATAGTCCCTCTCCTGGTGCTCCGGTTTGACTTTCCATCTGCTTTACTATCTACCTCCCAACTTGGAGAGACAGCCCCTTTACCTCCTGGTTCGCACAGGTTGCCAATTTGGCAGAGGTTGAAAGGGAAGAGGGACAACCAATGAGAGAGAAGCTGTTAGGCATTTGGACGGGCACATATCACTGTAATTTCCCGGCAAGAAGAATTAACAAATGTCTCAGCCACCCACGGGAACCAGTATAGGTCCTGAACCAAAATTTTGGACTTGCGGTCACCTCACCAAAAACGAGTTGAAAAATGGAGCTCAGGGGCACAGCAATTCACAAACTGGCCGAGTAATAAAGGTCAACTATCGTACAAAAATCTCTTGAGGGAAGGCAACGAGGCGGACTTGAAAGCGAGGCAGAATAGCAGGAAAGAGATTTCAAGAGGTACGTTGGAATCGCCTTTAAAGCACAGGAAGAGGGGCACAACTTCGACAATGATGCACTTGGCCAAAAAGGGCGTATGCGTTTTCTCCTGAATATATTCAGGAGAAAACGCATATGCCCTTCTTGGCCAAGCAAGCAAGCGGGCAATGCAAATCTGCACTACAAAGAAGTATCACTTCCCACCGGTCAAAAGCGACATCCACAAAATGTGTAAAAAACAGAAAGGAAAGACAGGCCCTGGAGAACTGGGAGCCTTGTTATGCTGATGGGCTGGATGTAAATTGCCAACTGCCTCTCTGGAGGAGTGCATTGTGTTCCCTAAAACAAGTAAACAACAGAGCTAGAGAGCCAAGGGCACTTCCAGTCTAGGGAATATTCCTTGGGAAAACTGAAAATCAATAAGACAGAGCCACCCCAAAATTTAGGGCTGCACTGCTTACAAGGACCTCAACTTGGGTACACCTTAAATATCCCAGGAAATATAAAAATGGTTCAGAAAATTGCGGTACTTACGTACAATGGAATATCCCTCAGCCATGAAATCAATGTCATAAGACCAGTAGCAGCAAAATGGGTGGATTCAGGTACGATGATTCTAAGTGAAATAAGTCACACAGAAAAAGAACCTTATCATAAGATATCACTTATGAAGATCCTGTAAACATGGCTACACTTGAACTGAGTTAGGAAAGAGAACAGTGTCTCACATTTAGAAAACACTCTTATGCCTGCTTAAGGGGGAAGGAGAGGTGGGGTGATGCATAAAACCAGAGTGTGATATAAGCACAGGTACCGTTCCAAAAACCAACTATGGAATAGACAAGACCTACACCTTCCTCAGTGAAAGGGACTCAAAACCCCATATTTCCCTCAGAGGAATATATCTGACTAGTAAGAATCTTAAAACATATGTATTGATATGTCTCCGTAAGGGAATCAAGTGTGTCTAGACTGGCATAAACATGGCAGCGAGAATTAGCTCAAACCCACTATAAAAAGGAATTTCAAAAACAAAACAAAAAAACTAGGAAATTCTTTACAATTCCTTCAGGGTCTCTGATGAAACCTGGAATGACCTTATCTACAATGACAGCTGGATGTGGCATAAGGAGGGACACTTGGGACTGAGACGATTGGTGAGATTGGGTGAGCAAATGCAGACCCTTTAAAGCACAAATGCCTGGCACCCATTCCATGGGTCCCAACTCTCCAGGTTGAAGGGAATATTACTACAGTTATAACATGTACGGGAAACCTAGAGAACGGACACACTGTGAAATCGAAAGGTTTCTAAAACTCAATGAACAGTCCCTCTCCTGGTGCTCCGGTTTGACTTTCCATCTGCTTTACTATCAACCTCCCAACTTAGAGAGACAGCCCCTTTAACCTCCTGGTTCGCACAGGTTGCCAATTTGGCCGAGGATGAAAGGGAAGAGGGAGAACCAATGAGAGATTAGCTGTTAGGCATTTGGACTGTCACATATCACTGTAATTTCCCGGCAGGAAGAAGAATTAACCAAAGTCTCAGCCACCCACCGTGAACCAGTATAGGTCCTGAACCAAAGTTTTGGACTTGCGGTCAGCTCACCAAAAACGAGTTGAAAAATGGAGCTCAGGGGCACAGCAATTCACAAACTGGCCGAGTAATAAAGGACAACTATCGTCCAAAAATCTGTTGAGGGAAGGCAACGAGGCGGACTTGAAAGCGAGGCAGAATAGCAGGAACCAGATTTCAAGAGGTACGTTGGAATCGCCTTTAAAGCACAGGAAGAGGTGCCCAACTTCGACAATGATGCACTTGGCCAAAAGGGCGTATGCGTTTTCTCCTGAATATATTCAGGAGAAAACGCATACGCCCTTTTTGGCCAAGCAAGCAAGCGGGCAATGCAAATCTGCACTACAAAGACGTATCACTTCCCACCCGTAAAAGGGACATCCACAAAATGTGTAAAATCCAGAAAGGCAAGACAGGCCCTGGAGAACAGGGAGCCTTGTTATGCTGATGGGCGGGATGTAAATTGCCAACTGCCTCTCTGGAGGAGTGCATTGTGTTCCCTAATACAAGTAAACAACAGAGCTACAGAGCCAAGGGCACTTCCAGTCTAGGGAATATTCCTTGGGAAAACTGAAAATCAATAAGACAGAGCCACCCCAAAATTTAGGGCTGCACTGCTTACAAGGACCTCAACTTGGGTACACCTTAAATATCCCAGGAAATATATAAATGGTTCAAAAAATTGTGGTACTTACGTACGGTGGAATATCCCTCAGCCATGAAATCAATGTCATAAGACCAGTAGCAGCAAAAAGGGTGGATTCAGGTACGATGATTCTAAGTGAAATAAGTCACACAGAAAAAGAAACTTATCAAAAGATATCACTTATGAAGATCCTGTACACATGGCTACACTTGAACTGAGTTAGGAAAGAGAACAGTGTCTCACATTTAGAAAACACTCTTATGCCTGCTTAAGGGGGAAGGACAGGTGGGGCGATGCATAAAACCAGAGTTTGATATAAGCACAGGTACCGTTCCAAAAACCAACTATGGAATAGAAAAGACCTACACCTTCCCCAGTGAAAGGGACTCAAAACCCCATATTTCCCGCAGAGGAATATATCTGACTAGTAAGAATCTTAAAACCTATGTATTGATATGTCTCCGTAAGGGAATCAAGTGTGTCTAGACTGGCATAAACATGGCAGCGAGAATCAGCTCAAACCCAGTATAAAAAGGAATTTCAAAGACAAAACAAAAAAACTAGGAAATTCTTTTCAATTCCTTCAGGGTCTCTGATGAAACCTGGAATGACCCTATCTACAACGACAGCTGGATGTGTCATAAGGTTGGACACTTGGGACTGAGAGGATTGGTGAGATTGCGTGAGCAAATGCAGACCCTTTAAAGCAATAATGCATGGCACCCATTCCATGGGTCCCAACTCTCCAGGTTGAAGGGAATATTACTACAGTTATAGCATGTACAGCAAACCTAGAGAACGGACACACTGTGAATACGAAAGGTTTCTAAAACTCAACGAATAGTCCCTCTCCTGGTGCTCCGGTTTGACTTTCCATCTGCTTTACTATCAACCTCCCAACTTGGAGAGACAGCCCCTTTAACCTCCTGGTTCGCACAGGTTGCCAATTTGGCAGAGGATGAAAGGGAAGTGAGAGAACCAATGAGAGAGTAGCTGTTAGGCATTTGGACGGGCACATATCACTGTAATTTCCCGGCAGGAAGAAGAATTAACCAAAGTCTCAGCCACCCACCGGGAACCAGTATAAGTCCTGAACCAAAATTTTGGACTTGCGGTCAGCTCACCAAAAACGAGTTGAAAAATGGAGCTCACGGGCACAGCAATTCACAAACTGGCCGAGTAATAAAGGACAACTATCGTCCAAAAATCTGTTGAGGGAAGGCAACGAGGCGGACTTGAAAGCGAGGCAGAATAGCAGGAAACAGATTTCAAGAGGTACGTTGGAATCGCCTTTAAAGCACAGGAAGAGGGGCACAACTTCGACAATGATGCACTTGGCCAAAATGGGCGTATGCGTTTTCTCCTGAATATATTCAGGAGAAAACGCATACGCCCTTTTTGGCCAAGCAAGCAAGCGGGCAATGCAAATCTGCACTACAAAGAAGTATCACTTCCCACCGGTCAAAAGGGACATCCACAAAATGTGTAAAAACCAGAAAGGCAAGACAGGCCCTGGAGAACAGGGAGCCTTGTTATGCTGATGGGCGGGATGTAAACTGCGAACTGCCTCTATGGAGGAGTGCATTGTGTTCCATAAAACAAGTAAAGAACAGAGCTACAGAGCCAAGGGCACTTCCAGTCTAGGGAATATACCTTGGGAAAACTGAAAATCAATAAGACAGAGCCACCCCAAAATTTAGGGCTGCACTGCTTACAAGGACCTCAACTTGGGTACACCTTAAATATCTCAGGAAATATAAAAATGGTTCAAAAAATTGTCATACTTACGTACGATGGAATATCCCTCAGCCATGAAATCAATGTCATAAGACCAGTAGCAGCAAAATGGGTGGATTCAGGTACGATGATTCTAAGTGAAATAAGTCACACAGTAAAAGAAACTTATCATAAGATATCACTTATGAAGATCCTGTAAACATGGCTACACTTGAACTGAGTTAGGAAAGAAAACAGTGTCTCACATTTAGAAAACACACTTGTGCCTGCTTAAGGGGGAAGGAGAGGTGGGGTGATGCATAAAACCAGAGTTTGATATAAGCACAGGTACCGTTCCAAAAACCAACTATGGAATAGACAAGACCTACACCTTCCTCAGTGAAAGGGACTCAAAACCCCATATTTCCTGCAGAGGAATATATCTGACTAGTAAGAATCTTAAAACCTATGTATTGATATGTCTCCGTAAGGGAATCAAGTGTGTCTAGACTGGCATAAATATGGCAGCGAGAATCAGCTCAAACCCACTATAAAAAGGAATTTCAAAAACAAAACAAAAAAACTGGGAAATTCTTTACAATTCCTTCAGGGTCTCTGATGAAACCTGGAATGACCCTATCTACAATGACAGCTGGATGTGGCATAAGGCTGGACACTTGTGACTGAGAGGTTTGGTGAGATTGGGTGAGCAAATGCAGACCCTTTAAAGCAATAATGCATGGCACCCATTCCATGGGTCCCAACTCTCCAGGTTGAAGGGAATATTACTACAGCTGTAACATGTATGGGAAACCTAGAGAATGGACACACTGAAATCTAAAGGTTTCTAAAACTCAACGAATAGTCCCTCTCCTGGTGCTCCAGTTTGACTTTCCATCTGCTTTACTATCTACCTCCCAACTTGGAGAGACAGCCCCTTTAAACTCCTGGTTCGCACAGGTTGCCAATTTGGCAGAGGTTGAAAGGGAAGAGGGACAACCAATGAGAGAGAAGCTGTTAGGCATTTGGACGGGCACATATCACTGTAATTTCCCGGCAGGAAGAATTAACAAATGTCTCAGCCACCCACGGGAACCAGTATAGGTCCTGAACCAAAATTTTGGACTTGCGGTCAGCTCACCAAAAACGAGTTGAAAAATGGAGCTCAGGGGCATAGCAATTCACAAACTGGCCGAGTAATAAAGGTCAACTATCGTACAAAAATCTGTTGAGGGAAGGCAACGAGGCGGACTTGAAAGCGAGGCAGAATAGCAGGAAACAGATTTCAAGAGGTACGTTGGAATCGCCTTTAAAGCACAGGAAGAGGTGCCCAACTTCGACAATGATGCACTTGGCCAAAAGGGCGTATGCGTTTTCTCCTGAATATATTCAGGAGAAAACACATACGCCCTTTTTGGCCAAGCAAGCAAGCGGGCAATGCAAATCTGCACTACAAAGACGTATCACTTCCCACTGGTAAAAGGGACATCCACAAAATGTGTAAAATCCAGAAAGGCAAGACAGGCCCTGGAGAACAGGGAGCCTTGTTATGCTGATGGGCGGGATGTAAATTGCCAACTGCCGCTCTGGAGGAGTGCATTGTGTTCCCTAAAACAAGTAAAGAACAGAGCTACAGAGCCAAGTGCACTTCCAGTCTAGGGAATATACCTTGGGAAAACTGAAAATCAATAAGACAGAGCCACCCCAAAATTTAGGGCTGCACTGCTTACAAGGACCTCTACTTGGATACACCTTAAGTATCCCAGGAAATATAAAAATGGTTCAAAAAATTGTGGTACATACGTACGATGGAATATCTCTCAGCCATGAAATCAATGTCATAAGACCAGTAGCAGCAAAATGGGTGGATTCAGGTACTATGATTCTAAGTGAAATAAGTCACACAGAAAAAGAAACTTATCATAAGATATCACTTATGAAGATCCTATAAACATGGCTACACTTGAACTGAGTTAGGAAAGAGAACAGTGTCTCATATTTAGAAAACACTCTTATGCCTGCTTAAGGGGGAAGGAGAGGTGGGGTGATGCATAAAACCAGAGTTTGATATAAGCACATGTACCGTTCCAAAAACCAACTATGGAATAGACAAGACCTACACCTTCCTCAGTGAAAGGGACTCAAAACCCCATATTTCTCGCAGAGGAATATATCTGACTAGTAAGAATCTTAAAACCTATGTATTGATATGTCTCCGTAAGGGAATCAAGTGTGTCTAGACTGGCATAAACATGACAGCGAGAATCAGCTCAAACCCACTATAAAAAGGAATTTCAAAAAGAAAACAAAAAAACTGGGACATTCTTTACAATTCCTTCAGGGTCCCTGAAGAAACCTGGAATGACCCTAACTACAACGACAGCTGGATGTGGCATAAGGAAGGACACTTGGGACTGAGAGGTTTGGTGAGATTGGGTTAGCAAATGCAGACCCTTTAAATCACAAATTCCTGGCATCCATTCCATGGGCCCCAACTCTCCAGGTTGAAGGGAATATTACTACAGCTATAACATGTACGGGAAACCTAGAGAACGGACACACTGTGAATACGAAAGGTTTCTAAAACTCAACGAATAGTTCCTCTCCTGGTGCTCTGGTTTGACTTTTCATCTTCTTTACTATCAACCTCCCAACTTGGAGAGACAGCCCCTTTAACCTCCTGGTTCGCACAGGTTGCCAATTTGGCAGAGGATGAAAGGGAAGAGGGAGAACCAATGAGGGAATAGCTGTTAGGCATTTGGACGGGCACATATCACTCTAATTTCCTGGCAGGAAGAAGAATTAAGCAAAGTCTCAGCCACTCACCGGGAACCAGTATAACTCCTGAACCAAAATTTTGGAATGCGGTCAGCTCACAAAAAACGAGTTGAAAAATGGAGCTCAGGGGCACAGCAATTCACAAACAAGCCGAGTAATAAAGGACAACTATCGTCCAAAAATCTGTTGAGGGAAGGCAACGAGGCGGACTTGAAAGCGAGGCAGAATAGCAGGAAACAGATTTCAAGAGGTACTTTGGAATAGCCTTTAAAGCACAGGAAGAGGGGCACAACTTCAACAATGATGCACTTGGCCAAAAAGGGCGTATGCGTTTTCTCCTGAATATATTCAGGAGAAAACGCATACGCCCTTTTTGGCCAAGCAAGCAAGAGGGCAATGCAAATCTGCACTACAAAGAAGTATCACTTCCCACCGGTCAAAAGGGACATCCACAAAATATGTAAAAACCAGAAAGGCAAGACAGGCCCTGGAGAACAGGGAGCCTTGTTATGCTGATGGGCGGGATGTAAATTGCCAACTGCCTCTCTGGAGGAGTGCATTGTGTTCCCTAAAACAAGTAAAGAACAGAGCTACAGAGCCAAGGGCACTTCCAGTCTAGGGAATATACCTTGGGAAAACTGAAAATCAATAAGACAGAGCAACCCCAAAATTTACGGCTGCACTGCTTACAAGGACCTCAACTTGGGTACAGCTTAAATATCCCAGGAAATATAAAAATGGTTCAAAAAATTGTGGTACTCACGTACGATGGAATATCCCTCAGCCATGACGTCAATGTCATAAGACCAGTAGCAGCAAAATGGGTGGATTCAGGTACGATGATTCTAAGTGAAATAAGTCACACAGAAAAAGCAACTTATCATAAGATATCACTTATGAAGATCCTGTAAACATGGCTACACTTGAACTGAGTTAGGAAAGAGAACAGTGTCTCACATTTAGAAAACACTCTTATGCCTGCTTAAGGGGGAAGGAGAGGTGGGGTGATGCATAAAACCAGAGTTTGATATAAGCACAGGTACCGTTCCAAAAACCAACTATGGAATAGACAAGGCCTATACCTTCCTCAGTGAAAGGGACTCAAAACCCCATATTTCCCACAGAGGAATATATCTGACTAGTAAGAATCTTAAAACCTATGTATTGATATGTTTCCGTAAGGGAATCAAGTGTGTCTAGACAGGCATAAACATGGCAGCGAGAATCAGCTCAAACCCACTATAAAAAGGAATTTCAAAAACAAAACAAAAACCTGGGAAATTCTTTACAATTCCTTCAGGGTCTCTGATGAAACCTGGAATGACCCTATCTACAACGACAGCTGGATATGGCATAAGGCTGGACACTTGGGACTGAGATGATTGGTGAGATTGGGTGAGCAAATGCAGACCCTTTAAAGCAATAATGCATAGCACCCATTCCATGGGTCCCAACTCTCCAGGTTGAAGGGAATATTACTACAGCTATAACATGTACGGGAAACCTAGAGAATTGACACACAGTGAATACGAAAGGTTTCTAAAACTCAACGAATAGTCCCTCTCCTGGTGCTCCAGTTTGACTTTACACCTGCTTTACTATCATCCTCCCAACTTGGAGAGACAGCGCCTTTAGCCTCCTGGTTCGGACAGGTTGCCAAATTGGCAGAGGATGAAAGGGAAGAGGGAGAACCAATGAGAGAGTAGCTGTTAGGCATTTGAATGGGCACATATCACTGTAATTTCCCGGCAGGAAGAAGAATTAACCAAAGTCTCAGCCCCCCACCGGGAACCAGCATAGGTCCTGAACCAAAATTTCGGACTTGCGGTCACCTCACCAAAAACGAGTTGAAAAATGGAGCTCAGGGGCACAGCAATTCACAAACTGGCCGAGTAATAAAAGACAACTATCGTCCAAAAATCTGTTGAGGGAAGGCAACGAGGCGGACTTGAAAGCGAGGCAGAATAGCAGGAAACAGATTTCAAGAGGTACGTTGGAATCGCCTTTAAAGCACAGGAAGAGGGGTACAACTTCGACAATGATGCACTTGGCCAAAAAGGGCGTATGCGTTTTCTCCTGAATATATTCAGCAGAAAACGCATACGCCCTTTTTGGCCAAGCAAGCAAGCGGGCAATGCAAATCTGCACTACAAAGAAGTATCACTTCCTACCGGTCAAAAGGGACATCCACAAAATGTGTAAAAACCAGAAAGGCAAGACAGGCTCTGGAGAACATGGAGCCTTGTTATGCTGATGGGTGGGATGTAAATTGCCAACTACCTCTCAGGAGGAGTGCATTGTGTTCCCTAAAACAAGTAAACAACAGAGCTACAAAGCCAAGGGCACTTCAAGTCTAGGGAATATTCCTTGGGAAAACTGCAATTCAATAAGACAGAGCCACCCCAAAATATAGTGCTGCACTGCTTACAAGGACCTCAACTTGGGAACACCTTAAATATCCCAGGAAATATATAAATGGTTCAAAAAATTGTGGTACTTACGTACGATGGAATATTCCTCAGCCATGATATCAATGTCATAAGACCAGTAGCAGCAAAATGGGTGGATTCAGGTACGATGATTCCTAGTGAAATAAGTCACACAGAAAAAGAAACTTATCATAAGATATCACTTATGAAGATCCTGTAAACATGGCTACACTTGAACTGAGTTAGGAAAGAGAACAGTGTCTCACATTTAGAAATCACTCTTATGCCTGCTTAAGGGGGAAGGAGAGGTGGGGTGATGCATAAAACCAGAGTTTGATATAAGCACAGGTACCGTTCCAAAAACCAAATATGGAATAGACAAGACCTACACCTTCCTCAGTGAAAGGGACTCAAAACCCCATATTTCCCGCAGAGGAATATATCTGACTAGTAATAATATTAAAACCTATGTATTGATATGTCTCTGTAAGGGAATCAAGTGTGTCTAGACTGGCATAAACATGGCAGCGAGAATCAGCTCAAACCCACTATAAAAAGGAATTTCAAAAACAAAACAAAAAAACTGGGAAATTCTTTACAATTCCTTCAGGGTCTCTGATGAAACCTGGAATGACCCTATCTACAACGACAGCTGGATGTGGCATAAGGAGGGACACTTGGGACTGAGACGATTGGTGAGATTGGGTGAGCAAATGCAGACCCTTTAAAGCAATAATGCATGGCACCCATTCCATGGGTCCCAACTCTCCAGGTTGAAGGGAATATTACTACAGCTATAACATGTACGGGAAACCTAGAGAACGGACACACTGTGAATACGAAAGGTTTCTAAAACTCAACGCATAGTCCCTCTCCTGGTGCTCCGGTTTGACTTTACACCTGCTTTACTATCATCCTCCCAACTTGGAGAGACAGCCCGTTTAACCTCCTGGTTCGCACAGGTTGCCAATTTGGCAGAGGATGAAAGGGAAGAGGGAGGACCAATGAGAGAGTAGCTGTTAGGCATTTGAACGGGCACATATCACTGTAATTCCCCGGCAGCAAGAAGAATTAACCAAAGTCTCAGACACCCACCGGGAACCAGCATAGGTCCTGAACCAAAATGTTGGACTTGCGGTCACCTCACCAAAAACGAGTTTAAAAATGGAGCTCAGGGGCACAGCAATTCACAAACTGGCCAAGTAATAAAGGACAACTGCCGTCCAAAAATCTGTTGAGGGAAGGCAACGAGGCGGACTTGAAAACGAGGCAGAATAGCAGGAAACAGATTTCAAGAGGTACGTTGGAATCGCCTTTAAAGCACAGGAAGAGGGGCACAACTTCGACAATGATGCACTTGGCCAAAAAGGGCGTATGCGTTTTCTCCTGAATATATTCAGGAGAAAACGCATACGCCCTTTTTGGCCAAGAAAGCAAGCGGGCAATGCAAATCGGCACTACAAAGAAGTATCACTTCCCACCGGTCAAAAGGGACATCCACAAAATGTGTAAAAACCAGAAAGTCAAGACAGGTCCTAGAGAACAGGGAGCCTTGTTATGCTGATGGGCGGGATGTAAATTGCCAACTGCCTCTCTGGAGGAGTGCATTGTGTTCCCTAAAACAAGTAAAGAACAGAGCTACAGAGAAGAAGGGCACTTCCAGTCTAGGGAATATACATTTGGAAAACTGAAAATCAATAAGACACAGCCACCCCAAAATTTAGGGCTGCACTGCTTCCAAGGACCTCAACTTGGGTACACCATAAATTTCCCAGGAAATATAAAAATGGTTCAAAAAATTGTGGTACTTACGTACGATGGAATATCCCTCAGCCATGAAATCAATGTCAAAAGACCAGTAGCAGTAAAATGGGTGGATTCAGGTACGATGATTCTAAGTGAAATAAGTCACAGAGAAAAAGAAACTTATCATAAGATATCACTTATGAAGATCCTGTAAACATGGCTACACTTGAACTGAGTTAGGAAAGAGAACAGTGTCTCACATTTAGAAAATACTCTTTTGCCTGCTTAAGGGGGAAGGAGAGGTGGGGTGATGCATAAAAGCAGAGTTTGATATAAGCACAGGTACCATTCCAAAAACCAACTATGGAATAGAAAAGACCTACACCTTCCTCAGTGAAAGGGACTCAAAACCCCATATTTCCCGCCGAGGAATATATCTGACTAGTAAGAATCTTAAAACCTATGTATTGATACGTCTCCGTAAGCGAATCAAGTGTGTCTAGACTGGCATAAACATGGCAGCGAGAATCAGCTCAAACCCACTATAAAAAAGGAATTTCAAAAACAAAACAAAAAAACTGGGAAATTCTTTACAATTCCTTCAGGGTCTCTGATGAAACCTGGAATGACCCAATCTACAAGGACAGCTGGATGTGGCATAAGGCTGGACACTTGGGACTGAGACGATTGGTGAGATTGGGTGAGCAAATGCAGACCCTTTAAAGCAATAATGCATGGCACCCATTCCATGGGTCCCAACTCTCCAGGTTGAAAGGAATATTACTACAGCTAAACATGTACGGGAAACATAGAGAACGAACAGACTGTGAATACGAAAAGTTTCTAAAACTCACGAATAGTGCCTACCCTGGTGCTCCAGTTTGACTTTCCATCTGCTTTACTATCAATCTCCCAAATTGGAAAGACAGCCCCTTTAACCTCCTGGTTCGCATAGGTTTCCAATTTGGCAGAGGATGAAAGGGAAGAGGGAGAACCAATGAGAGAGTAGCTGTTAGGCATTTGGATGGGCACATATCACTCTAACATCCCGGCAGGAAGAAGAATTAACCAAACTCTCAACCCCCCACCGGGAACCAGCATAGGTCATGAACCAAAATTTTGGACTTGCGGTCAGCTCACAAAAAACGAGTTGAAAAATGGAGCTCAGGGGCACAGCAATTCACAAACTGGCCGAGTAATAAAGGACAACTATTGTCCAAAAATCTGTTGAGGGAAGGCAACGAGGCGGACTTGAAAGCAAGGCAGAATAGCAGGAAACAGATTTCAAGAGGTACGTTGGAATCGCCTTTAAAGCACAGGAAGAGGGGCACAACTTCGAAAATGATGCACTTGGCCAAAAAGGGCGTATGCGTTTTCTCCTGAATATATTCAGGAGAAAACGCATACGCCCTTTTTGGCCAAGCAAGCAAGCGGGCAATGCAAATCTGCACTACAAAGAAGTATCACTTCCAACCGGTCAAAAGGGACATCCACAAAATGTGTAAAAACCAGAAAGGCAAGACAGCCCCTGGAGAACAAGGAGACTTGTTATGCTGATTGGCGTTATATAAATTGCCAACTGCCTCTCTGGAGGAGTGCATTGTGTTCCCTAAAACAAGTAAACAACAGAGCTACAGAGCCAAGGGCACTTCCAGTCTAGGGAATATACCTTGGGAAAACTGAAAATCAATAAGACAGAGCCACCCCAAAATTTAGGGTTGCACTGCTTACAAGGACCTCAACTTGGGTACACCTTAAATATCCCAGGAAATATATTAATGGTTCAAAAAATTGTGGTACTTACATAAGATGGAATATCCCTCAGCCATGAAATCAATGTCATAAGACCAGTAGCAGCAAAATGGGTGGATTCAGGTATGATGATTCTAAGTGAAATAAGTCACACAGAAAAAGAATCTTATCATAAGATATCACTTATGAAGATCCTGTAAACATGGCTACACTTGAACTGAGTTAGGAAAGAGAACAGTGTCTCACATTTAGAAAACACTCTTATGCCTGCTTAAGGGGGAAGGAGAGGTGGGGTGATGCATAAAACCAGAGTTTGATATAAGCACAGGTACCGTTCCAAAAACCAACTATGGAATAGACAAGACCTACACCTTCCTCAGTGAAAGGGACCCGAGGCATCTGTGAGTAACCGTGAGCTGAGCCCCAGGCCAGCTGCTGTTGAACTTTTCCCACCCTTCCCAGGTAAAACACCTGAATATGTACAAGGGCTTGAAAGCCTAGAGGAAGGGGTGTGGAGCCACACCAGCGACAGCACGCAGGCCAACTTCGGCCTGCAGGCCAGCCAGGATGGTCCTGGCCCTGGGCACTCTTCTGGAAGCTTTCCATTGCCCTGCCTGAGATACCCCTCCTGTCCCGGCACCCACTGCTTTTTTCCTTCCTCACCTCTGTCCGGAGAGAAATTCCAGCGGAATGTATGGGTGACACATCCTCTTCTTTACAGGTGGAAACCTGGCAAATCCTGCAGAAAGTCCAGCAGAGACCCACTCACACCGGGCCACCCACAAAGCCGTGGCCCCTCACTCCCTCCCTCCAGAACAGCCCCGAGACTGCTGACGGGGCAGAGAATATGGAGTCAGGCACAGCTTCAGGGGCTATTGCTCCCTGCAGCGCTGTTTATATTGAACTCAACCCAGGCACACCTGGGGAGGGCCGGCCGGCAGGGTCAGGCTACCCAAGTCAGCTAATCCTCAGCCCTCAGGGAATCACATTGTTGAAAATGGACCTCGCTAAGGCAGAATAGAAACCAAGGAATAAAAGGACACAATGCCATTTGCAGCACCGTAGGTGTGTCTAGAGGTAATCACGTGACTTGTAGTAAGTCAGAAAGTGAAAGACACATATCGTATCATATCTCTTATAGGTGTGACCGAAAAATGGATACCAGGGCAGATATTTCCACGGAGAAGGGCAATCACAGATTCATTCAACAAACATATGGTTCACCAATGGAAAGGTGTGAGGATTGGTTTCATTATGATATTGGGATTAACAGACATATACAAACACAGGTGACATATATAATCACCAAAGACCTACAGAATACCAAGAGAAGACTACTCAACATTCTGTCATAAGGTACATGGGAAAAGGATCCCAGGAAGAACAGACATATGTGTATGTGTAAAAGAACCACATCTTCCACACCTACAACAAGCCAAACATTGTAATCATATTTGCTGTAATAAAAAATAAAAAATTACATTAAAAACTCGAACAAGAAGCAGTGAGACAAACTTGAGGGGCTTTCTCCTGGCATATTCCATTCTAAATTCCAATCTAGAACATGACTTCCATTGAGGCTCTGTTGCTCTAGTAAGCAGATTTGGTAAGGGAGAACTGCTGCCACCTTGTGGCCGTTTCACAAAACAGCAGCTTTAATCCCAGCGCTAATGGTCAGTTGATATTCAAAATCATTGCAGGCCTGTAAAGGACACCTGCCCTGAAAACAAATACCGGGTTCATATATCGACCAAAAAATTCAAAGTATCTCCATATTTCAAAACGACAGTTTCAAAAGACATATTTTACACACATTAGTGTTCTGCTTCTTTTTCTTTCTTTCTTTTTTTGTTAAAAAAACGGGAATGGCAAAAAGCATCCCTCAGAATGGGCGAAAATATTTGCAAACGAATCAATGGACAAAGGTTTAATCTCCAATATATATAAAGAGCTCATGCAGCTTAATATTAAAAAAACAAACAACCCAATACAAAAATGGGCAGAAGATCTAAAGAGACGTTTCTTCAAAGAAGACATAGAGATGGCCAAGACACACATGAAAAGCTGCTCAACATCACTAATTATTAGAGAAATGCAAATCAAAACTACAATGAGGTATCACCTCACACCTGTTAGAATCGGCATCATCAGAAAATCTACAAACAACAAATTCTGGGGAGGGTGTGGACAAAAGGATCCCTCTTCCACTAGTGGTGGAAATGTAAATTGATACAGTCACGATGGAGAACAGTATGGAGTTTCCTTAAAAAAGCTAGATATAGAATTACCATATGATCCAGCAATCCCGCTTCTGGGCATATACCCAGAGAAAACCATAAATCAAAAAGGCACATTCACCACAATGCTCATTTCAGCACTATTTACAATAGCCAGGTAATGGAAGCAACCTAAATACCCACATACAGACGAATGGATAAAGATGTGGTACATATATAAAATGGAATATTACTCAGCCATAAGACGGAATGAAACTGGGTCATTTGTAGAGACGTCGATGGATCTAGAGACTGTCATACAGAATGAAGTAAGTCAGAAAGAGAAAAACAAATATGGTATATTAATGCATATATGTGGAACCTAGAAAAATGGTACAGATGAACTGGTTTGCAGGGAAGAAATAGAGACACAGAGGTAGAGAACACACGTATGGACACCTAGTGTGGGAAGCCATGGGGTGGTGGTGGTGGGATGAGTTGGGAGATTGGGATTGACCTGTACACATGTATATGCATAAAATACATAACTAATAATAACCTGCTGTATAAAAAAATAAATAAAATTAAATTTCAAAATTTAAAAAATAAAATTTAAAAATAAAACAGAAAAAAGTTCTTCCCTTCACACAGATGTATTTATATGAATGAATGATTTCCATGCTTATATCTATAAATACATAAAAGAGGAATAAAATCTAACTTGAACAAAAAAAGAAAAAAAATAACCTGAACCCACCAGTTAGACAGAGGAAAACACTATCAGGGCACTTGCTCCAGCGGTAAACAATTCTGAAATTGGTCAGAGGTGGGGAATCATCTCCCATAGAGCCAGCAGCCCACTCCTACGCAAGGAGCATCCTCATTGCAAATAGGGGGCCATGCCGAGGCATCTGTGAGTAACCGTGAGCTGAGCCCCAGGCCAGCTGCTGTTGAACTTTTGCCACCCTTCCCAGGTAAAACACCTGAATATGTACAAGGGCTTGAAAGCCTAGAGAAAGGGCTGTGGAGCCACAACAGTGACAGCACGCAGGCCGACTTGGTGCCTGCAGGCCAGTCAGGATGGTCCTGTCCCCAGATGCTCTTCTGGAAGCTTTCCATTTCCCTGCCTGAGATACCCCTCCTGCCACGGCCCCCACTGCTTTTTTACTTCCTTACCTCTGCCTGGGGAGAAATTCCAGTGGCAGGTATCGGTGACACATCCTCTTCTTTAGCAGGTGGCAGCCTGGCAACTCCTGCAGAAAGTCCAGCAGAGCCCCACTCACACTGGGCCACCCACAAAGCCACGGACCCTCACTCCCTCCCACCAGCACAGCTCCGGAACTGCCTACGGGGCAGAGAATATGCCGTCAGTCACAGCTACAAGGGCTGTCGCTCACTGGAGTGCTGTTTATATTGCCCTCAACCCAGGGACACCTTTGGCGGCCCGGCAGGCAGTTTCAGGCTGCCAAAATCAGCCAATCCTCACCCCTCAGGGTTCACAGTTGCAGAAAATGAAACTTGCTAAACGGGCCAGGCCCTAGGAACAGGTGTGGGCTCTTGAGAGTCAGGATAGACAAGGGGCTGCAGCTGCGGCTTGTTTTCTTATCATTTTATCTGGTCCACGAGTGGAAAACAACTTCAAGAAGACCCTATCCTAATGAGAGGAACCCAGGAGTCAGGGAGAGGAGTGATGGTGCGTGGAGACAGAGGCCTGGTGCCCTGGCTGCAGTGGAAGTGTCTGGAAGACCAGGCAGAAAGAGCCTGCAGAGAGTGATAGCCATGGTCACAGACCTGGCAGAGCTGCTGTTTGTTAGTTCAAGTCCTGCTCTGAGGTGTTCTGTGTCAGCTGTGAGCGACAGGTGAGCTGTGGGTTCTCTGCAAGGTGGGCTATGTGCACAGTTCCTGTGTGTCCAGCCCTGCTGGGGTACCTGCCCAGGGGAGCTCTGTATCCTGGGAAGGGCCTGAGTAGGAGAGCCCCATGGGCTGCTGGGTAGCTGCAGAGGTGAGCTCCATACCCTGGGAGGGACTTGACCACGAGAGCCCCGTGGGCTGTGGGGTAGGGGTGCCGCCCAGGTGAGCTCCATATCCTGGGATTGGCCTGACCACGAGAGCCCCATGGGCTGCTGGAGACCTGGTAAAGGATATCAGGACAGTCAGTGAAGCCACCGAGGATATACATCCAGTAGCTCCTATTTCCTACTCCCTGCTGGTCATTCTACCTTCCACCAGGCCATGGCATTCTGTATTAGACTTCAATGATGCCTTCTTCTGTATTCCATTCATCTCAGAGTCACAAGAATTTTTGGCTTGTGAGTGGCAGGACACAACATGCAACAAAAGCAATAATGCTGGGCCGTCCTGCCCCAATGGTTCAAAAATCCCCACACCATCATTGGGGAAATGTCCTCTAAAGACCTAAAAGTTCAACCTCTGTAAAAGGGAACCCTCCTTCAATATGCAGATGACATTCTGATCGCCAGGCCTACTAAAGACGCCTCTGAACTACCTAGCCAAGAAAGGATAGAAGGTGTCCAAGAAAAACGCTCAAATATCCCAGGCTAAGGTGACATGCCTGGGCTTCATTCTCACAGATATTCGGAGAAACGCATCCCAGGATAGGGAAGAAGCCATTTGCAGCCTTACCTCTTCTACAACTAGAAGACAGCTTAGGGGTTCCTGGGGAGGCCAAGGTTTTCTGCATCTGGATCCCTAACTACAGTGTAATAGCTGGGCCTCTACATGAAACACTGACACGAAAAGATGATGATCCTTTTGAATAGAATCCAGAAGCAGCCTTTCAAGAATGGAAAGAGCAGTCAATACAGACCCTTGCTCAGGAACTCCCTAATTTAGCTAAACCCTTTGACCTTTACATACCCGGTCAAAGGTTAATCGCCCTTGGAGCCTTAGTGCAAAAACTGGGACCACTTGAAATGGAGCAACACAAGAATGCCCTTCAGGTATGATAAACTATGGTCACCAAGGGCTTTGCCCACCGACTCATCAGGCCCGGATACTGGGGTATCTAAAAAGCTGGAAATCAGCAGCCCGCAAGGCCAGCTCCCTCCTAAGGGAAAAGGACCCCACGTGGTGATCCTAACCACCCATCATGCCCTGAAGTTGCAGGGGTCGCTCTGTGGACACACTGACCTCGAGTGAGGAGGCCCTCCAACTCCAACCTCCAGAGAGATAAACGGGGGCAACGGGCCCCCAAGATGACTCGTGTGGCCATCACTTGACCTGGAGTTTCTCTCAGAAAACGACAAGACTGTGCCCCGAAAGAGCAGACTACTGCTTGCAGGACTTACTGCACCCAGAGGGGAGCTAATAAGCTTGGCGGGGGAAACGTATATCACGCTTTCACCATAGAAAACCCTACAGACACCGCGGTGATGGTGGCCAATATGACCGGCTGGACTGCTGGCTACTTCTAAAGGCCGTTGACTCAGTGGACGTCATGGTCCTGGATCACCACTGACCCTGGACTGTCTGGGAGTTGTGCGGGCAGGGCTCTGACACATGGTGCTGTTTGTACATTAATTCAGGGACCTAATTAAAGAAAGCACAGACTACTGGTCAGAGCATCTAGTCTGGCAAAAACTGTCAGCCTAAGGTCGCCGAACATATGTGGGGTGGGGTGAAACCTGCCACCGCAGCATCTCTGCGCCTCTCTTTCCTGGACCCTTAAAGGTCATTAGAATCTGTAACACTTCCAATGCTGGTGCTCAGGCAGACGAGAAGTGAGGCAGGAGGCCTTGGGACAATCAACCTCACCAGGAGGCTGGTGTGGAGACGTTTTGACCCTCCCCCCATGTATCAGGGCTCCCACCACAACATGAAGCAGTTACAAAAGAGGGGTCTGCACCCTCAACACCCCAAGAATAAGGAACGGAACAAAAAACAGAGGAGGTGTTCGTCTCCGGCAACGTTCATTAAAAATTCCTGGGAGATAAAAAGAGAATCTGGGCAATAAAATAAAGTCTAACCTGTTTTTCCTTTGTGTTTTGTCTAATTTCACGTGCTCCTAGGGTTCCGCATGCAGAGGTCCCACACCCGGCACTTCAGACCCGATTTCCTAGTGCAGAATGGCTGGGTCGACACCTCAGCTAGTGGGGTCCCATTTAGACTCCGCGGCATAGAGCCTGAGCTGCAGCCAACTCAGCCCTCGAGAGCTCCATCCCCTCCCTCCCACTGACGCTGCCGGGGACCCTACACAGCAGCCCAGCCCACAGCCCATGGGGGAGTGCACGCTCTCACCTCTCCATTCTGTTTTCAAAATAATGTTTCCTTTGCTTCTGAACCAAACTCAGTCTTGATCTGTTGGCTCCAATGACACTGGGCACGGGGACTCCTGTTGGGGTCCACTCTGGAGGATCCGTAACAGAAATTGAGAACATTGTAACTTCAATGAACAGATGTGTGAGCCAAACTGTAGTTAACATAGAGCAGTGTATAATGCTCGGGTAAAATAAGATGTTTCTAAGACTTACATTTGATATTTCCATCACTTTCCTATAAGCAAGTTCAGTGAAGACGTCTGTCTTATTTGTCAGGTCAACATTAGAGAAATGAAGTGATTTATTTTCATGGATGTACATCGAATACTCTTGGCTGAAGCTTCAATCTTGTTTTGAATGCTTTTCCATTGAAAATGATACCTCTCTTTCAGCTCCCCCATTTCTGAGAAGTATAAAACCTTATAATTTATTATTACCAAAGGGGAAAGGTAGGAGAAGGGATAAATTAACAGTTTGGGATTAACACATACACACTGCTATGTATAAAATAGATCATCAACAAGGAACTACTGTATAGCACAGGGAACTACACTGAATATTTTGCAATAACCTATAAGGGGAAATAATCTGAAAAAGAATAGATATTTTTATTGACATCATCTATCAATGACAGATAAAATGTAACCTAAGCAAGGACGATGGTGAGCGCTCTGACCCTGAAGATTTCAGTCATCTAAAGTTTGGGCTCTGCCTATTTCCCAAGGCCCTTAAAGGACATACGTGTAGCCGTAGCTTAAAAATTCCCCAGTTTGGGGTTCGGGGAGGCACTGATTTGGAAAAATCCCCGGTGTTCTCCTTACATGCACGGGACCCTTCCTACAGCTAAAACATGCCTGTCACACCTAGAGGATGGTACACCGTTTGATCGGAAAGAGTTTGGAAAAGGCACCTCATCTCCTCATTGCATGGTGCTCGGGTTCAACCCTCCAGCATCTTTCCTAACAATCTTCTCACTTGGTGATATCAGCACCGTCAACATCCTGTTGCACACAGTTTGGAATTTGTCCAGAGGATGTAGCGGAAGGATGAGAAAAATATAGAGACATGTCTTAGGTGTTCGGACAGGCACATGCCACTCTAATTTCCAATCCAGAACACAAATTCATCAAAGGCTAGAATTGCCCACGGAAACAGAATAGGGCTAGAGGAAATCCCGCTGTTTTGTGTCCAGTTTCCAAAAACACAAGTTGAAAAATGGAACTCAGGGGCACTAAAATTCATGAAACTGCAGAGTTGAAAATATCTATCGTCGAAAAATGTCTTGAGGTAAGTCACAGAAAAGGACTTGTAAGCAAGGGAGAGTGGCAGGAAACAGATTTGAAGAGGTAGAAAGGACTCCCCATTAAAGCACAAGAAAAGGGGCTGAACATCGCCAATGATGCAGTTGGCCAAAAAGGGTGTATGCATTTTTTCTGAATATATTCAAGTAAAGGCCATACACACTTTTTATCCAACCCAACAGGTGGGCACTGGAAATCAATATCACAAAATGTATCACATCACGTCAGTCAGAAGGGCCATCCACATAAAGTGTAAACACCAGAAATGCAGGACAGGGCGAGGAGAAAAGGGAGCCCTGTGAGGCTGATAGTGGAAATGTAATTTGCCAACGGCCACTCTGGAGAAGTGTATTGTGTTTGCTAAAACATCTAAAAAATGAGCTACAGAGCATAGGGCACTTGCACTCATGGGCGTGTACCTTGGGAAAAACAAAAATCGACAGAAAACAGGCACCCGAACGTTTACCACCTCTCTGTTAAAAAGGGCCTCAACTTGGATATAACCTAAATGTCCCTGGAGGGATAAAATGGATAAAAGAGATGGGGTACTTATGTAGAGTGGAATATTACTCATCCAGAAATCAATGAAATAAGGCCAGTTGTAACAACTCTGGAGGAGTTACATACGATCATTCTAAGTGACATATGTCAGAAAGAAAAAGACACATATCATAAGATGTCACTTAAAGGTGGAATCAAAAATGGCTACACATGAAATAAATTACAAAACAGAAACATAGTCAAATATGTAGAAAATAGACATAAGGCTGCTAAATGGGAAAGGTGGGGAATGGTGAGGTATTATCCAGGAGGTTGAAATTAGCAAAGATACCATTCCAAGTACCAAATTGAATAACTGACAAGGCCTACACGGTACCTCAAAGAACTGCACTCAGCCCACTCAAGTCACTGGAAAATAATACATATGACTGGTAAGCATCTGAAAAAGAAGTTATTGTTGTCTCACAGTACATGAATCAAGTGGATGTACAGCAGCAAAAAACAGAGCTTTGAAAATCAGCTGTAACCAATATAAAAATAAATTTAAAACTATTTATAAAAACAGTGAGACAGACAAAAATTCTTACAACTTTTGTTGAAGGGCTACGATGTAACATGGATTGAACACATGTAGACCCACAGCAGGATGATTATATAAGGCTGGAAGCTATGCACGCTAAGAGATGTTAGAGAGGCTGGGTGAGGAAATGCAGACCTTTTAAAGTAATACTGCCTGGTACCCATTCCATGGGTCCCACATCTGCAGGTTCAAGGGAGTCTTCTGACAGCGAAAACATGCCTGCGAAACCGAGATGAATGTACACCGTGTGCTCAGGAAAGGTGTCTAAAATGCACCTCATTTTTGATCTCCTGCTGCTGGGGTTCGCCATTCCAGCCACATTACTAACAACCTCCCCACTTGGAGAATCAGCACCTTTAACCTCCTGTTTCCCACAGTTTGCAATTTGTGCAGAGGGTAAATGGGAAGAGGGGGAACCAATGAGAGATTAGCTGTAGGAGTTTTGACAGGCACATGTCACTCTAATTTCCCATTAGGAAGAAGAATTAACCAAAGGCTCAGCCTGCCTCCCCAGAACCAGAATAGGGCCGGAAGCAATCCAATGGTTTGGCGGCCAGCTCACAAAAAAAGCGAGTTGCAAAATGGAGCTCAGGAGCAGACAATTCAAAGACCTGCAAAGATATAAATGATAACCAACGTCCAAAAATATATTCAGGTAAGGCAACGAAGAGGATCTGAATGAGAGGCAGAATTGCAGGAAACAGATTTCAAAAGGTAGATTGTACTCACATTTAAAGCATATGAAAAGCAGCAGAATTTCTAAAATGATGCGGTTGGGCAAAAGGGTGTATGCATTTTTTTCGTGAATATCTTCAGGAAAAAAACACATGCAGAGTTTTTGGCCAACCAAGCAAGAGGGAAATGCAAATCTGCACAACAAAGGAGTCTCAATTTCCACTGCTCAGAAAGGCAATCCAAAAAATGTGTACAAACCAGAAATGCAGGAGAGGCCATGGAAAACAGGGAGCCTAGTCACGCTGATGGGTGGGGTATAAATATCCAAGAGCCACTCTGAAGAACTGTATGCTGTTTTTAAAACATCTAAAATACAAAGCCCCGGAGCAAGGGGACTTCAACTCATGGACATATAACTTGGGAAGACTAAATGTCAATAAGACACAGGCACCCCAAAGTTTAGGGCTGCTCTGCATACAAGAACCTCAACTTTGGTACACCTAAAATATCCCAGGAAAAAGAGAAATGCATAAAGAACTTGTGGTAATTTTGTACAACGGAATATCACTCAGACGTGAAATCAATGTATATAAGGCCAGTAGCAGCATAAAGAGTGGATTTAGGTATGATGATTTTAAGGGAAATTAGTCACACAGAAAAAGAATCTTATCATAAGATATCACTTATAGAGGGAATGTCAATATCACAACACATGAACTGAATTAGGAAAGAGAACAGAGTCTCACATTTAGCAAAAATCTCTTATGCCTGCTTCAGGGGAAAGGAGAGGTGGGGTGATGCATAAAACCAGAGTTTGATATTAGCACAGGTACCATTCCATAAACCAAATACAGAATAGACAAGACCTACACCTTCCTCAGTGAACGGGACTCAACACCCCTATGCCCCACAGAGGAATATATCTGACTACTAAGAATCTTAAAACATATGTATTGATATGTCTCCGTAAGGGAATCAATTGTGTCTAGACTGGCATAAACACGTCAGTGAAAATCAGCTCAACCCCATAATAAAAATGAATTTCAAAAACAAAACCAAAAAACAACAAAATTCTTACACAATTCCTTCAGGGGTTCTAATGAAACCTGGAATGACCCTATCTGCAAAGACAGCTGGATGAGACATAAGGCTGGACACTTGGGACTGAGAGGACTGGTGAGATTGGGAGAGAAAATGCAGAACCTTTAAAGTAGTAATGCATGCCACCATTCCATGGGTCCCAAATCTCCAGGTAGAAGGGAATATCACTACAGTTATAACATGTATGGGAAACCTAGAGAATGGACACCCTGTGATGGCGAAAGGTTTCTAAAACTCTCCTAATTTTTCCTCTCCTTGTGCTCCACTTTGGCATTCCAACTGCTTTACTATCAATCTCCCAACTTAGGAGAGTCAGCCCCTATAACCTCCTGGTTCGCACAGTTTGCTATTTGTGCAGATGATGAAAGGGAAGAGGGAGAACCAATCAGAGAGTAGATGTAGGCATTTGGACGGGCACATGTCACTCTAATTTCCCGTCAGGAAGAAGAATTAACCAAAGCCTCAGCCACCCACAGGGAACCAATAAAGCCACCCCTGGAACCAGTATAGGTCCTGAAGCAAAATTGTGGATTTGCGGCCAGCTCACAAAAATGGGATTTGAAAATTGGAGCTCAGGGGCCCAGCAATTCAAAAACCTGCAGAGTTATAAAGGACTACTCCCTTCCAGAAATCTGTTGAGGGAAGGCAATGAAGCGGACTTGAAAATGAGACAGAATTGCACAAAACATATTTCAAGAGGTAAATTGGAATCGCCTTTGAAGCACAGAAAAAGCATCCCAACTTGGACGGTGATGCACTTGGCCAAAAAGGGCGTATGCCTTTTCCCCTGAATATATTCAGGAGAAAACGCATACGTCCTTTCTGGCCAATGAAGCAAGCATGCAATGCAAATCCACACTACAAAGAATTGTCACTTCCCACCGGTCGAAAGGGACATCTGTATATCTGTAAAAACCAGAAAGGCAAGAGCGAGATGACAAGGGCATGAAGCAATGTGATCCCAAGGGTCATGGAGGGTTGTGATGACAAGCGCATGGAGCATTGTGATGACAAGATTATGTAGCATTTTGCTGACAAAGGCAAGGAGCATTGTGATGACAAGGTTCATGGAGCACTTTGATGACAAGCGTCATGGAGCATTGTGATTACAGGGGTCATGGAGCATTGGGATGACAAGAGCATGGATCATTGTGATGACAAGGTTCATGGAGCATTTTGATGACAAGAGTCCCGGATCATTGTGTCGTCAGGGTTCATGGAGCGTTGTGATGACAGTGGTCATGGAGCATTGTGATGACAGGGGTCAGGGAGCATTGTGATGAGAAGGTCATGGACCATTGGGCTGAAAATGTTCATGGAGTATTGTGATGAGAGGCGTCATGGAGCATTGTGATGACAAGGTACTGGAGCATTGTGATGAGAAGACCATGGAGCCTTGTGATGACATGTCTCATGGGGCATTCTGAGGAAAAGGGGCATGCAGCATTGTGATTACAGAGGTCTTGGAGCATTGTGGTGACAAGGGCATGGAGCATTGGGATGAGAAGGCCATGGAGCGTTCTGATGACATGCATCATGGAGCTTTGTGAGGACAAAGGCATGGAGCATTGTGTTTTCAGGGGTCTTGGAGCACTGTGATGAAAAGGGCATGGATCATTGTGATGAAAAAGGCATGGAGCCTGGTCATGACAGGGTTCAAGGAGCATACTGACGACAAGTGTCAGGGAGCATTGTGATGACAAGGGTATTGAGCATTGTGATGACAAAGGTCATGGAGCATTGTGATGAGAAGACGATGGATAATTGTGATGACGAGCCTCATGGGGCGTTGTGATGATAAGTGTTATGGAACATTTTGATCACAAGGATTTGGAGCATTGTGATGACAGAGGTCATGGGGCATTTTGATTTCATTGTGATGACAATAGCCTGAAGCATTATGATGATGGGCATGGTGCATTGTGATGACAGGGTTCATGGAGCATTGAGATGAAAAGGGGCATGGAGCATTGTGATTACAGGAGTCTTGGAGCATTGTGATGACAAGGGCATGGAGCATCGTGAATGAGAAGGCCATGGAGAATTCTGATGACATGCGTCATGGAGCTTTGTGATGACAAGGGCATGGAGCATTGTGATTACAGGGGTCTTGGAGCACTGTGATGACAAGGGTCATGGAGCCTTGTGATGACAAGGCCGTGGAACATTGTGATGGCAGTGGTCATGGAGCATTTTTATGACAGGGGTCATGGAGCATTGTGATGACCAGGGCATGGAACACTGTGATACATGGGTCATGGAGGATTGTAATGACAAGCGCATGGAGCATTGTGATAAGAATGGCATCGAGCATTGTGATGAAAAGCATCATGTAGCCTGTGATGACAAGGGCATGGAACAATGTGATGAGAGGTTTCATGGAGCATTGTGATGACAATGGCATGCAGCATTGTGATGCCAAGGGTCATGGAGCTTTGTGATGACAAAGGTCATAGAGCATTTTGATGACAAGAGGTGTGGTGCATTCTGTTGTGTAGGGCAGGGAGCATTGTGATAACAGGGTCATGGAGCAATTTGATGAAAAGTGTCATGGAACATTTTGATGACAGGGGTTATGGAACATTGAGATGTCAAGGGTCATGGAACATTTCCATGACAGGGTTTAAGGACCATTGTGATGACAGGGGAGTGGGTGTATTGTGATGACTAGTGAGGGAACATGTTGATATCAGTGGTGAGAGAGCATTTTTATAAGAAGTGCATGGAGCATTGTGATGACAATCTTTATGGAGCATTGTGATGACAAGGTTGTGGAGCATTGTGATGACAAGGGTCATGGAGCATTGAGTTGACAAAGGCACGGAGCATTGTGATGACAAGTGTCACGGAGCATTGTGATGAAAAGTTCATGGAGCATTGTGGTGACAAAGTTCACAGAGCCTTGTGATGATGAGGGCATGGACCATTGTGATGACACAGGTCATGAAGCCTTGTGAAGACTGGAGTCACGGAGAATTGTGATGACTGGGGTCATGGAGCATTGTGATGACAAGGGCATGGAGCTTTGTGATGACAGGGGCATAGGGCATTGGTCTGACAAGTTTCATGGATAATTGTGTTGACAGTGGGCATGGCACATTGTGATGACAAGGTCATGGAGCATTGTGAAGACAAGGTCATGGAGTATTGTGAAGACAGGTGTCAGGGAGCATTGTGATGACATATTTCATGGTCCATTGTGATGAGAATGGCATGGAGCATTGTGATGCCAAGTGTTATGGAGGATTGTGATGACAAAGGTAATGGAGCATTGTGATGACAAGGGCTTGGATCATTGTGATGACAAGGGCATGGAGCATTGTGATGACAATGGGCAGTGAGAATTTTGATCAAAAGGTCGTGAAGCATTGTGATAACAAAGGCATGGAGCTTGCTATGACAGGGGTCATGGGGCATTGCGATGACAAGTGCATGGAGAATTGTGATGACAAGAGCATGTAACATAGTGATGAGAACTCTCATGGAGCACTGTGATGACAAGGACGTGGAGAATTGTGATGACAAGGGACATGGTGCATTGTCATAACCAGGGCATGGAGCATTGTGATGGCAAGACCGTGGAGCACTGTGATGAGAAGACCATGGATAATTGTGATGACGAGCATCATGGAACACTGTAATGACAAGGGGCATGGAGCATTGTGATGACAGGTGTCATGGAGCATTGTGACGACAGGGGTCATGGATCATTGTGATGACAAGTGTCACGGAGCATTCTGATGACAAGCTTGTGGAGTATTGTGATGACAATGGCATGGAGCATTGTGATGAAAAGGGCATGGATCACTGTGATGAAAAAGGCATGGAGACTTGTCATGACAGGGTTCAATGAGCATACTGACGACAGGTATCAGGGAGCATTGTGATGACAAGTGTATTGAGAATTGTGATGACAAGGGTCATGGAGCATTGTGATGAGAAGTCCATGGATAATTGTGATGACCAGCATCATGGGGCGTTGTGATGACAAGTATTATGGAACATTGTGATCACAAGGGTTTGGAGCATTGTGATGACAGAGGTCATGGATCATTTTGATTTCATTGTGATGACAATAGCATGAAGCATTATGATGATGGGCATGGTGCATTATGATGACAGGGTTCATGGATCATTGAGATGAAAAGGGGCATGGAGCATTGTGATTACAGGGGTCTTGGAGCATTGTGATGAGAAGGGTCATGGAGCCTTGTAATGACAAGGCCATGGAACATCGTGATGGCAGGGGTAATGGAGCATTGTTATCACAGGTGTAATGGAGCATTGTGATGGCAAGGGCATGGAGCATTGTGATGAGAAGGCCATGGAGCATTCTGATGACATGTGTCAGGTAGCATTGTGATGACAATGGCATGGAGCAATGTGATGAGAGCGTTCATGGAGCATTGTGATGACCATGACATGGAGCATTGTGATGCAAAGGGTCATGGATCTTTGTGATGACAAAGGTCATGGAGCATTTTGATGACAAGGGCGTGGTGCATTGTGATGAGAAGGGCAGGGAGCATTGTGATGACAGGGTCATGGAACAATTTGATGAAAAGGGTCATGCAACATTTTGATGACAGGGGTTATGGAACATTGTGATGTCAGGGGTCATTGAGCATTTTGATGAAATGGTTCATGGAGCATTTTGATGACAGGGGTTATGGAACATTGTGATGTCAGGGGTCATCGAACATTGTGATGATAAGTGCATGTAGAATTGTGATGACAGGAGTCATGGAACATTGTGATGACAGGGGTGAGGGAGTATTGTGATGAATAGTGATGTAACATTGTGATATCAGTGGTGAGAGAGCATTTTGATGAGAAGTGCATGGAGCATTGTGATGACAAGGTTTATGGAGCATTGTGATGACAAGATTGTGGAGCACTGTGATGACAAGCGCATGGCGCATTGTGATGACATGGGTCATGGAGCATTGTGCTGACAAGCGCATGGAGCATTGTGATGACAAGGGTCATGGAGCATTGTGCTGAGAAAGGCATAGAGCATTGTGATGACAAGGGTCAAAGAGCATTGTGATGAAAAGTTCATGGAGCATTGTGGTTAAAAAGTCACAGAGACTGTAGATGAGGAGGGCATGGACCATTGTGATGACAAAGGTCATGAAGCATTGTGATGACTGGAGTCACGGAGAATTGTGATGACAGGGGTCGTGGAGCATTGTGATAAGAAGGGCATGGAACATTGTGATGACAAGGGCATGGAGCATTGGTCTAATAAGTTTCATGGATTATTGCGATGACAGTTGGAATGGCGCATTGTGATGACAAGGGCATGGAGCACTGTGATGACCAGGTCATGCAGTATTGTGAAGACAGGTGTCAGGGAGCATTGTGATGACATATGTAATGGCCCATTGTGATGACAATGGCATGGAGCATTGTGTTGCCAAGTGTCATGGAGGATTCTGATGACAAAGGTAATGGAGCATTGTGATGACAATGGCTTGGAGCATTGTGATGACAAGGGTCAGGGAGCATTCTGATGACAAGCTTGTGGAGTAATTTGATGACATTGGCATGGAGCATTGTGATGAAAACGGCATGGGGCATTGTGATGAAAAAGGCATGGAGCCTTTTCGTGACAGGTTTCAAGGAGCATTCTGACGACAAGTGTCAGGGAGCATTGTGATGACAAGTGTATTGAAAATTATGATGACAAAGGTCATGGAGCATTGTGATGAAAAGGGCATGGAGTATTGTGATGAAAGGCATCATGGAGCGTTGTGATGACAAGTGTTATGGAACATTGTGATCACAAGGGTTTGGAGCATTGTGAGGACAGAGGTCTTGGATCATTTTGATTTCAAGGAACATGGAGCATTGTGATGACAAGGGCAGGAAGCAATGTGATCCCAAGGTTCATGGAGTATTGTGATGACAAGCGCATAGAGCATCGTAATGACAGGGTCATGTAGCATTTTGCTGACAAAGGCATGGAGCATTGAGATGACAGGTGTCCAGGAGCACTGTGATGGCAAGCGTCAAGGAGCATTGTGTTTACAGGGGTCAAGGAGCATTGGGATGACAAGGGCATGCATCATTGTGATGCCAAGTGTCATGGAGCATTGGGCTGAAAATGTTCATGGAGTTTTGTGATGACAGGGGTCATGGAGCATTGTGATGACTAGGGAATGGAGCATTGTGATGACAAGAGTACCGGATCATTGTGTTGTCAGGTGTCATGGAGCGTTGTGATGACAGTGGTCATGGAGCATTGTGATGATATTGGTCAAGGAGCATTGTAATGAGAAGGTCATGGAGCATTGGGCTGAAAACGTTCATGGAGTATTGTGATGACAGGTGTCATGGAGCATTGTGATGATAAGGGAATGGAGCATTTTGATGACAACGTCCTGGAGCATTGTGATGAGAAGTCCATGGAGCCTTGTGATGCCAAGTCTCATGGAGCATTCTGATGAAAAGGGGCATGGAGCATTGTGATTACAGGGGTCTAGGACCATTGTGATGACAAGGGCATGGAGCATTGTGATGAAAAGTGCATGGATCATTGTGATGAAAAAGGCATGGAGCCGTGTCATGAAAGGGTTCAAGGAGCATACCAATGGCAAGAGTAAGGGAGCATTGTGATGACATGTGTATTGAGCATTGTGATGACAAATGTCATGGGGCATTGTGATGAGAAGTCCATGGATAATTGTGATGACCAGCGTCATGGGGCATTGTGATGACAAGTGTTATGGAACATTGTGATCACAAGGGTTTGGAGCATTGTGATGACAGAGGTCATGGAGCATTTTGATTTCATTGTGATGACAATAGCATGAAGCATTATGATGATGGGCATGGTGCATTGTGATGACAGTGTTCATGGAGCATTTTTTTTTTTTTTTTTTTTTTTTTTTTTTTTTGCGGTAGGCGGGCCTCTCACTGTTGTGGCCTCTCCCCTTGCGGAGCACAGGCTCCGGAGCACAGGCTCAGTGGCCATGGCTCACGGGCCCAGCCGCTCCACGGCATGTGGGATCTTCCCAGACCGGGGCACGAACCCG
This sequence comes from Hyperoodon ampullatus, assembly GCF_949752795.1. Classification (NCBI taxonomy): domain Eukaryota; kingdom Metazoa; phylum Chordata; class Mammalia; order Artiodactyla; family Ziphiidae; genus Hyperoodon; species Hyperoodon ampullatus. The sequence continues at coordinate 907,666 of NW_027640363.1, forward strand.
TGTCCCCTGCATCGGCAGGCGGACTCTCAACCACTGCGCCACCAGGGAAGCCCTTCATGGAGCATTTTGATGAAAAGGGTCATGGAGCATTTGTCTGACAAGTTTCATGGATTATTGTGATGACAGTGGGCATGGCACATTGTGATGACAAGGGCATGAAGCATTGTGATGACAAGGTCATGGAGTATTGTGAAGACAGGTGTCAGGGAGCATTGTGATGACATATGTCATGTTCCATTGTGATGACAATAACACGGAGCATTGTGATGCCAAGTGTCATGGAGGATTGTTGTGACAAACGTAAAGGAGCATTTTGATGACAAGGGCATGGAGCATTGAGATGACAAGGTCCACTGATAATTTTAATGTCCAGGTCGTGAAACATTGTGATGACAAGCGCATGGAGCTTCCTATGACAGGGGTCATGGAGCATTGCGATGACAAGTGCATGGAGTATTGTGATGACAAGAGCATATAACATTGTGATGAGAAGTGCCATGGAGCATTGTGATGACAAGGAAGTGGAGAATTGTGAGGACGAGGGACATTGAGCTTTGAGATGACCAGGGCATGGAGAATTGTGATGGCAAAACCGTGGAGCATTGTGATGAGAAGACCTTGCGTAATTGTGATGACGAGCATCATGAAGCACTGTAATGACAAGGGGCATGAAGCATTGTGATGACAGGTATCAGGGAGCATTGTGATGACAGGGGTCATGGAGCATTGTGATGACAAGGGCACGGAGCATTGTGATGACAAGTGCCATTGAGAATTTTGATGACAAGTCATGAAGCATTGTGATGACAAACACTTGGAGCGTGCTATGACAGGGGGCATGGAACATTGCAATGACAAGTGCATGGAGAATTGTGATGACAAGAGCATGTAACATTGTGATGACAGGTGTCATGGAGCATTATTATGACAAGGGCCATAGTGCATTCTGACATAAGATATCACTTATGAAGGGAATGTAAACATGGGTACATATGAACTGAATTAGGAAAGAGAACAGTGTCTCAGATATAGAAAACACACTTATGCTTGCTTAAGGGGAAAGGAGAGGTGGGGAGACACACAAAACCAGAGTTTGATATTAGCACAGGTAACATTCCATAATCCAAATACAGAAGAGACAAGCCCTACTCCTTCCTCAGTGAACGGGACTCAACACCCTAATTCCCGGCAGAGAAATATATCTGACTAGTAAGAATCTTAAAACCTATGTATTGATATGTCTCCGTAAAGGAACCAAGTGTGCCTAGCACGACATAAACACGGCAGTGAGAAGCAGCTCAAACCCACTATAAAAATGAATTTCAAAACAAAACAAAAAACAGTTTAATTCTTACACAATACCTTCAGGGGTTCTGATGAAACTTGGAATGACCCTGTCTACAACGACAGCTGGATGTGGCATAAGGCTGGTCACTTGGGACTGAGACGATTAGTGAGATTGGGTGAGAAAAGGCAGACCCTCTAAAGCAATAATTCCTGCCCATCATTCCATGGTTCCGAACTCTCCAGGTAGATGGGAATATCACTACAGTTATAACATGTATGGGAAACCTAGAGAATGGACACCCTCTGATGGAGAAAGGTTTCTAAAACTCTACTAATTTTTTTTCTCTCCTTGTGCTCCAACTTGACATTCCTACTTCTTTAATATCAATCTCCCAACTTGGAGAGTCAACCCCTATAACCTGTTTCGCACAGTTGGCACATTGTTCAGAGGATATAAGGGAAAAGGGAGAACCAATGAGAGAGTAGCTGTAGGTATTTGGACGGCCACATGTCACTCTAATTTCCCGTCACGAAGAAGAATTAACCAAACTCTCAGTCTGCCCCCCTCCCCCGGAACCTGTACAGGTCCTGAAGCAAAACTATGGATTTGCGGTCAGCTCACAAAAACGCGAGTTGAGAACTGGAGCACAGCGGCACAGCATTTCACTAACTTGCAGAGTTATAAAGGACTACTCTCTTCCAAAAATCTGTTGAGGGAAAGCCACGAGGCAGACTTTAAAATGATGCAGAATTGCACGAAACAGATTTCAAGAAGTATATTGGAATTGCCTTTAAACACAGGAAAAGCATCACAACTTCGACAATTATGGAATTGTCCATAAAGGGCGTATGCGTTTTCACCTGAATATATTCAGGAGAAAACGCATACGCCGATTTTGACCAACCAAGCAACTGCACAATGCAAATCTGCACTACAAATAAGTATCACTTCCCACCGGTCAAAAGGGTCATCTGCAAAATGTGTAAAAACCAGAAAGGCAAGACAGGCTCTGGAGAACAGTAAGCCTTGTTATGCTCATGGGTGGGATGTAAATGGCCAACAGCCACCCTGGAGGAGTGCACTGTGTTCTCTAAAAGAAGTAAACAACAGAGCTTCACAACCTAAGTCACTTCCAGTCATGGGAATATACATTGGGAAAACTGAATATCAATAAGACACAGCCACCCCAAAATTTAGGGCAGCACTGCTTGCAAGAACCTCGAATCCGGGACACCTTAAATATCCAAGGAAAGACAAAAATGGTAAAGAAATTGTGGTACTTACGTATGATGGAATATCCCTCAGCCATGAAATCAATGTCATAAGGCCAGTAGAAGCAAAATGAGTGGATTCAGGTTCGCTGATTCTAAGTGAAATAAGTCACACAGAAAAAGCAACTTATCATAAGATATCACTTATGAAGATCCTGTAAACATGGCTACACTTGAACTTAGCTAGGAAAGAGAACAGAGTCTCACATTTGGAAAACACTCGTATGCCTGCTTAAGGGGGAAGGAGAGGTGGGTGATGCATAAAAGCAGAGTTTGATATAAGCACAGGTACCGTTCCAAAAACCAACTATGGAATACACAAGACCTACACCTTCCTCAGTGAAAGGGACTCAAAACCCCATATTTCCCACAGAAGAATATATCTGACTAGTAAGAATCTTAAAACCTATGTATTGATATGTCTCTGTAAGGGAATCAAGTGTGTCTAGACTGGCATAAACATGGCAGCGAGAATCAGCTCAAACCCACTATAAAAAGGAAATTCAAAAACAAAACAAAAAAACTGGGAAATTCTTTACAATTCCTTCAGGGGTTCTGATGAAACCTGGAATGACCCTATCTACAACGACAGCTGGATGTGGCATAAGGCTGGTCACTTGGGACTGAGACGATTAGTGAGATTGGGTGAGAAAAGGCAGACCCTCTAAAGCAATAATTCCTGCCCATCATTCCATGGTTCCCAACTCTCCAGGTAGATGGGAATATCACTACAGTTATAACATGTATGGGAAACCTAGAGAATGGACACCCTCTGATGGAGAAAGGTTTCTAAAACTCTACTAATTTTTTTTCTCTCCTTGTGCTCCAACTTGACATTCCTACTGCTTTAATATCAATCTCCCAACTTGGAGAGTCAACCCCTATAACCTGTTTCGCACAGTTGGCACATTGTTCAGAGGATATAAGGGAAAAGGGAGAACCAATGAGAGAGTAGCTGTAGGTATTTGGACGGCCACATGTCACTCTAATTTCCCGTCACGAAGAAGAATTAACCAAACTCTCAGTCTGCCCCCCCCCCCCGGAACCTGTACAGGTCCTGAAGCAAAACTATGGATTTGCGGTCAGCTCACAAAAACGCGAGTTGAGAACTGGAGCACAGCGGCACAGCATTTCACTAACTTGCAGAGTTATAAAGGACTACTCTCTTCCAAAAATCTGTTGAGGGAAAGCCACGAGGCAGACTTTAAAATGATGCAGAATTGCACGAAACAGATCTCAAGAAGTATATTGGAATTGCCTTTAAACACAGGAAAAGCATCACAACTTCGACAATTATGGAATTGTCCATAAAGGGCGTATGCGTTTTCACCTGAATATATTCAGGAGAAAACGCATACGCCGATTTTGACCAACCAAGCAACTGCACAATGCAAATCTGCACTACAAATAAGTATCACTTCCCACCGGTCAAAAGGGTCATCTGCAAAATGTGTAAAAACCAGAAAGGCAAGACAGGCTCTGGAGAACAGTAAGCCTTGTTATGCTCATGGGTGGGATGTAAATGGCCAACAGCCACCCTGGAGGAGTGCACTGTGTTCTCTAAAAGAAGTAAACAACAGAGCTTCACAACCTAAGTCACTTCCAGTCATGGGAATATACATTGGGAAAACTGAATATCAATAAGACACAGCCACCCCAAAATTTAGGGCAGCACTGCTTGCAAGAACCTCGAATCCGGGACACCTTAAATATCCAAGGAAAGACAAAAATGGTAAAGAAATTGTGGTACTTACGTATGATGGAATATCCCTCAGCCATGAAATCAATGTCATAAGGCCAGTAGAAGCAAAATGAGTGGATTCAGGTTCGCTGATTCTAAGTGAAATAAGTCACACAGAAAAAGCAACTTATCATAAGATATCACTTATGAAGATCCTGTAAACATGGCTACACTTGAACTTAGCTAGGAAAGAGAACAGAGTCTCACATTTGGAAAACACTCGTATGCCTGCTTAAGGGGGAAGGAGAGGTGGGTGATGCATAAAAGCAGAGTTTGATATAAGCACAGGTACCGTTCCAAAAACCAACTATGGAATACACAAGACCTACACCTTCCTCAGTGAAAGGGACTCAAAACCCCATATTTCCCACAGAAGAATATATCTGACTAGTAAGAATCTTAAAACCTATGTATTGATATGTCTCTGTAAGGGAATCAAGTGTGTCTAGACTGGCATAAACATGGCAGCGAGAATCAGCTGAAATCCACTATCAAAAGGAATTTCACAAACAAAACAAAAAAACAGGGAAATTCTTTACAATTCCTTCAGGGTCTCTGATGAAACCTGGAATAACCCTATCTACAAGGACAGCTGGATGTGGCATAAGGCTGGACCCTTGGGACTGAGAGGATTGGTGAGATTGGGTGAGCAAATGCAGACCCTTTAAAGCAATAATGCATGGCACCCACTCCTTGGGTCCCAACTCTCCAGGTTGAAGGGAATATTACTACAGCTATAACATGTACGGGAAACCTAGAGAATGGACACACTGTGAATACGAACGGTTTCTAAAACTCAAATAATAGTCCCTCTCCTGGTGCTCAGGTGTGACTTTCCAAATGATTTACTACCAATCTCCCAACTTGGAGAGACAGCCCCTTTAAACTCCTGGTTCGCACACATTGCCAATTTGGCAGAGGATGAAAGGGAAGAGGGAGAACCAATGAGAGAGTAGCTGTTAGGCATTTGGACGGGCACATGTCACTCTAATTTCACGGGAGGAAGAAGAATTAACCAAAGTCTCAGCCACCCACGGGGAACAAGTAGAGATCCTGAACCAAAATTTTGCATTTGCGGTCAGCTCACAAAAAATGAGTTGAAAAATGGGGCTCAGGGCACAGCAATTCACAAACTGGAAGAGTAATAAAGGACAACTATCATCCAAAAATCTGTTGAGGGAAGGCAATGAGGTGGACTTGAAATCGAGGCAGAATAGCAGGAAACAGATTTCAAGAGGTATGTTGGAATCGCCTTTAAAGCACCAGAAGTGGGGCACAACTTCGACAATGATGCACTTGGCCAAAAAGGGTGTTTGCATTTTCTCCTGAATATATTCAGGAGAAAACGCATACGCCCTTTTTGGCCTAGCAAGCAAGCAGGCAATGCAAATCTGCACTACAAAGAAGTATCACTTCCCACCGGTCAAAAGGGACATCCGCAAAATGTGTAAAAACCAGAAAGGCAAGACAGGCCCTGGAGAACAGGGAGCCTTGTTATGCTGATGGGCGGGATGTAAATTGCCAACTGCCTCTCTGGAGGAGTGCATTCTGTTCCCTAAAACAAGTAAAGAACAGAGCTACAGAGCCAAGGGCACTACCAGTCTAGGGAATATACCTTGGGAAAACTGAAAATCAATAAGACAGAGCCACCCCAAAATTTAGGGCTGCACTGCATACAAGGACCTCAACTTGGATACACCTTAAGTATCCCAGAAAATATAAACATGGTTCAAAAAATTGTGGTACTTACGTACGATGGAATATCCCTCAGCCATGAAATCAATGTCATAAGACCAGTAGCAGCAAAATGGGTGGATTCAGGTACGATGATTCTAAGTGAAATAAGTCACACAGAAAAAGCAACTTATCATAAGATATCACTTATGAAGATCCTGTAAACATGGCTACACTTGAACTGAGCTAGGAAAGAGAACATAGTCTCACATTTAGAAAACACTCTTATGCCTGCTTAAGGGGGAAGGAGAAGTGGGGTGATGCATAAAACCAGAGTTTGATATAAGCACAGGTACCGTTCCAAAAACCAACTATGGAATAGACAAGACCTACACCTTCCTCAGTGAAAGGGACTCAAAACCCCATATTTCCCGCAGAAGAATATATCTGACAAGTAAGAATCTTAAAACCTATGTATTGATATGTCTCTGTAAGGGAATCAAGAGTGTCTAGACTGGCATAAGCATGGCAGCGAGAATCAGCTCAAACCCACTATAAAAAGGAATTTCAAAAACAAAACAAAGAAACAGGCAAATTCTTTCCAATTCCTTCAGGGTCTCTGATGAAACCTGGAATGACCCTATCTACAATGACAGCTGGATGTTACATAAGGCTGGACACGTGGCACTGAGAGGATTTGTGAGATTGGGTGAGCAAATGCAGACCCTTCAAAGCAATAATGCATGGCACACATTACATGCGTCCCAACTCTCCAAGTTGAAGGGGATATTACTACAACTATAACATGTACCGGAAGCCTAGAGAATGGACACACTGTGAACAAGAAACGTTTCTAAAACTCAACTAATACTCCGTCTCCTGGTGCTCATGTTTGACACTGCAACTGCTTTACTATCAATCTCCCAACTTAGAGACAGCACATTTAACCCCCTTGTTGGCACACGTTGCCAATTTGGCACAGGATGAAAGGGAAGAGGGAGAACCAATGAGAGAGTAGCTGTTTGGCATTTGGACGGGCACATGTCACTCTAATTTCCCGGCAGGAAGAAGAATTAACCAAAGTCTCAGCCACCCACCGGGAACCCATATACGTCCTGAACCAAAATATTGGTCTTGCGTTCAGCTCACAAAAAACGAGTTGCAATATGGGGCTCAGGGGCACAACAATTCACAAACTGGCAGAGTAATAAAGGACAACTATCATCCAAAAATCTGTTGAGGGAAGGCAGCGAGGTAGACTTGAAAGCTAGGCAGAATAGCAGGAAACAGATTTCAAGAGGTACGTTGGAATCGCCTTTAAAGCACAGGAAAAGGGGCAAAACTTCGACAATGATGCACTTGGCCAAAAAGGGCGTATGCATTTTCTCCTGAATATATTTAGGAGAGAACTCATATGTCCGTTGTGGCCAAGCAAGCAAGCGGACAATGCAAATCTGCAATACAAAGAAGTATCTCTTCCCACCGGTACAAAAGGGACATCCACAAAATGTGTAAAAACCAGAAAGGCAAGACAGGCCCTGGAGAACAGGGAGCCTTGTTATGCTGATGGGCGGGATGTAAATTGCCAACTGCCTCTCTGGAGGAGTGCATTGGGTTCCCTAAAACAAGTAAACAACAGATCTACAGAGCCAAGGGCACTTCCAGTCTAGGGAATATACCTTGGGAAAACTGAAAATCAATAAGACACAGCCACCTCAAAATTTAGGGCTGCACTGCTTACAAGAACCTCAACTTGGGTACACCTTAAATATCCCAGGAAATATTAAAATGGCTCAAAAAATTGTGGTACTTATGTATGATGGAATATCCGTCAGGCATGAAATCAATGTCATAAGACCAGTAGAAACAAAATGAGTGGATTCTGTTATGATGATTCTAAGTGAAATAAGACACACAGAAAAAGAATTTTATCATAAGATATCACTTATGAAGATCCTGTAACATGGCTACACTTGAACTGAGTTAGGAAAGAGAACAGAGTCTCACATTTAGAAAACACACTTATGCCTGCTAGAGTTGGAAGGAGAGGTGGGGTGATGCATAAAACCAGAGTTTGATATAAGCACAGGTACTGTTCCAAAAACCAACTATGGAATACAGAAGACCTACAAGTTCCTCACTGAAACGGACTCAAAACCCCATATTTCCGGCAGAGGAATATATCTGACTAGTAAGAATCTTAAAACCTATGTATTGATATGTCTCCGTAAGGGAATCAAGTGTTTCTAGACTGGCATAAACATGGCAGCGAGAATCAGCTCAAACCCACTATCAAAAGGAATTTCAAAAACAAAACAAAGAAAACAGGGAAATTCTTTACAATTCCTTCAGGGTCTCTGATGAAACCTGGAATGACCATATCTACAACGACCGCTGGATGTGGCATAAGTCTGGACACTTGGGACTGAGAGGATTGGTGAGATGGGGTGAGCAAATGCAGACCTTGTAAACCAATAATGCATGGCACCCATTCCATGGGTCCCAACTCTGCGGGTTGAAGGGAATATTAATACAGCTATAACATATACAGGAAACCTAGAGAATGGACACACTGTGAATACAAAAGGTTTCTAAAACTCAACGAATAGTCCCTCTCCTGGTGTTCCGGTTTGACTTTCCAACTGCTTTACTAACAATCTCCCAACTTGGAGAGACACCACTTTTAACCTCCTGGTACACACACGTTGCCAATTTGGCAGAGGATGAAAGGAAAGGGGGAGAACCAATGACAGAGTAGCTGTTAGGCATTTAGACGGGCATATGTCACTCTAATTTCACGGGAGGAAGAAGAATTAACAAAGTCTCAGCCACCCACGGGGAACAAGTAGAGGTCCTGAACCAAAATTTTGGACTTGTGGTCAGCTCACAAAATATGAGTTGAAAAATGGGGCTCAGGGCACAGCAATTCACAAACTGGAAGAGTAATAAAGGACAACTATCATCCAAAAATCTGTTGAGGGAAGGCATCGAGGCGGAGTTGAAATCGAGGCAGAATAGCAGGAAACAGATTTCAAGAGGTATGTTGGAATCGCCATTAAAGCACAAGAAGTGGGGCACAACTTCGACAATGATGCACTTGGCGAAAAAGGGCGTTTGCATTTTCTGCTGAATATTTTCAGGAGAAAATGCATACGACCTTTTTGGCCAAGCAAGCAAGCAGGCAATGCAAATCTGCACTACAAAGAAGTATCACTTCCCACCGGTCAAAAGGGACATCCGCAAAATGTGTAAAAACCAGAAAGGCAAGACAGGCCCTGGAGAACAGGGAGCATTGTTATGCTGATGGGCAGGATGTAAATTGCCAACTGCCTCTCTGGTGGAGTGAATTGTGTTCCCTAAAACAAGTAAACAACAGAGCTACAGAGCCAAGGGCACTTCCAGTCTAGGGAATATACCTTGGGAAAACTGAAAATCAATAAGACAGAGCCACCCCAACGTTTAGGGCTGCACTGCTTACAAGAACCTCAACATGGGTACACCTTAAATATCCCAGGAAATATAAAAATGGTTCAAAAAATTGTGGTACTTACGTACGATGGAATATCCCTCAGCCATGAAATCAATGTCATAAGACCAGTAGCAGCAAAATGAGTGGAATGAGGTTCGATGATTCTAAGTGAAATAAGTCACACAGAAAATGCAAGTTATCATAAGATATCACTTACGAAGATCCTGTAAACATGGCTACACTTGAACTGAGCTAGGAAAGAGAACAGAGTCTCACATTTGGAAAACACTCTTATGCCTGCTTAAGGGGGAAGGAGAGGTGGGGTGATGCATAAAACCAGAGTTTGATATAAGCACAGGTACCGTTCCAAAAACCAACTATGGAATAGACAAGACCTACACCTTCCACAGTGAAAGGGACTCAATACCCCATATTTCCCACAGAAGAATATATCTGACTAGTAAGAATCTTAAAACCTATGTATTGATATGTCTCTGTAAGGGAATCAAGTGTCTAGACTGGCATAAACATGGCAGCGAGAATCAGCTGAAATCCACTATCAAAAGCAATTTCAAAAACAAAACAAAAAAATTGGGAAATTCTTTTTTTTTTTTTTTTTTTTTTGCAGTATGCGGGCCTCTCACTGTTGTGGCCTCTCCCGTTGCAGAACACAGGCTCCGGACGTGCAGGCCCAGCGGCCATGGCTCACGGGCCCAGCCGCTCCGCGGCATGTGGGATCTTCCCAGACCAGGGCACGAACCCGTGTCCCCTGCATCGGCAGGCGGACTCTCAACCACTGCGCCACCAGGGAAGCCCGGAAATTCTTTACAATTCCTTCAGGGTCAATGATGAAAGCTGGAATGACCCTATCTACAACGACCGCTGGATGTGGCATAAGGCTGGACACTTGGGACTTAGAGGATTGGTGAGATTGGGTGAGCAAATGCAGACCTTGTAAACCAATAATGCATGGCACCCATTCCATGGGTCCCAACTCTGCGGGTTGAAGGGAATATTAATACAGCTATAACATGTACAGGAAACCTAGAGAATGGACACACTGTGAATACAAAAGGTTTCTAAAACTCAACGAATAGTCCCTCTCCTGGTGTTCCGGTTTGACTTTCCCACTGCTTTACTATCAATCTCCCAAATTGGAGAGACACCCCTTTTAACCTCCTGGTACACACACGTTGCCAATTTGGCAGAGGATGAAAGGAAAGGTGGAGAACCAATGACAGAGTAGCTGTTAGGCATTTAGACGGGCATATGTCACTCTAATTTCACGGTAGGAAGAAGAATTAACCAAAGTCTCAGCCTCCCACGGGGAACAAGTAGAGGTCCTGAACCAAAATTTTGGACGTGCGGTCAGCTCACAAAAAATAAGTTGAAAAATGGGGCTCAGGGCACAGCAATTCACAAACTGGAAGAGTAATAAAGGACAACTATCATCCAAAAATCTGTTGAGGGAAGGGAACGAGGCGGAGTTGAAATCGAGGCAGAATAGCAGGAAACAGATTTCAAGAGGTACGTTGGAATCGCCTTTAAAGCACAGGAAGAGTGGAACAACTTCGACAATGATGCACTTGGCCAAAAAGGGCATATGCGTTTTCTCTTGAATATATTCAGGAGAAAACGCATACGCCCTTTTTGGCCAAGCAAGCAAGCGGGCAATGCAAATCTGCACTACAAAGAAGTATCACTTCCCACCGGTCAAAAGGGACATCCGCAAAATGAGTAAAAACCAGAAAGGCAAGACAGGCCCTGGAGAACAGGGAGCCTTGTTATGCTGATGGGCGGGATGTAAATTGCCAACTGCCTCTATGGAGGAGTGCATTGTGTTCCCTAAAACAAGTAAACAACAGAGCTACAGAGCCAAGGGCACTACCAGTCTAGGGAATATACCTTGGGAAAACTGAAAATCAATAAGACAGAGCCACCCCAAAATTTACGGCTGCACTGCTCACAATAACCTCAACTTCGGTACACCTTAAATATCCCAGGAAATATAAAAATGGTTCAAAAAATTGTGGTACTTACGTACGATGGAATATCCCTCAGCCATGAAATCAATGTCATAAGACCAGTAGCAACAAAATGAGTGGATTCTGTTATGATGATTCTAAGTGAAATAAGACACACAGAAAAAGAAATTTATCATAAGATATCACTTATGAAGAACCTGTAAACATGGCTACACTTGAACTTAGCTAGGAAAGAGAACAGAGTCTCACATTTGGAAAACACTCTTATGCCTGCTTAAGGGGGAAGGAGAAGTGGGGTGATGCATAAAACCAGAGTTTCATATAAGCACACCTACCGTTCCGAAAACCAACTATGGAATAGACAAGACCTACACATTCCTCAGTGAAAGGGACTGAAAAGCCCATATTTCCCGCAGAAGAATATATCTGACTAGTAAGAATCTTAAAACCTATGTATTGATATGTCTCTGTAAGGGAATCAAGTGTGTCTAGACTGGCATAAACTTGGCAGCGAGAATCAGCTGAAACCCACTATCAAAAGGAATTTCACAAACAAAACAAAAAAACAGGGAAATTCTTTACAATTCCTTCAGGGTCTCTGATGAAACCTGGAATGACCCTATCTACAACGACAGCTGGATGTGGCATAAGGCTGGACACTTGGGACTGAGAGGATTGGTGAGATTGGGTGAGCAAATGCAGACCTTGTAAACCAATAATGCATGGCACCCATTCCATGGGTCCCAACTCTGCGGGTTGAAGGGAATATTAATACAGCTATAACATGTACAGGAAACCTAGAGAATGGACACACTGTGAATACAAAAGGTTTCTAAAACTCAACGAATAGTCCCTCTCCTGGTGTTCCGGTTTGACTTTCCAACTACTTTACTATCAATCTCCCAACTTGGAGAGACACCACTTTTAACCTCCTGGTACACACACGTTGCCAATTTGGCAGAGGATGAAAGGAAAGGGGGAGAACCAATTACAGAGTAGCTGTTAGGCATTTAGACGGGCACATGTCACTCTAATTTCACGGGAGGAAGAAGAACTAAACAAAGTCTCAGCCTCCCACGGGTAAAAAGTAGAGGTCCTGAACCAAAATTTTGGACTTGCGGTCAGCACACAAAAAATGAGTTGAAAAATGGGGCTCAGGGCACAGCAATTCACAAACTGGAAGAGTAATAAAGGACAACTATCATCCAAAAATCTGTTGAGGGAAGGCAACGAGGCGGAGTTGAAATCGAGGCAGAATAGCAGGAAACAGATTTCAAGAGGTATGTTGGAATCGTCTTTAAAGCACAGGAAGAGGGGCACAACTTCGACAATGATGCACTTGGCCAAAAAGGGTGTATGCGCTTTCTCCTGAATATATTCAGGAGAAAACGCATACGCCCTTTTTGGCAAACCAAGCAAGCGGGCAATGCAAATCTGCAATACAAAGAAGTATCACTTCCCACCGGTCAAAAGGGACATCCGCAAAATGTGTAAAAACCAGAAAGGCAAGACAGGCCCTGGAGAACAGGGAGCCTTGTTATGCTGATCGGCTGGATGTAAATTGCCAACTGCCTCTCCGGAGGAGTGCACTATGTTCCCTAAAACAAGTAAACAACAGAGCTACAGAGCCAAGGGCACTTCCAATCTAGGGAATATACCTTGGGAAAACGGAAAATCAATAAGCCAGAGCCACCGCAAAATTTAGGGCTGCACTGCTTACAAAAACCTGAACTTGGGTACACCTTAAATATCCCAGGAAATATAAAAATGGTTCAAAAATTTGTGGTACTTACGAACGATGGAATATCCCTCAGCCATGAAATCAATGTCATAAGACCAGTAGCAGCAAAATGGGTGGATTCAGGTACGATGATTCTAAGTGAAATAAGTCACACAGAAAAAGAAACTTATCATAAGATATCACTTATGAAGATCCTGTAAACATGGCTACAATTGAACTGAGTTAGGAAAGAAAACAGTGTCTCACATTTAGAAAACACTCTTATGCCTGCTTAAGGGGGAAGGAGAGGTGGGGTGATGCATAAAACCAGAGTTTGATATAAGCACAGGTACCGTTCCAAAAACCAACTATGGAATAGACAAGACCTACACCTTCCTCAGTGAAAGGGACTCAAAATCCCATATTTCCCGCAGAGGAATATATCTGACTAGTAAGAATCTTAAAACCTATGTATTGGTATGTCTCCGTAAGGGAATCAAGTGTGTCTAGACTGGCATAAACATGGCAGCGAGAATCAGCTCAAACCCACTATAAAAAGGAATTTCAAAAACAAAACAAAAAAACTGGGAAATTCTTTACAATTCCTTCAGGGTCTCTGATGAAACCTGGAATGACCCTATCTACAACGACAGCTGGATGTGGCATAAGGCTGGATAATTGGGACTGAGAGGATTGGTGAGATTGGTGAGCAAATGCAGACCCTTTAAAGCAATAATGCCTGGCACCCATTCCATGGGTCCCAACTCTCCAGTTTGAAGAGAATATTACTACAGTTATAACATGTACGGGAAACCTAGAGAACGGACACACTGTGAATACGAAAGGATTCTAAACCTCAACGAATTGTCCCTCTCCTGGTGCTCCGGTTTGACTTTCCATCTGCTTTACTATCAACCTCCCAACTTGGAGAGACAGACCCTTTAACCTCCTGGTTCACACAGGTTTCCAATTTGGCAGAGGATGAAAGGGAATAGGGAGAACCAATGAGAGAGTAGCTGTTACGCATTTGGACGGGCACATATCACTGTAATTCCCCTGCAGGAAGAAGAATTAACCAAAGTCTCAGCCCCACACTGGGAACCAGCATAGGTCCTGAACCAAAATTTTGGACTTGCGGTCAGCTCACCAAAAACGAGTTGAATAATGGAGCTCAGGGGCACAGCCATTCACAAACTGGCCGAGTAATAAAGGACAACTATCGTCCAAAAATCTGTTGAGGGAAGGCAACGAGGCGGACTTGAAAGCGAGGCAGAATAGCAGGAAACAGATTTCAAGAGGTACGTTGGAATCGCCTTTAAAGCACAGGAAGAGGGGCACAATTTCGACAATGATGCACCTGGCCAAAAAGGGCGTATGCATTTTCTCCTGAATATATTCAGGAGAAAACGCATACGCCCTTTTCGGCCAAGCAAGCAAGCGGGCAATGCAAATCTGCACTACAAAGAAGTATCACTTCCCACCTGTCAAAAGGGACATCCACAAAATGTGTAAAAACCAGAAAGGCAAGACAGGCCCTGGAGAACAGGGAGCCTTGTTATGCTGATGGGCGGGATGTAAATTGCCAACTGCCTCTCTGGAAGAGTGCATTGTGTTCCCTAAAACAAGTAAAGAACAGAGCTACAGAGCCAAGGGCACTTCCAGTCTAGGGAATATACCTTGGGAAAACTGAAAATCAATAAGACAGAGCCACCCCAAAATTCAGGGCTGCACTGCTTACAAGGACCTCAACTTGGGTACACCTTAAATATCCCAGGAAATATAAAAATGGTTCAAAAAATTGTGGTACTTACGTACGATGGAATATCCCTCAGCCATGAAATCAATGTCATAAGACCAGTAGCAGCAAAATGGGTGGATTCAGGTACGATGATTCTAAGTGAAATAAGTCACACAGAAAAAGAAACTTATCATAAGATATCACTTATGAATATCCTGTAAAAATGGCTACACTTGAACTGAGTTAGGAAAGAGAACAGTGTCTAACATTTAAAAAACACTCTTATGCCTGCTTAAGGCGGAAGGAGAGGTGGGGTGATGCATAAAACCAGAGTTTGATATAAGCACAGGTACCGTTCCAAAAACCAACTATGGAATAGACAAGACCTACACCTTCCTCAGTGAAAGGGACTCAAAACCCCATATTTCCCGCAGAGGAAAATATCTGACTAGTAAGAATCTTAAAACCTATGTATTGATATGTCTCCGTAAGGGAATCTAGTGTGTCTAGACTGGCATAAACATGGCAGCGAGAATCAGCTCAAACCCACTATAAAAAGGAATTTCAAAAACAAAACAAAAAAACTTGGAAATTCTTTACAATTCCTTCAGGGTCAATGATGAAACCTGGAATGACCCTATCTACAACGACAGCTGGATGTGGCATAAGGAGGGACACTTGGGACTGAGTCGATTGGTGAGATTGGGTGAGCAAATGCAGACACTTTAAATCACAAATGCCTGGCACCCATTCCATGGGTCCCAACTCTCCAGGTTGAAGGGAATATTACTACAGCTATAACATGTACGGGAAACCTAGAGAACGGACACACTGTGAATAGAAAGGTTTCTAAAACTCAACGAATAGTCCCTCTCCTGGTGCTCCCGTTTTACTTTCCATCTGCTTTACTATCAACCTCACAACTTGGAGAGACAGCCCCTTTAACCTCCTGGTTCGCACAGGTTGCCAATTTGGCAGAGGATGAAAGGGAAGAGGGAGAACCAATGAGAGAGTAGCTGTTAGGCATTTGGACGGGCACATATCAGTCTAATGTCCCGGCAGGAAGAAGAATTAACCAAAGTCTCAGCCACCCACCGGGAAACAGCATAGTTCCTGAACCAAAATTTTGGACATGCGGTCAGCTCACAAAAAACGAGTTGAAAAATGGAGCTCAGGGGCACAGCAATTCACAAACTGGCAGAGTAATAAAGGACAACTATCGTCCAAAAATCTGTTGAGGGAAGGCAACGAGGCGGAGTTGAAAGCGAGACACAATAGCAGGAAACAGATTTCAAGAGGTACGTTGGAATCACCTTTAAAGCACAGGAAGAGGGGCACAACTTCGACAATGATGCACTTGGCCAAAAAGGGCGTATGCGTTTTCTCTTGAATATATTCATGAGAAAACGCATACACCCATTTTGGCCAAGCAAGGAAGGGGGCAATGCCAATCTGCACTACAAAGAATTATCACTTCCCACCGGTCAAAAGGGACATCCACAAAATACGTAAAAACCAGAAAGGCAAGACAGGCCCTGGAGAACAGGGAGCCTTGTTATGCTGATGGGCGGGATGTAAATTGCCAACTGCCTCTCTGGAGGAGTGCATTGTGTACCCTAAAACAAGTAAAAAACAGAGCTACAGAGCCAAGGGGACTTCCAGTCTAGGGAATATACCTTGGGAAAACTGAAAATCAATAAGACAGAGCCACCCCAAAATTTAGGGCTGTACTGCTTACAAGGACCTCAACTTGGGTACACCTTAAATATCCCAGGAAATATAAAAATGGTTCAAAAAATTGTGGTATTTACGTACGATGGAATATCCCTCAGGCATGAAATCAATGTCATAAGACCAGTAGCAGCAAAATGGGTGGATTCAGGTACGATGATTCTAAGTGAAATAAGTCACACAGAAAAAGAAACATCATAAGATATTACTTATGAAGATCCTGTAAACATGGCTACACTTGAACTGAGTTAGGAAAGAGAACAGTGTCTCACATTTAGAAAACACTCTTATACCTGCTTAAGGGGGAAGGAGAGGTGGGGTGATGCATAAAACCAGAGTTTGATATAAGCACAGGTACCGTTCCAAAAACCATCTATGGAATAGACAAGACCTACACCTTCCTCAGTGAAAGGGACTCAAAACCCCATATTTCCCGCAGAGGAATATATCTGACTAGTAAGAATCTTAAAACCTATGTATTGATATGTCTCCATAAGGGAATCAAGTGTGTCTAGACTGGCATAATCATGGCGGCGAGAGTCACCTCAAACCCACTATAAAAAGGAATTTCAAAAACAAAACAAAAAACTGGGAAATTCTTTACAATTCCTTCAGGGTCTCTGATGAAACCTGGAATGACCATATCTACAACGACAGCTGGATGTGGCATAAGGCTGGAAACTTGGGACTGAGAGGATTGGTGAGATAGGGTGAGCAAATGCAGACCCTTTAAAGCACAAATGCCTGGCACCCATTCCATGGGTCCCAACTCTCCAGGTTGAAGGGAATATTACTACAGCTATAACATGTACGGGAAACCTAGAAAACGGACACACTGTGAATATGAAAGGTTTCTAAAACTCAACGAATAGTCCCTCTCCTGGTGCTCTGGTTTGACTTTCCATCTGCTTTACTATCCACCTCCCAACTTGGAGAGACAGACCCTTTAACCTCCTGGTTCGCACAGGTTGCCAATTTGGCAGAGGATGAAAGGGAAGAGGGAGAACCAATGAGAGAGTAGCTGTTAGGCATTTGGACGGGCACATATCACTGTAATTTCCCGGCAGGAAGAAGAATTAACCAAAGTCTCAGTCACCCACCGGGAACCAGCATAAGTCCTGAACCATAATTTTGAACTTGCGGTCAGCTCACAAAAAATGAGTTGAAAAATGGTGCTCAAGGGCAGAGTAATTCACAAACTGGCAGAATAATAAAGAACAAATATTGTCCAAAAATCTGTTAAGGGAAGGCAAGGAGGCGGACTTGAAAGCGATGCAGAATAGCAGGAAACAGATTTCAAGAGGTACGTTGGAATCGCCTTTAAAGCACAGGAAGAGGGGCACAACTTCGACAAAGATGCACTTGGCCAAAAAGGGCGTACGCGTTTTCTCCTGAATATATTCAGGAGAAAACGCGTACGCCCTTTTTGGCCAAGCAAGGAAGCGGGCAATGCAAATCTGCACTACAAAGAAGTATCACTTCCCACCGGTCAAAAGGGACAACCACAAAATGTGTAAAAACTAGAAAGGCAAGACAGGCCATGGAGAACAGGGAGCCTTGTTATGCTGATGGGCGGGATGTAAATTGCCAACTGCCTCTCTGGAGGAGTACATTGTGTTCCCTAAAAGAAGTAAAGACAGAGCTACAGAGGCAAGGTCACTTCCAGTCTAGGGAATATACCTTTCTGAAAACTGAAAATCAATAAGACAGAGGCACCCCAAAGTTTAGGGCTGCACTGCTTACAAGGACCTCAACTTGGGTACACATTAAATATCCCAGGAAATATAAAAATGGTTCAAAAAATTGTGGTACTTACGTACGATGGAATATCCCTCAGCCATGAAATCAATGTCATAAGACCAGTAGCAGCAAAATGGGTGGATTCAGGTACGATGATTCTAAGTGAAATAAGTCACACAGAAAAATAAACTTATCATAAGATATCACTTATGAAGATCCTGTAAACATGGCTACACTTGAACTGAGTTAGGAAAGAGAACAGTGTCTCACATTTAGAAAACACTCTTATGCCTGATTAAGGGGGAAAGAGAGGTGGGGTGATGCTTAAAACAAGAGTTTGATATAAGCACAGGTAATGTTCCAAAAACCAACTATGGAATAGACAAGACCTACACCTTCCTCAGTGAAAGGGACTCAAAACCCCATATTTACCGCAGAGGAATATATCTGACTAGTAAGAATCTTAAAACCTATGTATTGATATGTCTCCGTAAGGGAATCAAGTGTGTCTAGACTGGCATAAACATGGCAGCGAGAATCAGCTCAAACCCACTATAAAAAGGAATTTCAAAAACAAAACAAAAAACTGGGAAATTCTTTACAATTCCTTCAGGGTCTCTGATGAAACCTGGAATGACCCTATCTACAACGACAGCTGGATGTGGCATAATGCTAGACACTTGGGACTGAGAGGATTGGAGAGTTTGGGTGAGCAAATGCAGACCCTTTAAAGCAATAATGCCTGGCACCCATTCCATAGGTCCCAACTCTCCACGTTGAAGGGAATATTACTACAGCTATAACATGTACGGGAAACCTAGAGAACGGACACACTGTGAATATGAAAGGTTTCTAAAACTCAACGAATAGACCCTCCCATGGTGCTCCCGTTTGAGTTTCCATCGGCTTTACTATCAATCTCCCAACTTGGAGAGACAGCCCCTTTAACCTCCTGGTTCGCACAAGGTGCCAATTTGGCAGAGGATGAAAGGGAAGAGGGAGAACCAATGAGAGAGTAGCTGCCAGGCATTTGTACGGGCACATATCACTCTAACTTCCCGGCAGGAAGAAGAATTAACCAAAGTCTCAGCCCCGCACCGGGAACCAGCATAGGTCCTGAACCAAAATTTTGGACTTGCGGTCAGCTCACCGAAAACGAGTTGAAAAATGGAGCTCAGGGGCACAGCAATTCACAAACTGGCCGAGTAATAAAGGACAACTATCGTCCAAAAATCTGTTGAGGGAAGGCAACGAGGTGGACTTGAAAGCGAGGCAGAATATCAGGAAACAGATTTCAAGAGGTACGTTGGAATCGCCTTTAAAGTACACGAAGAGGGGCACAACTTCGACAATGATGCACTTGGCCAAAAAGGGCGTATGTGTTTTCCCCTGAATATATTCAGGAGAGAACGCATACACCCTTTTTGGCCAAGCAAGCAAGCGGGCAATGGAAATCTGCACTACAAAGAAGTATCACTTCCCACCGGTCAAAAGGGACATCCACAAAATGTGTAAAAACCAAAAAGGCAAGACAGGCCCTGGAGAACAGGAAGCCTTGTTATGCTGATGGGCGGGATGTAAATTGCCAACTGCCCCTCTGGAGGAGTACATTGTGTTCCCTAAAACAAGGAAAAGAACAGAGCTACAGAGCCAAGGGCACTTCCAGTCTAGGGAATATACCTTGAGTAAACTGAAAATCAATAAGACAGAGCCACCCCAAAATTTAGGGCTGCACTGCTTACAAGGACCTCAACTTGGGTACACCTTAAATATCCCAGGAAATATAAAAATGGTTCAAAAAATTGTGGTACTTACGTACGATGGAATATCCCTCAACCATGAAATCAATGTCATAAGACCAGTAGCAGCAAAATGGGTGGATTCAGGTACGATGATTCTAAGTGAAATAAGTCACACAGAAAAAGAAACTTATCATAAGATATCACTTATGAAGATTCTGTAAACATGGCTACACTTGAACTGAGTTAGGAAAGAGAACAGTGTCTCACATTTAGAAAACACTCTTATACCTGCTTAAGGGGGAAGGAGAGGTGGGGTGATGCATAAAACCAGAGTTTGATATAAGCACAGGTACCGTTCCAAAAACCAACTATGGAATAGACAAGACCTACACCTTCCTCAGGGAAAGGGACTCAAAAACCCATATGTCCCGCAGAGGAAAATATCTGACTAGTAAGAATCTTAAAACCTATGTATTGATATGTCTCCGTAAGGGAATCAAGTGTGTCTAGACTGGCATAAACATGGCAGCGAGAATCAGCTCAAACCCACTATAAAAAGGAATTTCAAAAACAAAACAAAAAAACTGGGAAATTCTTTACAATTCCTCAAGGTCTCTGATGAAAGCTGGAATGACCCTATCTACAACGACAGCTGGATGTGGCATAAGGAGGGACACTTGGGACTGAGACGATTGGTGAGATTGGGTGAGCAAATGCAGACCCTTTAAAGCAATAATGCATGGCACCCATTCCATGGGTCCGAACTCTCCAGGTTGAAGGGAATATTACTACAGCTATAACATGTGCGGGAAACCTAGAGAACGGACACACTGTGAATACGAAAGGTTTCTAAAACTCAACGAATAGTCCCTCTCCTGGTGCTCAGGTTTGACTTTCCGTCTGCTTTACTATCAACCTCCCAACTTGGAGAGACAGCCCCTTTAACCTCTTGGTTCGCACAGGTTGCCAATTTGGCAGAGGATGAAAGGGAAGAGGGAGAACCAATGAGAGACTAGCTGTTAGGCATTTGGACGGGCACATATCACTGTAATTTCCCGGCAGGAAGAAGAATTAACCAAATTCTCAGCCACCCACCGGGAACCAGTATAGGTCCTGAACCAAAATTTTGGACTTGCGGTCAGCTCACCAAAAACGAGTTGAAAAATGGAGCTCAGGGGCACAGCCATTCACAAACTGGCCGAGTAATAAAGGACAACTATCGTCCAAAAATCTGTTGAGGGAAGGGAACGAGGCGGACTTGAAAGCGAGGCAGAATAGCAGGAAACAGATTTCAAGAGGTACGTTGGAATCGCCTTTAAAGCACAGGAAGAGGGTCACAACTTCGACAATGATGCACTTGGCCAAAAAGGGCGTATGCGTTTTCTCCTGAATATATTCAGGAGAAAACGCATACGCCCTTTTTGGCCAAGCAAGCAAGAGGGCAATGCAAATCTGCACTACAAAGAAGTATCACTTCCCACCGTTCAAAAGGGACATCCACAAAATGTGTAAGAACAAGAAAGGCAAGACAGGCCCTGGAGAACAGGGAGCCTTGTTATGCTGATGGGCGGGATGTAAATTGCCAACTGCCTCTCTGGAGGAGTGCATTCTGTTCTCTACAACAAGTAAAGAACAGAGCTACAGAGCCAAGGGCACTACCAGTCTAGGGAATATACCTTGGGAAAACTGAAAATCAATAAGACAGAGCCATCCCAAAATTTAGGGCTGCACTGCATACAAGGACCTCAACTTGGATACACCTTAAGTATCCCAGAAAATATAAACATGGTTCAAAAAATTGTGGTACTTACGTACGATGGAATATCCCTCAGCCATGAAATCAATGTCATAAGACCAGTAGCAGCAAAGTGGGTGGATTCAGGTACGATGATTCTAAGTGAAATAAGTCACACAGAAAAAGAAACTTATCATAAGATATCACTTATGAAGATCCTGTAAACATGGCTACACTTGAACTGAGTTAGGAAAGAGAACAGTGTCTCACATTTAGAAAACACTCTTATACCTGCTTAAGGGGGAAGGAGAGGTGGGGTGATGCATAAAACCAGAGTTTGATATAAGCACAGGTACCGTTCCAAAAACCAACTATGGAATAGACAAGACCTACACCGTCCTCAGCGAAAGGGACTCAAAATCCCATATTTCACGCAGAGGAAAATATCTGACTAGTAAGAATCTTAAAACCTATGTATTGATATGTCTCCGTAAGGGAATCAAGTGTGTCTAGACTGGCATAAACATGGCAGCGAGAATCAGCTCAAACCCACTATAAAAAGGAATTTCAAAAACAAAACAAAAAAACTGGGAAATTCTTTACAATTCCTTCAGGGTCTCTGATGAAAGCTGGAATGACCCTATCTACAATGACAGCTGGATGTGGCATAAGGAGGGACACTTGGGCCTGAGACGATTGGTGAGATTGGGTGAGCAAATGCAGACCCTTTAAAGCAATAATGCATGGCACAAATTCCATGGGTCCGAACTCTCCAGGTTGAAGGGAATATTACTACAGCTATAACATGTGCGGGAAACCTAGAGAACTGACACACTGTGAATACGAAAGGTTTCTAAAACTCAACGAATAGTCCCTCTCCTGGTGCTCCGGTTTGACTTTCCGTCTGCTTTACTATCAACCTCCCAACTTGGAGAGACAGCCCCTTTAACCTCTTGGTTCGCACAGGTTGCCAATTTGGCAGAGGATGAAAGGGAAGAGGGAGAACCAATGAGCGAGTAGCTGTTAGGCGTTTGGACGGGCATATATCACTGTAATTTCCCGGCAGGAAGAAGAATTAACCAAATTCTCAGCCACCCACCGGGAACCAGTATAGGTCCTGAACCAAAATTTTGGACTTGCGGTCAGCTCACCAAAAACGAGTTGAAAAATGGAGCTCAGGGGCACAGCAATTCACAAACTGGCCGAGTAATAAAGGACAACTATCGTCCAAAAATCTGTTGAGGGAAGGCAACGAGGCGGACTTGAAAGCGAGGCAGAATAGCAGGAAACAGATTTCAAGAGGTACGTTGGAATCGCCTTTAAAGCACAGGAAGAGGGGCACAACTTCGACAATGATGCACTTGGCCAAAAAGGGCGTATGCGTTTTCTCCTGAATATATTCAGGACAAAACGCATACGCCCTTTTTGGCCAAGCAAGCAAGCGGGCAATGCAAATCTGCACTACAAAGAAGTATCACTTCCCACCGGTCAAAAGGGACATCCACAAAATGTGTAAGAACAAGAAAGGCAAGACAGGCCCTGGAGAACAGGGAGCCTTGTTATGCTGATGGGCGGGATGTAAATTGCCAACTGCCTCTCTGGAGGAGTGCATTCTGTTCCCTAAAACAAGTAAAGAACAGAGCTACAGAGCCAAGGGCACTACCAGTCTAGGGAATATACCTTGGGAAAACTGAAAATCAATAAGACAGAGCCACCCCAAAATTTAGGGCTGCACTGCATACAAGGACCTCAACTTGGATACACCTTAAGTATCCCAGAAAATATAAACATGGTTCAAAAAATTGTGGTACTTACGTACGATGGAATATCCCTCAGCCATGAAATCAATGTCATAAGACCAGTAGCAGCAAAGTGGGTGGATTCAGGTACGATGATTCTAAGTGAAATAAGTCACACAGAAAAAGAAACTTATCATAAGATATCACTTATGAAGATCCTGTAAACATGGCTACACTTGAACTGAGTTAGGAAAGAGAACAGTGTCTCACATTTAGAAAACACTCTTATACCTGCTTAAGGGGGAAGGAGAGGTGGGGTGATGCATAAAACCAGAGTTTGATATAAGCACAGGTACCGTTCCAAAAACCAACTATGGAATAGACAAGACCTACACCGTCCTCAGCGAAAGGGACTCAAAACCCCATATTTCCCGCAGAGGAAAATATCTGACTAGTAAGAATCTTAAAACCTATGTATTGATATGTCTCCGTAAGGGAATCAAGTGTGTCTAGACTGGCATAAACATGGCAGCGAGAATCAGCTCAAACCCATTATAAAAAGGAATTTCAAAAACAAAACAAAAAAACTGGGAAATTCTTTACAATTCCTTCAGGGTCTCTGATGAAGGCTGGAATAACCCTATCTGCAACGACAGCTGGATGTGGCATAAGGAGGGACACTTGGGACTGAGACGATTGGTGAGATTGGGTGAGCAAATGCAGACCCTTTAAAGCAATAATGCATGGCACCCATTCCATGGGTCCGAACTCTCCAGGTTGAAGGGAATATTACTACAGCTATAACATGTGCGGGAAACCTAGAGAACGGACACACTGTGAATACGAAAGGTTTCTAAAACTCAACGCATAGTCCCTCTCCTGGTGCTCCGGTTTGACTTTCCGTCTGCTTTACTATCAACCTCCCAACTTGGAGAGACAGCCCCTTTAACCTCTTGGTTCGCACAGGTTGCCAATTTGGCAGAGGATGAAAGGGAAGAGGGAGAACCAATGAGAGAGTAGCTGTTAGGCATTTGGACGGGCACATATCACTGTAATTTCCCGGCAGGAAGAAGAATTAACCAAATTCTCAGCCACCCACCGGGAACCAGTATAGGTCCTGAACCAAAATTTTGGACTTGCGGTCAGCTCACCAAAAACGAGTTGAAAAATGGAGCTCAGGGGCACAGCAATTCACAAACTGGCCGAGTAATAAAGGACAACTATCGTCCAAAAATCTGTTGAGGGAAGGCAACGAGGCGGACTTGAAAGCGAGGCAGAATAGCAGGAAACAGATTTCAAGAGGTACGTTGGAATCGCCTTTAAAGCACAGGAAGAGGGGCACAACTTCGACAATGATGCACTTGGCCAAAAAGGGGGTATGCGTTTTCTCATGAATATATTCAGGAGAAAAAGCATACGCCCTTTTTGGCCAAGCAAGCAAGCGGGCAATGCAAATCTGCACTACAAAGAAGTATCACTTCCCACCGGTCAAAAGGGACATCCACAAAATGTGTAAGAACAAGAAAGGCAAGACAGGCCCTGGAGAACAGGGAGCCTTGTTATGCTGATGGGCGGGATGTAAATTGCCAACCGCCTCTCTGGAGGAGTGCATTCTGTTCCCTAAAAAAGTAAAGAACAGAGCTACAGAGCCAAGGGCACTACCAGTCTAGGGAATATACCTTGGGAAAACTGAAAATCAATAAGACAGAGCCACCCCAAAATTTAAGGCTGCACTGCATACAAGGACCTCAACTTGGATACACCTTAAGTATCCCAGAAAATATAAACATGGTTCAAAAAATTGTGATACTTACGTACGATGGAATATCCCTCAGCCATGAAATCAATGTCATAAGACCAGTAGCAGCAAAATGGGTGGATTCAGGTACGATGATTCTAAGTGAAATAAGTCACACAGAAAAAGAAACTTATCATAAGATATCACTTATGAAGATCCTGTAAACATGGCTACACTTGAACTGAGTTAGGAAAGAGAACAGTGTCTCACATTTAGAAAACACTCTTATACCTGCTTAAGGGGGAAGGAGAGATGGGGTGATGCATAAAACCAGAGTTTGATATAAGCACAGGTACCGTTCCAAAAACCAACTATGGAATAGACAAGACCTACACCGTCCTCAGCGAAAGGGACTCAAAACCCCATATTTCCCGCAGAGGAAAATATCTGACTAGTAAGAATCTTAAAACCTATGTATTGATATGTCTCCGTAAGGGAATCAAGTGTGTCTAGACTGGCATAAACATGGCAGCGAGAATCAGCTCAAACCCACTATAAAAAGGAATTTCAAAAACAAAACAAAAAAACTGGGAAATTCTTTACAATTCCTTCAGGGTCTCTGATGAAGGCTGGAATGACCCTATCTACAAGGACAGCTGGATGTGGCATAAGGAGGGACACTTGGGACTGAGACGATTGGTGAGATTGGGTGAGCAAATGCAGACCCTTTAAAGCAATAATGCATGGCACCCATTCCATGGGTCCGAACTCTCCAGGTTGAAGGGAATATTACTACAGCTATAACATGTGCGGGAAACCTAGAGAACTGACACACTGTGAATACGAAATGTTTCTAAAACTCAACGAATAGTCCCTCTCCTGGTGCTCCGGTTTGACTTTCCGTCTGCTTTACTATCAACCTCCCAACTTGGAGAGACAGCCCCTTTAACCTCTTGGTTCGCACAGGTTGCCAATTTGGCAGAGGATGAAAGGGAAGAGGGAGAACCAATGAGAGAGTAGCTGTTAGGCATTTCGACGGGCACATATCACTGTAATTTCCCGGCAGGAAGAAGAATTAACCAAATTCTCAGCCACCCACCGGGAACCAGTATAGGTCCTGAACCAAAATTTTGGACTTGCGGTCAGCTCACCAAAAACGAGTTGAAAAATGGAGCTCAGGGGCACAGCAATTCACAAACTGGCCGAGTAATAAAGGACAACTATCGTCCAAAAATCTGTTGAGGGAAGGCAACGAGGCGGACTTGAAAGCGAGGCAGAATAGCAGGAAACAGATTTCAAGAGGTACGTTGGAATCGCCTTTAAAGCACAGGAAGAGGGGCACAACTTCGACAATGATGCACTTGGCCAAAAAGGGCGTATGCGTTTTCTCCTGAATATATTCAGGACAAAACGCATACGCCCTTTTTGGCCAAGCAAGCAAGCGGGCAATGCAAATCTGCACTACAAAGAAGTATCACTTCCCACCGGTCAAAAGGGACATCCACAAAATGTGTAAGAACAAGAAAGGCAAGACAGGCCCTGGAGAACAGGGAGCCTTGTTATGCTGATGGGCGGGATGTAAATTGCCAACTGCCTCTCTGGAGGAGTGCATTCTGTTCCCTAAAACAAGTAAAGAACAGAGCTACAGAGCCAAGGGCACTACCAGTCTAGGGAATATACCTTGGGAAAACTGAAAATCAATAAGACAGAGCCACCCCAAAATTTAGGGCTGCACTGCATACAAGGACCTCAACTTGGATACACCTTAAGTATCCCAGAAAATATAAACATGGTTCAAAAAATTGTGGTACTTACGTACGATGGAATATCCCTCAGCCATGAAATCAATGTCATAAGACCAGTAGCAGCAAAATGGGTGGATTCAGGTACGATGATTCTAAGTGAAATAAGTCACACAGAAAAAGAAACTTATCATAAGATATCACTTATGAAGATCCTGTAAACATGGCTACACTTGAACTGAGTTAGGAAAGAGAACAGTGTCTCACATTTAGAAAACACTCTTATACCTGCTTAAGGGGGAAGGAGAGGTGGGGTGATGCATAAAACCAGAGTTTGATATAAGCACAGGTACCGTTCCAAAAACCAACTATGGAATAGACAAGACCTACACCGTCCTCAGCGAAAGGGACTCAAAACCCCATATTTCCCGCAGAGGAAAATATCTGACTAGTAAGAATCTTAAAACCTATGTATTGATATGTCTCCGTAAGGGAATCAAGTGTGTCTAGACTGGCATAAACATGGCAGCGAGAATCAGCTCAAACCCATTATAAAAAGGAATTTCAAAAACAAAACAAAAAAACTGGGAAATTCTTTACAATTCCTTCAGGGTCTCTGATGAAGGCTGGAATAACCCTATCTGCAACGACAGCTGGATGTGGCATAAGGAGGGACACTTGGGACTGAGACGATTGGTGAGATTGGGTGAGCAAATGCAGACCCTTTAAAGCAATAATGCATGGCACCCATTCCATGGGTCCGAACTCTCCAGGTTGAAGGGAATATTACTACAGCTATAACATGTGCGGGAAACCTAGAGAACGGACACACTGTGAATACGAAAGGTTTCTAAAACTCAACGAATAGTCCCTCTCCTGGTGCTCCGGTTTGACTTTCCGTCTGCTTTACTATCAACCTCCCAACTTGGAGAGACAGCCCCTTTAACCTCTTGGTTCGCACAGGTTGCCAATTTGGCAGAGGATGAAAGGGAAGAGGGAGAACCAATGAGAGAGTAGCTGTTAGGCATTTGGACGGGCACATATCACTGTAATTTCCCGGCAGGAAGAAGAATTAACCAAATTCTCAGCCACCCACCGGGAACCAGTATAGGTCCTGAACCAAAATTTTGGACTTGCGGTCAGCTCACCAAAAACGAGTTGAAAAATGGAGCTCAGGGGCACAGCAATTCACAAACTGGCCGAGTAATAAAGGACAACTATCGTCCAAAAATCTGTTGAGGGAAGGCAACGAGGCGGACTTGAAAGCGAGGCAGAATAGCAGGAAACAGATTTCAAGAGGTACGTTGGAATCGCCTTTAAAGCACAGGAAGAGGGGCACAACTTCGACAATGATGCACTTGGCCGAAAAGGGGGTATGCGTTTTCTCCTGAATATATTCAGGAGAAAACGCATACGCCCTTTTTGGCCAAGCAAGCAAGCGGGCAATGCAAATCTGCACTACAAAGAAGTATCACTTCCCACCGGTCAAAAGGGACATCCACAAAATGTGTAAGAACAAGAAAGGCAAGACAGGCCCTGGAGAACAGGGAGCCTTGTTATGCTGATGGGCGGGATGTAAATTGCCAACTGCCTCTCTGGAGGAGTGCATTCTGTTCCCTAAAAAAGTAAAGAACAGAGCTACAGAGCCAAGGGCACTACCAGTCTAGGGAATATACCTTGGGAAATCTGAAAATCAATAAGACAGAGCCACCCCAAAATTTAAGGCTGCACTGCATACAAGGACCTCAACTTGGATACACCTTAAGTATCCCAGAAAATATAAACATGGTTCAAAAAATTGTGGTACTTACGTACGATGGAATATCCCTCAGCCATGAAATCAATGTCATAAGACCAGTAGCAGCAAAATGGGTGGATTCAGGTACGATGATTCTAAGTGAAATAAGTCACACAGAAAAAGAAACTTATCATAAGATATCACTTATGAAGATCCTGTAAACATGGCTACACTTGAACTGAGTTAGGAAAGAGAACAGTGTCTCACATTTAGAAAACACTCTTATACCTGCTTAAGGGGGAAGGAGAGATGGGGTGATGCATAAAACCAGAGTTTGATATAAGCACAGGTACCGTTCCAAAAACCAACTATGGAATAGACAAGACCTACACCGTCCTCAGCGAAAGGGACTCAAAACCCCATATTTCCCGCAGAGGAAAATATCTGACTAGTAAGAATCTTAAAACCTATGTATTGATATGTCTCCGTAAGGGAATCAAGTGTGTCTAGACTGGCATAAACATGGCAGCGAGAATCAGCTCAAACCCACTATAAAAAGGAATTTCAAAAACAAAACAAAAAAACTGGGAAATTCTTTACAATTCCTTCAGGGTCTCTGATGAAGGCTGGAATGACCCTATCTACAATGACAGCTGGATGTGGCATAAGGAGGGACACTTGGGACTGAGACGATTGGTGAGATTGGGTGAGCAAATGCAGACCCATTAAAGCAATAATGCATGGCACCCAATCCATGGGTCCGAACTCTCCAGGTTGAAGGGAATATTACTACAGCTATAACATGTGCGGGAAACCTAGAGAACGGACACACTGTGAATACGAAAGGTTTCTAAAACTCAACGCATAGTCCCTCTCCTGGTGCTCCGGTTTGACTTTCCGTCTGCTTTACTATCAACCTCCCAACTTGGAGAGACTGCCCCTTTAACCTCTTGGTTCGCACAGGTTGCCAATTTGTCAGAGGATGAAAGGGAAGAGGGAGAACCAATTAGAGAGTAGCTGTTAGGCATTTGGACGGGCACATATCACTGTAATTTCCCGGCAGGAAGAAGAATTAACCAAATTCTCAGCCACCCACCGGGAAACAGTATAGGTCCTGAACCAAAATTTTGGACTTGCGGTCAGCTCACCAAAAACGAGTTGAAAAATGGAGCTCAGGGGCACAGCCATTCACAAACTGGCCGAGTAATAAAGGACAACTATCGTCCAAAAGTCTGTTGAGGGAAGGCAACGAGGCGGACTTGAAAGCGAGGCAGAATAGCAGGAAACAGATTTCAAGAGGTACGTTGGAATCGCCTTTAAAGCACAGGAAGAGGGGCACAACTTCGACAATGATGCACTTGGCCAAAAAGGGCGTATGCGTTTTGTCCTGAATATATTGAGGAGAAAACGCATACGCCCTTTTTGGCCAAGCAAGCAAGCGGGCAATGCAAATCTGCACTACAAAGAAGTATCACTTCCCACCGGTCAAAAGGGACATCCACAAAATGTGTAAGAACAAGAAAGGCAAGACAGGCCCTGGAGAACAGGGAGCCTTGTTATGCTGATGGGCGGGATGTAAATTGCCAACTGCCTCTCTGGAGGAGTGCATTCTGTTCCCTAAAACAAGTAAAGAACAGAGCTACAGAGCCAAGGGCACTACCAGTCTAGGGAATATACCTTGGGAAAAATGAAAATCAATAAGACAGAGCCACCCCAAAATTTAGGGCTGCACTGCATACAAGGACCTCAACTTGGGTACACCTTAAGTATCCCAGAAAATATAAACATGGTTCAAAAAATTGTGGTACTTACGTACGATGGAATATCCCTCAGCCATGAAATCAATGTCATAAGACCAGTAGCAGCAAAATGGGTGGATTCAGGTACGATGATTCTAAGTGAAATAAGTCACACAGAAAAAGAAACTTATCATAAGATATCACTTATGAAGATCCTGTAAACATGGCTACACTTGAACTGAGTTAGGAAAGAGAACAGTGTCTCACATTTAGAAAACACTCTTATACCTGCTTAAGGGGGAAGGAGAGGTGGGGTGATGCATAAAACCAGAGTTAGATATAAGCACAGGTACCGTTCCAAAAACCAACTATGGAATAGTCAAGACCTACACCGTCCTCAGCGAAAGGGACTCAAAACCCCATATTTCCCTCAGAGGAAAATATCTGACTAGTAGGAATCTTAAAACCTATGTATTGATATGTCTCCGTAAGGGAATCAAGTGTGTCTAGACTGTAATAAACATGGCAGCGAGAATCAGCTCAAACCCACTATAAAAAGGAATTTCAAAAACAAAACAAAAAAACTGGGAAATTCTTTACAATTCCTTCAGGGTCTCTGATGAAAGCTGGAATGACCCTATCTACAACGACAGCTGGATTTGGCATAAGGAGGGACACTTGGGACTGAGACGATTGGTGAGATTGGGTGAGCAAATGCAGACCCTTTAAAGCAATAATGCATGGCACCCATTCCATGGGTCCGAACTCTCCAGGTTGAAGGGAATATTACTACAGCTATAACATGTGCGGGAAACCTAGAGAACGGACACACTGTGAATACGAAAGGTTTCTAAAACTCAACGCATAGTCCCTCTCCTGGTGCTCCGGTTTGACTTTCCGTCTGCTTTACTATCAACCTCCCAACTTGGAGAGACAGCCCCTTTAACCTCTTGGTTCGCACAGGTTGCCAATTTGGCAGAGGATGAAAGGGAAGAGGGAGAACCAATGAGAGAGTAGCTGTTAGGCATTTGGACGGGCACATATCACTGTAATTTCCCGGCAGGAAGAAGAATTAACCAAATTCTCAGCCACCCACCGGGAACCAGTATAGGTCCTGAACCAAAATTTTGGACTTGCGGTCAGCTCACCAAAAACGAGTTGAAAAATGGGGCTCAGGGGCACAGCAATTCACAAACTGGCCGAGTAATAAAGGACAACTATCGTCCAAAAATCTGTTGAGGGAAGGCAACGAGGCGGACTTGAAAGCGAGGCAGAATAGCAGGAAACAGATTTCAAGAGGTACGTTGGAATCGCCTTTAAAGCACAGGAAGAGGGGCACAACTTCGACAATGATGCACTTGGCCAAAAAGGGCGTATGCGTTTTCTCCTGAATATATTCAGGAGAAAACGCATACGCCCTTTTTGGCCAAGCAAGCAAGCGGGCAATGCAAATCTGCACTACAAAGAAGTATCACTTCCCACCGGTCAAAAGGGATATCCACAAAATGTGTAAGAACAAGAAAGGCAAGACAGGCCCTGGAGAACAGGGAGCCTTGTTATGCTGATGGGCGGGATGTAAATTGCCAACTGCCTCTCTGGAGGAGTGCATTCTGGTCCCTACAACAAGTAAAGAACAGAGCTACAGAGCCAAGGGCACTACCAGTCTAGGGAATATACCTTGGGAAAACTGAAAATCAATAAGACAGAGCCACCCCAAAATTTAGGGCTGCACTGCATACAAGGGCCTCAACTTGGATACACCTTAAGTATCCCAGAAAATATAAACATGGTTCAAAAAATTGTGGTACTTACGTACGATGGAATATCCCTCAGCCATGAAATCAATGTCATAAGACCAGTAGCAGCAAAATGGGTGGATTCAGGTACGATGATTCTAAGTGAAATAAGTCACACAGAAAAAGAAACTTATCATAAGATATCACTTATGAAGATCCTGTAAACAAGGCTACACTTGAACTGAGTTAGGAAAGAGAACAGTGTCTCACATTTAGAAAACACTCTTATACCTGCTTAAGGGGGAAGGAGAGGTGGGGTGATGCATAAAACCAGAGTTTGATATAAGCACAGGTACCGTTCCAAAAACCAACTATGGAATAGATAAGACCTACACCGTGTTCAGCGAAAGGGACTCAAAACCCCATATTTCCCACAGAGGAAAATATCTGACTAGTAAGAATCTTAAAACCTATGTATTGATATGTCTCCGTAAGGGAATCAAGTGTGTCTAGACTGGCATAAACATGGCAGCGAGAATCAGCTCAAACCCACTATAAAAAGGAATTTCAAAAACAAAACAAAAAAACTGGGAAATTCTTTGCAATTCCTTCAGGGTCTCTGATGAAAGCTGGAATGACCCTATCTACAACGACAGCTGGATGTGGCATAAGGAGGGACACTTGGGACTGAGACGATTGGTGAGATTGGGTGAGCAAATGCAGACCCTTTAAAGCAATAATGCATGGCACCCATTCCATGGGTCCGAACTCTCCAGGTTGAAGGGAATATTACTACAGCTTTAACATGTGCGGGAAACCTAGAGAACGGACACACTGTGAATACGAAAGGTTTCTAAAACTCAACGCATAGTCCCTCTCCTGGTGCTCCGGTTTGACTTTCCGTCTGCTTTACTATCAACCTCCCAACTTGGAGAGACAGCCCCTTTAACCTCTTGGTTCGCACAGGTTGCCAATTTGGCAAAGGATGAAAGGGAAGAGGGAGAACCAATGAGAGAGTAGCTGTTAGGCATTTGGACGGGCACATATCACTGTAATTTCCCGGCAGGAAGAAGAATTAACCAAATTCTCAGCCACCCACCGGGAACCAGTATAGGTCCTGAACCAAAATTTTGGACTTGCGGTCAGCTCACCAAAAACGAGTTGAAAAACGGAGCTCAGGGGCACAGCAATTCACAATCTGGCCGAGTATTAAAGGACAACTATCGTCCAAAAATCTGTTGAGGGAAGGCAACGAGGCGGACTTGAAAGCGAGGCAGAATAGCAGGAAACAGATTTCAAGAGGTACGTTGGAATCGCCTTTAAAGCACAGGAAGAGGGGCACAACTTCGACAATGATGCACTTGGCCAAAAAGGGCGTATGCGTTTTCTCCTGAATATATTCAGGAGAAAACGCATACGCCCTTTTTGGCCAAGCAAGCAAGCGGGCAATGCAAATCTGCACTACAAAGAAGTATCACTTCCCACCGGTCAAAAGGGACATCCACAAAATGTGTAAGAACAAGAAAGGCAAGACAGGCCCTGGAGAACAGGGAGCCTTGTTATGCTGATGGGCGGGATGTAAATTGCCAACTGCCTCTCTGGAGGAGTGCATTCTGTTCCCTACAACAAGTAAAGAACAGAGCTACAGAGCCAAGGGCACTACCAGTCTAGGGAATATACCTTGGGAAAACTGAAAATCAATAAGACAGAGCCACCCCAAAATTTAGGGCTGCACTGCATACAAGGACCTCAACTTGGATACACCTTAAGTATCCCAGAAAATATAAACATGGTTCAAAAAATTGTGGTACTTACGTACGATGGAATATCCCTCAGCCATGAAATCAATGTCATAAGACCAGTAGCAGCAAAATGGGTGGATTCAGGTACGATGATTCTAAGTGAAATAAGTCACACAGAAAAAGAAACTTATCATAAGATATCACTTATGAAGATCCTGTAAACATGGCTACACTTGAACTGAGTTAGGAAAGAGAACAGTGTCTCACATTTAGAAAACACTCTTATACCTGCTTAAGGGGGAAGGAGAGGTGGGGTGATGCATAAAACCAGAGTTTGATATAAGCACAGGTACCGTTCCAAAAACCAACTATGGAATAGACAAGACCTACACCGTCCTCAGCGAAAGGGACTCAAAACCCCATATTTCCCGCAGAGGAAAATATCTGACTAGTAAGAATCTTAAAACCTATGTATTGATATGTCTCCGTAAGGGAATCAAGTGTGTCTAGACTGGCATAAACATGGCAGCGAGAATCAGCTCAAACCCACTATAAAAAGGAATTTCAAAAACAAAACAAAAAAACTGGGAAATTCTTTACAATTCCTTCAGGGTCTCTGATGAAAGCTGGAATGACCCTATCTACAACGACAGCTGGATGTGGCATAAGGAGGGACACTTGGGACTGAGACGATTGGTGAGATTGGGTGAGCAAATGCAGACCCTTTAAAGCAATAATGCATGGCACCCATTCCATGGGTCCGAACTCTCCAGGTTGAAGGGAATATTACTACAGATATAACATGTGCGGGAAACCTAGAGAACGGACACACTGTGAATACGAAAGGTTTCTAAAACTCAACGCATAGTCCCTCTCCTGGTGCTCCGGTTTGACTTTCCGTCTGCTTTACTATCAACCTCCCAACGTGGAGAGACAGACCCTTTAACCTCTTGGTTCGCACAGGATGCCAATTTGGCAGAGGATGAAAGGGAAGAGGGAGAACCAATGAGAGAGTAGCTGTTAGGCATTTGGACGGGCACATATCACTGTAATTTCCCGGCAGGAAGAAGAATTAACCAAATTCTCTGCCACCCACCGGGAACCAGTATAGGTCCTGAACCAAAATTTTGGACTTGCGGTCAGCTCACCAAAAACGAGTTGAAAAATGGAGCTCAGGGGCACAGCAATTCACAAACTGGCCGAGTAATAAAGGACAACTATCGTCCAAAAATCTGTTGAGGGAAGGCAACGAGGCGGACTTGAAAGCGAGGCAGAATAGCAGGAAACAGATTTCAAGAGGTACGTTGGAATCGCCTTTAAAGCACAGGAAGAGGGGCACAACTTCGACAATGATGCACTTGGCCAAAAAGGGCGTATGCGTTTTCTCCTGAATATATTCAGGAGAAAATGCATACGCCCTTTTTGGCCAAGCAAGCAAGCGGGCAATGCAAATCTGCACTACAAAGAAGTATCACTTCCCACCGGTCAAAAGGGACATCCACAAAATGTGTAAGAACAAGAAAGGCAAGACAGGCCCTGGAGAACAGGGAGCCTTGTTATGCTGATGGGCGGGATGTAAATTGCCAACTGCCTCTCTGGAGGAGTGCATTCTGTTCCCTAAAACAAGTAAAGAACAGAGCTACAGAGCCAAGGGCACTACCAGTCTAGGGAATATACCTTGGGGAAACTGAAAATCAATAAGACAGAGCCACCCCAAAATTTAGGGCTGCACTGCATACAAGGACCTCAACTTGGATACACCTTAAGTATCCCAGAAAATATAAACATGGTTCAAAAAATTGTGGTACTTACGTACGATGGAATATCCCTCAGCCATGAAATCAATGTCATAAGACCAGTAGCAGCAAAATGGGTGGATTCAGGTACGATGATTCTAAGTGAAATAAGTCACACAGAAAAAGAAACTTATCATAAGATATCACTTATGAAGATCCTGTAAACATGGCTACACTTGAACTGAGTTAGGAAAGAGAACAGTGTCTCACATTTAGAAAACACTCTTATACCTGCTTAAGGGGGAAGGAGAGGTGGGGTGATGCATAAAACCAGAGTTTGATATAAGCACAGGTACCGTTCCAAAAACCAACTATGGAATAGACAAGACCTACACCGTCCTCAGCGAAAGGGACTCAAAACCCCATATTTCCCGCAGAGGAAAATATCTGACTAGTAAGAATCTTAAAACCTATGTATTGATATGTCTCCATAAGGGAATCAAGTGTGTCTAGACTGGCATAAACATGGCAGCGAGAATCAGCTCAAACCCACTATAAAAAGGAATTTCAAAAACAAGACAAAAAAAATGGGAAATTCTTTACAATTCCTTCAGGGTCTCTGATGAAAGCTGGAATGACCCTATCTACAACGACAGCTGGATGTGGCATAAGGAGGGACACTTGGGACTGAGACGATTGGTGAGATTGGGTGAGCAAATGCAGACCCTTTAAAGCAATAATGCATGGCACCCATTCCATGGGTCCGAACTCTCCAGGTTGAAGGGAATATTACTACAGCTATAACATGTGCGGGAAACCTAGAGAACGGACACACTGTGAATACGAAAGGGTTCTAAAACTCAACGAATAGTCCCTCTCCTGGTGCTCCGGTTTGACTTTCCGTCTGCTTTATTATCAACCTCCCATCTTGGAGAGACAGCCCCTTTAACCTCTTGGTTCGCACAGGTTGCCAATTTGGCAGAGGATGAAAGGGAAGAGGGAGAACCAATGAGAGAGTAGCTGTTAGGCATTTGGACGGGCACATATCACTGTAATTTCCCGGCAGGAAGAAGAATTAACCGAATTCTCAGCCACCCACCGGGAACCAGTATAGGTCCTGAACCAAAATTTTGGACTTGCGGTCAGCTCACCAAAAACGAGTTGAAAAATGGAGCTCAGGGGCACAGCAATTCACAAACTGGCCGAGTAATAAAGGACAACTATCGTCCAAAAATCTGTTGAGGGAAGGCAACGAGGCGGACTTGAAAGCGAGGCAGAATAGCAGGAAACAGATTTCAAGAGGTACGTTGGAATCGCCTTTAAAGCACAGGAAGAGGGGCACAACTTCGACAATGATGCACTTGGCCAAAAAGGGCGTATGCGTTTTCTCCTGAATATATTCAGGAGAAAACGCATACGCCCTTTTTGGCCAAGCAAGCAAGCGGGCAATGCAAATCTGCACTACAAAGAAGTATCACTTCCCACCGGTCAAAAGGGACATCCACAAAATGTGTAAGAACAAGAAAGGCAAGACAGGCCCTGGAGAACAGGGAGCCTTGTTATGCTGATGGGCGGGATGTAAATTGCCAACTGCCTCTCTGGAGGAGTGCATTCTGTTCCCTAAAACAAGTAAAGAACAGAGCTACAGAGCCAAGGGCACTACCAGTCTAGGGAATATACCTTGGGAAAAATGAAAATCAATAAGACAGAGCCACCCCAAAATTTAGGGCTGCACTGCATACAAGGACCTCAACTTGGATACACCTTAAGTATCCCAGAAAATATAAACATGGTTCAAAAAATTGTGGTACTTACGTACGATGGAATATCCCTCAGCCATGAAATCAATGTCATAAGACCAGTAGCAGCAAAATGGGTGGATTCAGGTACGATGATTCTAAGTGAAATAAGTCACACAGAAAAAGAAACTTATCATAAGATATCACTTATGAAGATCCTGTAAACATGGCTACACTTGAACTGAGTTAGGAAAGAGAACAGTGTCTCACATTTAGAAAACACTCTTATACCTGCTTAAGGGGGAAGGAGAGGTGGGGTGATGCATAAAACCAGAGTTTGATATAAGCACAGGTACCGTTCCAAAAACCAACTATGGAATAGACAAGACCTACACCGTCCTCAGTGAAAGGGACTCAAAACCCCATATTTCCCGCAGAGGAAAATATCTGACTAGTAAGAATCTTAAAACCTATGTATTGATATGTCTCCGTAAGGGAATCAAGTGTGTCTAGACTGGCATAAACATGGGAGCGAGAATCAGCTCAAACCCACTATAAAAAGGAATTTCAAAAACAAAACAAAAAAACTGGGAAATTCTTTACAATTCCTTCAGGGTCTCTGATGAAATCTGGAATGACCCTATCTACAACGACAGCTGGATGTGGCATAAGGAGGGACACTTGGGACTGAGATGATTGGTGAGATTGGGTGAGCAAATGCAGACCCTTTAAAGCAATAATGCATGGCACCCATTCCATGGGTCCGAACTCTCCAGGTTGAAGGGAATATTACTACAGCTATAACATGTGCAGGAAACCTAGAGAACGGACACACTGTGAATACGAAAGGTTTCTAAAACTCAACGCATAGTCCCTCTCCTGGTGCTCCGGTTTGACTTTCCGTCTGCTTTACTATCAACCTCCCAACTTGGAGAGACAGCCCCTTTAACCTCTTGGTTCGCACAGGTTGCCAATTTGGCAGAGGATGAAAGGGAAGAGGGAGAACCAATGAGAGAGTAGCTGTTAGGCATTTGGACGGGCACATATCACTGTAATTTCCCGGCAGGAAGAAGAATTAACCAAATTCTCAGCCACCCACCGGGAACCAGTATAGGTCCTGAACCAAAATTTTGGACTTGCGGTCAGCTCACCAAAAACGAGTTGAAAAATGGAGCTCAGGGGCACAGCAATTCACAAACTGGCCGAGTAATAAAGGACAACTATCGTCCAAAAATCTGTTGAGGGAAGGCAATGAGGCGGACTTGAAAGCGAGGCAGAATAGCAGGAAACAGATTTCAAGAGGTACGTTGGAATCGCCTTTAAAGCACAGGAAGAGGGGCACAACTTCGACAATGATGCACTTGGCCAAAAAGGGCGTATGCGTTTTCTCCTGAATATATTCAGGAGAAAACGCATACGCCCTTTTTGGCCAAGCAAGCAAGCGGGCAATGCAAATCTGCACTAAAAAGAAGTATCACTTCCCACCGGTCAAAGGGGACATCCACAAAATGTGTAAGAACAAGAAAGGCAAGACAGGCCCTGGAGAACAGGGAGCCTTGTTATGCTGATGGGCGGGATGTAAATTGCCAACTGCCTCTCTGGAGGAGTGCATTCTGTTCCCTACAACAAGTAAAGAACAGAGCTACAGAGCCAAGGGCACTACCAGTCTAGGGAATATACCTTGGGAAAACTGAAAATCAATAAGACAGAGCCACCCCAAAATTAAGGGCTGCACTGCATACAAGGATCTCAACTTGGATACACCTTAAGTATCCCAGAAAATATAAACATGGTTCAAAAAATTGTGGTACTTACGTACGATGGAATATCCCTCAGCCATGAAATCAATGTCATAAGACCAGTAGCAGCAAAATGGGTAGATTCAGGTACGATGATTCTAAGTGAAATAAGTCACACAGAAAAAGAAACTTATCATAAGATATCACTTATGAAGATCCTGTAAACATGGCTACACTTGAACTGAGTTAGGAAAGAGAACAGTGTCTCACATTTAGAAAACACTCTTATACCTGCTTAAGGGGGAAGGAGAGGTGGGGTGATGCATAAAACCAGAGTTTGATATAAGCACAGGTACCGTTCCAAAAACCAACTATGGAATAGACAAGACCTACACCGTCCTCAGCGAAAGGGACTCAAAACCCCATATTTCCCGCAGAGGAAAATATCTGACTAGTAAGAATCTTAAAACCTATGTATTGATATGTCTCCATAAGGGAATCAAGTGTGTCTAGACTGGCATAAACATGGCAGCGAGAATCAGCTCAAACCCACTATAAAAAGGAATTTCAAAAACAAGACAAAAAAACTGGGAAATTCTTTACAATTCCTTCAGGGTCTCTGATGAAAGCTGGAATGACCCTATCTACAACGACAGCTGGATGTGGCATAAGGAGGGACACTTGGGACTGAGACGATTGGTGAGATTGGGTGAGCAAATGCAGACCCTTTAAAGCAATAATGCATGGCACCCATTCCATGGGTCCGAACTCTCCAGGTTGAAGGGAATATTACTACAGCTATAACATGTGCGGGAAACCTAGAGAACGGACACACTGTGAATACGAAAGGGTTCTAAAACTCAACGAATAGTCCCTCTCCTGGTGCTCCGGTTTGACTTTCCGTCTGCTTTATTATCAACCTCCCATCTTGGAGAGACAGCCCCTTTAACCTCTTGGTTCGCACAGGTTGCCAATTTGGCAGAGGATGAAAGGGAAGAGGGAGAACCAATGAGAGAGTAGCTGTTAGGCATTTGGACGGGCACATATCACTGTAATTTCCCGGCAGGAAGAAGAATTAACCGAATTCTCAGCCACCCACCGGGAACCAGTATAGGTCCTGAACCAAAATTTTGGACTTGCGGTCAGCTCACCAAAAACGAGTTGAAAAATGGAGCTCAGGGGCACAGCAATTCACAAACTGGCCGAGTAATAAAGGACAACTATCGTCCAAAAATCTGTTGAGGGAAGGCAACGAGGCGGACTTGAAAGCGAGGCAGAATAGCAGGAAACAGATTTCAAGAGGTACGTTGGAATCGCCTTTAAAGCACAGGAAGAGGGGCACAACTTCGACAATGATGCACTTGGCCAAAAAGGGCGTATGCGTTTTCTCCTGAATATATTCAGGAGAAAACGCATACGCCCTTTTTGGCCAAGCAAGCAAGCGGGCAATGCAAATCTGCACTACAAAGAAGTATCACTTCCCACCGGTCAAAAGGGACATCCACAAAATGTGTAAGAACAAGAAAGGCAAGACAGGCCCTGGAGAACAGGGAGCCTTGTTATGCTGATGGGCGGGATGTAAATTGCCAACTGCCTCTCTGGAGGAGTGCATTCTGTTCCCTACAACAAGTAAAGAACAGAGCTACAGAGCCAAGGGCACTACCAGTCTAGGGAATATACCTTGGGAAAACTGAAAATCAATAAGACAGAGCCACCCCAAAATTTAGGGCTGCAGTGCATACAAGGATCTCAACTTGGATACACCTTAAGTATCCCAGAAAATATAAACATGGTTCAAAAAATTGTGGTACTTACGTACGATGGAATATCCCTCAGCCATGAAATCAATGTCATAAGACCAGTAGCAGCAAAATGGGTGGATTCAGGTACGATGATTCTAAGTGAAATAAGTCACACAGAAAAAGAAACTTATCATAAGATATCACTTATGAAGATCCTGTAAACATGGCTACACTTGAACTGAGTTAGGAAAGAGAACAGTGTCTCACATTTAGAAAACACTCTTATACCTGCTTAAGGGGGAAGGAGAGGTGGGGTGATGCATAAAACCAGAGTTTGATATAAGCACAGGTACCGTTCCAAAAACCAACTATGGAATAGACAAGACCTACACCGTCCTCAGTGAAAGGGACTCAAAACCCCATATTTCCCGCAGAGGAAAATATCTGACTAGTAAGAATCTTAAAACCTATGTATTGATATGTCTCCGTAAGGGAATCAAGTGTGTCTAGACTGGCATAAACATGGCAGCGAGAATCAGCTCAAACCCACTATAAAAAGGAATTTCAAAAACAAAACAAAAAAACTGGGAAATTCTTTACAATTCCTTCAGTGTCTCTGATGAAAGCTGCAATGACCCTATCTACAACGACAGCTGGATGTGGCATAAGGAGGGACACTTGGGACTGAGACGATTGGTGAGATTGGGTGAGCAAATGCAGACCCTTTAAAGCAATAATGCATGGCACCCATTCCATGGGTCCGAACTCTCCAGGTTGAAGGGAATATTACTACAGCTATAACATGTGCGGGAAACCTAGAGAACGGACACACTGTGAATATGAAAGTGTTCTAAAACTGAACGAATAAACCCTCTCCTGGTGCTCCGGATTGACTTTCCGTCTGCTTTACTATCAACCTCCCAACTTGGAGAGACAGCCCCTTTAACCTCTTGGTTCGCACAGGTTGCCAATTTGGCAGAGGATGAAAGGGAAGAGGGAGAACCAATGAGAGAGTAGCTGTTAGGCATTTGGACGGGCACATATCACTGTAATTTCCCGGCAGGAAGAAGAATTAACCAAATTCTCAGCCACCCACCGGGAACCAGTATAGGTCCTGAATCAAAATTTTGGACTTGCGGTCAGCTCACCAAAAACGAGTTGAAAAATGGAGCTCAGGGGCACAGCAATTCACAAACTGGCCGAGTAATAAAGGACAACTATCGTCCAAAAATCTGTTGAGGGAAGGCAACGAGGCGGACTTGAAAGCGAGGCAGAATAGCAGGAAACAGATTTCAAGAGGTACGTTGGAATCGCCTTTAAAGCACAGGAAGAGGGGCACAACTTCGACAATGATGCACTTGGCCAAAAAGGGCGTATGCGTTTTCTCCTGAATATATTCAGGAGAAAACGCATACGCCCTTTTTGGCCAAGCAAGCAAGCGGGCAATGCAAATCTGCACTACAAAGAAGTATCACTTCCCACCGGTCAAAAGGGACATCCACAAAATGTGTAAGAACAAGAAAGGCAAGACAGGCCCTGGAGAACAGGGAGCCTTGTTATGCTGATGGGCGGGATGTAAATTGCCAACTGCCTCTCTGGAGGAGTGCATTCTGTTCCCTACAACAAGTAAAGAACAGAGCTACAGAGCCAAGGGCACTACCAGTGTAGGGAATATACCTTGGGAAAACTGAAAATCAATAAGACAGAGCCACCCCAAAATTTAAGGCTGCACTGCATACAAGGACCTCAACTTGGATACACCTTAAGTATCCCAGAAAATATAAACATGGTTCAAAAAATTGTGGTACTTACGTACGAAGGAATATCCCTCAGCCATGAAATCAATGTCATAAGACCAGTAGCAGCAAAATGGGTGGATTCAGGTACGATGATTCTAAGTGAAATAAGTCACACAGAAAAAGAAACTTATCATAAGATATCACTTATGAAGATCCTGTAAACATGGCTACACTTGAACTGAGTTAGGAAAGAGAACAGTGTCTCACATTTAGAAAACACTCTTATGCCTGCTTAAGGGGGAAGGAGAGGTGGGGTGATGCATAAAACCAGAGTTTGATATAAGCACAGGTACCGTTCCAAAAACCAACTATGGAATAGACAAGACCTACACCGTCCTCAGTGAAAGGGACTCAAAACCCCATATTTCCCGCAGAGGAAAATATCTGACTAGTAAGAATCTTAAAACCTATGTATAGATATGTCTCCGTAAGGGAATCAAGGGTGTCTAGACTGGCATAAACATGGCAGCGAGAATC
The DNA here is from genome assembly GCF_949752795.1 of Hyperoodon ampullatus. Lineage (NCBI taxonomy): Eukaryota > Metazoa > Chordata > Mammalia > Artiodactyla > Ziphiidae > Hyperoodon > Hyperoodon ampullatus. The sequence continues at coordinate 950,906 of NW_027640363.1, forward strand.
AGCTCAAACCCACTATAAAAAGGAATTTCAAAAACAAAACAAAAAAACTGGGAAATTCTTTACAATTCCTTCAGGGTCTCTGATGAAAGCTGGAATGACCCTATCTACAATGACAGCTGGATGTGGCATAAGGAGGGACACTTGGGACTGAGACGATTGGTGAGATTGGGTGAGCAAATGCAGACCCTTTAAAGCAATAATGCATGGCACCCATTCCATGGGTCCGAACTCTCCAGGTTGAAGGGAATATTACTACAGCTATAACATGTGCGGGAAACCTAGGGAACGGACACACTGTGAATACGAAAGGTTTCTAAAACTCAACGAATAATCCCACTCCTGGTGCTCCGGTTTGACTTTCCGTCTGCTTTACTATCAAGCTCCCAACTTGGAGAGACAGCCCCTTTAACGTCTTGGTTCGCACAGGTTGACAATTTGGCAGAGGATGAAAGGGAAGAGGGAGAACCAATGAGAGAGTAGCTGTTAGGCATTTGGACGGGCACATATCACTGTAATTTCCCGGCAGGAAGAAGAATTAACCAAATTCTCAGCCACCCACCGGGAACCAGTATAGGTCCTGAGCCAAAATTTTGGACTTGCGGTCAACTCACCAAAAACGAGTTGAAAAATGGAGCTCAGGGGCACAGCAATTCACAAACTGGCCGAGTAATAAAGGACAACTATCGTCCAAAAATCTGTTGAGGGAAGGCAACGAGGCGGACTTGAAAGCGAGGCAGAATAGCAGCAAACAGATTTCAAGAGGTACGTTGGAATCGCCTTTAAAGCACAGGAAGAGGGGCACAACTTCGACAATGATGCACTTGGCCAAAAAGGGCGTATGCGTTTTCTCCTGAATATATTCAGGAGAAAACGCATACGCCCTTTTTGGCCAAGCAAGCAAGCGGGCAATGCAAATCTGCACTACAAAGAAGTATCACTTCCCACCGGTCAAAAGGGACATCCACAAAATGTGTAAGAACAAGAAAGGCAAGACAGGCCCTGGAGAACAGGGAGCCTTGTTATGCTGATGGGCGGGATGTAAATTGCCAACTGCCTCTCTGGAGGAGTGCATTCTGTTCCCTACAACAAGTAAAGAACAGAGCTACAGAGCCAAGGGCACTACCAGTCTAGGGAATATACCTTGGGAAAACTGAAAATCAATAAGACAGAGCCACCCCAAAATTTAGGGCTGCAGTGCATACAAGGATCTCAACTTGGATACACCTTAAGTATCCCAGAAAATATAAACATGGTTCAAAAAATTGTGGTACTTACGTACGATGGAATATCCCTCAGCCATGAAATCAATGTCATAAGACCAGTAGCAGCAAAATGGGTGGATTCAGGTACGATGATTCTAAGTGAAATAAGTCACACAGAAAAAGAAACTTATCATAAGATATCACTTATGAAGATCCTGTAAACATGGCTACACTTGAACTGAGTTAGGAAAGAGAACAGTGTCTCACATTTAGAAAACACTCTTATACCTGCTTAAGGGGGAAGGAGAGGTGGGGTGATGCATAAAACCAGAGTTTGATATAAGCACAGGTACCGTTCCAAAAACCAACTATGGAATAGACAAGACCTACACCGTCCTCAGTGAAAGGGACTCAAAACCCCATATTTCCCGCAGAGGAAAATATCTGACTAGTAAGAATCTTAAAACCTATGTATTGATATGTCTCCGTAAGGGAATCAAGTGTGTCTAGACTGGCATAAACATGGCAGCGAGAATCAGCTCAAACCCACTATAAAAAGGAATTTCAAAAACAAAACAAAAAAACTGGGAAATTCTTTACAATTCCTTCAGTGTCTCTGATGAAAGCTGCAATGACCCTATCTACAACGACAGCTGGATGTGGCATAAGGAGGGACACTTGGGACTGAGACGATTGGTGAGATTGGGTGAGCAAATGCAGACCCTTTAAAGCAATAATGCATGGCACCCATTCCATGGGTCCGAACTCTCCAGGTTGAAGGGAATATTACTACAGCTATAACATGTGCGGGAAACCTAGAGAACGGACACACTGTGAATATGAAAGTGTTCTAAAACTGAACGAATAAACCCTCTCCTGGTGCTCCGGATTGACTTTCCGTCTGCTTTACTATCAACCTCCCAACTTGGAGAGACAGCCCCTTTAACCTCTTGGTTCGCACAGGTTGCCAATTTGGCAGAGGATGAAAGGGAAGAGGGAGAACCAATGAGAGAGTAGCTGTTAGGCATTTGGACGGGCACATATCACTGTAATTTCCCGGCAGGAAGAAGAATTAACCAAATTCTCAGCCACCCACCGGGAACCAGTATAGGTCCTGAACCAAAATTTTGGACTTGCGGTCAGCTCACCAAAAACGAGTTGAAAAATGGAGCTCAGGGGCACAGCAATTCACAAACTGGCCGAGTAATAAAGGACAACTATCGTCCAAAAATCTGTTGAGGGAAGGCAACGAGGCGGACTTGAAAGCGAGGCAGAATAGCAGGAAACAGATTTCAAGAGGTACGTTGGAATCGCCTTTAAAGCACAGGAAGAGGGGCACAACTTCGACAATGATGCACTTGGCCAAAAAGGGCGTATGCGTTTTCTCCTGAATATATTCAGGAGAAAACGCATACGCCCTTTTTGGCCAAGCAAGCAAGCGGGCAATGCAAATCTGCACTACAAAGAAGTATCACTTCCCACCGGTCAAAAGGGACATCCACAAAATGTGTAAGAACAAGAAAGGCAAGACAGTCCCTGGAGAACAGGGAGCCTTGTTATGCTGATGGGCGGGATGTAAATTGCCAACTGCCTCTCTGGAGGAGTGCATTCTGTTCCCTACAACAAGTAAAGAACAGAGCTACAGAGCCAAGGGCACTACCAGTGTAGGGAATATACCTTGGGAAAACTGAAAATCAATAAGACAGAGCCACCCCAAAATTTAAGGCTGCACTGCATACAAGGACCTCAACTTGGATACACCTTAAGTATCCCAGAAAATATAAACATGGTTCAAAAAATTGTGGTACTTACGTACGAAGGAATATCCCTCAGCCATGAAATCAATGTCATAAGACCAGTAGCAGCAAAATGGGTGGATTCAGGTACGATGATTCTAAGTGAAATAAGTCACACAGAAAAAGAAACTTATCATAAGATATCACTTATGAAGATCCTGTAAACATGGCTACACTTGAACTGAGTTAGGAAAGAGAACAGTGTCTCACATTTAGAAAACACTCTTATGCCTGCTTAAGGGGGAAGGAGAGGTGGGGTGATGCATAAAACCAGAGTTTGATATAAGCACAGGTACCGTTCCAAAAACCAACTATGGAATAGACAAGACCTACACCGTCCTCAGTGAAAGGGACTCAAAACCCCATATTTCCCGCAGAGGAAAATATCTGACTAGTAAGAATCTTAAAACCTATGTATAGATATGTCTCCGTAAGGGAATCAAGGGTGTCTAGACTGGCATAAACATGGCAGCGAGAATCAGCTCAAACCCACTATAAAAAGGAATTTCAAAAACAAAACAAAAAAACTGGGAAATTCTTTACAATTCCTTCAGGGTCTCTGATGAAAGCTGGAATGACCCTATCTACAATGACAGCTGGATGTGGCATAAGGAGGGACACTTGGGACTGAGACGATTGGTGAGATTGGGTGAGCAAATGCAGACCCTTTAAAGCAATAATGCATGGCACCCATTCCATGGGTCCGAACTCTCCAGGTTGAAGGGAATATTACTACAGCTATAACATGTGCGGGAAACCTAGGGAACGGACACACTGTGAATACGAAAGGTTTCTAAAACTCAACGAATAATCCCACTCCTGGTGCTCCGGTTTGACTTTCCGTCTGCTTTACTATCAAGCTCCCAACTTGGAGAGACAGCCCCTTTAACGTCTTGGTTCGCACAGGTTGCCAATTTGGCAGAGGATGAAAGGGAAGAGGGAGAACCAATGAGAGAGTAGCTGTTAGGCATTTGGACGGGCACATATCACTGTAATTTCCCGGCAGGAAGAAGAATTAACCAAATTCTCAGCCACCCACCGGGAACCAGTATAGGTCCTGAGCCAAAATTTTGGACTTGCGGTCAACTCACCAAAAACGAGTTGAAAAATGGAGCTCAGGGGCACAGCAATTCACAAACTGGCCGAGTAATAAAGGACAACTATCGTCCAAAAATCTGTTGAGGGAAGGCAACGAGGCGGACTTGAAAGCGAGGCAGAATAGCAGCAAACAGATTTCAAGAGGTACGTTGGAATCGCCTTTAAAGCACAGGAAGAGGGGCACAACTTCGACAATGATGCACTTGGCCAAAAAGGGCGTATGCGTTTTCTCCTGAATATATTCAGGAGAAAACGCATACGCCCTTTTTGGCCAAGCAAGCAAGCGGGCAATGCAAATCTGCACTACAAAGAAGTATCACTTCCCACCGGTCAAAAGGGACATCCACAAAATGTGTAAGAACAAGAAAGGCAAGACAGGCCCTGGAGAACAGGGAGCCTTGTTATGCTGATGGGCGGGATGTAAATTGCCAACTGCCTCTCTGGAGGAGTGCATTCTGTTCCCTACAACAAGTAAAGAACAGAGCTACAGAGCCAAGGGCACTACCAGTCTAGGGAATATACCTTGGGAAAACTGAAAATCAATAAGACAGAGCCACCCCAAAATTTAGGGCTGCACTGCATACAAGGATCTCAACTTGGATACACCTTAAGTATCCCAGAAAATATAAACATGGTTCAAAAAATTGTGGTACTTACGTACGATGGAATATCCCTCAGCCATGAAATCAATGTCATAAGACCAGTAGCAGCAAAATGGGTGGATTCAGGTACGATGATTCTAAGTGAAATAAGTCACACAGAAAAAGAAACTTATCATAAGATATCACTTATGAAGATCCTGTAAACATGGCTACACTTGAACTGAGTTAGGAAAGAGAACAGTGTCTCACATTTAGAAAACACTCTTATACCTGCTTAAGGGGGAAGGAGAGGTGGGGTGATGCATAAAACCAGAGTTTGATATAAGCACAGGTACCGTTCCAAAAACCAACTATGGAATAGACAAGACCTACACCGTCCTCAGTGAAAGGGACTCAAAACCCCATATTTCCCGCAGAGGAAAATATCTGACTAGTAAGAATCTTAAAACCTATGTATTGATATGTCTCCGTAAGGGAATCAAGTGTGTCTAGACTGGCATAAACATGGCAGCGAGAATCAGCTCAAACCCACTATAAAAAGGAATTTCAAAAACAAAACAAAAAAACTGGGAAATTCTTTACAATTCCTTCAGTGTCTCTGATGAAAGCTGCAATGACCCTATCTACAACGACAGCTGGATGTGGCATAAGGAGGGACACTTGGGACTGAGACGATTGGTGAGATTGGGTGAGCAAATGCAGACCCTTTAAAGCAATAATGCATGGCACCCATTCCATGGGTCCGAACTCTCCAGGTTGAAGGGAATATTACTACAGCTATAACATGTGCGGGAAACCTAGAGAACGGACACACTGTGAATATGAAAGTGTTCTAAAACTGAACGAATAAACCCTCTCCTGGTGCTCCGGATTGACTTTCCGTCTGCTTTACTATCAACCTCCCAACTTGGAGAGACAGCCCCTTTAACCTCTTGGTTCGCACAGGTTGCCAATTTGGCAGAGGATGAAAGGGAAGAGGGAGAACCAATGAGAGAGTAGCTGTTAGGCATTTGGACGGGCACATATCACTGTAATTTCCCGGCAGGAAGAAGAATTAACCAAATTCTCAGCCACCCACCGGGAACCAGTATAGGTCCTGAACCAAAATTTTGGACTTGCGGTCAGCTCACCAAAAACGAGTTGAAAAATGGAGCTCAGGGGCACAGCAATTCACAAACTGGCCGAGTAATAAAGGACAACTATCGTCCAAAAATCTGTTGAGGGAAGGCAACGAGGCGGACTTGAAAGCGAGGCAGAATAGCAGGAAACAGATTTCAAGAGGTACGTTGGAATCGCCTTTAAAGCACAGGAAGAGGGGCACAACTTCGACAATGATGCACTTGGCCAAAAAGGGCGTATGCGTTTTCTCCTGAATATATTCAGGAGAAAACGCATACGCCCTTTTTGGCCAAGCAAGCAAGCGGGCAATGCAAATCTGCACTACAAAGAAGTATCACTTCCCACCGGTCAAAAGGGACATCCACAAAATGTGTAAGAACAAGAAAGGCAAGACAGGCCCTGGAGAACAGGGAGCCTTGTTATGCTGATGGGCGGGATGTAAATTGCCAACTGCCTCTCTGGAGGAGTGCATTCTGTTCCCTACAACAAGTAAAGAACAGAGCTACAGAGCCAAGGGCACTACCAGTGTAGGGAATATACCTTGGGAAAACTGAAAATCAATAAGACAGAGCCACCCCAAAATTTAAGGCTGCACTGCATACAAGGACCTCAACTTGGATACACCTTAAGTATCCCAGAAAATATAAACATGGTTCAAAAAATTGTGGTACTTACGTACGAAGGAATATCCCTCAGCCATGAAATCAATGTCATAAGACCAGTAGCAGCAAAATGGGTGGATTCAGGTACGATGATTCTAAGTGAAATAAGTCACACAGAAAAAGAAACTTATCATAAGATATCACTTATGAAGATCCTGTAAACATGGCTACACTTGAACTGAGTTAGGAAAGAGAACAGTGTCTCACATTTAGAAAACACTCTTATGCCTGCTTAAGGGGGAAGGAGAGGTGGGGTGATGCATAAAACCAGAGTTTGATATAAGCACAGGTACCGTTCCAAAAACCAACTATGGAATAGACAAGACCTACACCGTCCTCAGTGAAAGGGACTCAAAACCCCATATTTCCCGCAGAGGAAAATATCTGACTAGTAAGAATCTTAAAACCTATGTATAGATATGTCTCCGTAAGGGAATCAAGGGTGTCTAGACTGGCATAAACATGGCAGCGAGAATCAGCTCAAACCCACTATAAAAAGGAATTTCAAAAACAAAACAAAAAAACTGGGAAATTCTTTACAATTCCTTCAGGGTCTCTGATGAAAGCTGGAATGACCCTATCTACAATGACAGCTGGATGTGGCATAAGGAGGGACACTTGGGACTGAGACGATTGGTGAGATTGGGTGAGCAAATGCAGACCCTTTAAAGCAATAATGCATGGCACCCATTCCATGGGTCCGAACTCTCCAGGTTGAAGGGAATATTACTACAGCTATAACATGTGCGGGAAACCTAGGGAACGGACACACTGTGAATACGAAAGGTTTCTAAAACTCAACGAATAATCCCACTCCTGGTGCTCCGGTTTGACTTTCCGTCTGCTTTACTATCAAGCTCCCAACTTGGAGAGACAGCCCCTTTAACGTCTTGGTTCGCACAGGTTGCCAATTTGGCAGAGGATGAAAGGGAAGAGGGAGAACCAATGAGAGAGTAGCTGTTAGGCATTTGGACGGGCACATATCACTGTAATTTCCCGGCAGGAAGAAGAATTAACCAAATTCTCAGCCACCCACCGGGAACCAGTATAGGTCCTGAGCCAAAATTTTGGACTTGCGGTCAACTCACCAAAAACGAGTTGAAAAATGGAGCTCAGGGGCACAGCAATTCACAAACTGGCCGAGTAATAAAGGACAACTATCGTCCAAAAATCTGTTGAGGGAAGGCAACGAGGCGGACTTGAAAGCGAGGCAGAATAGCAGCAAACAGATTTCAAGAGGTACGTTGGAATCGCCTTTAAAGCACAGGAAGAGGGGCACAACTTCGACAATGATGCACTTGGCCAAAAAGGGCGTATGCGTTTTCTCCTGAATATATTCAGGAGAAAACGCATACGCCCTTTTTGGCCAAGCAAGCAAGCGGGCAATGCAAATCTGCACTACAAAGAAGTATCACTTCCCACCGGTCAAAAGGGACATCCACAAAATGTGTAAGAACAAGAAAGGCAAGACAGGCCCTGGAGAACAGGGAGCCTTGTTATGCTGATGGGCGGGATGTAAATTGCCAACTGCCTCTCTGGAGGAGTGCATTCTGTTCCCTACAACAAGTAAAGAACAGAGCTACAGAGCCAAGGGCACTACCAGTCTAGGGAATATACCTTGGGAAAACTGAAAATCAATAAGACAGAGCCACCCCAAAATTTAGGGCTGCACTGCATACAAGGACCTCAACTTGGATACACCTTAAGTATCCCAGAAAATATAAACATGGTTCAAAAAATTGTGGTACTTACGTACGATGGAATATCCCTCAGCCATGAAATCAATGTCATAAGACCAGTAGCAGCAAAATGGGTGGATTCAGGTACGATGATTCTAAGTGAAATAAGTCACACAGAAAAAGAAACTTATCATAAGATATCACTTATGAAGATCCTGTAAACATGGCTACACTTGAACTGAGTTAGGAAAGAGAACAGTGTCTCACATTTAGAAAACACTCTTATACCTGCTTAAGGGGGAAGGAGAGGTGGGGTGATGCATAAAACCAGAGTTTGATATAAGCACAGGTACCGTTCCAAAAACCAACTATGGAATAGACAAGACCTACACCGTCCTCAGTGAAAGGGACTCAAAACCCCATATTTCCCGCAGAGGAAAATATCTGACTAGTAAGAATCTTAAAACCTATGTATTGATATGTCTCCGTAAGGGAATCAAGTGTGTCTAGACTGGCATAAACATGGGAGCGAGAATCAGCTCAAACCCACTATAAAAAGGAATTTCAAAAACAAAACAAAAAAACTGGGAAATTCTTTACAATTCCTTCAGGGTCTCTGATGAAATCTGGAATGACCCTATCTACAACGACAGCTGGATGTGGCATAAGGAGGGACACTTGGGACTGAGACGATTGGTGAGATTGGGTGAGCAAATGCACACCCTTTAAAGCAATAATGCATGGCACCCATTCCATGGGTCCGAACTCTCCAGGTTGAAGGGAATATTACTACAGCTATAACATTTGCAGGAAACCTAGAAAACGGACACACTGTGAATACGAAAGGTTTCTAAAACTCAACGCATAGTCCCTCTCCTGGTGCTCCGGTTTGACTTTCCGTCTGCTTTACTATCAACCTCCCAACTTGGAGAGACAGCCCCTTTAACCTCTTGGTTCGCACAGGTTGCCAATTTGTCAGAGGATGAAAGGGAAGAGGGAGAACCAATGAGAGAGTAGCTGTTAGGCATTTGGACGGGCACATATCACTGTAATTTCCCGGCAGGAAGAAGAATTAACCAAATTCTCAGCCACCCACCGGGAACCAGTATAGGTCCTGAACCAAAATTTTGGACTTGCGGTCAGCTCACCAAAAACGAGTTGAAAAATGGAGCTCAGGGGCACAGCAATTCACAAACTGGCCGAGTAATAAAGGACAACTATCGTCCAAAAATCTGTTGAGGGAAGGCAACGAGGCGGACTTGAAAGCGAGGCAGAATAGCAGGAAACAGATTTCAAGAGGTACGTTGGAATCGCCTTTAAAGCACAGGAAGAGGGGCACAACTTCGACAATGATGCACTTGGCCAAAAAGGGCGTATGCGTTTTCTCCTGAATATATTCAGGAGAAAACGCATACGCCCTTTTTGGCCAAGCAAGCAAGCGGGCAATGCAAATCTGCACTACAAAGAAGTATCACTTCCCACCGGTCAAAAGGGACATCCACAAAATGTGTAAGAACAAGAAAGGCAAGACAGGCCCTGGAGAACAGGGAGCCTTGTTATGCTGATGGGCGGGATGTAAATTGCCAACTGCCTCTCTGGAGGAGTGCATTCTGTTCCCTACAACAAGTAAAGAACAGAGCTACAGAGCCAAGGGCACTACCAGTCTAGGGAATATACCTTGGGAAAACTGAAAATCAATAAGACAGAGCCACCCCAAAATTTAGGGCTGCACTGCATACAAGGACCTCAACTTGGATACACCTTAAGTATCCCAGAAAATATAAACATGGTTCAAAAAATTGTGGTACTTACGTACGATGGAATATCCCTCAGCCATGAAATCAATGTCATAAGACCAGTAGCAGCAAAATGGGTGGATTCAGGTACGATGATTCTAAGTGAAATAAGTCACACAGAAAAAGAAACTTATCATAAGATATCACTTATGAAGATCCTGTAAACATGGCTACACTTGAACTGAGTTAGGAAAGAGAACAGTGTCTCACATTTAGAAAACACTCTTATACCTGCTTAAGGGGGAAGGAGAGGTGGGGTGATGCATAAAACCAGAGTTTGATATAAGCACAGGTACCGTTCCAAAAACCAACTATGGAATAGACAAGACCTACACCGTCCTCAGTGAAAGGGACTCAAAACCCCATATTTCCCGCAGAGAAAGTATCTGACTAGTAAGAATCTTAAAACCTATGTATTGATATGTCTCCGTAAGGGAATCAAGTGTGTCTAGACTGGCATAAACATGGCAGCGAGAATCAGCTCAAACCCACTATAAAAAGGAATTTCAAAAACAAAACAAAAAAACTGGGAAATTCTTTACAATTCCTTCAGGGTCTCTGATGAAAGCTGGAATGACCCTATCTACAACGACAGCTGGATGTGGCATAAGGAGGGACACTTGGGACTGAGATGATTGGTGAGATTGGGTGAGCAAATGCAGACCCTTTAAAGCAATAATGCATGGCACCCATTCCATGGGTCCGAACTCTCCAGGTTGAAGGGAATATTACTACAGCTATAACATGTGCTGGAAACCTAGGGAACGGACACACTGTGAATACGAAAGGTTTCTAAAACTCAACGCATAGTCCCTCTCCTGGTGCTCCGGTTTGACTTTCCATCTGCTTTACTATCAACCTCCCAACTTGGAGAGACAGCCCCTTTAACATCTTGGTTCGCACAGGTTGCCAATTTGGCAGAGGATGAAAGGGAAGAGGGAGAACCAATGAGAGAGTAGCTGTTAGGCATTTGGACGGGCACATATCACTGTAATTTCCCGGCAGGAAGAAGAATTAACCAAATTCTCAGCCACCCACCGGGAACCAGTATAGGTCCTGAACCAAAATTTTGGACTTGCGGTCAGCTCACCAAAAACGAGTTGAAAAATGGAGCTCAGGGGCACAGCAATTCACAAACTGGCCGAGTAATAAAGGACAACTATCGTCCAAAAATCTGTTGAGGGAAGGCAATGAGGCGGACTTGAAAGCGAGGCAGAATAGCAGGAAACAGATTTCAAGAGGTACGTTGGAATCGCCTTTAAAGCACAGGAAGAGGGGCACAACTTCGACAATGATGCACTTGGCCAAAAAGGGCGTATGCGTTTTCTCCTGAATATATTCAGGAGAAAACGCATATGCCCTTTTTGGCCAAGCAAGCAAGCGGGCAATGCAAATCTGCACTACAAAGAAGTATCACTTCCCACCGGTCAAAGCGGACATCCACAAAATGTGTAAGAACAAGAAAGGCAAGACAGGCCCTGGAGAACAGGGAGCCTTGTTATGCTGATGGGCGGGATGTAAATTGCCAACTGCCTCTCTGGAGGAGTGCATTCTGTTCCCTACAACAAGTAAAGAACAGAGCTACAGAGCCAAGGGCACTACCAGTGTAGGGAATATACCTTGGGAAAACTGAAAATCAATAAGACAGAGCCACCCCAAAATTTAGGGCTGCAGTGCATACAAGGATCTCAACTTGGATACACCTTAAGTATCCCAGAAAATATAAACATGGTTCAAAAAATTGTGGTACTTACGTACGATGGAATATCCCTCAGCCATGAAATCAATGTCATAAGACCAGTAGCAGCAAAATGGGTGGATTCAGGTACGATGATTCTAAGTGAAATAAGTCACACAGAAAAAGAAACTTATCATAAGATATCACTTATGAAGATCCTGTAAACATGGCTACACTTGAACTGAGTTAGGAAAGAGAACAGTGTCTCACATTTAGAAAACACTCTTATACCTGCTTAAGGGGGAAGGAGAGGTGGGGTGATGCATAAAACCAGAGTTTGATATAAGCACAGGTACCGTTCCAAAAACCAACTATGGAATAGACAAGACCTACACCGTCCTCAGTGAAAGGGACTCAAAACCCCATATTTCCCGCAGAGGAAAATATCTGACTAGTAAGAATCTTAAAACCTATGTATTGATATGTCTCCGTAAGGGAATCAAGTGTGTCTAGACTGGCATAAACATGGCAGCGAGAATCAGCTCAAACCCACTATAAAAAGGAATTTCAAAAACAAAACAAAAAAACTGGGAAATTCTTTACAATTCCTTCAGTGTCTCTGATGAAAGCTGCAATGACCCTATCTACAACGACAGCTGGATGTGGCATAAGGAGGGACACTTGGGACTGAGACGATTGGTGAGATTGGGTGAGCAAATGCAGACCCTTTAAAGCAATAATGCATGGCACCCATTCCATGGGTCCGAACTCTCCAGGTTGAAGGGAATATTACTACAGCTATAACATGTGCGGGAAACCTAGAGAACGGACACACTGTGAATATGAAAGTGTTCTAAAACTGAACGAATAAACCCTCTCCTGGTGCTCCGGATTGACTTTCCGTCTGCTTTACTATCAACCTCCCAACTTGGAGAGACAGCCCCTTTAACCTCTTGGTTCGCACAGGTTGCCAATTTGGCAGAGGATGAAAGGGAAGAGGGAGAACCAATGAGAGAGTAGCTGTTAGGCATTTGGACGGGCACATATCACTGTAATTTCCCGGCAGGAAGAAGAATTAACCAAATTCTCAGCCACCCACCGGGAACCAGTATAGGTCCTGAACCAAAATTTTGGACTTGCGGTCAGCTCACCAAAAACGAGTTGAAAAATGGAGCTCAGGGGCACAGCAATTCACAAACTGGCCGAGTAATAAAGGACAACTATCGTCCAAAAATCTGTTGAGGGAAGGCAACGAGGCGGACTTGAAAGCGAGGCAGAATAGCAGGAAACAGATTTCAAGAGGTACGTTGGAATCGCCTTTAAAGCACAGGAAGAGGGGCACAACTTCGACAATGATGCACTTGGCCAAAAAGGGCGTATGCGTTTTCTCCTGAATATATTCAGGAGAAAACGCATACGCCCTTTTTGGCCAAGCAAGCAAGCGGGCAATGCAAATCTGCACTACAAAGAAGTATCACTTCCCACCGGTCAAAAGGGACATCCACAAAATGTGTAAGAACAAGAAAGGCAAGACAGGCCCTGGAGAACAGGGAGCCTTGTTATGCTGATGGGCGGGATGTAAATTGCCAACTGCCTCTCTGGAGGAGTGCATTCTGTTCCCTACAACAAGTAAAGAACAGAGCTACAGAGCCAAGGGCACTACCAGTGTAGGGAATATACCTTGGGAAAACTGAAAATCAATAAGACAGAGCCACCCCAAAATTTAAGGCTGCACTGCATACAAGGACCTCAACTTGGATACACCTTAAGTATCCCAGAAAATATAAACATGGTTCAAAAAATTGTGGTACTTACGTACGAAGGAATATCCCTCAGCCATGAAATCAATGTCATAAGACCAGTAGCAGCAAAATGGGTGGATTCAGGTACGATGATTCTAAGTGAAATAAGTCACACAGAAAAAGAAACTTATCATAAGATATCACTTATGAAGATCCTGTAAACATGGCTACACTTGAACTGAGTTAGGAAAGAGAACAGTGTCTCACATTTAGAAAACACTCTTATGCCTGCTTAAGGGGGAAGGAGAGGTGGGGTGATGCATAAAACCAGAGTTTGATATAAGCACAGGTACCCTTCCAAAAACCAACTATGGAATAGACAAGACCTACACCGTCCTCAGTGAAAGGGACTCAAAACCCCATATTTCCCGCAGAGGAAAATATCTGACTAGTAAGAATCTTAAAACCTATGTATAGATATGTCTCCGTAAGGGAATCAAGGGTGTCTAGACTGGCATAAACATGGCAGCGAGAATCAGCTCAAACCCACTATAAAAAGGAATTTCAAAAACAAAACAAAAAAACTGGGAAATTCTTTACAATTCCTTCAGGGTCTCTGATGAAAGCTGGAATGACCCTATCTACAATGACAGCTGGATGTGGCATAAGGAGGGACACTTGGGACTGAGACGATTGGTGAGATTGGGTGAGCAAATGCAGACCCTTTAAAGCAATAATGCATGGCACCCATTCCATGGGTCCGAACTCTCCAGGTTGAAGGGAATATTACTACTGCTATAACATGTGCGGGAAACCTAGAGAACGGACACACTGTGAATATGAAAGTGTTCTAAAACTCAACGAATAAACCCTCTCCTGGTGCTCCGGATTGACTTTCCGGCTGCTTTACTATCAACCTCCCAACTTGGAGAGACAGCCCCTTTAACCTCTTGGTTCGCACAGGTTGCCAATTTGGCAGAGGATGAAAGGGAAGAGGGAGAACCAATGAGAGAGTAGCTGTTAGGCATTTGGACGGGCACATATCACTGTAATTTCCCGGCAGGAAGAAGAATTAACCAAATTCTCAGCCACCCACCGGGAACCAGTATAGGTCCTGAACCAAAATTTTGGACTTGCGGTCAGCTCACCAAAAACGAGTTGAAAAATGGAGCTCAGGGGCACAGCAATTCACAAACTGGCCGAGTAATAAAGGACAACTATCGTCCAAAAATCTGTTGAGGGAAGGCAACGAGGCGGACTTGAAAGCGAGGCAGAATAGCAGGAAACAGATTTCAAGAGGTACGTTGGAATCGCCTTTAAAGCACAGGAAGAGGGGCACAACTTCGACAATGATGCACTTGGCCAAAAAGGGCGTATGCGTTTTGTCCTGAATATATTGAGGAGAAAACGCATACGCCCTTTTTGGCCAAGCTAGCAAGCGGGCAATGCAAATCTGCACTACAAAGAAGTATCACTTCCCACCGGTCAAAAGGGACATCCACAAAATGTGTAAGAACAAGAAAGGCAAGACAGGCCCTGGAGAACAGGGAGCCTTGTTATGCTGATGGGCGGGATGTAAATTGCCAACTGCCTCTCTGGAGGAGTGCATTCTGTTCCCTACAACAAGTAAAGAACAGAGCTACAGAGCCAAGGGCACTACCAGTGTAGGGAATATACCTTGGGAAAACTGAAAATCAATAAGACAGAGCCACCCCAAAATTTAGGGCTGCAGTGCATACAAGGATCTCAACTTGGATACACCTTAAGTATCCCAGAAAATATAAACATGGTTCAAAAAATTGTGGTACTTACGTACGATGGAATATCCCTCAGCCATGAAATCAATGTCATAAGACCAGTAGCAGCAAAATGGGTGGATTCAGGTACGATGATTCTAAGTGAAATAAGTCACACAGAAAAAGAAACTTATCATAAGATATCACTTATGAAGATCCTGTAAACATGGCTACACTTGAACTGAGTTAGGAAAGAGAACAGTGTCTCACATTTAGAAAACACTCTTATACCTGCTTAAGGGGGAAGGAGAGGTGGGGTGATGCATAAAACCAGAGTTTGATATAAGCACAGGTACCGTTCCAAAAACCAACTATGGAATAGACAAGACCTACACCGTCCTCAGTGAAAGGGACTCAAAACCCCATATTTCCCGCAGAGGAAAATATCTGACTAGTAAGAATCTTAAAACCTATGTATTGATATGTCTCCATAAGGGAATCAAGTGTGTCTAGACTGGCATAAACATGGCAGCGAGAATCAGCTCAAACCCACTATAAAAAGGAATTTCAAAAACAAAACAAAAAAACTGGGAAATTCTTTACAATTCCTTCAGTGTCTCTGATGAAAGCTGCAATGACCCTATCTACAACGACAGCTGGATGTGGCATAAGGAGGGACACTTGGGACTGAGACGATTGGTGAGATTGGGTGAGCAAATGCAGACCCTTTAAAGCAATAATGCATGGCACCCATTCCATGGGTCCGAACTCTCCAGGTTGAAGGGAATATTACTACAGCTATAACATGTGCGGGAAACCTAGAGAACGGACACACTGTGAATATGAAAGTGTTCTAAAACTGAACGAATAAACCCTCTCCTGGTGCTCCGGATTGACTTTCCGTCTGCTTTACTATCAACCTCCCAACTTGGAGAGACAGCCCCTTTAACCTCTTGGTTCGCACAGGTTGCCAATTTGGCAGAGGATGAAAGGGAAGAGGGAGAACCAATGAGAGAGTAGCTGTTAGGCATTTGGACGGGCACATATCACTGTAATTTCCCGGCAGGAAGAAGAATTAACCAAATTCTCAGCCACCCACCGGGAACCAGTATAGGTCCTGAACCAAAATTTTGGACTTGCGGTCAGCTCACCAAAAACGAGTTGAAAAATGGAGCTCAGGGGCACAGCAATTCACAAACTGGCCGAGTAATAAAGGACAACTATCGTCCAAAAATCTGTTGAGGGAAGGCAACGAGGCGGACTTGAAAGCGAGGCAGAATAGCAGGAAACAGATTTCAAGAGGTACGTTGGAATCGCCTTTAAAGCACAGGAAGAGGGGCACAACTTCGACAATGATGCACTTGGCCAAAAAGGGCGTATGCGTTTTCTCCTGAATATATTCAGGAGAAAACGCATACGCCCTTTTTGGCCAAGCAAGCAAGCGGGCAATGCAAATCTGCACTACAAAGAAGTATCACTTCCCACCGGTCAAAAGGGACATCCACAAAATGTGTAAGAACAAGAAAGGCAAGACAGGCCCTGGAGAACAGGGAGCCTTGTTATGCTGATGGGCGGGATGTAAATTGCCAACTGCCTCTCTGGAGGAGTGCATTCTGTTCCCTAAAACAAGTAAAGAACAGAGCTACAGAGCCAAGGGCACTACCAGTCTAGGGAATATACCTTGGGAAAACTGAAAATCAATAAGACAGAGCCACCCCAAAATTTAAGGCTGCACTGCATACAAGGACCTCAACTTGGATACACCTTAAGTATCCCAGAAAATATAAACATGGTTCAAAAAATTGTGGTACTTACGTACGATGGAATATCCCTCAGCCATGAAATCAATGTCATAAGACCAGTAGCAGCAAAATGGGTGGATTCAGGTACGATGATTCTAAGTGAAATAAGTCACACAGAAAAAGAAACTTATCATAAGATATCACTTATGAAGATCCTGTAAACATGGCTACACTTGAACTGAGTTAGGAAAGAGAACAGTGCCTCACATTTAGAAAACACTCTTATGCCTGCTTAAGGGGGAAGGAGAGGTGGGGTGATGCATAAAACCAGAGTTTGATATAAGCACAGGTACCGTTCCAAAAACCAACTATGGAATAGACAAGACCTACACCGTCCTCAGTGAAAGGGACTCAAAACCCCATATTTCCCGCAGAGGAAAATATCTGACTAGTAAGAATCTTAAAACCTATGTATAGATATGTCTCCGTAAGGGAATCAAGTGTGTCTAGACTGGCATAAACATGGCAGCGAGAATCAGCTCAAACCCACTATAAAAAGGAATTTCAAAAACAAAACAAAAAAACTGGGAAATTCTTTACAATTCCTTCAGGGTCTCTGATGAAAGCTGGAATGACCCTATCTACAACGACAGCTGGATGTGGCATAAGGAGGGACACTTGGGACTGAGACGATTGGTGAGATTGGGTGAGCAAATGCAGACCCTTTAAAGCAATAATGCATGGCACCCATTCCATGGGTCCGAACACTCCAGGTTGAAGGGAATATTACTACTGCTATAACATGTGCGGGAAACCTAGAGAACGGACACACTGTGAATATGAAAGTGTTCTAAAACTCAACGAATAAACCCTCTCCTGGTGCTCCGGATTGACTTTCCGGCTGCTTTACTATCAACCTCCCAACTTGGAGAGACAGCCCCTTTAACCTCTTGGTTCGCACAGGTTGCCAATTTGGCAGAGGATGAAAGGGAAGAGGGAGAACCAATGAGAGAGTAGCTGTTAGGCATTTGGACGGGCACATATCACTGTAATTTCCCGGCAGGAAGAAGAATTAACCAAATTCTCAGCCACGCACCGGGAACCAGTATAGGTCCTGAACCAAAATTTTGGACTTGCGGTCAGCTCACCAAAAACGAGTTGAAAAATGGAGCTCAGGGGCACAGCAATTCACAAACTGGCCGAGTAATAAAGGACAACTATCGTCCAAAAATCTGTTGAGGGAAGGCAACGAGGCGGACTTGAAAGCGAGGCAGAATAGCAGGATACAGATTTCAAGAGGTACGTTGGAATCGCCTTTAAAGCACAGGAAGAGGGGCACAACTTCGACAATGATGCACTTGGCCAAAAAGGGCGTATGCGTTTTCTCCTGAATATATTCAGGAGAAAACGCATACGCCCTTTTTGGCCAAGCAAGCAAGCGGGCAATGCAAATCTGCACTACAAAGAAGTATCACTTCCCACCGGTCAAAAGGGACATCCACAAAATGTGTAAGAACAAGAAAGGCAAGACAGGCCCTGGAGAACAGGGAGCCTTGTTATGCTGATGGGCGGGATGTAAATTGCCAACTGCCTCTCTGGAGGAGTGCATTCTGTTCCCTACAACAAGTAAAGAACAGAGCTACAGAGCCAAGGGCACTACCAGTGTAGGGAATATACCTTGGGAAAACTGAAAATCAATAAGACAGAGCCACCCCAAAATTTAGGGCTGCAGTGCATACAAGGATCTCAACTTGGATACACCTTAAGTATCCCAGAAAATATAAACATGGTTCAAAAAATTGTGGTACTTACGTACGATGGAATATCCCTCAGCCATGAAATCAATGTCATAAGACCAGTAGCAGCAAAATGGGTGGATTCAGGTACGATGATTCTAAGTGAAATAAGTCACACAGAAAAAGAAACTTATCATAAGATATCACTTATGAAGATCCTGTAAACATGGCTACACTTGAACTGAGTTAGGAAAGAGAACAGTGTCTCACATTTAGAAAACACTCTTATGCCTGCTTAAGGGGGAAGGAGAGGTGGGGTGATGCATAAAACCAGAGTTTGATATAAGCACAGGTACCGTTCCAAAAACCAACTATGGAATAGACAAGACCTACACCGTCCTCAGTGAAAGGGACTCAAAACCCCATATTTCCCGCAGAGGAAAATATCTGACTAGTAAGAATCTTAAAACCTATGTATAGATATGTCTCCGTAAGGGAATCAAGTGTGTCTAGACTGGCATAAACATGGCAGCGAGAATCAGCTCAAACCCACTATAAAAAGGAATTTCAAAAACAAAACAAAAAAACTGGGAAATTCTTTACAATTCCTTCAGGGTCTCTGATGAAAGCTGGAATGACCCTATCTACAACGACAGCTGGATGTGGCATAAGGAGGGACACTTGGGACTGAGACGATTGGTGAGATTGGGTGAGCAAATGCAGACCCTTTAAAGCAATAATGCATGGCACCCATTCCATGGGTCCGAACTCTCCAGGTTGAAGGGAATATTACTACTGCTATAACATGAGCGGGAAACCTAGAGAACGGACACACTGTGAATATGAAAGTGTTCTAAAACTCAACGAATAAACCCTCTCCTGGTGCTCCGGATTGACTTTCCGGCTGCTTTACTATCAACCTCCCAACTTGGAGAGACAGCCCCTTTAACCTCTTGGTTCGCACAGGTTGCCAATTTGGCAGAGGATGAAAGGGAAGAGGGAGAACCAATGAGAGAGTAGCTGTTAGGCATTTGGACGGGCACATATCACTGTAATTTCCCGGCAGGAAGAAGAATTAACCAAATTCTCAGCCACGCACCGGGAACCAGTATAGGTCCTGAACCAAAATTTTGGACTTGCGGTCAGCTCACCAAAAACGAGTTGAAAAATGGAGCTCAGGGGCACAGCAATTCACAAACTGGCCGAGTAATAAAGGACAACTATCGTCCAAAAATCTGTTGAGGGAAGGCAACGAGGCGGACTTGAAAGCGAGGCAGAATAGCAGGAAACAGATTTCAAGAGGTACGTTGGAATCGCCTTTAAAGCACAGGAAGAGGGGCACAACTTCGACAATGATGCACTTGGCCAAAAAGGGCGTATGTGTTTTCTCCTGAATATATTCAGGAGAAAACGCATACGCCCTTTTTGGCCAAGCAAGCAAGCGGGCAATGCAAATCTGCACTACAAAGAAGTATCACTTCCCACCGGTCAAAAGGGACATCCACAAAATGTGTAAGAACAAGAAAGGCAAGACAGGCCCTGGAGAACAGGGAGCCTTGTTATGCTGATGGGCGGGATGTAAATTGCCAACTGCCTCTCTGGAGGAGTGCATTCTGTTCCCTACAACAAGTAAAGAACAGAGCTACAGAGCCAAGGGCACTACCAGTGTAGGGAATATACCTTGGGAAAACTGAAAATCAATAAGACAGAGCCACCCCAAAATTTAGGGCTGCAGTGCATACAAGGATCTCAACTTGGATACACCTTAAGTATCCCAGAAAATATAAACATGGTTCAAAAAATTGTGGTACTTACGTACGATGGAATATCCCTCAGCCATGAAATCAATGTCATAAGACCAGTAGCAGCAAAATGGGTGGATTCAGGTACGATGATTCTAAGTGAAATAAGTCACACAGAAAAAGAAACTTATCATAAGATATCACTTATGAAGATCCTGTAAACATGGCTACACTTGAACTGAGGTAGGAAAGAGAACAGTGTCTCACATTTAGAAAACACTCTTATACCTGCTTAAGGGGGAAGGAGAGGTGGGGTGATGCATAAAACCAGAGTTTGATATAAGCACAGGTACCGTTCCAAAAACCAACTATGGAATAGACAAGACCTACACCGTCCTCAGTGAAAGGGACTCAAAACCCCATATTTCCCGCAGAGGAAAATATCTGACTAGTAAGAATCTTAAAACCTATGTATTGATATGTCTCCGTAAGGGAATCAAGTGTGTCTAGACTGGCATAAACATGGCAGCGAGAATCAGCTCAAACCCACTATAAAAAGGAATTTCAAAAACAAAACAAAAAAACTGGGAAATTCTTTACAATTCCTTCAGTGTCTCTGATGAAAGCTGCAATGACCCTATCTACAACGACAGCTGGATGTGGCATAAGGAGGGACACTTGGGACTGAGACGATTGGTGAGATTGGGTGAGCAAATGCAGACCCTTTAAAGCAATAATGCATGGCACCCATTCCATGGGTCCGAACTCTCCAGGTTGAAGGGAATATTACTACTGCTATAACATGTGCGGGAAACCTAGAGAACGGACACACTGTGAATATGAAAGTGTTCTAAAACTCAACGAATAAACCCTCTCCTGGTGCTCCGGATTGACTTTCCGGCTGCTTTACTATCAACCTCCCAACTTGGAGAGACAGCCCCTTTAACCTCTTGGTTCGCACAGGTTGCCAATTTGGCAGAGGATGAAAGGGAAGAGGGAGAACCAATGAGAGAGTAGCTGTTAGGCATTTGGACGGGCACATATCACTGTAATTTCCCGGCAGGAAGAAGAATTAACCAAATTCTCAGCCACGCACCGGGAACCAGTATAGGTCCTGAACCAAAATTTTGGACTTGCGGTCAGCTCACCAAAAACGAGTTGAAAAATGGAGCTCAGGGGCACAGCAATTCACAAACTGGCCGAGTAATAAAGGACAACTATCGTCCAAAAATCTGTTGAGGGAAGGCAACGAGGCGGACTTGAAAGCGAGGCAGAATAGCAGGAAACAGATTTCAAGAGGTACGTTGGAATCGCCTTTAAAGCACAGGAAGAGGGGCACAACTTCGACAATGATGCACTTGGCCAAAAAGGGCGTATGCGTTTTGTCCTGAATATATTGAGGAGAAAACGCATACGCCCTTTTTGGCCAAGCAAGCAAGCGGGCAATGCAAATCTGCACTACAAAGAAGTATCACTTCCCACCGGTCAAAAGGGACATCCACAAAATGTGTAAGAACAAGAAAGGCAAGACAGGCCCTGGAGAACAGGGAGCCTTGTTATGCTGATGGGCGGGATGTAAATTGCCAACTGCCTCTCTGGAGGAGTGCATTCTGTTCCCTACAACAAGTAAAGAACAGAGCTACAGAGCCAAGGGCACTACCAGTCTAGGGAATATACCTTGGGAAAACTGAAAATCAATAAGACAGAGCCACCCCAAAATTTAGGGCTGCACTGCATACAAGGACCTCAACTTGGATACACCTTAAGTATCCCAGAAAATATAAACATGGTTCAAAAAATTGTGGTACATACGTACGATGGAATATCCCTCAGCCATGAAATCAATGTCATAAGACCAGTAGTAGCAAAATGGTTGGATTCAGGTACGATGATTCTAAGTGAAATAAGTCACACAGAAAAAGAAACTTATCATAAGATATCACTTATGAAGATCCTTTAAACATGGCTACACTTGAACTGAGTTAGGAAAGAGAACAGTGTCTCACATTTAGAAAACACTCTTATACCTGCTTAAGGGGGAAGGAGAGGTGGGGTGATGCATAAAACCAGAGTTTGATATAAGCACAGGTACCGTTCCAGAAACCAACTATGGAATAGACAAGACCTACACCGTTCTCAGTGAAAGGGACTAAAAACCCCATATTTCCCGCAGAGGAAAGTATCTGACTAGTAAGAATCTTAAAACCTATGTATTGATATGTCTCCGTAAGGGAATCAAGTGTGTCTAGACTGGCATAAACATGGCAGCGAGAATCAGCTCAAACCCACTATAAAAAGGAATTTCAAAAACAAAACAAAAAAACTGGGAAATTCTTTACAATTCCTTCAGGGTCTCTGATGAAAGCTGGAATGACCCTATCTACAACGACAGCTGGATGTGGCATAAGGAGGGACACTTGGGACTGAGATGATTGGTGAGATTGGGTGAGCAAATGCAGACCCTTTAAAGCAATAATGCATGGCACCCATTCCATGGGTCCGAACTCTCCAGGTTGAAGGGAATATTACTACAGCTATAACATGTGCGGGAAACCTAGAGAACGGACACACTGTGAATACGAAAGGTTTCTAAAACTCAACGCATAGTCCCTCTCCTGGTGCTCCGGTTTGACTTTCCGTCTGCTTTACTATCAACCTCCCAACTTGGAGAGACAGCCCCTTTAACCTCTTGGTTCGCACAGGTTGCCAATTTGGCAGAGGATGAAAGGGAAGAGGGAGAACCAATGAGAGAGTAGCTGTTAGGCATTTGGACGGGCACATATCACTGTAATTTCCCGGCAGGAAGAAGAATTAACCAAATTCTCAGCCACCCACCGGGAACCAGTATAGGTCCTGAACCAAAATTTTGGACTTGCGGTCAGCTCACCAAAAACGAGTTGAAAAATGGAACTCAGGGGCACAGCAATTCACAAACTGGCCGAGTAATAAAGGACAACTATCGTCCAAAAATCTGTTGAGGGAAGGCAACGAGGCGGACTTGAAAGCGAGGCAGGATAGCAGGAAACAGATTTCAAGAGGTACGTTGGAATCGCCTTTAAAGTACAGGAAGAGGGGCACAACTTCGACAATGATGCACTTGGCCAAAAAGGGCGTATGCGTTTTCTCCTGAATATATTCAGGAGAAAACGCATACGCCCTTTTTGGCCAAGCAAGCAAGCGGGCAATGCAAATCTGCACTACAAAGAAGTATCACTTCCCACCGGTCAAAAGGGACATCCACAAAATGTGTAAGAACAAGAAAGGCAAGACAGGCCCTGGAGAACAGGGAGCCTTGTTATGCTGATGGGCGGGATGTAAATTGCCAACTGCCTCTCTGGAGGAGTGCATTCTGTTCCCTACAACAAGTAAAGAACAGAGCTACAGAGCCAAGGGCACTACCAGTCTAGGGAATATACCTTGGGAAAACTGAAAATCAATAAGACAGAGCCACCCCAAAATTTAGGGCTGCACTGCATACAAGGACCTCAACTTGGATACACCTTAAGTATCCCAGAAAATATAAACATGGTTCAAAAAATTGTGGTACTTACGTACGATGGAATATCCCTCAGCCATGAAATCAATGTCATAAGACCAGTAGCAGCAAAATGGGTGGATTCAGGTACGATGATTCTAAGTGAAATAAGTCACACAGAAAAAGAAACTTATCATAAGATATCACTTATGAAGATCCTGTAAACATGGCTACACTTGAACTGAGTTAGGAAAGAGAACAGTGTCTCACATTTAGAAAACACTCTTATACCTGCTTAAGGGGGAAGGAGAGGTGGGGTGATGCATAAAACCAGAGTTTGATATAAGCACAGGTACCGTTCCAAAAACCAACTATGGAATAGACAAGACCTACACCGTCCTCAGTGAAAGGGACTCAAAACCCCATATTTCCCGCAGAGGAAAATATCTGACTAGTAAGAATCTTAAAACCTATGTATAGATATGTCTCCGTAAGGGAATCAAGTGTGTCTAGACTGGCATAAACATGGCAGCGAGAATCAGCTCAAACCCACTATAAAAAGGAATTTCAAAAACAAAACAAAAAAACTGGGAAATTCTTTACAATTCCTTCAGGGTCTCTGATGAAAGCTGGAATGACCCTATCTACAATGACAGCTGGATGTGGAATAAGGAGGGACACTTGGGACTGAGACGATTGGTGAGATTGGGTGAGCAAATGCACACCCTTTAAAGCAATAATGCATGGCACCCATTCCATGGGTCCGAACTCTCCAGGTTGAAGGGAATATTACTACAGCTATAACATGTGCGGGAAACCTAGAGAACGGACACACTGTGAATACGAAAGGTTTCTAAAACTCAACGAATAGTCCCTCTCCTGGTGCTCCGGTTTGACTTTCCCTCTGCTTTACTATCAACCTCCCAACTTGGAGAGACAGCCCCTTTAAGCTCTTGGTTCGCACAGGTTGCCAATTTGGCAGAGGATGAAAGGGAAGAGGGAGAACCAATGAGAGAGTAGCTGTTAGGCATTTGGACGGGCACATATCACTGTAATTTCCTGGCAGGAAGAAGAATTAACCAAATTCTCAGCCACCCACCGGGAAGCAGTATAGGTCCTGAGCCAAAATTTTGGACTTGCGGTCAGCTCTCCAAAAACGAGTTGAAAAATGGAGCTCAGGGACACAGCAATTCACAAACTGGCCGAGTAATAAAGCACACCTATCGTCCAAAAATCTGTTGACGGAAGGCAACGAGGCGGACTTGAAAGCGAGGCAGAATAGAAGGAAACAGATTTCAAGAGGTACGTTGGAATCGCCTTTAAAGCACAGGAAGAGGGGCACAACTTCGACAATGATGCAGTTGGCCAAAAAGGGCGTATGCGTTTTCTCCTGAATATATTGAGGAGAAAACGCATACACCCTTTTTGGCCAAGCAAGCAAGCGGGCAATGCAAATCTGCACTACAAAGAAGTATCACTTCCCACCGGTCAAAGGGGACATCCACAAAATGTGTAAGAACAAGAAAGGCAAGACAGGCCCTGGAGAACAGGGAGCCTTGTTATGCTGATGGGCGGGATGTAAATTGCCAACTGCCTCTCTGGAGGAGTGCATTCTGTTCCCTACAACAAGTAAAGAACAGAGCTACAGAGCCAAGGGCACTACCAGTCTAGGGAATATACCTTGGGAAAACTGAAAATCAATAAGACAGAGCCACCCCAGAATTTAGGGCTGCACTGCATACAAGGATCTCAACTTGGATACACCTTAAGTATCCCAGAAAATATAAACATGGTTCAAAAACTTGTGGTACTTACGTACGATGGAATATCCCTCAGCCATGAAATCAATGTCATAAGACCAGTAGCAGCAAAATGGGTGGATTCAGGTACGATGATTCTAAGTGAAATAAGTCACACAGGAAAAGAAACTTATCATAAGATATCACTTATGAAGATCCTGTAAACATGGCTACACTTGAACTGAGTTAGGAAAGAGAACAGTGTCTCACATTTAGAAAACACTCTTATACCTGCTTAAGGGGGAAGGAGAGGTGGGGTGATGCATAAAACCAGAGTTTGATATAAGCACAGGTACCGTTCCAAAAACCAACTATGGAATAGACAAGACCTACACCGTCCTCAGCGAAAGGGACTCAAAACCCCATATTTCCCACAGAGGAAAATATCTGACTAGTAAGAATCTTAAAACCTATGTATTGATATGTCTCCGTAAGGGAATCAAGTGTGTCTAGACTGGCATAAACATGGCAGCGAGAATCAGCTCAAACCGACTATAAAAAGGAATTTCAAAAACAAAACAAAAAAACTGGGAAATTCTTTACAATTCCTTCAGGGTCTCTGATGAAAGCTGGAATGACCCTATCTACAACGACAGCAGAATGTGGCATAAGGAGGGACACTTGGGACTGAGACGATTGGTGAGATTGGGTGAGCAAATGCAGACCCTTTAAAGCAATAATGCATGGCACCCATTCCATGGGTCCCAACTCTCCAGGTTGAAGGGAATATTACTACAGCTATAACATGTGCGGGAAACCTAGAGAACGGACACACTGTGAATACGAAAGGTTTCTAAAACTCAACGCATAGTCCCTCTCCTGGTGCTCCGGTTTGACTTTCCGTCTGCTTTACTATCAACCTCCCAACTTGGAGAGACAGCCCCTTTAACCTCTTGGTTCGCACAGGTTGCCAATTTGGCAGAGGATGAAAGGGAAGAGGGAGAACCAATGAGAGAGTAGCTGTTAGGCATTTGGACGGGTACATATCACTGTAATTTCCCGGCAGGAAGAAGAATTAACCAAATTCTCAGCAACCCACCGGGAACCAGTATAGGTCCTGAACCAAAATTTTGGACTTGCGGTCAGCTCACCAAAAACGAGTTGAAAAATGGAGCTCAGGGGCACAGCAATTCACAAACTGGCCGAGTAATAAAGGACAACTATCGTCCAAAAATCTGTTGAGGGAAGGCAACGAGGCGGACTTGAAAGCGAGGCAGAATAGCAGGAAACAGATTTCAAGAGGTACGTTGGAATCGCCTTTAAAGCACAGGAAGAGGGGCACAACTTCGACAATGATGCACTTGGCCAAAAAGGGCGTATGCGTTTTGTCCTGAATATATTGAGGAGAAAACGCATACGCCCTTTTTGGCCAAGCAAGCAAGCGGGCAATGCAAATCTGCACTACAAAGAAGTATCACTTCCCACCGGTCAAAAGGGACATCCACAAAATGTGTAAGAACAAGAAAGGCAAGACAGGCCCTGGAGAACAGGGAGCCTTGTTATGCTGATGGGCGGGATGTAAATTGCCAACTGCCTCTCTGGAGGAGTGCATTCTGTTCCCTACAACAAGTAAAGAACAGAGCTACAGAGCCAAGGGCACTACCAGTCTAGGGAATATACCTTGGGAAAACTGAAAATCAATAAGACAGAGCCACCCCAAAATTTAGGGCTGCACTGCATACAAGGATCTCAACTTGGATACACCTTAAGTATCCCAGAAAATATAAACATGGTTCAAAAACTTGTGGTACTTACGTACGATGGAATATCCCTCAGCCATGAAATCAATGTCATAAGACCAGTAGCAGCAAAATGGGTGGATTCAGGTACGATGATTCTAAGTGAAATAAGTCACACAGAAAAAGAAACTTATCATAAGATATCACTTATGTAGATCCTGTAAACATGGCTACACTTGAACTGAGTTAGGAAAGAGAACAGTGTCTCACATTTAGAAAACACTCTTATACCTGCTTAAGGGGGAAGGAGAGGTGGGGTGATGCATAAAACCAGAGTTTGATATAAGCACAGGTACCGTTCCAAAAACCAACTATGGAATAGACAAGACCTACACCGTCCTCAGCGAAAGGGACTCAAAACCCCATATTTCCCGCAGAGGAAAATATCTGACTAGTAAGAATCTTAAAACCTATGTATTGATATGTCTCCGTAAGGGAATCAAGTGTGTCTAGACTGGCATAAACATGGCAGCGAGAATCAGCTCAAACCGACTATAAAAAGGAATTTCAAAAACAAAACAAAAAAACTGGGAAATTCTTTACAATTCCTTCAGGGTCTCTGATGAAAGCTGGAATGACCCTATCTACAACGACAGCAGAATGTGGCATAAGGAGGGACACTTGGGACTGAGACGATTGGTGAGATTGGGTGAGCAAATGCAGACCCTTTAAAGCAATAATGCATGGCACCCATTCCATGGGTCCCAACTCTCCAGGTTGAAGGGAATATTACTACAGCTATAACATGTGCGGGAAACCTAGAGAACGGACACACTGTGAATACGAAAGGTTTCTAAAACTCATCGAATAGTCCCACTCCTGGTGCTCCGGTTTGACTTTCCGTCTGCTTTACTATCAACCTCCCAACTTGGAGAGACAGCCCCTTTAACCTCTTGGTTCGCACAGGTTGCCAATTTGGCAGAGGATGAAAGGGAAGAGGGAGAACCAATGAGAGAGTAGCTGTTAGGCATTTGGACGGGCACATATCACTGTAATTTCCCGGCAGGAAGAATAATTAACCAAATTCTCAGCCACCCACCGGGAACCAGTATAGGTCCTGAACCAAAATTTTGGACTTGCGGTCAGCTCACCAAAAACGAGTTGAAAAATGGAGCTCAGGGGCACAGCAATTCACAAACTGGCCGAGTAATAAAGGACAACTATCGTCCAAAAATCTGTTGAGGGAAGGCAACGAGGCGAACTTGAAAGCGAGGCAGAATAGCAGGAAACAGATTTCAAGAGGTACGTTGGAATCGCCTTTAAAGCACAGGAAGAGGGGCACAACTTCGACAATGATGCACTTGGCCAAAAAGGGCGTATGCGTTTTGTCCTGAATATATTGAGGAGAAAACGCATACGCCCTTTTTGGCCAAGCAAGCAAGCGGGCAATGCAAATCTGCACTACAAAGAAGTATCACTTCCCACCGGTCAAAAGGGACATCCACAAAATGTGTAAGAACAAGAAAGGCAAGACAGGCCCTGGAGAACAGGGAGCCTTGTTATGCTGATGGGCGGGATGTAAATTGCAACTGCCTCTCTGGAGGAGTGCATTCTGTTCCCTAAAGCAAGTAAAGAACAGAGCTACAGAGCCAAGGGCACTACCAGTCTAGGGAATATACCTTGGGAAAACTGAAAATCAATAAGACAGAGCCACCCCAAAATTTAGGGCTGCACTGCATACAAGGGCCTCAACTTGGATACACCTTAAGTATCCCAGAAAATATAAACATGGTTCAAAAAATTGTGGTACTTACGTACGATGGAATATCCCTCAGCCATGAAATCAATGTCATAAGACCAGTAGCAGCAAAATGGGTGGATTCAGGTACGATGATTCTAAGTGAAATAAGTCACACAGAAAAAGAAACTTATCATAAGATATCACTTATGAAGATCCTGTAAACATGGCTACACTTGAACTGAGTTAGGAAAGAGAACAGTGTCTCACATTTAGAAAACACTCTTATACCTGCTTAAGGGGGAAGGAGAGGTGGGGTGATGCATAAAACCAGAGTTTGATATAAGCACAGGTACCGTTCCAAAAACCAACTATGGAATAGACAAGACCTACACCGTCTTCAGAGAAAAGGACTCAAAACCCCATATTTCCCGCAGAGGAAAATATCTGACTAGTAAGAATCTTAAAACCTATGTATTGATATGTCTCCGTAAGGGAATCAAGTGTGTCTAGACTGGCATAAACATGGCAGCGAGAATCAGCTCAAACCCACTATAAAAAGGAGTTTCAAAAACAAAACAAAAAAACTGGGAAATTCTTTGCAATTCCTTCAGGGTCTCTGATGAAAGCTGGAATGACCCTATCTACAACGACAGCTGGATGTGGCATAAGGAGGGACACTTGGGACTGAGACGATTGGTGAGATTGGGTCAGCAAATGCACACCCTTTAAAGCAATAATGCATGGCACCCATTCCATGGGTCCGAACTCTCCAGGTTGAAGGGAATATTACTACAGCTATAACATGTGCGGGAAACCTAGAGAACGGACACACTGTGAATACGAAAGGTTTCTAAAACTCAACGAATAGTCCCTCTCCTGGTGCTCCGGTTTGACTTTCCGTCTGCTTTACTATCAACCTCCCAACTTGGCGAGACAGCCCCTTTAACCTCTTGGTTCGCACAGGTTGCCAATTTGGCAGAGGATGAAAGGGAAGAGGGAGAACCAATGAGAGAGTAGCTGTTAGGCATTTGGACGGGCACATATCACTGTAATTTCCCGGCAGGAAGAAGAATTAACCAAATTCTCAGCCACCCACCGGGAACCAGTATAGGTCCTGAACCAAAATTTTGGACTTGCGGTCAGCTCACCAAAAACGAGTTGAAAAATGGAGCTCAGGGGCACAGCAATTCACAAACTGGCCGAGTAATAAAGGACAACTATCGTCCAAAAATCTGTTGAGGGAAGGCAACGAGGCGGACTTGAAAGCGAGGCAGAATAGCAGGAAACAGATTTCAAGAGGTACGTTGGAATCGCCTTTAAAGCACAGGAAGAGGGGCACAACTTCGACAATGATGCACTTGGCCAAAAAGGGCGTATGCGTTTTGTCCTGAATATATTGAGGAGAAAACGCATACGCCCTTTTTGGCCAAGCAAGCAAGCGGGCAATGCAAATCTGCACTACAAAGAAGTATCACTTCCCACCGGTCAAAAGGGACATCCACAAAATGTGTAAGAACAAGAAAGGCAAGACAGGCCCTGGAGAACAGGGAGCCTTGTTATGCTGATGGGCGGGATGTAAATTGCCAACTGCCTCTCTGGAGAAGTGCATTCTGTTCCCTAAAACAAGTAAAGAACAGAGCTACAGAGCCAAGGGCACTACCAGTCTAGGGAATATACCTTGGGAAAACTGAAAATCAATAAGACAGAGCCACCCCAAAATTTAGGGCTGCACTGCATACAAGGACCTCAACTTGGATACACCTTAAGTATCCCAGAAAATATAAACATGGTTCAAAAACTTGTGGTACTTACGTACGATGGAATATCCCTCAGCCATGAAATCAATGTCATAAGACCAGTAGCAGCAAAATGGGTGGATTCAGGTACGATGATTCTAAGTGAAATAAGTCACACAGAAAAAGAAACTTATCATAAGATATCACTTATGAAGATCCTGTAAACATGGCTACACTTGAACTGAGTTAGGAAAGAGAACAGTGTCTCACATTTAGAAAACACTCTTATACCTGCTTAAGGGGGAAGGAGAGGTGGGGTGATGCATAAAACCAGAGTTTGATATAAGCACAGGTACCGTTCCAAAAACCAACGATGGAATAGACAAGACCTACACCGTCCTCAGCGAAAGGGACTCAAAACCCCATATTTCCCGCAGAGGAAAATATCTGACTAGTAAGAATCTTAAAACCTATGTATTGATATGTCTCCGTAAGGAAATCAAGTGTGTCTAGACTGGCATAAACATGGCAGCGAGAATCAGCTCAAACCCACTATAAAAAGGAATTTCAAAAACAAAACAAAAAAACTGGGAAATTCTTTACAATTCCTTCAGGGTCTCTGATGAAGGCTGGAATGACCCTATCTACAACTACAGCTGGATGTGGCATAAGGAGGGACACTTGGGACTGAGACGATTGGTGAGATTGGGTGAGCAAATGCAGACCCTTTAAAGCAATAATGCATGGCACCCATTCCATGGGTCCGAACTCTCCAGGTTGAAGGGAATATTACTACAGCTATAACATGTGCGGGAAACCTAGAGAACGGACACACTGTGAATACGAAAGGTTTCTAAAACTCAACGCATAGTCCCTCTCCTGGTGCTCCGGTTTGACTTTCCGTCTGCTTTACTATCAACCTCCCAACTTGGAGAGACAGCCCCTTTAACCTCTTGGTTCGCACAGGTTGCCAATTTGGCAGAGGATGAAAGGGAAGAGGGAGAACCAATGAGAGAGTAGCTGTTAGGCATTTGGATGGGCACATATCACTGTAATTTCCCGGCAGGAAGAAGAATTAACCAAATTCTCAGCCACCCACCGGGAACCAGTATAGGTCCTGAACCAAAATTTTGGACTTGCGGTCAGCTCACCAAAAACGAGTTGAAAAATGGAGCTCAGGGGCACAGCCATTCACAAACTGGCCGAGTAATAAAGGACAACTATCGTCCAAAAATCTGTTGAGGGAAGGCAACGAGGCGGACTTGAAAGCGAGGCAGAATAGCAGGAAACAGATTTCAAGAGGTACGTTGGAATCGCCTTTAAAGCACAGGAAGAGGGGCACAACTTCGACAATGATGCACTTGGCCAAAAAGGGCGTATGCGTTTTCTCCTGAATATATTCAGGAGAAAACGCATACGCCCTTTTTGGCCAAGCAAGCAAGCGGGCAATGCAAACCTGCACTACAAAGAAGTATCACTTCCCACCGGTCAAAAGGGACATCCACAAAATGTGTAAGAACAAGAAAGGCAAGACAGGCCCTGGAGAACAGGGAGCCTTGTTATGCTGATGGGCGGGATGTAAATTGCCAACTGCCTCTGTGGAGGAGTGCATTCTGTTCCCTAAAACAAGTAAAGAACAGAGCTACAGAGCCAAGGGCACGACCAGTCTAGGGAATATACCTTGGGAAAACTGAAAATCAATAAGACAGAGCCACCCCAAAATTTAGGGCTGCACTGCATACAAGGACCTCAACTTGGATACACCTTAAGTATCCCAGAAAATATAAACATGGTTCAAAAACTTGTGGTACTTACGTACGATGGAATATCCCTCAGCCATGAAATCAATGTCATAAGACCAGTAGCAGCAAAATGGGTGGATTCAGGTACGATGATTCTAAGTGAAATAAGTCACACAGAAAAAGAAACTTATCATAAGATATCACTTATGAAGATCCTGTCAACATGGCTACACTTGAACTGAGTTAGGAAAGAGAACAGTGTCTCACATTTAGAAAACACTCTTATACCTGCTTAAGGGGGAAGGAGAGGTGGGGTGATGCATAAAACCAGAGTTTGATATAAGCACAGGTACCGTTCCAAAAACCAACTATGGAATAGACAAGACCTACACCGTCCTCAGTGAAAGGGACTCAAAACCCCATATTTCCCGCAGAGGAAAATATCTGACTAGTAAGAATCTTAAAACCTATGTATTGATATGTCTCCGTAAGGGAATCAAGTGTGTCTAGACTGGCATAAACATGGCAGCGAGAATCAGCTCAAACCCACTATAAAAAGGAATTTCAAAAACAAAACAAAAAAACTGGGAAATTCTTTACAATTCCTTCAGGGTCTCTGATGAAGGCTGGAATGACCCTATCTACAACGACAGCTGGATGTGGCATAAGGAGGGACACTTGGGACTGAGACGATTGGTGAGATTGGGTGAGCAAATGCAGACCCTTTAAAGCAATAATGCATGGCACCCATTCCATGGGTCCCAACTCTCCAGGTTGAAGGGAATATTACTACAGCTATAACATGTGCGGGAAACCTAGAGAACGGACACACTGTGAATACGAAAGGTTTCTAAAACTCAACGCATAGTCCCTCTCCTGGTGCTCCGGTTTGACTTTCCGTCTGCTTTACTATCAACCTCCCAACTTGGAGAGACAGCCCCTTTAACCTCTTGGTTCGCACAGGTTGCCAATTTGGCAGAGGATGAAAGGGAAGAGGGAGAACCAATGAGAGAGTAGCTGTTAGGCATTTGGACGGGCACATATCACTGTAATTTCCTGGCAGGAAGAAGAATTAACCAAATTCTCAGCCACCCACCGGGAACCAGTATAGGTCCTGAACCAAAATTTTGGACTTGCGGTCAGCTCACCAAAAACGAGTTGAAAAATGGGGCTCAGGGGCACAGCAATTCACAAACTGGCCGAGTAATAAAGGACAACTATCGTCCAAAAATCTGTTGAGGGAAGGCAACGAGGCGGACTTGAAAGCGAGGCAGAATAGCAGGAAACAGATTTCAAGAGGTACGTTGGAATCGCCTTTAAAGCACAGGAAGAGGGGCACAACTTCGACAATGATGCACTTGGCCAAAAAGGGCGTATGCGTTTTCTCCTGAATATATTCAGGAGAAAACGCATACGCCCTTTTTGGCCAAGCAAGCAAGCGGGCAATGCAAATCTGCACTACAAAGAAGTATCACTTCCCACCGGTCAAAAGGGACATCCACAAAATGTGTAAGAACAAGAAAGGCAAGACAGGCCCTGGAGAACAGGGAGCCTTGTTATGCTGATGGGCGGGATGTAAATTGCCAACTGCCTCTCTGGAGGAGTGCATTCTGTTCCCTAAAGCAAGTAAAGAACAGAGCTACAGAGCCAAGGGCACTACCAGTCTAGGGAATATACCTTGGGAAAACTGAAAATCAATAAGACAGAGCCACCCCAAAATTTAGGGCTGCACTGCATACAAGGGCCTCAACTTGGATACACCTTAAGTATCCCAGAAAATATAAACATGGTTCAAAAAATTGTGGTACTTACGTACGATGGAATATCCCTCAGCCATGAAATCAATGTCATAAGACCAGTAGCAGCAAAATGGGTGGATTCAGGTACGATGATTCTAAGTGAAATAAGTCACACAGAAAAAGAAACTTATCATAAGATATCACTTATGAAGATCCTGTAAACATGGCTACACTTGAACTGAGTTAGGAAAGAGAACAGTGTCTCACATTTAGAAAACACTCTTATACCTGCTTAAGGGGGAAGGAGAGGTGGGGTGATGCATAAAACCAGAGTTTGATATAAGCACAGGTACCGTTCCAAAAACCAACTATGGAATAGACAAGACCTACACCGTCCTCAGTGAAAGGGACTCAAAACCCCATATTTCCCGCAGAGGAAATTATCTGACTAGTAAGAATCTTAAAACCTATGTATTGATATGTCTCTGTAAGGGAATCAAGTGTGTCTAGACTGGCATAAACATGGCAGCGAGAATCAGCTCAAACCCACTATAAAAAGGAATTTCAAAAACAAAACAAAAAAACTGGGAAATTCTTTACAATTCCTTCAGGGTCTCTGATGAAATCTGGAATGACCCTATCTACAACGACAGCTGGATGTGGCATAAGGAGGGACACTTGGGACTGAGACGATTGGTGAGATTGGGTGAGCAAATGCAGACCCT
Organism: Hyperoodon ampullatus; assembly: GCF_949752795.1. Taxonomy (NCBI): domain Eukaryota; kingdom Metazoa; phylum Chordata; class Mammalia; order Artiodactyla; family Ziphiidae; genus Hyperoodon; species Hyperoodon ampullatus. Next base: position 985,872 of record NW_027640363.1, read on the forward strand.
TTAAAGCAATAATGCATGGCACCCATTCCATGGGTCCGAACTCTCCAGGTTGAAGGGAATATTACTACAGCTATAACATGTGCAGGAAACCTAGAGAACGGACACACTGTGAATACGAAAGGTTTCTAAAACTCAACGCATAGTCCCTCTCCTGGTGCTCCGGTTTGACTTTCCGTCTGCTTTACTATCAACCTCCCAACTTGGAGAGACAGCCCCTTTAACCTCTTGGTTCGCACAGGTTGCCAATTTGGCAGAGGATGAAATGGAAGAGGGAGAACCAATGAGAGAGTAGCTGTTAGGCATTTGGACGGGCACATATCACTGTAATTTCCCGGCAGGAAGAAGAATTAACCAAATTCTCAGCCACCCACCGGGAACCAGTATAGGTCCTGAACCAAAAATTTGGACTTGCGGTCAGCTCACCAAAAACGAGTTGAAAAATGGAGCTCAGGGGCACAGCAATTCACAAACTGGCCGAGTAATAAAGGACAACTATCGTCCAAAAATCTGTTGAGGGAAGGCAACGAGGCGGACTTGAAAGCGAGGCAGAATAGCAGGAAACAGATTTCAAGAGGTACGTTGGAATCGCCTTTAAAGCACAGGAAGAGGGGCACAACTTCGACAATGATGCACTTGGCCAAAAAGGGCGTATGCGTTTTCTCCTGAATATATTCAGGAGAAAACGCATACGCCCTTTTTGGCCAAGCAAGCAAGCGGGCAATGCAAATCTGCACTACAAAGAAGTATCACTTCCCACCGGTCAAAAGGGACATCCACAAAATGTGTAAGAACAAGAAAGGCAAGACAGGCCCTGGAGAACAGGGAGCCTTGTTATGCTGATGGGCGGGATGTAAATTGCCAACTGCCTCTCTGGAGGAGTGCATTCTGTTGCCTAAAACAAGTAAAGAACAGAGCTACAGAGCCAAGGGCACTACCAGTCTAGGGAATATAACTTGGGAAAACTGAAAATCAATAAGACAGAGCCACCCCAAAATTTAGGGCTGCACTGCATTCAAGGACCTCAAATTGGATACACCTTAAGTATCCCAGAAAATATAAACATGGTTCAAAGAATTGTGGTACTTACGTACGATGGAATATCCCTCAGCCATGAAATCAATGTCATAAGACCAGTAGCAGCAAAATGGGTGGATTCAGGTACGATGATTCTAAGTGAAATAAGTCACACAGAAAAAGAAACTTATCATAAGATATCACTTATGAAGATCCTGTAAACATGGCTACACTTGAACTGAGTTAGGAAAGAGAACAGTGTCTCACATTTAGAAAACACTCTTATACCTGCTTAAGGGGGAAGGAGAGGTGGGGTGATGCATAAAACCAGAGTTTGATATAAGCACAGGTACCGTTCCAAAAACCAACTACGGAATAGACAAGACCTACACCGTCCTCAGTGAAAGGGACTCAAAACCCCATATTTCCCACAGAGGAAAGTATCTGACTAGTAAGAATCTTAAAACCTATGTATTGATATGTCTCCGTAAGGGAATCAAGGGTGTCTAGACTGGCATAAACATGGCAGAGAGAATCAGCTCAAAGCCACTATAAAAAGGAATTTCAAAAACAAAACAAAAAAACTGGGAAATTCTTTACAATTCCTTCAGGGTCTCTGATGAAATCTGGAATGACCCTATCTACAACGACAGCTGGATGTGGCATAAGGAGGGACACTTGGGACTGAGACGATTGGTGAGATTGGGTGAGCAAATGCAGACCCTTTAAAGCAATAATGCATGGCACCCATTCCATGGGTCCGAACTCTCCAGGTTGAAGGGAATATTACTACAGCTATAACATGTGCAGGAAACCTAGAGAACGGACACACTGTGAATACGAAAGGTTTCTAAAACTCAACGCATAGTCCCTCTCCTGGTGCTCCGGTTTGACTTTCCGTCTGCTTTACTATCAACCTCCAAACTTGGAGAGACAGCCCCTTTAACCTCTTGGTTCGCACAGGTTGCCAATTTGGCAGAGGATGAAAGGGAAGAGGGAGAACCAATGAGAGAGTAGCTGTTAGGCATTTGGACGGGCACATATCACTGTAATTTCCCGGCAGGAAGAAGAATTAACCAAATTCTCAGCCACCCACCGGGAACCAGTATAGGTCCTGAACCAAAATTTTGGACTTGCGGTCAGCTCACCAAAAACGAGTTGAAAAATGGAGCTCAGGGGCACAGCAATTCACAAACTGGCCGAGTAATAAAGGACAACTATCGTCCAAAAATCTGTTGAGGGAAGGCAACGAGGCGGACTTGAAAGCGAGGCAGAATAGCAGGAAACAGATTTCAAGAGGTACGTTGGAATCGCCTTTAAAGCACAGGAAGAGGGGCACAACTTCGACAATGATGCACTTGGCCAAAAAGGGCGTATGCGTTTTCTCCTGAATATATTCAGGAGAAAACGCATACGCCCTTTTTGGCCAAGCAAGCAAGCGGGCAATGCAAATCTGCACTACAAAGAAGTATCACTTCCCACCAGTCAAAAGGGACATCCACAAAATGTGTAAGAACAAGAAAGGCAAGACAGGCCCTGGAGAACAGGGAGCCTTGTTATGCTGATGGGCGGGATGTAAATTGCCAACTGCCTCTCTGGAGGAGTGCATTCTGTTCCCTAAAACAAGTAAAGAACAGAGCTACAGAGCCAAGGGCACTACCAGTCTAGGGAATATACCTTGGGAAAACTGAAAATCAATAAGACAGAGCCACCCCAAAATTTAGGGCTGCACTGCATACAAGGACCTCAACTTGGATACACCTTAAGTATCCCAGAAAATATAAACATGGTTCAAAAACTTGTGGTACTTACGTACGATGGAATATCCCTCAGCCATGAAATCAATGTCATAAGACCAGTAGCAGCAAAATGGGTGGATTCAGGTACGATGATTCTAAGTGAAATAAGTCACACAGAAAAAGAAACTTATCATAAGATATCACTTATGAAGATCCTGTAAACATGGCTACACTTGAACTGAGTTAGGAAAGAGAACAGTGTCTCACATTTAGAAAACACTCTTATACCTGCTTAAGGGGGAAGGAGAGGTGGGGTGATGCATAAAACCAGAGTTTGATATAAGCACAGGTACCGTTCCAAAAACCAACTATGGAATAGACAAGACCTACACCGTCCTCAGCGAAAGGGACTCAAAACCCCATATTTCCCGCAGAGGAAAATATCTGACTAGTAAGAATCTTAAAACCTATGTATTGATATGTCTCCGTAAGGAAATCAAGTGTGTCTAGACTGGCATAAACATGGCAGCGAGAATCAGCTCAAACCCACTATAAAAAGGAATTTCAAAAACAAAACAAAAAAACTGGGAAATTCTTTACAATTCCTTCAGGGACTCTGATGAAGGCTGGAATGACCATATCTACAACGACAGCTGGATGTGGCATAAGGAGGGACACTTGGGACTGAGACGATTGGTGAGATTGGGTGAGCAAATGCAGACCCTTTAAAGCAATAATGCATGGCACCCATTCCATGGGTCCGAACTCTCCAGGTTGAAGGGAATATTACTACAGCTATAACATGTGCGGGAAACCTAGAGAACGGACACACTGTGAATATGAAAGGTTTCTAAAACTCAACGCATAGTCCCTCTCCTGGTGCTCCAGTTTGACTTTCCGTCTGCTTTACTATCAACCTCCCAACTTGGAGAGACAGCCCCTTTAACCTCTTGGTTCGCACAGGTTGCCAATTTGGCAGAGGATGAAAGGGAAGAGGGAGAACCAATGAGAGAGTAGCTGTTAGGCATTTGGACGGGCACATATCACTGTAATTTCCCGGCAGGAAGAAGAATTAACCAAATTCTCAGCCACCCACCGGGAACCAGTATAGGTCCTGAACCAAAATTTTGGACTTGCGGTCAGCTCACCAAAAACGAGTTGAAAAATGGAGCTCAGGGGCACAGCAATTCACAAACTGGCCGAGTAATAAAGGACAACTATCGTCCAAAAATCTGTTGAGGGAAGGCAACGAGGCGGACTTGAAAGCGAGGCAGAATAGCAGGAAACAGATTTCAAGAGGTACGTTGGAATCGCCTTTAAAGCACAGGAAGAGGGGCACAACTTCGACAATGATGCACTTGGCCAAAAAGGGCGTATGTGTTTTCTCCTGAATATATTCAGGAGAAAACGCATACGCCCTTTTTGGCCAAGCAAGCAAGCGGGCAATGCAAATCTGCACTACAAAGAAGTATCACTTCCCACCGGTCAAAAGGGACATCCAGAAAATGTGTAAGAACAAGAAAGGCAAGACAGGCCCTGGAGAACAGGGAGCCTTGTTATGCTGATGGGCGGGATGTAAATTGCCAACTGCCTCTCTGGAGGAGTGCATTCTGTTCCCTAAAGCAAGTAAAGAACAGAGCTACAGAGCCAAGGGCACTACCAGTATAGGGAATATACCTTGGGAAAACTGAAAATCAATAAGACAGAGCCACCCCAAAATTTAGGGCTGCACTGCATACAAGGACCTCAACTTGGATACACCTTAAGTATCCCAGAAAATATAAACATGGTTCAAAAAATTGTGGTACTTACGTACGATGGAATATCCCTCAGCCATGAAATCAATGTCATAAGACCAGTAGCAGCAAAATGGGTGGATTCAGGTACGATGATTCTAAGTGAAATAAGTCGCACAGAAAAAGAAACTTATCATAATATATCACTTATGAAGATCCTGTAAACATGGCTACACTTGAACTGAGTTAGGAAAGAGAACAGTGTCTCACATTTAGAAAACACTCTTATACCTGCTTAAGGGGGAAGGAGAGGTGGGGTGATGCATAAAACCAGAGTTTGATATAAGCACAGGTACCGTTCCAAAAACCAACTATGGAATAGACAAGACCTACACCGTACTCAGTGAAAGGGACTCAAAACCCCATATTTCCCGCACAGGAAAATATCTGACTAGTAAGAATCTTAAAACCTATGTATTGATATGTCTCCGTAAGGGAATCAAGTGTGTCTAGACTGGCATAAACATGGCAGCGAGAATCAGCTCAAACCGACTATAAAAAGGAATTTCAAAAACAAAACAAAAAAACTGGGAAATTCTTTACAATTCCTTCAGGGTCTCTGATGAAAGCTGGAATGACCCTATCTACAACGACAGCAGAATGTGGCATAAGGAGGGACACTTGGGACTGAGACGATTGGTGAGATTGGGTGAGCAAATGCAGACCCTTTAAAGCAATAATGCATGGCACCCATTCCATGGGTCCGAACTCTCCAGGTTGAAGGGAATATTACTACAGCTATAACATGTGCAGGAAACTTAGAGAACGGACACACTGTGAATACGAAAGGTTTCTAAAACTCAACGCATAGTCCCTCTCCTGGTGCTCCGGTTTGACTTTCCGTCTGCTTTACTATCAACCTCCCAACTTGGAGAGACAGCCCCTTTAACCTCTTGGTTTGCACAGGTTGCCAATTTGGCAGAGGATGAAATGGAAGAGGGAGAACCAATGAGAGAGTAGCTGTTAGGCATTTGGATGGGCACATATCACTGTAATTTCCCGGCAGGAAGAAGAATTAACCAAATTCTCAGCCACCCACCGGGAACCAGTATAGGTCCTGAACCAAAAATTTGGACTTGCGGTCAGCTCACCAAAAACGAGTTGAAAAATGGAGCTCAGGGGCACAGCAATTCACAAACTGGCCGAGTAATAAAGGACAACTATCGTCCAAAAATCTGTTGAGGGAAGGCAACGAGGCGGACTTGAAAGCGAGGCAGAATAGCAGGAAACAGATTTCAAGAGGTACGTTGGAATTGCCTTTAAAGCACAGGAAGAGGGGCACAACTTCGACAATGATGCACTTGGCCAAAAAGGGTGTATGTGTTTTCTCCTGAATATATTCAGGAGAAAACGCATACGCCCTTTTTGGCCAAGCAAGCAAGCGGGCAATGCAACTCTGCACTACAAAGAAGTATCACTTCCCACCGGTCAAAAGGGACATCCACAAAATGTGTAAGAACAAGAAAGGCAAGACAGGCCCTGGAGAACAGGGAGCCTTGTTATGCTGATGGGCGGGATGTAAATTGCCAACTGCCTCTCTGGAGGAGTGCATTCTGTTCCCTAAAGCAAGTAAAGAACAGAGCTACAGAGCCAAGGGCACTACCAGTCTAGGGAATATACCTTGGGAAAACTGAAAATCAATAAGACAGAGCCACCCCAAAATTTAGGGCTGCACTGCATACAAGGACCTCAACTTGGATACACCTTAAGTATCCCAGAAAGTATAAACATGGTTCAAAAAATTGTGGTACTTACATACGATGGAATATCCCTCAGCCATGAAATCAATGTCATAAGACCAGTAGCAGCAAAATGGGTGGATTCAGGTACGATGATTCTAAGTGAAATAAGTCACACAGAAAAAGAAACTTATCATAAGATATCACTTATGAAGATCCTGTAAACATGGCTACACTTGAACTGAGTTAGGAAAGAGAACAGTGTCTCACATTTAGAAAACACTCTTATACCAGCTTAAGGGGGAAGGAGAGGTGGGGTGATGCATAAAAGCAGAGTTTGATATAAGCACAGGTACCGTTCCAAAAACCAACTATGGAATAGACAAGACCTACACCGTCCTCAGTGAAAGGGACTCAAAACCCCATATTTCCCGCAGAGGAAAATATCTGACTAGTAAGAATCTTTAAACCTATGTATTGATATGTCTCCGTAAGGGAATCAAGTGTGTCTAGACTGGCATAAACATGGCAGCGAGAATCAGCTCAAACCGACTATAAAAAGGAATTTCAAAAACAAAACAAAAAAACTGGGAAATTCTTTACAATTCCTTCAGGGTCTCTGATGAAAGCTGGAATGACCCTATCTACAACGACAGCAGAATGTGGCATAAGGAGGGACACTTGGGACTGAGACGATTGGTGAGATTGGGTGAGCAAATGCAGACCCTTTAAAGCAATAATGCATGGCACCCATTCCATGGGTCCCAACTCTCCAGGTTGAAGGGAATATTACTACAGCTATAACATGTGCGGGAAACCTAGAGAACGGACACACTGTGAATACGAAAGGTTTCTAAAACTCAACGAATAGTCCCACTCCTGGTGCTCCGGTTTGACTTTCCGTCTGCTTTACTATCAACCTCCCAACTTGGAGAGACAGCCCCTTTAACCTCTTGGTTCGCACAGGTTGCCAATTTGGCAGAGGATGAAAGGGAAGAGGGAGAACCAATGAGAGAGTAGCTGTTAGGCATTTGGACGGGCACATATCACTGTAATTTCCTGGCAGGAAGAAGAATTAACCAAATTCTCAGCCACCCACCGGGAACCAGTATAGGTCCTGAACCAAAATTTTGGACTTGCGGTCAGCTCACCAAAAACGAGTTGAAAAATGGAGCTCAGGGGCACAGCAATTCACAAACTGGCCGAGTAATAAAGGACAACTATCGTCCAATAATCTGTTGAGGGAAGGCAACGAGGCGGACTTGAAAGCGAGGCAGAATAGCAGGAAACAGATTTCAAGAGGTACGTTGGAATCGCCTTTAAAGCACAGGAAGAGGGGCACAACTTCGACAATGATGCACTTGGCCAAAAAGGGCGTATGCGTTTTCTCCTGAATATATTCAGGAGAAAACGCATACGCCCTTTTTGGCCAAGCAAGCAAGCGGGCAATGCAAATCTGCACTAAAAAGAAGTATCACTTCCCACCGGTCAAAAGGGACATCCACAAAATGTGTAAGAACAAGAAAGGCAAGACAGGCCCTGGAGAACAGGGAGCCTTGTTATGCTGATGGGCGGGATGTAAATTGCCAACTGCCTCTCTGGAGGAGTGCATTCTGTTCCCTACAACAAGTAAAGAACAGAGCTACAGAGCCAAGGGCACTACCAGTCTAGGGAATATACCTTGGGAAAACTGAAAATCAATAAGACAGAGCCACCCCAAAATTTAGGGCTGCACTGCATACAAGGATCTCAACTTGGATACACCTTAAGTATCCCAGAAAATATAAACATCGTTCAAAAACTTGTGGTACTTACGTACGATGGAATATCCCTCAGCCATGAAATCAATGTCATAAGACCAGTAGCAGCAAAATGGGTGGATTCAGGTACGATGATTCTAAGTGAAATAAGTCACACAGAAAAAGAAACTTATCATAAGATATCACTTATGAAGATCCTGTAAACATGGCTACACTTGAACTGAGTTAGGAAAGAGAACAGTGTCTCACATTTAGAAAACACTCTTATACCTGCTTAAGGGGGAAGGAGAGGTGGGGTGATGCATAAAACCAGAGTTTGATTTAAGCACAGGTACCGTTCCAAAAACCAACTATGGAATAGACAAGACCTACACCGTCCTCAGCGAAAGGGACTCAAAACCCCATATTTCCCGCAGAGGAAAATATCTGACTAGTAAGAATCTTAAAACCTATGTATTGATATGTCTCCGTAAGGGAATCAAGTGTGTCTAGACTGGCATAAACATGGCAGCGAGAATCAGCTCAAACCCACTATAAAAAGGAATTTCAAAAACAAAACAAAAAAACTGGGAAATTCTTTACAATTCCTTCAGGGTCTCTGATGAAAGCTGGAATGACCCTATCTACAACGACAGCTGGATGTGGCATAAGGAGGGACACTTGGGACTGAGACGATTGGTGAGATTGGGTGAGCAAATGCAGACCCTTTAAAGCAATAATGCATGGCACCCATTCCATGGGTCCCAACTCTCCAGGTTGAAGGGAATATTACTACAGCTATAACATGTGCAGGAAACTTAGAGAACGGACACACTGTGAATACGAAAGGTTTCTAAAACTCAACGAATAGTCCCTCTCCTGGTGCTCCTGTTTGACTTTCCGGCTGCTTTACTATCATTCTCCGAAATTGGAGAGACAGCCCCTTTAACCTCCTGGTTCGCACAGGTTGCCAATTTGGCAGAGGATGAAAGGGAAGAGGGAGAACCAATGAGAGAGTAGCTGTTAGGCATTTGGACGGGCACATATCACTGTAATTTCCCGGCAGGAAGAAGAATTAACCAAATTCTCAGCCACCCACCGGGAACCAGTATAGGTCCTGAACCAAAATTTTGGACTTGCGGTCAGCTCACCAAAAACGAGTTGAAAAATGGAGCTCAGGGGCACAGCAATTCACAAACTGGCCGAGTAATAAAGGACAACTATCGTCCAAAAATCTGTTGAGGGAAGGCAACGAGGCGGACTTGAAAGCGAGGCAGAATAGCAGGAAACAGATTTCAAGAGGTACGTTGGAATTGCCTTTAAAGCACAGGAAGAGGGGCACAACTTCGACAATGATGCACTTGGCCAAAAAGGGCGTATGCGTTTTCTCCTGAATATATTCAGGAGAAAACGCATACGCCCTTTTTGGCCAAGCAAGCAAGCGGGCAATGCAAATCTGCACTACAAAGAAGTATCACTTCCCACCGGTCAAAAGGGACATCCACAAAATGTGTAAGAACAAGAAAGGCAAGACAGGCCCTGGAGAACAGGGAGCCTTGTTATGCTGATGGGCGGGATGTAAATTGCCAACTGCCTCTCTGGAGGAGTGCATTCTGTTCCCTAAAGCAAGTAAAGAACAGAGCTACAGAGCCAAGGGCACTACCAGTCTAGGGAATATACCTTGGGAAAACTGAAAATCAATAAGACAGAGCCACCCCAAAATTTAGGGCTGCACTGCATACAAGGACCTCAACTTGGATACACCTTAAGTATCCCAGAAAATATAAACATGGTTCAAAAAATTTTGGTACTTACGTACGATGGAATATCCCTCAGCCATGAAATCAATGTCATAAGACCAGTAGCAGCAAAAATGGGTGGATTCAGGTACGATGATTCTAAGTGAAATAAGTCGCACAGAAAAAGAAACTTATCATAAGATATCACTTATGAAGATCCTGTAAACATGGCTACACTTGAACTGAGTTAGGAAAGAGAACAGTGTCTCACATTTAGAAAACACTCTTATACCTGCTTAAGGGGGAAGGAGAGGTGGGGTGATGCATAAAACCAGAGTTTGATATAAGCACAGGTACCGTTCCAAAAACCAACTATGGAATAGACAAGACCTACACCGTCCTCAGTGAAAGGGACTCAAAACCCCATATTTCCCGCACAGGAAAATATCTGACTAGTAAGAATCTTAAAACCTATGTATTGATATGTCTCCGTAAGGGAATCAAGTGTGTCTAGACTGGCATAAACATGGCAGCGAGAATCAGCTCAAACCGACTATAAAAAGGAATTTCAAAAACAAAACAAAAAAACTGGGAAATTCTTTACAATTCCTTCAGGGTCTCTGATGAAAGCTGGAATGACCCTATCTACAACGACAGCAGAATGTGGCATAAGGAGGGACACTTGGGACTGAGACGATTGGTGAGATTGGGTGAGCAAATGCAGACCCTTTAAAGCAATAATGCATGGCACCCATTCCATGGGTCCGAACTCTCCAGGTTGAAGGGAATATTACTACAGCTATAACATGTGCAGGAAACCTAGAGAACGGACACACTGTGAATACGAAAGGTTTCTAAAACTCAACGCATAGTCCCTCTCCTGGTGCTCCGGTTTGACTTTCCGTCTGCTTTACTATCAACCTCCCAACTTGGAGAGACAGCCCCTTTAACCTCTTGGTTTGCACAGGTTGCCAATTTGGTAGAGGATGAAATGGAAGAGGGAGAACCAATGAGAGAGTAGCTGTTAGGCATTTGGACGGGCACATATCACTGTAATTTCCCGGCAGGAAGAAGAATTAACCAAATTCTCAGCCACCCACCGGGAACCAGTATAGGTCCTGAACCAAAAATTTGGACTTGCGGTCAGCTCACCAAAAACGAGTTGAAAAATGGAGCTCAGGGGCACAGCAATTCACAAACTGGCCGAGTAATAAAGGACAACTATCGTCCAAAAATCTGTTGAGGGAAGGCAACGAGGCGGACTTGAAAGCGAGGCAGAATAGCAGGAAACAGATTTCAAGAGGTACGTTGGAATTGCCTTTAAAGCACAGGAAGAGGGGCACAACTTCGACAATGATGCACTTGGCCAAAAAGGGTGTATGCGTTTTCTCCTGAATATATTCAGGAGAAAACGCATACGCCCTTTTTGGCCAAGCAAGCAAGCGGGCAATGCAACTCTGCACTACAAAGAAGTATCACTTCCCACCGGTCAAAAGGGACATCCACAAAATGTGTAAGAACAAGAAAGGCAAGACAGGCCCTGGAGAACAGGGAGCCTTGTTATGCTGATGGGCGGGATGTAAATTGCCAACTGCCTCTCTGGAGGAGTGCATTCTGTTCCCTAAAGCAAGTAAAGAACAGAGCTACAGAGCCAAGGGCACTACCAGTCTAGGGAATATACCTTGGGAAAACTGAAAATCAATAAGACAGAGCCACCCCAAAATTTAGGGCTGCACTGCATACAAGGACCTCAACTTGGATACACCTTAAGTATCCCAGAAAGTATAAACATGGTTCAAAAAATTGTGGTACTTACATACGATGGAATATCCCTCAGCCATGAAATCAATGTCGTAAGACCAGTAGCAGCAAAATGGGTGGATTCAGGTACGATGATTCTAAGTGAAATAAGTCACACAGAAAAAGAAACTTATCATAAGATATCACTTATGAAGATCCTGTAAACATGGCTACACTTGAAATGAGTTAGGAAAGAGAACAGTGTCTCACATTTAGAAAACACTCTTATACCAGCTTAAGGGGGAAGGAGAGGTGGGGTGATGCATAAAACCAGAGTTTGATATAAGCACAGGTACCGTTCCAAAAACCAACTATGGAATAGACAAGACCTACACCGTCCTCAGTGAAAGGGACTCAAAACCCCATATTTCCCGCAGAGGAAAATATCTGACTAGTAAGAATCTTAAAACCTATGTATTGATATGTCTCCGTAAGGGAATCAAGTGTGTCTAGACTGGCATAAACATGGCAGCGAGAATCAGCTCAAACCGACTATAAAAAGGAATTTCAAAAACAAAACAAAAAAACTGGGAAATTCTTTACAATTCCTTCAGGGTCTCTGATGAAAGCTGGAATGACCCTATCTACAACGACAGCAGAATGTGGCATAAGGAGGGACACTTGGGACTGAGACGATTGGTGAGATTGGGTGAGCAAATGCAGACCCTTTAAAGCAATAATGCATGGCACCCATTCCATGGGTCCGAACTCTCCAGGTTGAAGGGAATATTACTACAGCTATAACATGTGCGGGAAACCTAGAGAACGGACACACTGTGAATACGAAAGGTTTCTAAAACTCAACGAATAGTCCCACTCCTGGTGCTCCGGTTTGACTTTCCGTCTGCTTTACTATCAACCTCCCAACTTGGAGAGACAGCCCCTTTAACCTCTTGGTTCGCACAGGTTGCCAATTTGGCAGAGGATGAAAGGGAAGAGGGAGAACTAATGAGAGAGTAGCTGTTAGGCATTTGGACGGGCACATATCACTGTAATTTCCCGGCAGGAAGAAGAATTAACCAAATTCTCAGCCACCCACCGGGAACCAGTATAGGTCCTGAACCAAAATTTTGGACTTGCGGTCAGCTCACCAAAAACGAGTTGAAAAATGGAGCTCAGGGGCACAGCAATTCACAAACTGGCCGAGTAATAAAGGACAACTATCGTCCAATAATCTGTTGAGGGAAGGCAACGAGGCGGACTTGAAAGCGAGGCAGAATAGCAGGAAACAGATTTCAAGAGGTACGTTGGAATCGCCTTTAAAGCACAGGAAGAGGGGCACAACTTCGACAATGATGCACTTGGCCAAAAAGGGCGTATGCGTTTTCTCCTGAATATATTCAGGAGAAAACGCATACGCCCTTTTTGGCCAAGCAAGCAAGCGGGCAATGCAAATCTGCACTACAAAGAAGTATCACTTCCCACCGGTCAAAAGGGACATCCACAAAATGTGTAAGAACAAGAAAGGCAAGACAGGCCCTGGAGAACAGGGAGCCTTGTTATGCTGATGGGCGGGATGTAAATTGCCAACTGTCTCTCTGGTGGAGTGCATTCTGTTCCCTAAAGCAAGTAAAGAACAGAGCTACAGAGCCAAGGGCACTACCAGTCTAGGGAATATACCTTGGGAAAACTGAAAATCAATAAGACAGAGCCACCCCAAAATTTAGGGCTGCACTGCATACAAGGGCCTCAACTTGGATACACCTTAAGTATCCCAGAAAATATAAACATGGTTCAAAAAATTGTGGTACTTATGTACGATGGAATATCCCTCAGCCATGAAATCAATGTCATAAGACCAGTAGCAGCAAAATGGGTGGATTCAGGTACGATGATTCTAAGTGAAATAAGTCACACAGAAAAAGAAACTTATCATAAGATATCACTTATGAAGATCCTGTAAACATGGCTACACTTGAACTGAGTTAGGAAAGAGAACAGTGTCTCACATTTAGAAAACACTCTTATACCTGCTTAAGGGGGAAGGAGAGGTGGGGTGATGCATAAAACCAGAGTTTGATATAAGCACAGGTACCGTTCCAAAAACCAACTATGGAATAGACAAGACCTACACCGTCCTCAGTGAAAGGGACTCAAAACCCCATATTTCCCGCAGAGGAAAATATCTGACTAGTAAGAATCTTAAAACCTATGTATTGATATGTCTCTGTAAGGGAATCAAGTGTGTCTAGACTGGCATAAATATGGCAGCGAGAATCAGCTCAAACCCACTATAAAAAGGAATTTCAAAAACAAAACAAAAAAACTGGGAAATTCTTTACAATTCCTTCAGGGTCTCTGATGAAAGCTGGAATGACCCTATCTACAACGACAGCAGAATGTGGCATAAGGAGGGACACTTGGAACTGAGATGATTGGTGAGATTGGGTGAGCAAATGCAGACCCTTTAAAGCAATAATGCATGGCACCCATTCCATGGGTCCGAACTCTCCAGGTTGAAGGGAATATTACTACAGCTATAACATGTGCTGGAAACCTAGGGAACGGACACACTGTGAATACGAAAGGTTTCTAAAACTCAACGCATAGTCCCTCTCCTGGTGCTCCAGTTTGACTTTCCGTCTGCTTTACTATCAACCTCCAAACTTGGAGAGACAGCCCCTTTAACCTCTTGGTTCGCACAGGTTGCCAATTTGGCAGAGGATGAAAGGGAAGAGGGAGAACCAATGAGAGAGTAGCTGTTAGGCATTTGGACGGGCACATATCACTGTAATTTCCCGGCAGGAAGAAGAATTAACCAAATTCTCAGCCACCCACCGGGAACCAGTATAGGTCCTGAACCAAAATTTTGGACTTGCGGTCAGCTCACCAAAAACGAGTTGAAAAATGGAGCTCAGGGGCACAGCAATTCACAAACTGGCCGAGTAATAAAGGACAACTATCGTCCAAAAATCTGTTGAGGGAAGGCAATGAGGCGGACTTGAAAGCGAGGCAGAATAGCAGGAAACAGATTTCAAGAGGTACGTTGGAATCGCCTTTAAAGCACAGGAAGAGGGGCACAACTTCGACAATGATGCACTTGGCCAAAAAGGGCGTATGTGTTTTCTCCTGAATATATTCAGGAGAAAACGCATACGCCCTTTTTGGCCAAGCAAGCAAGCGGGCAATGCAAATCTGCACTACAAAGAAGTATCACTTCCCACCAGTCAAAAGGGACATCCACAAAATGTGTAAGAACAAGAAAGGCAAGACAGGCCCTGGAGAACAGGGAGCCTTGTTATGCTGATGGGCGGGATGTAAATTGCCAACTGCCTCTCTGGAGGAGTGCATTCTGTTCCCTACAACAAGTAAAGAACAGAGCTACAGAGCCAAGGGCACTACCAGTCTAGGGAATATACCTTGGGAAAACTGAAAATCAATAAGACAGAGCCACCCCAAAATTTAGGGCTGCACTGCATACAAGGATCTCAACTTGGATACACCTTAAGTATCCCAGAAAATATAAACATGGTTCAAAAACTTGTGGTACTTACGTACGATGGAATATCCCTCAGCCATGAAATCAATGTCATAAGACCAGTAGCAGCAAAATGGGTGGATTCAGGTACGATGATTCTAAGTGAAATAAGTCACACAGAAAAAGAAACTTATCATAAGATATCACTTATGAAGATCCTGTAAACATGGCTACACTTGAACTGAGTTAGGAAAGAGAACAGTGTCTCACATTTAGAAAACACTCTTATACCTGCTTAAGGGGGAAGGAGAGGTGGGGTGATGCATAAAACCAGAGTTTGATATAAGCACAGGTACCGTTCCAAAAACCAACTATGGAATAGGCAAGACCTACACCGTCCTCAGCGAAAGGGACTCAAAACCCCATATTTCCCGCAGAGGAAAATATCTGACTAGTAAGAATCTTAAAACCTATGTATTGATATGTCACCGTAAGGGAATCAAGTGTGTCTAGACTGGCATAAACATGGCAGCGAGAATCAGCTCAAACCCACTATAAAAAGGAATTTCAAAAACAAAACAAAAAAACTGGGAAATTCTTTACAATTCCTTCAGGGTCTCTGATGAAGGCTGGAATGACCCTATCTACAACGACAGCTGGATATGGCATAAGGAGGGACACTTGGGACTGAGACGATTGGTGAGATTGGGTGAGCAAATGCAGACCCTTTAAAGCAATAATGCATGGCACCCATTCCATGGGTCCGAACTCTCCAGGTTGAAGGGAATATTACTACAGCTATAACATGTGCGGGAAACCTAGAGAACGGACACACTGTGAATACGAAAGGTTTCTAAAACTCAACGCATAGTCCCTCTCCTGGTGCTCCGGTTTGACTTTCCGTCTGCTTTACTATCAACCTCCCAACTTGGAGAGACAGCCCCTTTAACCTCTTGGTTCGCACAGGTTGCCAATTTGGCAGAGGATGAAAGGGAAGAGGGAGAACCAATGAGAGAGTAGCTGTTAGGCATTTGGACGGGCACATATCACTGTAATTTCCCGGCAGGAAGAAGAATTAACCAAATTCTCAGCCACCCACCGGGAACCAGTATAGGTCCTGAACCAAAAATTTGGACTTGCGGTCAGCTCACCAAAAACGAGTTGAAAAATGGAGCTCAGGGGCACAGCAATTCACAAACTGGCCGAGTAATAAAGGACAACTATCGTCCAAAAATCTGTTGAGGGAAGGCAACGAGGCGGACTTGAAAGCAAGGCAGAATAGCAGGAAACAGATTTCAAGAGGTACGTTGGAATCGCCTTTAAAGCACAGGAAGAGGGGCACAACTTCGACAATGACGCACTTGGCCAAAAAGGGCGTATGCGTTTTCTCCTGAATATATTCAGGAGAAAACGCATACGCCCTTTTTGGCCAAGCAAGCAAGCGGGCAATGCAAATCTGCACTAAAAAGAAGTATCACTTCCCACCGGTCAAAAGGGACATCCACAAAATGTGTAAGAACAAGAAAGGCAAGACAGGCCCTGGAGAACAGGGAGTCTTGTTATGCTGATGGGCGGGATGTAAATTGCCAACTGCCTCTCTGGAGGAGTGCATTCTGTTCCCTACAACAAGTAAAGAACAGAGCTACAGAGCCAAGGGCACTACCAGTCTAGGGAATATACCTTGGGAAAACTGAAAATCAATAAGACAGAGCCACCCCAAAATTTAGGGCTGCACTGCATACAAGGATCTCAACTTGGATACACCTTAAGTATCCCAGAAAATATAAACATGGTTCAAAAAATTGTGGTACTTACGTACGATGGAATATCCCTCAGCCATGAAATCAATGTCATAAGACCAGTAGCAGCAAAATGGGTGGATTCAGGTACGATGATTCTAAGTGAAATAAGTCACACAGAAAAAGAAACTTATCATAAGATATCACTTATGAAGATCCTGTAAACATGGCTACACTTGAACTGAGTTAGGAAAGAGAACAGTGTCTCACATTTAGAAAACACTCTTATACCTGCTTAAGGGGGAAGGAGAGGTGGGGTGATGCATAAAACCAGAGTTTGATTTAAGCACAGGTACCGTTCCAAAAACCAACTATGGAATAGACAAGACCTACACCGTCCTCAGCGAAAGGGACTCAAAACCCCATATTTCCCGCAGAGGAAAATATCTGACTAGTAAGAATCTTAAAACCTATGTATTGATATGTCTCCGTAAGGGAATCAAGTGTGTCTAGACTGGCATAAACATGGCAGCGAGAATCAGCTCAAACCCACTATAAAAAGGAATTTCAAAAACAAAACAAAAAAACTGGGAAATTCTTTACAATTCCTTCAGGGTCTCTGATGAAGGCTGGAATGACCCTATCTACAACGACAGCTGGATATGGCATAAGGAGGGACACTTGGGACTGAGACGATTGGTGAGATTGGGTGAGCAAATGCAGACCCTTTAAAGCAATAATGCATGGCACCCATTCCATGGGTCCGAACTCTCCAGGTTGAAGGGAATATTACTACAGCTATAACATGTGCGGGAAACCTAGAGAACGGACACACTGTGAATACGAAAGGTTTCTAAAACTCAACGCATAGTCCCTCTCCTGGTGCTCCGGTTTGACTTTCCGTCTGCTTTACTATCAACCTCCCAACTTGGAGAGACAGCCCCTTTAACCTCTTGGTTCGCACAGGTTGCCAATTTGGCAGAGGATGAAAGGGAAGAGGGAGAACCAATGAGAGAGTAGCTGTTAGGCATTTGGACGGGCACATATCACTGTAATTTCCCGGCAGGAAGAAGAATTAACCAAATTCTCAGCCACCCACCGGGAACCAGTATAGGTCCTGAACCAAAAATTTGGACTTGCGGTCAGCTCACCAAAAACGAGTTGAAAAATGGAGCTCAGGGGCACAGCAATTCACAAACTGGCCGAGTAATAAAGGACAACTATCGTCCAAAAATCTGTTGAGGGAAGGCAACGAGGCGGACTTGAAAGCAAGGCAGAATAGCAGGAAACAGATTTCAAGAGGTACATTGGAATCGCCTTTAAAGCACAGGAAGAGGGGCACAACTTCGACAATGACGCACTTGGCCAAAAAGGGCGTATGCGTTTTCTCCTGAATATATTCAGGAGAAAACGCATACGCCCTTTTTGGCCAAGCAAGCAAGCGGGCAATGCAAATCTGCACTAAAAAGAAGTATCACTTCCCACCGGTCAAAAGGGACATCCACAAAATGTGTAAGAACAAGAAAGGCAAGACAGGCCCTGGAGAACAGGGAGTCTTGTTATGCTGATGGGCGGGATGTAAATTGCCAACTGCCTCTCTGGAGGAGTGCATTCTGTTCCCTACAACAAGTAAAGAACAGAGCTACAGAGCCAAGGGCACTACCAGTCTAGGGAATATACCTTGGGAAAACTGAAAATCAATAAGACAGAGCCACCCCAAAATTTAGGGCTGCACTGCATACAAGGATCTCAACTTGGATACACCTTAAGTATCCCAGAAAATATAAACATGGTTCAAAAAATTGTGGTACTTACGTACGATGGAATATCCCTCAGCCATGAAATCAATGTCATAAGACCAGTAGCAGCAAAATGGGTGGATTCAGGTACGATGATTCTAAGTGAAATAAGTCACACAGAAAAAGAAACTTATCATAAGATATCACTTATGAAGATCCTGTAAACATGGCTACACTTGAACTGAGTTAGGAAAGAGAACAGTGTCTCACATTTAGAAAACACTCTTATACCTGCTTAAGGGGGAAGGAGAGGTGGGGTGATGCATAAAACCAGAGTTTGATTTAAGCACAGGTACCGTTCCAAAAACCAACTATGGAATAGACAAGACCTACACCGTCCTCAGCGAAAGGGACTCAAAACCCCATATTTCCCGCAGAGGAAAATATCTGACTAGTAAGAATCTTAAAACCTATGTATTGATATGTCTCCGTAAGGGAATCAAGTGTGTCTAGACTGGCATAAACATGGCAGCGAGAATCAGCTCAAACCCACTATAAAAAGGAATTTCAAAAACAAAACAAAAAAACTGGGAAATTCTTTACAATTCCTTCAGGGTCTCTGATGAAGGCTGGAATGACCCTATCTACAACGACAGCTGGATGTGGCATAAGGAGGGACACTTGGGACTGAGACGATTGGTGAGATTGGGTGAGCAAATGCAGACCCTTTAAAGCAATAATGCATGGCACCCATTCCATGGGTCCGAACTCTCCAGGTTGAAGGGAATATTACTACAGCTATAACATGTGCGGGAAACCTAGAGAACGGACACACTGTGAATACGAAAGGTTTCTAAAACTCAACGCATAGTCCCTCTCCTGGTGCTCCGGTTTGACTTTCCGTCTGCTTTACTATCAACCTCCCAACTTGGAGAGACAGCCCCTTTAACCTCCTGGTTCGCACAGGTTGCCAATTTGGCAGAGGATGAAAGGGAAGAGGGAGAACCAATGAGAGAGTAGCTGTTACGCATTTGGACGGGCACATATCACTGTAATTTCCCGGCAGGAAGAAGAATTAACCAAATTCTCAGCCACCCACCGGGAACCAGTATAGGTCCTGAACCAAAATTTTGGACTTGCGGTCAGCTCACCAAAAACGAGTTGAAAAATGGAGCTCAGGGGCACAGCAATTCACAAACTGGCCGAGTAATAAAGGACAACTATCGTCCAAAAATCTGTTGAGGGAAGGCAACGAGGCGGACTTGAAAGCGAGGCAGAATAGCAGGAAACAGATTTCAAGAGGTACGTTGGAATCGCCTTTAAAGCACAGGAAGAGGGGCACAACTTCGACAATGACGCACTTGGCCAAAAAGGGCGTATGCGTTTTGTCCTGAATATATTCAGGAGAAAACGCATACGCCCTTTTTGGCCAAGCAAGCAAGCGGGCAATGCAAATCTGCACTACAAAGAAGTATCACTTCCCACCAGTCAAAAGGGACATCCACAAAATGTGTAAGAACAAGAAAGGCAAGACAGGCCCTGGAGAACAGGGAGCCTTGTTATGCTGATGGGCGGGATGTAAATTGCCAACTGCCTCTCTGGAGGAGTGCATTCTGTTCCCTACAACAAGTAAAGAACAGAGCTACAGAGCCAAGGGCACTACCAGTCTAGGGAATATACCTTGGGAAAACTGAAAATCAATAAGACAGAGCCACCCCAAAATTTAGGGCTGCACTGCATACAAGGATCTCAACTTGGATACACCTTAAGTATCCCAGAAAATATAAACATGGTTCAAAAACTTGTGGTACTTACGTACGATGGAATATCCCTCAGCCATGAAATCAATGTCATAAGACCAGTAGCAGCAAAATGGGTGGATTCAGGTACGATGATTCTAAGTGAAATAAGTCACACAGAAAAAGAAACTTATCATAAGATATCACTTATGAAGATCCTGTAAACATGGCTACACTTGAACTGAGTTAGGAAAGAGAACAGTGTCTCACATTTAGAAAACACTCTTATACCTGCTTAAGGGGGAAGGAGAGGTGGGGTGATGCATAAAACCAGAGTTTGATATAAGCACAGGTACCGTTCCAAAAACCAACTATGGAATAGGCAAGACCTACACCGTCCTCAGCGAAAGGGACTCAAAACCCCATATTTCCCGCAGAGGAAAATATCTGACTAGTAAGAATCTTAAAACCTATGTATTGATATGTCACCGTAAGGGAATCAAGTGTGTCTAGACTGGCATAAACATGGCAGCGAGAATCAGCTCAAACCCACTATAAAAAGGAATTTCAAAAACAAAACAAAAAAACTGGGAAATTCTTTACAATTCCTTCAGGGTCTCTGATGAAGGCTGGAATGACCCTATCTACAACGACAGCTGGATATGGCATAAGGAGGGACACTTGGGACTGAGACGATTGGTGAGATTGGGTGAGCAAATGCAGACCCTTTAAAGCAATAATGCATGGCACCCATTCCATGGGTCCGAACTCTCCAGGTTGAAGGGAATATTACTACAGCTATAACATGTGCGGGAAACCTAGAGAACGGACACACTGTGAATACGAAAGGTTTCTAAAACTCAACGCATAGTCCCTCTCCTGGTGCTCCGGTTTGACTTTCCGTCTGCTTTACTATCAACCTCCCAACTTGGAGAGACAGCCCCTTTAACCTCTTGGTTCGCACAGGTTGCCAATTTGGCAGAGGATGAAAGGGAAGAGGGAGAACCAATGAGAGAGTAGCTGTTAGGCATTTGGACGGGCACATATCACTGTAATTTCCCGGCAGGAAGAAGAATTAACCAAATTCTCAGCCACCCACCGGGAACCAGTATAGGTCCTGAACCAAAAATTTGGACTTGCGGTCAGCTCACCAAAAACGAGTTGAAAAATGGAGCTCAGGGGCACAGCAATTCACAAACTGGCCGAGTAATAAAGGACAACTATCGTCCAAAAATCTGTTGAGGGAAGGCAACGAGGCGGACTTGAAAGCAAGGCAGAATAGCAGGAAACAGATTTCAAGAGGTACGTTGGAATCGCCTTTAAAGCACAGGAAGAGGGGCACAACTTCGACAATGACGCACTTGGCCAAAAAGGGCGTATGCGTTTTCTCCTGAATATATTCAGGAGAAAACGCATACGCCCTTTTTGGCCAAGCAAGCAAGCGGGCAATGCAAATCTGCACTAAAAAGAAGTATCACTTCCCACCGGTCAAAAGGGACATCCACAAAATGTGTAAGAACAAGAAAGGCAAGACAGGCCCTGGAGAACAGGGAGTCTTGTTATGCTGATGGGCGGGATGTAAATTGCCAACTGCCTCTCTGGAGGAGTGCATTCTGTTCCCTACAACAAGTAAAGAACAGAGCTACAGAGCCAAGGGCACTACCAGTCTAGGGAATATACCTTGGGAAAACTGAAAATCAATAAGACAGAGCCACCCCAAAATTTAGGGCTGCACTGCATACAAGGATCTCAACTTGGATACACCTTAAGTATCCCAGAAAATATAAACATGGTTCAAAAAATTGTGGTACTTACGTACGATGGAATATCCCTCAGCCATGAAATCAATGTCATAAGACCAGTAGCAGCAAAATGGGTGGATTCAGGTACGATGATTCTAAGTGAAATAAGTCACACAGAAAAAGAAACTTATCATAAGATATCACTTATGAAGATCCTGTAAACATGGCTACACTTGAACTGAGTTAGGAAAGAGAACAGTGTCTCACATTTAGAAAACACTCTTATACCTGCTTAAGGGGGAAGGAGAGGTGGGGTGATGCATAAAACCAGAGTTTGATTTAAGCACAGGTACCGTTCCAAAAACCAACTATGGAATAGACAAGACCTACACCGTCCTCAGCGAAAGGGACTCAAAACCCCATATTTCCCGCAGAGGAAAATATCTGACTAGTAAGAATCTTAAAACCTATGTATTGATATGTCTCCGTAAGGGAATCAAGTGTGTCTAGACTGGCATAAACATGGCAGCGAGAATCAGCTCAAACCCACTATAAAAAGGAATTTCAAAAACAAAACAAAAAAACTGGGAAATTCTTTACAATTCCTTCAGGGTCTCTGATGAAGGCTGGAATGACCCTATCTACAACGACAGCTGGATATGGCATAAGGAGGGACACTTGGGACTGAGACGATTGGTGAGATTGGGTGAGCAAATGCAGACCCTTTAAAGCAATAATGCATGGCACCCATTCCATGGGTCCGAACTCTCCAGGTTGAAGGGAATATTACTACAGCTATAACATGTGCGGGAAACCTAGAGAACGGACACACTGTGAATACGAAAGGTTTCTAAAACTCAACGCATAGTCCCTCTCCTGGTGCTCCGGTTTGACTTTCCGTCTGCTTTACTATCAACCTCCCAACTTGGAGAGACAGCCCCTTTAACCTCTTGGTTCGCACAGGTTGCCAATTTGGCAGAGGATGAAAGGGAAGAGGGAGAACCAATGAGAGAGTAGCTGTTAGGCATTTGGACGGGCACATATCACTGTAATTTCCCGGCAGGAAGAAGAATTAACCAAATTCTCAGCCACCCACCGGGAACCAGTATAGGTCCTGAACCAAAAATTTGGACTTGCGGTCAGCTCACCAAAAACGAGTTGAAAAATGGAGCTCAGGGGCACAGCAATTCACAAACTGGCCGAGTAATAAAGGACAACTATCGTCCAAAAATCTGTTGAGGGAAGGCAACGAGGCGGACTTGAAAGCAAGGCAGAATAGCAGGAAACAGATTTCAAGAGGTACATTGGAATCGCCTTTAAAGCACAGGAAGAGGGGCACAACTTCGACAATGACGCACTTGGCCAAAAAGGGCGTATGCGTTTTCTCCTGAATATATTCAGGAGAAAACGCATACGCCCTTTTTGGCCAAGCAAGCAAGCGGGCAATGCAAATCTGCACTAAAAAGAAGTATCACTTCCCACCGGTCAAAAGGGACATCCACAAAATGTGTAAGAACAAGAAAGGCAAGACAGGCCCTGGAGAACAGGGAGTCTTGTTATGCTGATGGGCGGGATGTAAATTGCCAACTGCCTCTCTGGAGGAGTGCATTCTGTTCCCTACAACAAGTAAAGAACAGAGCTACAGAGCCAAGGGCACTACCAGTCTAGGGAATATACCTTGGGAAAACTGAAAATCAATAAGACAGAGCCACCCCAAAATTTAGGGCTGCACTGCATACAAGGATCTCAACTTGGATACACCTTAAGTATCCCAGAAAATATAAACATGGTTCAAAAAATTGTGGTACTTACGTACGATGGAATATCCCTCAGCCATGAAATCAATGTCATAAGACCAGTAGCAGCAAAATGGGTGGATTCAGGTACGATGATTCTAAGTGAAATAAGTCACACAGAAAAAGAAACTTATCATAAGATATCACTTATGAAGATCCTGTAAACATGGCTACACTTGAACTGAGTTAGGAAAGAGAACAGTGTCTCACATTTAGAAAACACTCTTATACCTGCTTAAGGGGGAAGGAGAGGTGGGGTGATGCATAAAACCAGAGTTTGATTTAAGCACAGGTACCGTTCCAAAAACCAACTATGGAATAGACAAGACCTACACCGTCCTCAGCGAAAGGGACTCAAAACCCCATATTTCCCGCAGAGGAAAATATCTGACTAGTAAGAATCTTAAAACCTATGTATTGATATGTCTCCGTAAGGGAATCAAGTGTGTCTAGACTGGCATAAACATGGCAGCGAGAATCAGCTCAAACCCACTATAAAAAGGAATTTCAAAAACAAAACAAAAAAACTGGGAAATTCTTTACAATTCCTTCAGGGTCTCTGATGAAGGCTGGAATGACCCTATCTACAACGACAGCTGGATGTGGCATAAGGAGGGACACTTGGGACTGAGACGATTGGTGAGATTGGGTGAGCAAATGCAGACCCTTTAAAGCAATAATGCATGGCACCCATTCCATGGGTCCGAACTCTCCAGGTTGAAGGGAATATTACTACAGCTATAACATGTGCGGGAAACCTAGAGAACGGACACACTGTGAATACGAAAGGTTTCTAAAACTCAACGCATAGTCCCTCTCCTGGTGCTCCGGTTTGACTTTCCGTCTGCTTTACTATCAACCTCCCAACTTGGAGAGACAGCCCCTTTAACCTCCTGGTTCGCACAGGTTGCCAATTTGGCAGAGGATGAAAGGGAAGAGGGAGAACCAATGAGAGAGTAGCTGTTACGCATTTGGACGGGCACATATCACTGTAATTTCCCGGCAGGAAGAAGAATTAACCAAATTCTCAGCCACCCACCGGGAACCAGTATAGGTCCTGAACCAAAATTTTGGACTTGCGGTCAGCTCACCAAAAACGAGTTGAAAAATGGAGCTCAGGGGCACAGCAATTCACAAACTGGCCGAGTAATAAAGGACAACTATCGTCCAAAAATCTGTTGAGGGAAGGCAACGAGGCGGACTTGAAAGCGAGGCAGAATAGCAGGAAACAGATTTCAAGAGGTACGTTGGAATCGCCTTTAAAGCACAGGAAGAGGGGCACAACTTCGACAATGACGCACTTGGCCAAAAAGGGCGTATGCGTTTTGTCCTGAATATATTGAGGAGAAAACGCATACGCCCTTTTTGGCCAAGCAAGCAAGCGGGCAATGCAAATCTGCACTACAAAGAAGTATCACTTCCCACCGGTCAAAAGGGACATCCACAAAATGTGTAAGAACAAGAAAGGCAAGACAGGCCCTGGAGAACAGGGAGCCTTGTTATGCTGATGGGCGGGATGTAAATTGCCAACTGCCTCTCTGGAGGAGTGCATTCTGTTCCCTACAACAAGTAAAGAACAGAGCTACAGAGCCAAGGGCACTACCAGTCTAGGGAATATACCTTGGGAAAACTGAAAATCAATAAGACAGAGCCACCCCAAAATTTAGGGCTGCACTGCATACAAGGACCTCAACTTGGATACACCTTAAGTATCCCAGAAAATATAAACATGGTTCAAAAAATTGTGGTATTTACGTACGATGGAATATCCCTCAGCCATGAAATCAATGTCATAAGACCAGTAGTAGCAAAATGGGTGGATTCAGGTACGATGATTCTAAGTGAAATAAGTCACACAGAAAAAGAAACTTATCATAAGATATCACTTATGAAGATCCTGTAAACATGGCTACACTTGAACTGAGTTAGGAAAGAGAACAGTGTCTCACATTTAGAAAACACTCTTATACCTGCTTAAGGGGGAAGGAGAGGTGGGGTGATGCATAAAACCAGAGTTTGATATAAGCACAGGTACCGTTCCAAAAACCAACTATGGAATAGACAAGACCTACACCGTCCTCAGCGAAAGGGACTCAAAATCCCATATTTCCCGCAGAGGAAAATATCTGACTAGTAAGAATCTTAAAACCTATGTATTGATATGTCTCCGTAAGGGAATCAAGTGTGTCTAGACTGGCATAAACATGGCAGCGAGAATCAGCTCAAACCCACTATAAAAAGGAATTTCAAAAACAAAACAAAAAAACTGGGAAATTCTTTACAATTCCTTCAGGGTCTCTGATGAAAGCTGGAATGACCCTATCTACAACGACAGCTGGATGTGGCATAAGGAGGGACACTTGGGACTGAGACGATTGGTGAGATTGGGTGAGCAAATGCAGACCCTTTAAAGCAATAATGCATGGCACCCATTCCATGGGTCCGAACTCTCCAGGTTGAAGGGAATATTACTACAGCTATAACATGTGCAGGAAACTTAGAGAACGGACACACTGTGAATACGAAAGGTTTCTAAAACTCAACGAATAGTCCCTCTCCTGGTGCTCCTGTTTGACTTTCCGGCTGCTTTACTATCATTCTCCGAAATTGGAGAGACAGCCCCTTTAACCTCCTGGTTCTCACAGGTTGCCAATTTGGCAGAGGATGAAAGGGAAGAGGGAGAACCAATGAGAGAGTAGCTGTTAGGCATTTGGACGGGCACATATCACTGTAATTTCCCGGCAGGAAGAAGAATTAACCAAATTCTCAGCCACCCACCGGGAACCAGTATAGGTCCTGAACCAAAATTTTGGACTTGCGGTCAGCTCACCAAAAACGAGTTGAAAAATGGAGCTCAGGGGCACAGCAATTCACAAACTGGCCGAGTAATAAAGGACAACTATCGTACAAAAATCTCTTGAGGGAAGGCAACGAGGCGGACTTGAAAGCGAGGCAGAATAGCAGGAAACAGATTTCAAGAGGTACGTTGGAATTGCCTTTAAAGCACAGGAAGAGGGGCACAACTTCGACAATGATGCACTTGGCCAAAAAGGGCGTATGCGTTTTCTCCTGAATATATTCAGGAGAAAACGCATACGCCCTTTTTGGCCAAGCAAGCAAGCGGGCAATGCAAATCTGCACTACAAAGAAGTATCACTTCCCACCGGTCAAAAGGGACATCCACAAAATGTGTAAGAACAAGAAAGGCAAGACAGGCCCTGGAGAACAGGGAGCCTTGTTATGCTGATGGGCGGGATGTAAATTGCCAACTGCCTCTCTGGAGGAGTGCATTCTGTTCCCTAAAGCAAGTAAAGAACAGAGCTACAGAGCCAAGGGCACTACCAGTCTAGGGAATATACCTTGGGAAAACTGAAAATCAATAAGACAGAGCCACCCCAAAATTTAGGGCTGCACTGCATACAAGGACCTCAACTTGGATACACCTTAAGTATCCCAGAAAATATAAACATGGTTCAAAAAATTTTGGTACTTACGTACGATGGAATATCCCTCAGCCATGAAATCAATGTCATAAGACCAGTAGCAGCAAAATGGGTGGATTCAGGTACGATGATTCTAAGTGAAATAAGTCGCACAGAAAAAGCAACTTATCATAAGATATCACTTATGAAGATCCTGTAAACATGGCTACACTTGAACTGAGTTAGGAAAGAGAACAGTGTCTCACATTTAGAAAACACTCTTATACCTGCTTAAGGGGGAAGGAGAGGTGGGGTGATGCATAAAACCAGAGTTTGATATAAGCACAGGTACCGTTCCAAAAACCAACTATGGAATAGACAAGACCTACACCGTCCTCAGTGAAAGGGACTCAAAACCCCATATTTCCCGCACAGGAAAATATCTGACTAGTAAGAATCTTAAAACCTATGTATTGATATGTCTCCGTAAGGGAATCAAGTGTGTCTAGACTGGCATAAACATGGCAGCGAGAATCAGCTCAAACCGACTATAAAAAGGAATTTCAAAAACAAAACAAAAAAACTGGGAAATTCTTTACAATTCCTTCAGGGTCTCTGATGAAAGCTGGAATGACCCTATCTACAACGACAGCAGAATGTGGCATAAGGAGGGACACTTGGGACTGAGACGATTGGTGAGATTGGGTGAGCAAATGCAGACCCTTTAAAGCAATAATGCATGGCACCCATTCCATGGGTCCCAACTCTCCAGGTTGAAGGGAATATTACTACAGCTATAACATGTGCAGGAAACCTAGAGAACGGACACACTGTGAATACGAAAGGTTTCTAAAACTCAACGCATAGTCCCTCTCCTGGTGCTCCGGTTTGACTTTCCGTCTGCTTTACTATCAACCTCCCAACTTGGAGAGACAGCCCCTTTAACCTCTTGGTTCGCACAGGTTGCCAATTTGGCAGAGGATGAAATGGAAGAGGGAGAACCAATGAGAGAGTAGCTGTTAGGCATTTGGACGGGCACATATCACTGTAATTTCCCGGCAGGAAGAAGAATTAACCAAATTCTCAGCCACCCACCGGGAACCAGTATAGGTCCTGAACCAAAAATTTGGACTTGCGGTCAGCTCACCAAAAACGAGTTGAATAATGGAGCTCAGGGGCACAGCAATTCACAAACTGGCCGAGTAATAAAGGACAACTATCGTCCATAAATCTGTTGACGGAAGGCAACGAGGTGGACTTGAAAGCGAGGCAGAATAGCAGGAAACAGATTTCAAGAGGTACGTTGGAATCGCCTTTAAAGCACAGGAAGAGGGGCACAACTTCGACAATGACGCACTTGGCCAAAAAGGGCGTATGCGTTTTCTCCTGAATATATTCAGGAGAAAACGCATACGCCCTTTTTGGCCAAGCAAGCAAGCGGGCAATGTAAATCTGCACTACAAAGAAGTATCACTTCCCACCGGTCAAAAGGGACATCCACAAAATGTGTAAGAACAAGAAAGGCAAGACAGGCCCTGGAGAACAGGGAGCCTTGTTATGCTGATGGGCGGGATGTAAATTGCCAACTGCCTCTCTGGAGGAGTGCATTCTGTTCCCTAAAACAAGTAAAGAACAGAGCTACAGAGCCAAGGGCACTACCAGTCTAGGGAATATACCTTGGGAAAACTGAAAATCAATAAGACAGAGCCACCCCAAAATTTAGGGCTGCACTGCATACAAGGACCTCAACTTGGATACACCTTAAGTATCCCAGAAAATATAAACATGGTTCAAAAAATTGTGGTACTTACGTACGATGGAATATCCCTCAGCCATGAAATCAATGTCATAAGACCAGTAGCAGCAAAATGGGTGGATTCAGGTACGATGATTCTAAGTGAAATAAGTCACACAGAAAATGAAACTTATCATAAGATATCACTTATGAAGATCCTGTCAACATGGCTACACTTGAACTGAGTTAGGAAAGAGAACAGTGTCTCACATTTAGAAAACACTCTTATACCTGCTTAAGGGGGAAGGAGAGGTGGGGTGATGCATAAAACCAGAGTTTGATATAAGCACAGGTACCGTTCCAAAAACCAACTATGGAATAGACAAGACCTACACCGTCCTCAGTGAAAGGGACTCAAAACCCCATATTTCCCGCACAGGAAAATATCTGACTAGTAAGAATCTTAAAACCTATGTATTGATATGTCTCCGTAAGGGAATCAAGTGTGTCTAGACTGGCATAAACATGGCAGCGAGAATCAGCTCAAACCCACTATAAAAAGGAATTTCAAAAACAAAACAAAAAAACTGGGAAATTCTTTACAATTCCTTCAGGGTCTCTGATGAAATCTGGAATGACCCTATCTACAACGACAGCTGGATGTGGCATAAGGAGGGACACTTGGGACTGAGACGATTGGTGAGATTGGGTGAGCAAATGCAGACCCTTTAAAGCAATAATGCATGGCACCCATTCCATGGGTCCGAACTCTCCAGGTTGAAGGGAATATTACTACAGCTATAACATGTGCGGGAAACCTAGAGAACGGACACACTGTGAATACGAAAGGTTTCTAAAACTCAACGCATAGTCCCTCTCCTGGTGCTCCGGTTTGACTTTCCGTCTGCTTTACTATCAACCTCCCAACTTGGAGAGACAGCCCCTTTAACCTCTTGGTTCGCACAGGTTGCCAATTTGGCAGAGGATGAAAGGGAAGAGGGAGAACCAATGAGAGAGTAGCTGTTAGGCATTTGGACGGGCACATATCACTGTAATTTCCCGGCAGGAAGAAGAATTAACCAAATTCTCAGCCACCCACCGGGAACCAGTATAGGTCCTGAACCAAAATTTTGGACTTGCGGTCAGCTCACCAAAAACGAGTTGAAAAATGGAGCTCAGGGGCACAGCAATTCACAAACTGGCCGAGTAATAAAGGACAACTATCGTCCAAAAATCTGTTGAGGGAAGGCAACGAGGCGGACTTGAAAGCGAGGCAGAATAGCAGGAAACAGATTTCAAGAGGTACGTTGGAATCGCCTTTAAAGCACAGGAAGAGGGGCACAACTTCGACAATGATGCACTTGGCCAAAAAGGGCGTATGCGTTTTCTCCTGAATATATTCAGGAGAAAACGCATACGCCCTTTTTGGCCAAGCAAGCAAGCGGGCAATGCAAATCTGCACTACAAAGAAGTATCACTTCCCACCGGTCAAAAGGGACATCCACAAAATGTGTAAGAACAAGAAAGGCAAGACAGGCCCTGGAGAACAGGGAGCCTTGTTATGCTGATGGGCGGGATGTAAATTGCCAACTGCCTCTCTGGAGGAGTGCATTCTGTTCCCTAAAGCAAGTAAAGAACAGAGCTACAGAGCCAAGGGCACTACCAGTCTAGGGAATATACCTTGGGAAAACTGAAAATCAATAAGACAGAGCCACCCCAAAATTTAGGGCTGCACTGCATACAAGGACCTCAACTTGGATACACCTTAAGTATCCCAGAAAATATAAACATGGTTCAAAAAATTGTGGTACTTACGTACGATGGAATATCCCTCAGCCATGAAATCAATGTCATAAGACCAGTAGCAGCAAAATGGGTGGATTCAGGTACGATGATTCTAAGTGAAATAAGTCACACAGAAAAAGAAACTTATCATAAGATATCACTTATGAAGATCCTGTAAACATGGCTACACTTGAACTGAGTTAGGAAAGAGAACAGTGTCTCACATTTAGAAAACACTCTTATACCTGCTTAAGGGGGAAGGAGAGGTGGGGTGATGCATAAAACCAGAGTTTGATATAAGCACAGGTACCGTTCCAAAAACCAACTATGGAATAGACAAGACCTACACCGTCCTCAGTGAAAGGGACTCAAAACCCCATATTTCCCGCAGAGGAAAATATCTGACTAGTAAGAATCTTAAAACCTATGTATTGATATGTCTCCGTAAGGGAATCAAGTGTGTCTAGACTGGCATAAACATGGCAGCGAGAATCAGCTCAAACCGACTATAAAAAGGAATTTCAAAAACAAAACAAAAAAACTGGGAAATTCTTTACAATTCCTTCAGGGTCTCTGATGAAAGCTGGAATGACCCTATCTACAACGACAGCAGAATGTGGCATAAGGAGGGACACTTGGGACTGAGACGATTGGTGAGATTGGGTGAGCAAATGCAGACCCTTTAAAGCAATAATGCATGGCACCCATTCCATGGGTCCCAACTCTCCAGGTTGAAGGGAATATTACTACAGCTATAACATGTGCGGGAAACCTAGAGAACGGACACACTGTGAATACGAAAGGTTTCTAAAACTCAACGAATAGTCCCACTCCTGGTGCTCCGGTTTGACTTTCCGTCTGCTTTACTATCAACCTCCCAACTTGGAGAGACAGCCCCTTTAACCTCTTGGTTCGCACAGGTTGCCAATTTGGCAGAGGATGAAAGGGAAGAGGGAGAACCAATGAGAGAGTAGCTGTTAGGCATTTGGACGGGCACATATCACTGTAATTTCCCGGCAGGAAGAAGAATTAACCAAATTCTCAGCCACCCACCGGGAACCAGTATAGGTCCTGAGCCAAAATTTTGGACTTGCGGTCAGCTCACCAAAAACGAGTTGAAAAATGGAGCTCAGGGGCACAGCAATTCACAACTGGCCGAGTAATAAAGGACAACTATCGTCCAAAAATCTGTTGAGGGAAGGCAACGAGGCGGACTTGAAAGCGAGGCAGAATAGCAGGAAACAGATTTCAAGAGGTACGTTGGAATCGCCTTTAAAGCACAGGAAGAGGGGCACAACTTCGACAATGATGCACTTGGCCAAAAAGGGCGTATGCGTTTTCTCCTGAATATATTCAGGAGAAAACGCATACGCCCTTTTTGGCTAAGCAAGCAAGCGGGCAATGCAAATCTGCACTACAAAGAAGTATCACTTCCCACCGGTCAAAAGGGATATCCACAAAATGTGTAAGAACAAGAAAGGCAAGACAGGCCCTGGAGAACAGGGAGCCTTGTTATGCTGATGGGCGGGATGTAAATTGCCAACTGCCTCTCTGGAAGAGTGCATTCTGTTCCCTAAAACAAGTAAAGAACAGAGCTACAGAGCCAAGGGCACTACCAGTCTAGGGAATATACCTTGGGAAAACTGAAAATCAATAAGACAGAGCCACCCCAAAATTTAGGGCTGCACTGCATACAAGGACCTCAACTTGGATACACCTTAAGTATCCCAGAAAATATAAACATGGTTCAAAAAATTGTGGTACTTACGTACGATGGAATATCCCTCAGCCATGAAATCAATGTCATAAGACCAGTAGCAGCAAAATGGGTGGATTCAGGTACGATGATTCTAAGTGAAATAAGTCACACAGAAAAAGAAACTTATCATAAGATATCACTTATGAAGATCCTGTCAACATGGCTACACTTGAACTGAGTTAGGAAAGAGAACAGTGTCTCACATTTAGAAAACACTCTTATACCTGCTTAAGGGGGAAGGAGAGGTGGGGTGATGCATAAAACCAGAGTTTGATATAAGCACAGGTACCGTTCCAAAAACCAACTATGGAATAGACAAGACCTACACCGTCCTCAGCGAAAGGGACTCAAAACCCCATATTTCCCGCAGAGGAAAATATCTGACTAGTAAGAATCTTAAAACCTATGTATTGATATGTCTCTGTAAGGGAATCAAGTGTGTCTAGACTGGCATAAACATGGCAGCGAGAATCAGCTCAAACCGACTATAAAAAGGAATTTCAAAAACAAAACAAAAAAACTGGGAAATTCTTTACAATTCCTTCAGGGTCTCTGATGAAAGCTGGAATGACCCTATCTACAACGACAGCAGAATGTGGCATAAGGAGGGACACTTGGGACTGAGACGATTGGTGAGATTGGGTGAGCAAATGCAGACCCTTTAAAGCAATAATGCATGGCACCCATTCCATGGGTCCCAACTCTCCAGGTTGAAGGGAATATTACTACAGCTATAACATGTGCGGGAAACCTAGAGAACGGACACACTGTGAATACGAAAGGTTTCTAAAACTCAACGAATAGTCCCACTCCTGGTGCTCCGGTTTGACTTTCCGTCTGCTTTACTATCAACCTCCCAACTTGGAGAGACAGCCCCTTTAACCTCTTGGTTCACACAGGTTGCCAATTTGGCAGAGGATGAAAGGGAAGAGGGAGAACCAATGAGAGAGTAGCTGTTAGGCATTTGGACGGGCACATATCACTGTAATTTCCCGGCAGGAAGAAGAATTAACCAAATTCTCAGCCACCCACCGGGAACCAGTATAGGTCCTGAGCCAAAATTTTGGACTTGCGGTCAGCTCACCAAAAACGAGTTGAAAAATGGAGCTCAGGGGCACAGCAATTCACAACTGGCCGAGTAATAAAGGACAACTATCGTCCAAAAATCTGTTGAGGGAAGGCAACGAGGCGGACTTGAAAGCGAGGCAGAATAGCAGGAAACAGATTTCAAGAGGTACGTTGGAATCGCCTTTAAAGCACAGGAAGAGGGGCACAACTTCGACAATGATGCACTTGGTCAAAAAGGGCGTATGCGTTTTCTCCTGAATATATTCAGGAGAAAACGCATACGCCCTTTTTGGCTAAGCAAGCAAGCGGGCAATGCAAATCTGCACTACAAAGAAGTATCACTTCCCACCGTTCAAAAGGGACATCCACAAAATGTGTAAGAACAAGAAAGGCAAGACAGGCCCTGGAGAACAGGGAGCCTTGTTATGTTGATGGGCGGGATGTAAATTGCCAACTGCCTCTCTGGAAGAGTGCATTCTGTTCCCTAAAACAAGTAAAGAACAGAGCTACAGAGCCAAGGGCACTACCAGTCTAGGGAATATACCTTGGGAAAACTGAAAATCAATAAGACCGAGCCACCCCAAAATTTAGGGCTGCACTGCATACAAGGACCTCAACTTGGATACACCTTAAGTATCCCAGAAAATATAAACATGGTTCAAAAAATTGTGGTACTTACGTACGATGGAATATCCCTCAGCCATGAAATCAATGTCATAAGACCAGTAGCAGCAAAATGGGTGGATTCAGGTACGATGATTCTAAGTGAAATAAGTCACACAGAAAAAGAAACTTATCATAAGATATCACTTATGAAGATCCTGTCAACATGGCTACACTTGAACTGAGTTAGGAAAGAGAACAGTGTCTCACATTTAGAAAACACTCTTATACCTGCTTAAGGGGGAAGGAGAGGTGGGGTGATGCATAAAACCAGAGTTTGATATAAGCACAGGTACCATTCCAAAAACCAACTATGGAATAGACAAGACCTACACCGTCCTCAGCGAAAGGGACTCAAAACCCCATATTTCCCGCAGAGGAAAATATCTGACTAGTAAGAATCTTAAAACCTATGTATTGATATGTCTCCGTAAGGGAATCAAGTGTGTCTAGACTGGCATAAACATGGCAGCGAGAATCAGCTCAAACCCACTATAAAAAGGAATTTCAAAAACAAAACAAAAAAACTGGGAAATTCTTTACAATTCCTTCAGGGTCTCTGATGAAATCTGGAATGACCCTATCTACAACGACAGCTGGATGTGGCATAAGGAGGGACACTTGGGACTGAGACGATTGGTGAGATTGGGTGAGCAAATGCAGACCCTTTAAAGCAATAATGCATGGCACCCATTCCATGGGTCCGAACTCTCCAGGTTGAAGGGAATATTACTACAGCTATAACATGTGCAGGAAACCTAGAGAACGGACACACTGTGAATACGAAAGGTTTCTAAAACTCAACGCATAGTCCCTCTCCTGGTGCTCCGGTTTGACTTTCCGTCTGCTTTACTATCAACCTCCCAACTTGGAGAGACAGCCCCTTTAACCTCTTGGTTCGCACAGGTTGCCAATTTGGCAGAGGATGAAATGGAAGAGGGAGAAACAATGAGAGAGTAGCTGTTAGGCATTTGGACGGGCACATATCACTGTAATTTCCCGGCAGGAAGAAGAATTAACCAAATTCTCAGCCACCCACCGGGAACCAGTATAGGTCCTGAACCAAAAATTTGGACTTGCGGTCAGCTCACCAAAAACGAGTTGAAAAATGGAGCTCAGGGGCACAGCAATTCACAAACTGGCCGAGTAATAAAGGACAACTATCGTCCAAAAATCTGTTGAGGGAAGGCAACGAGGCGGACTTGAAAGCGAGGCAGAATAGCAGGAAACAGATTTCAAGAGGTACGTTGGAATCGCCTTTAAAGCACAGGAAGAGGGCCACAACTTCGACAATGATGCACTTGGCCAAAAAGGGCGTATGCGTTTTCTCCTGAATATATTCAGGAGAAAACGCATACGCCCTTTTTGGCCAAGCAAGCAAGCGGGCAATGCAAATCTGCACTACAAAGAAGTATCACTTCCCACCGGTCAAAAGGGACATCCACAAAATGTGTAAGAACAAGAAAGGCAAGACAGGCCCTGGAGAACAGGGAGCCTTGTTATGCTGATGGGCGGGATGTAAATTGCCAACTGCCTCTCTGGAGGAGTGCATTCTGTTCCCTAAAACAAGTAAAGAACAGAGCTACAGAGCCAAGGGCACTACCAGTCTAGGGAATATACCTTGGGAAAACTGAAAATCAATAAGACAGAGCCACCCCAAAATTTAGGGCTGCACTGCATACAAGGACCTCAACTTGGATACACCTTAGGTATCCCAGAAAATATAAACATGGTTCAAAAAATTGTGGTACTTACGTACGATGGAATATCCCTCAGCCATGAAATCAATGTCATAAGACCAGTAGCAGCAAAATGGGTGGATTCAGGTACGATGATTCTAAGTGAAATAAGTCACACAGAAAAAGAAACTTATCATAAGATATCACTTATGAAGATCCTGTAAACATGGCTACACTTGAACTGAGTTAGGAAAGAGAACAGTGTCTCACATTTAGAAAACACTCTTATACCTGCTTAAGGGGGAAGGAGAGGTGGGGTGATGCATAAAACCAGAGTTTGATATAAGCACAGGTACCGTTCCAAAAACCAACTATGGAATAGACAAGACCTACACCGTCCTCAGTGAAAGGGACTCAAAACCCCATATTTCCCGCAGAGAAAGTATCTGACTAGTAAGAATCTTAAAACCTATGTATTGATATGTCTCCGTAAGGGAATCAAGTGTGTCTAGACTGGCATAAACATGGCAGCGAGAATCAGCTCAAACCCACTATAAAAAGGAATTTCAAAAACAAAACAAAAAAACTGGGAAATTCTTTACAATTCCTTCAGGGTCTCTGATGAAAGCTGGAATGACCCTATCTACAACGACAGCTGGATGTGGCATAAGGAGGGACACTTGGGACTGAGATGATTGGTGAGATTGGGTGAGCAAATGCAGACCCTTTAAAGCAATAATGCATGGCACCCATTCCATGGGTCCGAACTCTCCAGGTTGAAGGGAATATTACTACAGCTATAACATGTGCTGGAAACCTAGGGAACGGACACACTGTGAATACGAAAGGTTTCTAAAACTCAACGCATAGTCCCTCTCCTGGTGCTCCGGTTTGACTTTCCGTCTGCTTTACTATCAACCTCCCAACTTGGAGAGACAGCCCCTTTAACATCTTGGTTCGCACAGGTTGCCAATTTGGCAGAGGATGAAAGGGAAGAGGGAGAACCAATGAGAGAGTAGCTGTTAGGCATTTGGACGGGCACATATCACTGTAATTTCCCGGCAGGAAGAAGAATTAACCAAATTCTCAGCCACCCACCGGGAACCAGTATAGGTCCTGAGCCAAAATTTTGGACTTGCGGTCAGCTCACCAAAAACGAGTTGAAAAATGGAGCTCAGGGGCACAGCAATTCACAAACTGGCCGAGTAATAAAGGACAACTATCGTCCAAAAATCTGTTGAGGGAAGGCAACGAGGCGGACTTGAAAGCGAGGCAGAATAGCAGGAAACAGATTTCAAAAGGTACGTTGGAATCGCCTTTAAAGCACAGGAAGAGGGGCACAACTTCGACAATGATGCACTTGGCCAAAAAGGGCGTATGCGTTTTCTCCTGAATATATTCAGGAGAAAACGCATACGCCCTTTTTGGCCAAGCAAGCAAGCGGGCAATGCAAATCTGCACTACAAAGAAGTATCACTTCCCACCGGTCAAAGGGGACATCCACAAAATGTGTAAGAACAAGAAAGGCAAGACAGGCCCTGGAGAACAGGGAGCCTTGTTATGCTGATGGGTGGGATGTAAATTGCCAACTGCCTCTCTGGAGGAGTGCATTCTGTTCCCTACAACAAGTAAAGAACAGAGCTACAGAGCCAAGGGCACTACCAGTGTAGGGAATATACCTTGGGAAAACTGAAAATCAATAAGACAGAGCCACCCCAAAATTTAGGGCTGCAGTGCATACAAGGATCTCAACTTGGATACACCTTAAGTATCCCAGAAAATATAAACATGGTTCAAAAAATTGTGGTACTTACGTACGATGGAATATCCCTCAGCCATGAAATCAATGTCATAAGACCAGTAGCAGCAAAATGGGTGGATTCAGGTACGATGATTCTAAGTGAAATAAGTCACACAGAAAAAGAAACTTATCATAAGATATCACTTATGAAGATCCTGTAAACATGGCTACACTTGAACTGAGTTAGGAAAGAGAACAGTGTCTCACATTTAGAAAACACTCTTATACCTGTTTAAGGGGGAAGGAGAGGTGGGGTGATGCATAAAACCAGAGTTTGATATAAGCACAGGTACCGTTCCAAAAACCAACTATGGAATAGACAAGACCTACACCGTCCTCAGTGAAAGGGACTCAAAACCCCATATTTCCCGCAGAGGAAAATATCTGACTAGTAAGAATCTTAAAACCTATGTATTGATATGTCTCCGTTAGGGAATCAAGTGTGTCTAGACTGGCATAAACATGGCAGCGAGAATCAGCTCAAACCCACTATAAAAAGGAATTTCAAAAACAAAACAAAAAAAACTGGGAAATTCTTTACAATTCCTTCAGTGTCTCTGATGAAAGCTGGAATGACCCTATCTACAACGACAGCTGGATGTGGCATAAGGAGGGACACTTGGGACTGAGACGATTGGTGAGATTGGGTGAGCAAATGCAGACCCTTTAAAGCAATAATGCATGGCACCCATTCCATGGGTCCGAACTCTCCAGGTTGAAGGGAATATTACTACAGCTATAACATGTGCTTGAACCCTAGGGAACGGACACACTGTGAATACGAAAGGTTTCTAAAACTCAACGAATAATCCCACTCCTGGTGCTCCGGTTTGACTTTCCGTCTGCTTTACTATCAACCTCCCAACTTGGAGAGACAGCCCCTTTAACCTCTTGGTTCGCACAGGTTGCCAATTTGGCAGAGGATGAAAGGGAAGAGGGAGAACCAATGAGAGAGTAGCTGTTAGGCATTTGGACGGGCACATATCACTGTAATTTCCCGGCAGGAAGAAGAATTAACCAAATTCTCAGCCACCCACCGGGAACCAGTATAGGTCCTGAGCCAAAATTTTGGACTTGCGGTCAGCTCACCAAAAACGAGTTGAAAAATGGAGCTCAGGGGCACAGCAATTCACAAACTGGCCGAGTAATAAAGGACAACTATCGTCCAAAAATCTGTTGAGGGAAGGCAACGAGGCGGACTTGAAAGCGAGGCAGAATAGCAGGAAACAGATTTCAAGAGGTACGTTGGAATCGCCTTTAAAGCACAGGAAGAGGGGCACAACTTCGACAATGATGCACTTGGCCAAAAAGGGCGTATGCGTTTTCTCCTGAATATATTCAGGAGAAAACGCATACGCCCTTTTTGGCCAAGCAAGCAAGCGGGCAATGCAAATCTGCACTACAAAGAAGTATCACTTCCCACCGTTCAAAAGGGACATCCACAAAATGTGTAAGAACAAGAAAGGCAAGACAGGCACTGGAGAACAGGGAGCCTTGTTATGCTGATGGGCGGGATGTAAATTGCCAACTGCCTCTCTGGAGGAGTGCATTCTGTTCCCTAAAACAAGTAAAGAACAGAGCTACAGAGCCAAGGGCACTACCAGTCTAGGGAATATACCTTGGGAAAACTGAAAATCAATAAGACAGAGCCACCCCAAAATTTAGGGCTGCACTGCATACAAGGACCTCAACTTGGATACACCTTAAGTATCCCAGAAAATATAAACATGGTTCAAAAAATTGTGGTACTTACGTACGATGGAATATCCCTCAGCCATGAAATCAATGTCATAAGACCAGTAGCAGCAAAATGGGTGGATTCAGGTACGATGATTCTAAGTGAAATAAGTCACACAGAAAAAGAAACTTATCATAAGATATCACTTATGAAGATCCTGTAAACATGGCTACACTTGAACTGAGTTAGGAAAGAGAACAGTGTCTCACATTTAGAAAACACTCTTATACCTGCTTAAGGGGGAAGGAGAGGTGGGGTGATGCATAAAACCAGAGTTTGATATAAGCACAGGTACCGTTCCAAAAACCAACTATGGAATAGACAAGACCTACACCGTCCTCAGTGAAGGGACTCAAAACCCCATATTTCCCGCAGAGGAAAATATCTGACTAGTAAGAATCTTAAAACCTATATATTGATATGTCTCCGTAAGGGAATCAAGTGTGTCTAGACTGGCATAAACATGGGAGCGAGAATCAGCTCAAACCCACTATAAAAAGGAATTTCAAAAACAAAACAAAAAAACTGGGAAATTCTTTACAATTCCTTCAGGGTCTCTGATGAAATCTGGAATGACCCTATCTACAACGACAGCTGGATGTGGCATAAGGAGGGACACTTGGGACTGAGACGATTGGTGAGATTGGGTGAGCAAATGCAGACCCTTTAAAGCAATAATGCATGGCACCCATTCCATGGGTCCGAACTCTCCAGGTTGAAGGGAATATTACTACAGCTATAACATTTGAAGGAAACCTAGAGAACGGACACACTGTGAATACGAAAGGTTTCTAAAACTCAACGCATAGTCCCTCTCCTGGTGCTCCGGTTTGACTTTCCGTCTGCTTTACTATCAACCTCCCAACTTGGAGAGACAGCCCCTTTAACCTCTTGGTTCGCACAGGTTGCCAATTTGGCAGAGGATGAAAGGGAAGAGGGAGAACCAATGAGAGAGTAGCTGTTAGGCATTTGGACGGGCACATATCACTGTAATTTCCCGGCAGGAAGAAGAATTAACCAAATTCTCAGCCACCCACCCGGAACCAGTATAGGTCCTGAACCAAAATTTTGGACTTGCGGTCAGCTCACCAAAAACGAGTTGAAAAATGGAGCTCAGGGGCACAGCAATTCAAAAACTGGCCGAGTAATAAAGGACAACTATCGTCCAAAAATCTGTTGAGGGAAGGCAATGAGGTGGACTTGAAAGCGAGGCAGAATAGCATGAAACAGATTTCAAGAGGTACGTTGGAATCGCCTTTAAAGCACAGGAAGAGGGGCACAACTTCGACAATGATGCACTTGGCCAAAAAGGGCGTATGCGTTTTCTCCTGAATATATTCAGGAGAAAACGCATACGCCCTTTTTGGCCAAGCAAGCAAGCGGGCAATGCAAATCTGCACTACAAAGAAGTATCACTTCCCACCGGTCAAAGGGGACATCCACAAAATGTGTAAGAACAAGAAAGGCAAGACAGGCCCTGGAGAACAGGGAGCCTTGTTATGCTGATGGGCGGGATGTAAATTGCCAACTGCCTCTCTGGAGGAGTGCATTCTGTTCCCTACAACAAGTAAAGAACAGAGCTACAGAGCCAAGGGCACTACCAGTCTAGGGAATATACCTTGGGAAAACTGAAAATCAATAAGACAGAGCCATCCCAAAATTTAGGGCTGCACTGCATACAAGGATCTCAACTTGGATACACCTTAAGTATCCCAGAAAATATAAACATGGTTCAAAAAATTGTGGTACTTACGTACGATGGAATATCCCTCAGCCATGAAATCAATGTCATAAGACCAGTAGCAGCAAAATGGGTGGATTCAGGTACGATGATTCTAAGTGAAATAAGTCACACAGAAAAAGAAACTTATCATAAGATATCACTTATGAAGATCCTGTCAACATGGCTACACTTGAACTGAGTTAGGAAAGAGAACAGTGTCTCACATTTAGAAAACACTCTTATACCTGCTTAAGGGGGAAGGAGAGGTGGGGTGATGCATAAAACCAGAGTTTGATATAAGCACAGGTACCGTTCCAAAAACCAACTATGGAATAGACAAGACCTACACCGTCCTCAGTGAAAGGGACTCAAAACCCCATATTTCCCGCAGAGGAAAGTATCTGACTAGTAAGAATCTTAAAACCTATGTATTGATATGTCTCCGTAAGGGAATCAAGTGTGTCTAGACTGGCATAAACATGGCAGCGAGAATCAGCTCAAACCCACTATAAAAAGGAAATTGAAAAACAAAACAAAAAAACTGGGAAATTCTTTACAATTCCTTCAGGGTCTCTGATGAAAGCTGGATTGACCCTATCTACAACGACAGCTGGATGTGGCATAAGGAGGGACACTTGGGACTGAGATGATTGGTGAGATTGGGTGAGCAAATGCAGACCCTTTAAAGCAATAATGCATGGCACCCATTCCATGGGTCCGAACTCTCCAGGTTGAAGGGAATATTACTACATCTATAACATGTGCGGGAAACCTAGGGAACGGACACACTGTGAATACGAACGGTTTCTAAAACTCAACGCATAGTCCCTCTCCTGGTGCTCCGGTTTGACTTTCCGTCTGCTTTACTATCAACCTCCCAACTTGGAGAGACAGCCACTTTAACCTCTTGGTTCGCACAGGTTGCCAATTTGGCAGAGGATGAAAGGGAAGAGGGAGAACCAATGAGAGAGTAGCTGTTACGCATTTGGACGGGCACATATCACTGTAATTTCCCGGCAGGAAGAAGAATTAACCAAATTCTCAGCCACCCACCGGGAACCAGGATAGGTCCTGAACCAAAATTTTGGACTTGCGGTCAGCTCACCAAAAACGAGTTGAAAAATGGAGCTCAGGGGCACAGCAATTCACAAACTGGCCGAGTAATAAAGGACAACTATCGTCCAAAAATCTGTTGAGGGAAGGCAACGAGGCAGACTTGAAAGCGAGGCAGGATAGCAGGAAACAGATTTCCAGAGGTACGTTGGAATCGACTTTAAAGCACAGGAAGAGGGGCACAACTTCGACAATGATGCACTTGGCCAAAAAGGGCGTATGCGTTTTCTCCTGAATATATTCAGGAGAAAACGCATACGCCCTTTTTGGCCAAGCAAGCAAGCGGGCAATGCAAATCTGCACTACAAAGAAGTATCACTTCCCACCGGTCAAAAGGGACATCCACAAAATGTGTAAGAACAAGAAAGGCAAGACAGGCCCTGGAGAACAGGGAGCCTTGTTATGCTGATGGGCGGGATGTAAATTGCCAACTGCCTCTCTGGAGGAGTGCATTCTGTTCCCTAAAACAAGTAAAGAACAGAGCTACAGAGCCAAGGGCACTACCAGTCTAGGGAATATACCTTGGGAAAACTGAAAATCAATAAGACAGAGCCACCCCAAAATTTAGGGCTGCACTGCATACAAGGACCTCAACTTGGATACACCTTAAGTATCCCAGAAAATATAAACATGGTTCAAAAAATTGTGGTACTTACGTACGATGGAATATCCCTCAGCCATGAAATCAATGTCATAAGACCAGTAGCAGCAAAATGGGTGGATTCAGGTACGATGATTCTAAGTGAAATAAGTCACACAGAAAAAGAAACTTATCATAAGATATCACTTATGAAGATCCTGTAAACATGGCTACACTTGAACTGAGTTAGGAAAGAGAACAGTGTCTCACATTTAGAAAACACTCTTATACCTGCTTAAGGGGGAAGGAGAGGTGGGGTGATGCATAAAACCAGAGTTTGATATAAGCACAGGTACCGTTCCAAAAACCAACTATGGAATAGACAAGACCTACACCGTCCTCAGGGAAAGGGACTCAAAACCCCATATTTCCCGCAGAGGAAAATATCTGACTAGTAAGAATCTTAAAACCTATGTATAGATATGTCTCCGTAAGGGAATCAAGTGTGTCTAGACTGGCATAAACATGGCAGCGAGAATCAGCTCAAACCCACTATAAAAAGGAATTTCAAAAACAAAACAAAAAAACTGGGAAATTCTTTACAATTCCTTCAGGGACTCTGATGAAAGCTGGAATGACCCTATCTACAATGACAGCTGGATGTGGCATAAGGAGGGACACTTGGGACTGAGACGATTGGTGAGATTGGGTGAGCAAATGCACACCCTTTAAAGCAATAATGCATGGCACCCATTCCATGGGTCCGAACTCTCCAGGTTGAAGGGAATATTACTACAGCTATAACATGTGCGGGAAACCTAGAGAACGGACACACTGTGAATACGAAAGGTTTCTAAAACTCAACGAATAGTCCCTCTCCTGGTGCTCCGGTTTGACTTTCCGTCTGCTTTACTATCAACCTCCCAACTTGGAGAGACAGCCCCTTTAAGCTCTTGGTTCGCACAGGTTGCCAATTTGGCAGAGGATGAAAGGGAAGAGGGAGAACCAATGAGAGAGTAGCTGTTAGGCATTTGGACGGGCACATATCACTGTAATTTCCTGGCAGGAAGAAGAATTAACCAAATTCTCAGCCACCCACCGGGAACCAGTATAGGTCCTGAGCCAAAATTTTGGACTTGCGGTCAGCTCTCCAAAAACGAGTTGAAAAATGGAGCTCAGGGACACAGCAATTCACAAACTGGCCGAGTAATAAAGGACACCTATCGTCCAAAAATCTGTTGACGGAAGGC
Organism: Hyperoodon ampullatus; assembly: GCF_949752795.1. Taxonomy (NCBI): domain Eukaryota; kingdom Metazoa; phylum Chordata; class Mammalia; order Artiodactyla; family Ziphiidae; genus Hyperoodon; species Hyperoodon ampullatus. The sequence goes on from NW_027640363.1 coordinate 1,029,867, forward strand.
AACGAGGCGGACTTGAAAGCGAGGCAGAATAGCAGGAAACAGATTTCAAGAGGTACGTTGGAATCGCCTTTAAAGCACAGGAAGAGGGGCACAACTTCGACAATGATGCACTTGGCCAAAAAGGGCGTATGCGTTTTCTCCTGAATATATTCAGGAGAAAACGCATACGCCCTTTTTGGCCAAACAAGCAAGCGGGCAATGCAAATCTGCACTACAAAGAAGTATCACTTCCCACCGGTCAAAAGGGACATCCAGAAAATGTGTAAGAACCAGAAAGGCAAGACAGGCCCTGGAGAACAGGGAGCCTTGTTATGCTGATGGGCGGGATGTAAATTGCCAACTGCCTCTCTGGAGGAGTGCATTCTGTTCCCTAAAACAAGTAAAGAACAGAGCTACAGAGCCAAGGGCACTACCAGTCTAGGGAATATACCTTGGGAAAACTGAAAATCAATAAGACAGAGCCACCCCAAAATTTAGGGCTGCACTGCATACAAGGACCTCAACTTGGATACACCTTAAGTATCCCAGAAAATATAAACATGGTTCAAAAAATTGTGGTACTTACGTACGATGGAATATCCCTCAGCCATGAAATCAATGTCATAAGACCAGTAGCAGCAAAATGGGTGGATTCAGGTACGATGATTCTAAGTGAAATAAGTCACACAGAAAAAGAAACTTATCATAAGATATCACTTATGAAGATCCTGTAAACATGGCTACACTTGAACTGAGTTAGGAAAGAGAACAGTGTCTCACATTTAGAAAACACTCTTATACCTGTTTAAGGGGGAAGGAGAGGTGGGGTGATGCATAAAACCAGAGTTTGATATAAGCACAGGTACCGTTCCAAAAACCAACTATGGAATAGACAAGACCTACACCGTCCTCAGTGAAAGGGACTCAAAACCCCATATTTCCCGCAGAGGAAAATATCTGACTAGTAAGAATCTTAAAACCTATGTATAGATATGTCTCCGTAAGGGAATCAAGTGTGTCTAGACTGGCATAAACATGGCAGCGAGAATCAGCTCAAACCCACTATAAAAAGGAATTTCAAAAACAAAACAAAAAAACTGGGAAATTCTTTACAATTCCTTCAGGGTCTCTGATGAAATCTGGAATGACCCTATCTACAACGATAGCTGGATGTGGCATAAGGAGGGACACTTGGGACTGAGAGGATTGGTGAGATTGGGTGAGCAAATGCAGACCCTTTAAAGCAATAATGCATGGCACCCATTCCATGGGTCCGAACTCTCCAGGTTGAAGGGAATATTACTACAGCTATAACATGTGCGGGAAACCTAGGGAACGGACACACTGTGAATACGAACGGTTTCTAAAACTCAACGCATAGTCCCTCTCCTGGTGCTCCGGTTTGACTTTCCGTCTGCTTTACTATCAACCTCCCAACTTGGAGAGACAGCCACTTTAACCTCTTGGTTCGCACAGGTTGCCAATTTGGCAGAGGATGAAAGGGAAGAGGGAGAACCAATGAGAGAGTAGCTGTTAGGCATTTGGACGGGCACATATCACTGTAATTTCCCGGCAGGAAGAAGAATTAACCAAATTCTCAGCCACCCACCGGGAACCAGTATAGGTCCTGAACCAAAATTTTGGACTTGCGGTCAGCTCTCCAAAAACGAGTTGAAAAATGGAGCTCAGGGGCACAGCAATTCACAAACTGGCCGAGTAATAAAGGACAACTATCGTCCAAAAATCTGTTGACGGAAGGCAACGAGGCGGACTTGAAAGCGAGGCAGAATAGCAGGAAACAGATTTCAAGAGGTACGTTGGAATCGCCTTTAAAGCACAGGAAGAGGGGCACAACTTCGACAATGATGCACTTGGCCAAAAAGGGCGTATGCGTTTTCTCCAGAATATATTCAGGAGAAAACGCATACGCCCTTTTTGGCCAAACAAGCAAGCGGGCAATGCAAATCTGCACTACAAAGAAGTATCACTTCCCACCGGTCAAAAGGGACATCGACAAAATGTGTAAGAACCAGAAAGGCAAGACAGGCCCTGGAGAACAGGGAGCCTTGTTATGCTGATGGGCGGGATGTAAATTGCCAACTGCCTCTCTGGAGGAGTGCATTCTGTTCCCTAAAACAAGTAAAGAACAGAGCTACAGAGCCAAGGGCACTACCAGTCTAGGGAATATACCTTGGGAAAACTGAAAATCAATAAGACAGAGCCACCCCAAAATTTAGGGCTGCACTGCATACAAGGACCTCAACTTGGATACACCTTAAGTATCCCAGAAAATATAAACATGGTTCAAAAAATTGTGGTACTTACGTACGATGGAATATCCCTCAGCCATGAAATCAATGTCATAAGACCAGTAGCAGCAAAATGGGTGGATTCAGGTACGATGATTCTAAGTGAAATAAGTCACACAGAAAAAGAAACTTATCATAAGATATCACTTATGAAGATCCTGTAAACATGGCTACACTTGAACTGAGTTAGGAAAGAGAACAGTGTCTCACATTTAGAAAACACTCTTATACCTGTTTAAGGGGGAAGGAGAGGTGGGGTGATGCATAAAACCAGAGTTTGATATAAGCACAGGTACCGTTCCAAAAACCAACTATGGAATAGACAAGACCTACACCATCCTCAGTGAAAGGGACTCAAAACCCCATATTTCCCGCAGAGGAAAATATCTGACTAGTAAGAATCTTAAAACCTATGTATAGATATGTCTCCGTAAGGGAATCAAGTGTGTCTAGACTGGCATAAACATGGCAGCGAGAATCAGCTCAAACCCACTATAAAAAGGAATTTCAAAAACAAAACAAAAAAACTGGGAAATTCTTTACAATTCCTTCAGGGTCTCTGATGAAATCTGGAATGACCCTATCTACAACGATAGCTGGATGTGGCATAAGGAGGGACACTTGGGACTGAGAGGATTGGTGAGATTGGGTGAGCAAATGCAGACCCTTTAAAGCAATAATGCATGGCACCCATTCCATGGGTCCGAACTCTCCAGGTTGAAGGGAATATTACTACAGCTATAACATGTGCGGGAAACCTAGGGAACGGACACACTGTGAATACGAAAGGTTTCTAAAACTCAACGAATAGTCCCTCTCCTGGTGCTCCGGTTTGACTTTCCGTCTGCTTTACTATCAACCTCCCAACTTGGAGAGACAGCCCCTTTAACCTCTTGGTTCGCACAGGTTCCCAATTTGGCAGAGGATGAAAGGGAAGAGGGAGAACCAATGAGAGAGTAGCTGTTAGGCATTTGGACGGGCACATATCACTGTAATTTCCCGGCAGGAAGAAGAATTAACCAAATTCTCAGCCACCCACCGGGAACCAGTATAGGTCCTGAGCCAAAATTTTGGACTTGCGGTCAGCTCACCAAAAACGAGTTGAAAAATGGAGCTCAGGGGCACAGCAATTCACAAACTGGCCGAGTAATAAAGGACAATTATCGTCCAAAAATCTGTTGAGGGAAGGCAACGAGGCGGACTTGAAAGCGAGGCAGAATAGCAGGAAACAGATTTCAAGAGGTACGTTGGAATCGCCTTTAAAGCACAGGAAGAGGGGCACAACTTCGACAATGATGCACTTGGCCAAAAAGGGCGTATGCGTTTTCTCCTGAATATATTCAGGAGAAAACGCATACGCCCTTTTTGGCCAAGCAAGCAAGCGGGCAATGCAAATCTGCACTACAAAGAAGTATCACTTCCCACCGGTCAAAGGGGACATCCACAAAATGTGTAAGAACAAGAAAGGCAAGACAGGCCCTGGAGAACAGGGAGCCTTGTTATGCTGATGGGCGGGATGTAAATTGCCAACTGCCTCTCTGGAGGAGTGCATTCTGTTCCCTACAACAAGTAAAGAACAGAGCTACAGAGCCAAGGGCACTACCAGTGTAGGGAATATACCTTGGGAAAACTGAAAATCAATAAGACAGAGCCACCCCAAAATTTAGGGCTGCAGTGCATACAAGGATCTCAACTTGGATACACCTTAAGTATCCCAGAAAATATAAACATGGTTCAAAAAATTGTGGTACTTACGTACGATGGAATATCCCTCAGCCATGAAATCAATGTCATAAGACCAGTAGCAGCAAAATGGGTGGATTCAGGTACGATGATTCTAAGTGAAATAAGTCACACAGAAAAAGAAACTTATCATAAGATATCACTTATGAAGATCCTGTAAACATGGCTACACTTGAACTGAGTTAGGAAAGAGAACAGTGTCTCACATTTAGAAAACACTCTTATACCTGCTTAAGGGGGAAGGAGAGGTGGGGTGATGCATAAAACCAGAGTTTGATATAAGCACAGGTACCGTTCCAAAAACCAACTATGGAATAGACAAGACCTACACCGTCCTCAGTGAAAGGGACTCAAAACCCCATATTTCCCGCAGAGGAAAATATCTGACTAGTAAGAATCTTAAAACCTATGTATTGATATGTCTCCGTAAGGGAATCAAGTGTGTCTAGACTGGCATAAACATGGCAGCGAGAATCAGCTCAAACCCACTATAAAAAGGAATTTCAAAAACAAAACAAAAAAACTGGGAAATTCTTTGCAATTCCTTCAGGGTCTCTGATGAAAGCTGGAATGACCCTATCTACAACGACAGCTGGATGTGGCATAAGGAGGGACACTTGGGACTGAGAGGATTGGTGAGATTGGGTGAGCAAATGCAGACCCTTTAAAGCAATAATGCATGGCACCCATTCCATGGGTCCGAACTCTCCAGGTTGAAGGGAATATTACTACAGCTTTAACATGTACGGGAAACCTAGAGAACGGACACACTGTGAATACAAAAGGTTTCTAAAACTCAAAGAATAGTCCCTCTCCTGGTGCTCCGGTTTGACTTTCCGTCTGCTTTACTATCAACCTCCCAACTTGGAGAGACAGCCCCTTTAACCTCTTGGTTCGCACAGGTTGCCAATTTTGCAGAGGATGAAAGGGAAGAGGGAGAACCAATGAGAGAGTAGCTGTTAGGCATTTGGACGGGCACATATCACTGTAATTTCCCGGCAGGAAGAAGAATTAACCAAATTCTCAGCCACCCACCGGGAACCAGTATAGGTCCTGAGCCAAAATTTTGGACTTGCGGTCAGCTCACCAAAAACGAGTTGAAAAATGGAGCTCAGGGGCACAGCAATTCACAAACTGGCCGAGTAATAAAGGACAACTATCGTCCAAAAATCTGTTGAGGGAAGGCAACGAGGCGGACTTGAAAGCGAGGCAGAATAGCAGGAAACAGATTTCAAGAGGTACGTTGGAATCGCCTTTAAAGCACAGGAAGAGGGGCACAACTTCGACAATGATGCACTTGGCCAAAAAGGGCGTATGCGTTTTCTCCTGAATATATTCAGGAGAAAACGCATACGCCCTTTTTGGCCAAGCAAGCAAGCGGGCAATGCAAATCTGCACTACAAAGAAGTATCACTTCCCACCGGTCAAAGGGGACATCCACAAAATGTGTAAGAACAAGAAAGGCAAGACAGGCCCTGGAGAACAGGGAGCCTTGTTATGCTGATGGGCGGGATGTAAATTGCCAACTGCCTCTCTGGAGGAGTGCATTCTGTTCCCTAAAACAAGTAAAGAACAGAGCTACAGAGCCAAGGGCACTACCAGTGTAGGGAATATACCTTGGGAAAACTGAAAATCAATAAGACAGAGCCACCCCAAAATTTAGGGCTGCAGTGCATACAAGGATCTCAACTTGGATACACCTTAAGTATCCCAGAAAATATAAACATGGTTCAAAAAATTGTGGTACTTACGTACGATGGAATATCCCTCAGCCATGAAATCAATGTCATAAGACCAGTAGCAGCAAAATGGGTGGATTCAGGTACGATGATTCTAAGTGAAATAAGTCACACAGAAAAAGAAACTTATCATAAGATATCTCTTATGAAGATCCTGTAAACATGGCTACACTTGAACTGAGTTAGGAAAGAGAACAGTGTCTCACATTTAGAAAACACTCTTATACCTGCTTAAGGGGGAAGGAGAGGTGGGGTGATGCATAAAACCAGAGTTTGATATAAGCACAGGTACCGTTCCAAAAACCAACTATGGAATAGACAAGACCTACACCGTCCTCAGCGAAAGGGACTCAAAACCCCATATTTCCCGCAGAGGAAAATATCTGACTAGTAAGAATCTTAAAACCTATGTATTGATATGTCTCCGTAAGGGAATCAAGTGTGTCTAGACTGGCATAAACATGGCAGCGAGAATCAGCTCAAACCCACTATAAAAAGGAATTTCAAAAACAAAACAAAAAAACTGGGAAATTCTTTACAATTCCTTCAGGGTCTCTGATGAAATCTGAAATGACCCTATCTACAACGACAGCTGGATGTGGCATAAGGAGGGACACTTGGGACTGAGACGATTGGTGAGATTGGGTGAGCAAATGCAGACCCTTTAAAGCAATAATGCATGGCACCCATTCCATGGGTCCGAACTCTCCAGGTTGAAGGGAATATTACTACAGCTATAACATGTGCAGGAAACCTAGAGAACGGACACACTGTGAATACGAAAGGTTTCTAAAACTCAACGCATAGTCCCTCTCCTGGTGCTCCGGTTTGACTTTCCGTCTGCTTTACTATCAACCTCCCAACTTGGAGAGACAGCCCCTTTAACCTCTTGGTTCGCACAGGTTGCCAATTTGGCAGAGGATGAAAGGGAAGAGGGAGAACCAATGAGAGAGTAGCTGTTAGGCATTTGGACGGGCACATATCACTGTAATTTCCCGGCAGGAAGAAGAATTAACCAAATTCTCAGCCACCCACCGGGAACCAGTATAGGTCCTGAACCAAAATTTTGGACTTGCGGTCAGCTCACCAAAAACGAGTTGAAAAATGGAGCTCAGGGGCACAGCAATTCAAAAACTGGCCGAGTAATAAAGGACAACTATCGTCCAAAAATCTGTTGAGGGAAGGCAATGAGGCGGACTTGAAAGCGAGGCAGAATAGCAGGAAACAGATTTCAAGAGGTACGTTGGAATCGCCTTTAAAGCACAGGAAGAGGGGCACAACTTCGACAATGATGCACTTGGCCAAAAAGGGCGTATGCGTTTTCTCCTGAATATATTCAGGAGAAAACGCATACGCCCTTTTTGGCCAAGCAAGCAAGCGGGCAATGCAAATCTGCACTACAAAGAAGTATCACTTCCCACCGGTCAAAGGGGACATCCACAAAATGTGTAAGAACAAGAAAGGCAAGACAGGCCATGGGGAACAGGGAGCCTTGTTATGCTGATGGGCGGGATGTAAATTGCCAACTGCCTCTCTGGAGGAGTGCATTCTGTTCCCTACAACAAGTAAGGAACAGAGCTACAGAGCCAAGGGCACCACCAGTCTAGGGAATATACCTTGGGAAAACTGAAAATCAATAAGACAGAGCCACCCCAAAATTTAGGGCTGCACTGCATACAAGGATCTCAACTTGGATACACCTTAAGTATCCCAGAAAATATAAACATGGTTCAAAAAATTGTGGTACTTACGTACGATGGAATATCCCTCAGCCATGAAATCAATGTCATAAGACCAGTAGCAGCAAAATGGGTGGATTCAGGTACGATGATTCTAAGTGAAATAAGTCACACAGAAAAAGAAACTTATCATAAGATATCACTTATGAAGATCCTGTAAACATGGCTACACTTGAACTGAGTTAGGAAAGAGAACAGTGTCTCACATTTAGAAAACACTCTTATACCTGCTTAAGGGGGAAGGAGAGGTGGGGTGATGCATAAAACCAGAGTTTGATATAAGCACAGGTACCGTTCCAAAAACCAACTATGGAATAGACAAGACCTACACCGTCCTCAGCGAAAGGGACTCAAAACCCCATATTTCCCGCAGAGGAAAATATCTGACTAGTAAGAATCTTAAAACCTATGTATTGATATGTCTCCGTAAGGGAATCAAGTGTGTCTAGACTGGCATAAACATGGCAGCGAGAATCAGCTCAAACCCACTATAAAAAGGAATTTCAGAAACAAAACAAAAAAAACTGGGAAATTCTTTACAATTCCTTCAGTGTCTCTGATGAAAGCTGGAATGACCCTATCTACAACGACAGCTGGATGTGGCATAAGGAGGGACACTTGGGACTGAGACGATTGGTGAGATTGGGTGAGCAAATGCAGACCCTTTAAAGCAATAATGCATGGCACCCATTCCATGGGTCCGAACTCTCCAGGTTGAAGGGAATATTACTACAGCTATAACATGTGCTGGAAACCTAGGGAACGGACACACTGTGAATACGAAAGGTTTCTAAAACTCAACAAATAATCCCACTCCTGGTGCTCCGGTTTGACTTTCCGTCTGCTTTACTATCAACCTCCCAACTTGGAGAGACAGCCCCTTTAACCTCTTGGTTCGCACAGGTTGCCAATTTGGCAGAGGATGAAAGGGAAGAGGGAGAACCAATGAGAGAGTAGCTGTTAGGCATTTGGACGGGCACATATCACTGTAATTTCCCGGCAGGAAGAAGAATTAACCAAATTCTCAGCCACCCACCGGGAACCAGTATAGGTCCTGAGCCAAAATTTTGGACTTGCGGTCAGCTCACCAAAAACGAGTTGAAAAATGGAGCTCAGGGGCACAGCAATTCACAAACTGGCCGAGTAATAAAGGACAACTATCGTCCAAAAATCTGTTGAGGGAAGGCAACGAGGCGGACTTGAAAGCGAGGCAGAATAGCAGGAAACAGATTTCAAGAGGTACGTTGGAATCGCCTTTAAAGCACAGGAAGAGGGGCACAACTTCGACAATGATGCACTTGGCCAAAAAGGGCGTATGCGTTTTCTCCTGAATATATTCAGGAGAAAACGCATACACCCTTTTTGGCCAAGCAAGCAAGCGGGCAATGCAAATCTGCACTACAAAGAAGTATCACTTCCCACCGTTCAAAAGGGACATCCACAAAATGTGTAAGAACAAGAAAGGCAAGACAGGCCCTGGAGAACAGGGAGCCTTGTTATGCTGATGGGCGGGATGTAAATTGCCAACTGCCTCTCTGGAGGAGTGCATTCTGTTCCCTAAAACAAGTAAAGAACAGAGCTACAGAGCCAAGGGCACTACCAGTCTAGGGAATATACCTTGGGAAAACTGAAAATCAATAAGACAGAGCCACCCCAAAATTTAGGGCTGCACTGCATACAAGGACCTCAACTTGGATACACCTTAAGTATCCCAGAAAATATAAACATGGTTCAAAAAATTGTGGTACTTACGTACGATGGAATATCCCTCAGCCATGAAATCAATGTCATAAGACCAGTAGCAGCAAAATGGGTGGATTCAGGTACGATGATTCTAAGTGAAATAAGTCACACAGAAAAAGAAACTTATCATAAGATATCACTTATGAAGATCCTGTAAACATGGCTACACTTGAACTGAGTTAGGAAAGAGAACAGTGTCTCACATTTAGAAAACACTCTTATACCTGCTTAAGGGGGAAGGAGAGGTGGGGTGATGCATAAAACCAGAGTTTGATATAAGCACAGGTACCGTTCCAAAAACCAACTATGGAATAGACAAGACCTACACCGTCCTCAGTGAAAGGGACTCAAAACCCCATATTTCCCGCAGAGGAAAGTATCTGACTAGTAAGAATCTTAAAACCTATGTATTGATATGTCTCCGTAAGGGAATCAAGTGTGTCTAGACTGGCATAAACATGGCAGCGAGAATCAGCTCAAACCCACTATAAAAAGGAATTTCAAAAACAAAACAAAAAAACTGGGAAATTCTTTACAATTCCTTCAGGGTCTCTGATGAAAGCTGGATTGACCCTATCTACAACGACAGCTGGATGTGGCATAAGGAGGGACACTTGGGACTGAGATGATTGGTGAGATTGGGTGAGCAAATGCAGACCCTTTAAAGCAATAATGCATGGCACCCATTCCATGGGTCCGAACTCTCCAGGTTGAAGGGAATATTACTACAGCTATAACATGTGCGGGAAACCTAGGGAACGGACACACTGTGAATACGAACGGTTTCTAAAACTCAACGCATAGTCCCTCTCCTGGTGCTCCGGTTTGACTTTCCGTCTGCTTTACTATCAACCTCCCAACTTGGAGAGACAGCCACTTTAACCTCTTGGTTCGCACAGGTTGCCAATTTGGCAGAGGATGAAAGGGAAGAGGGAGAACCAATGAGAGAGTAGCTGTTAGGCATTTGGACGGGCACATATCACTGTAATTTCCCGGCAGGAAGAAGAATTAACCAAATTCTCAGCCACCCACCGGGAACCAGTATAGGTCCTGAACCAAAATTTTGGACTTGCGGTCAGCTCACCAAAAACGAGTTGAAAAATGGAGCTCAGGGGCACAGCAATTCACAAACTGGCCGAGTAATAAAGGACAACTATCGTCCAAAAATCTGTTGAGGGAAGGCAACGAGGCGGACTTGAAAGCGAGGCAGAATAGCAGGAAACAGATTTCAAGAGGTACGTTGGAATCGACTTTAAAGCACAGGAAGAGGGGCACAACTTCGACAATGATGCACTTGGCCAAAAAGGGCGTATGCGTTTTCTCCTGAATATATTCAGGAGAAAACGCATACGCCCTTTTTGGCCAAGCAAGCAAGCGGGCAATGCAAATCTGCACTACAAAGAAGTATCACTTCCCACCGGTCAAAAGGGACATCCACAAAATGTGTAAGAACAAGAAAGGCAAGACAGGCCCTGGAGAACAGGGAGGCTTTTTATGCTGATGGGCGGGATGTAAATTGCCAACTGCCTCTCTGGAGGAGTGCATTGTGTTCCCTAAAACAAGTAAAGAACAGAGCTACAGAGCCAAGGGCACTACCAGTCTAGGGAATATACCTTGGGAAAACTGAAAATCAATAAGACAGAGCCACCCCAAAATTTAGGGCTGCACTGCATACAAGGACCTCAACTTGGATACACCTTAAGTATCCCAGAAAATATAAACATGGTTCAAAAAATTGTGGTACTTACGTACGATGGAATATCCCTCAGCCATGAAATCAATGTCATAAGACCAGTAGCAGCAAAATGGGTGGATTCAGGTACGATGATTCTAAGTGAAATAAGTCACACAGAAAAAGAAACTTATCATAAGATATCACTTATGAAGATCCTGTAAACATGGCTACACTTGAACTGAGTTAGGAAAGAGAACAGTGTCTCACATTTAGAAAACACTCTTATACCTGCTTAAGGGGGAAGGAGAGGTGGGGTGATGCATAAAACCAGAGTTTGATATAAGCACAGGTACCGTTCCAAAAACCAACTATGGAATAGACAAGACCTACACCGTCCTCAGGGAAAGGGACTCAAAACCCCATATTTCCCGCAGAGGAAAATATCTGACTAGTAAGAATCTTAAAACCTATGTATAGATATGTCTCCGTAAGGGAATCAAGTGTGTCTAGACTGGCATAAACATGGCAGCGAGAATCAGCTCAAACCCACTATAAAAAGGAATTTCAAAAACAAAACAAAAAAACTGGGAAATTCTTTACAATTCCTTCAGGGACTCTGATGAAAGCTGGAATGACCCTATCTACAATGACAGCTGGATGTGGCATAAGGAGGGACACTTGGGACTGAGACGATTGGTGAGATTGGGTGAGCAAATGCACACCCTTTAAAGCAATAATGCATGGCACCCATTCCATGGGTCCGAACTCTCCAGGTTGAAGGGAATATTACTACAGCTATAACATGTGCGGGAAACCTAGAGAACGGACACACTGTGAATACGAAAGGTTTCTAAAACTCAACGAATAGTCCCTCTCCTGGTGCTCCGGTTTGACTTTCCGTCTGCTTTACTATCAACCTCACAACTTGGAGAGACAGCCCCTTTAAGCTCTTGGTTCGCACAGGTTGCCAATTTGGCAGAGGATGAAAGGGAAGAGGGAGAACCAATGAGAGAGTAGCTGTTAGGCATTTGGACGGGCACATATCACTGTAATTTCCTGGCAGGAAGAAGAATTAACCAAATTCTCAGCCACCCACCGGGAACCAGTATAGGTCCTGAGCCAAAATTTTGGACTTGTGGTCAGCTCTCCAAAAACGAGTTGAAAAATGGAGCTCAGGGACACAGCAATTCACAAACTGGCCGAGTAATAAAGGACACCTATCGTCCAAAAATCTGTTGACGGAAGGCAACGAGGCGGACTTGAAAGCGAGGCAGAATAGCAGGAAACAGATTTCAAGAGGTACGTTGGAATCGCCTTTAAAGCACAGGAAGAGGGGCACAACTTCGACAATGATGCACTTGGCCAAAAAGGGCGTATGCGTTTTCTCCTGAATTTATTCAGGAGAAAACGCATACGCCCTTTTTGGCCAAACAAGCAAGCGGGCAATGCAAATCTGCACTACAAAGAAGTATCACTTCCCACCGGTCAAAATGGACATCCACAAAATGTGTAAGAACCAGAAAGGCAAGACAGGCCCTGGAGAACAGGGAGCCTTGTTATGCTGATGGGCGGGATGTAAATTGCCAACTGCCTCTCTGGAGGAGTGCATTGTGTTCCCTAAAACAAGTAAAGAACAGAGCTACAGAGCCAAGGGCACTACCAGTCTAGGGAATATACCTTGGGAAAACTGAAAATCAATAAGACAGAGCCACCCCAAAATTTAGGGCTGCACTGCATACAAGGACCTCAACTTGGATACACCTTAAGTATCCCAGAAAATATAAACATGGTTCAAAAAATTGTGGTACTTACGTACGATGGAATATCCCTCAGCCATGAAATCAATGTCATAAGACCAGTAGCAGCAAAATGGGTGGATTCAGGTACGATGATTCTAAGTGAAATAAGTCACACAGAAAAAGAAACTTATCATAAGATATCACTTATGAAGATCCTGTAAACATGGCTACACTTGAACTGAGTTAGGAAAGAGAACAGTGTCTCACATTTAGAAAACACTCTTATACCTGCTTAAGGGGGAAGGAGAGGTGGGGTGATGCATAAAACCAGAGTTTGATATAAGCACAGGTACCGTTCCAAAAACCAACTATGGAATAGACAAGACCTACACCGTCCTCAGTGAAAGGGACTCAAAACCCCATATTTCCCGCAGAGGAAAATATCTGACTAGTAAGAATCTTAAAACCTATGTATTGATATGTCTCCGTAAGGGAATCAAGTGTGTCTAGACTGGCATAAACATGGCAGCGAGAATCAGCTCAAACCCACTATAAAAAGGAATTTCAAAAACAAAACAAAAAAACTGGGAAATTCTTTACAATTCCTTCAGGGTCTCTGATGAAAGCTGGAATGACCCTATCTACAACGACAGCTGGATGTGGCATAAGGAGGGACACTTGGGACTGAGAGGATTGGTGAGATTGGGTGAGCAAATGCAGACCCTTTAAAGCAATAATGCATGGCACCCATTCCATGGGTCCGAACTCTCCAGGTTGAAGGGAATATTACTACAGCTTTAACATGTGCGGGAAACCTAGAGAACGGACACACTGTGAATACGAAAGGTTTCTAAAACTCAAAGAATAGTCCCTCTCCTGGTGCTCCGGTTTGACTTTCCGTCTGCTTTACTATCAACCTCCCAACTTGGAGAGACAGCCCCTTTAACCTCTTGGTTCGCACAGGTTGCCAATTTGGCAGAGGATGAAAGGGAAGAGGGAGAACCAATGAGAGAGTAGCTGTTAGGCATTTGGACGGGCACATATCACTGTAATTTCCCGGCAGGAAGAAGAATTAACCAAATTCTCAGCCACCCACCGGGAACCAGTATAGGTCCTGAGCCAAAATTTTGGACTTGCGGTCAGCTCACCAAAAACGAGTTGAAAAATGGAGCTCAGGGGCACAGCAATTCACAAACTGGCCGAGTAATAAAGGACAACTATCGTCCAAAAATCTGTTGAGGGAAGGCAACGAGGCGGACTTGAAAGCGAGGCAGAATAGCAGGAAACAGATTTCAAGAGGTACGTTGGAATCGCCTTTAAAGCACAGGAAGAGGGGCACAACTTCGACAATGATGCACTTGGCCAAAAAGGGCGTATGCGTTTTCTCCTGAATATATTCAGGAGAAAACGCATACGCCCTTTTTGGCCAAGCAAGCAAGCGGGCAATGCAAATCTGCACTACAAAGAAGTATCACTTCCCACCGGTCAAAGGGGACATCCACAAAATGTGTAAGAACAAGAAAGGCAAGACAGGCCCTGGAGAACAGGGAGCCTTGTTATGCTGATGGGCGGGATGTAAATTGCCAACTGCCTCTCTGGAGGAGTGCATTCTGTTCCCTACAACAAGTAAAGAACAGAGCTACAGAGCCAAGGGCACTACCAGTGTAGGGAATATACCTTGGGAAAACTGAAAATCAATAATACAGAGCCACCCCAAAATTTAGGGCTGCAGTGCATACAAGGATCTCAACTTGGATACACCTTAAGTATCCCAGAAAATATAAACATGGTTCAAAAAATTGTGGTACTTACGTACGATGGAATATCCCTCAGCCATGAAATCAATGTCATAAGACCAGTAGCAGCAAAATGGGTGGATTCAGGTACGATGATTCTAAGTGAAATAAGTCACACAGAAAAAGAAACTTATCATAAGATATCACTTATGAAGATACTGTAAACATGGCTACACTTGAACTGAGTTAGGAAAGAGAACAGTGTCTCACATTTAGAAAACACTCTTATACCTGCTTAAGGGGGAAGGAGAGGTGGGGTGATGCATAAAACCAGAGTTTGATATAAGCACAGGTACCGTTCCAAAAACCAACTATGGAATAGACAAGACCTACGCCGTCCTCAGTGAAAGGGACTCAAAACCCCATATTTCCCGCAGAGGAAAATATCTGACTAGTAAGAATCTTAAAACCTATGTATTGATATGTCTCCGTAAGGGAATCAAGTGTGTCTAGACTGGCATAAACATGGCAGCGAGAATCAGCTCAAACCCACTATAAAAAGGAATTTCAAAAACAAAACAAAAAAACTGGGAAATTCTTTACAATTCCTTCAGGGTCTCTGATGAAAGCTGGAATGACCCTATCTACAACGACAGCTGGATGTGGCATAAGGAGGGACACTTGGGACTGAGAGGATTGGTGAGATTGGGTGAGCAAATGCAGACCCTTTAAAGCAATAATGCATGGCACCCATTCCATGGGTCCGAACTCTCCAGGTTGAAGGGAATATTACTACAGCTTTAACATGTGCGGGAAACCTAGAGAACGGACACACTGTGAATACGAAAGGTTTCTAAAACTCAAATAATAGTCCCTCTCCTGGTGCTCCGGTTTGACTTTCCGTCTGCTTTACTATCAACCTCCCAACTTGGAGAGACAGCCCCTTTAACCTCTTGGTTCGCACAGGTTGCCAATTTGGCAGAGGATGAAAGGGAAGAGGGAGAACCAATGAGAGAGTAGCTGTTAGGCATTTGGACGGGCACATATCACTGTAATTTCCCGGCAGGAAGAAGAATTAACCAAATTCTCAGCCACCCACCGGGAACCAGTATAGGTCCTGAGCCAAAATTTTGGACTTGCGGTCAGCTCACCAAAAACGAGTTGAAAAATGGAGCTCAGGGGCACAGCAATTCACAAACTGGCCGAGTAATAAAGGACAACTATCGTCCAAAAATCTGTTGAGGGAAGGCAACGAGGCGGACTTGAAAGCGAGGCAGAATAGCAGGAAACAGATTTCAAGAGGTACGTTGGAATCGCCTTTAAAGCACAGGAAGAGGGGCACAACTTCGACAATGATGCACTTGGCCAAAAAGGGCGTATGCGTTTTCTCCTGAATATATTCAGGAGAAAACGCATACGCCCTTTTTGGCCAAGCAAGCAAGCGGGCAATGCAAATCTGCACTACAAAGAAGTATCACTTCCCACCGGTCAAAGGGGACATCCACAAAATGTGTAAGAACAAGAAAGGCAAGACAGGCCCTGGAGAACAGGGAGCCTTGTTATGCTGATGGGCGGGATGTAAATTGCCAACTGCCTCTCTGGAGGAGTGCATTCTGTTCCCTACAACAAGTAAAGAACAGAGCTACAGAGCCAAGGGCACTACCAGTGTAGGGAATATACCTTGGGAAAACTGAAAATCAATAAGACAGAGCCACCCCAAAATTTAGGGCTGCAGTGCATACAAGGATCTCAACTTGGATACACCTTAAGTATCCCAGAAAATATAAACATGGTTCAAAAAATTGTGGTACTTACGTACGATGGAATATCCCTCAGCCATGAAATCAATGTCATAAGACCAGTAGCAGCAAAATGGGTGGATTCAGGTACGATGATTCTAAGTGAAATAAGTCACACAGAAAAAGAAACTTATCATAAGATATCTCTTATGAAGATCCTGTAAACATGGCTACACTTGAACTGAGTTAGGAAAGAGAACAGTGTCTCACATTTAGAAAACACTCTTATACCTGCTTAAGGGGGAAGGAGAGGTGGGGTGATGCATAAAACCAGAGTTTGATATAAGCACAGGTACCGTTCCAAAAACCAACTATGGAATAGACAAGACCTACACCGTCCTCAGTGAAAGGGACTCAAAACCCCATATTTCCCGCAGAGGAAAATATCTGACTAGTAAGAATCTTAAAACCTATGTATTGATATGTCTCTGTAAGGGAATCAAGTGTGTCTAGACTGGCATAAACATGGCAGCGAGAATCAGCTCAAACCCACTATAAAAAGGAATTTCAAAAACAAAACAAAAAAACTGGGAAATTCTTTACAATTCCTTCAGGGTCTCTGATGAAATCTGGAATGACCCTATCTACAACGACAGCTGGATGTGGCATAAGGAGGGACACTTGGGACTGAGACGATTGTTGAGATTGGGTGAGCAAATGCAGACCCTTTAAAGCAATAATGCATGGCACCCATTCCATGGGTCCGAACTCTCCAGGTTGAAGGGAATATTACTACAGCTATAACATGTGCAGGAAACCTAGAGAACGGACACACTGTGAATACGAAAGGTTTCTAAAACTCAACGCATAGTCCCTCTCCTGGTGCTCCGGTTTGACTTTCCGTCTGCTTTACTATCAACCTCCCAACTTGGAGAGACAGCCCCTTTAACCTCTTGGTTCGCACAGGTTGCCAATTTGGCAGAGGATGAAAGGGAAGAGGGAGAACCAATGAGAGAGTAGCTGTTAGGCATTTGGACGGGCACATATCACTGTAATTTCCCAGCAGGAAGAAGAATTAACCAAATTCTCAGCCACCCACCGGGAACCAGTATAGGTCCTGAACCAAAATTTTGGACTTGCGGTCAGCTCACCAAAAACGAGTTGAAAAATGGAGCTCAGGGGCACAGCAATTCAAAAACTGGCCGAGTAATAAAGGACAACTATCGTCCAAAAATCTGTTGAGGGAAGGCAATGAGGCGGACTTGAAAGCGAGGCAGAATAGCAGGAAACAGATTTCAAGAGGTACGTTGGAATCGCCTTTAAAGCACAGGAAGAGGGGCACAACTTCGACAATGATGCACTTGGCCAAAAAGGGCGTATGCGTTTTCTCCTGAATATATTCAGGAGAAAACGCATACGCCCTTTTTGGCCAAGCAAGCAAGCGGGCAATGCAAATCTGCACTACAAAGAAGTATCACTTCCCACCGGTCAAAGGGGACATCCACAAAATGTGTAAGAACAAGAAAGGCCAGACAGGCCCTGGAGAACAGGGAGCCTTGTTATGCTGATGGGCGGGATGTAAATTGCCAACTGCCTCTCTGGAGGAGTGCATTCTGTTCCCTACAACAAGTAAAGAACAGAGCTACAGAGCCAAGGGCACTACCAGTCTAGGGAATATACCTTGGGAAAACTGAAAATCAATAAGACAGAGCCACCCCAAAATTTAGGGCTGCACTGCATACAAGGATCTCAACTTGGATACACCTTAAGTATCCCAGAAAATATAAACATGGTTCAAAAAATTGCGGTACTTACGTACGATGGAATATCCCTCAGCCATGAAATCAATGTCATAAGACCAGTAGCAGCAAAATGGGTGGATTCAGGTACGATGATTCTAAGTGAAATAAGTCACACAGAAAAAGAAACTTATCATAAGATATCACTTATGAAGATCCTGTAAACATGGCTACACTTGAACTGAGTTAGGAAAGAGAACAGTGTCTCACATTTAGAAAACACTCTTATACCTGCTTAAGGGGGAAGGAGAGGTGGGGTGATGCATAAAACCAGAGTTTGATATAAGCACAGGTACCGTTCCAAAAACCAACTATGGAATAGACAAGACCTACACCGTCCTCAGCGAAAGGGACTCAAAACCCCATATTTCCCGCAGAGGAAAATATCTGACTAGTAAGAATCTTAAAACCTATGTATTGATATGTCTCCGTAAGGGAATCAAGTGTGTCTAGACTGGCATAAACATGGCAGCGAGAATCAGCTCAAACCCACTATAAAAAGGAATTTCAAAAACAAAACAAAAAAAACTGGGAAATTCTTTACAATTCCTTCAGTGTCTCTGATGAAAGCTGGAATGACCCTATCTACAACGACAGCTGGATGTGGCATAAGGAGGGACACTTGGGACTGAGACGATTGGTGAGATTGGGTGAGCAAATGCAGACCCTTTAAAGCAATAATGCATGGCACCCATTCCATGGGTCCGAACTCTCCAGGTTGAAGGGAATATTACTACAGCTATAACATGTGCTGGAAACCTAGGGAACGGACACACTGTGAATACGAAAGGTTTCTAAAACTCAACGAATAATCCCACTCCTGGTGCTCCGGTTTGACTTTCCGTCTGCTTTACTATCAACCTCCCAACTTGGAGAGACAGCCCCTTTAACCTCTTGGTTCGCACAGGTTGCCAATTTGGCAGAGGATGAAAGGGAAGAGGGAGAACCAATGAGAGAGTAGCTGTTAGGCATTTGGACGGGCACATATCACTGTAATTTCCCGGCAGGAAGAAGAATTAACCAAATTCTCAGCCACCCACCGGGAACCAGTATAGGTCCTGAGCCAAAATTTTGGACTTGCGGTCAGCTCACCAAAAACGAGTTGAAAAATGGAGCTCAGGGGCACAGCAATTCACAAACTGGCCGAGTAATAAAGGACAACTATCGTCCAAAAATCTGTTGAGGGAAGGCAACGAGGCGGACTTGAAAGCGAGGCAGAATAGCAGGAAACAGATTTCAAGAGGTACGTTGGAATCGCCTTTAAAGCACAGGAAGAGGGGCACAACTTCGACAATGATGCACTTGGCCAAAAAGGGCGTATGCGTTTTCTCCTGAATATATTCAGGAGAAAACGCATACGCCCTTTTTGGCCAAGCAAGCAAGCGGGCAATGCAAATGTGCACTACAAAGAAGTATCACTTCCCACAGTTCAAAAGGGACATCCACAAAATGTGTAAGAACAAGAAAGGCAAGACAGGCCCTGGAGAACAGGGAGCCTTGTTATGCTGATGGGCGGGATGTAAATTGCCAACTGCCTCTCTGGAGGAGTGCATTCTGTTCCCTAAAACAAGTAAAGAACAGAGCTACAGAGCCAAGGGCACTACCAGTCTAGGGAATATACCTTGGGAAAACTGAAAATCAATAAGACAGAGCCACCCCAAAATTTAGGGCTGCACTGCATACAAGGACCTCAACTTGGATACACCTTAAGTATCCCAGAAAATATAAACATGGTTCAAAAAATTGTGGTACTTACGTACGATGGAATATCCCTCAGCCATGAAATCAATGTCATAAGACCAGTAGCAGCAAAATGGGTGGATTCAGGTACGATGATTCTAAGTGAAATAAGTCACACAGAAAAAGAAACTTATCATAAGATATCACTTATGAAGATCCTGTAAACATGGCTACACTTGAACTGAGTTAGGAAAGAGAACAGTGTCTCACATTTAGAAAACACTCTTATACCTGCTTAAGGGGGAAGGAGAGGTGGGGTGATGCATAAAACCAGAGTTTGATATAAGCACAGGTACCGTTCCAAAAACCAACTATGGAATAGACAAGACCTACACCGTCCTCAGTGAAAGGGACTCAAAACCCCATATTTCCCGCAGAGGAAAATATCTGACTAGTAAGAATCTTAAAACCTATGTATTGATATGTCTCCGTAAGGGAATCAAGTGTGTCTAGACTGGCATAAACATGGGAGCGAGAATCAGCTCAAACCCACTATAAAAAGGAATTTCAAAAACAAAACAAAAAAACTGGGAAATTCTTTACAATTCCTTCAGGGTCTCTGATGAAATCTGGAATGACCCTATCTACAACGACAGCTGGATGTGGCATAAGGAGGGACACTTGGGACTGAGACGATTGGTGAGATTGGGTGAGCAAATGCAGACCCTTTAAAGCAATAATGCATAGCACCCATTCCATGGGTCCCAACTCTCCAGGTTGAAGGGAATATTACTACAGCTATAACATGTACGGGAAACCTAGAGAACGGACACACAGTGAATACGAAAGGTTTCTAAAACTCAACGAATAGTCCCTCTCCTGGTGCTCCAGTTTGACTTTACACCTGCTTTACTATCAACCTCCCAACTTGGAGAGACAGCCCCTTTAAACTCCCGGTTCGCACAGGTTGCCAATTTGGCAGAGGATGAAAGGGAAGAGGGAGAACCAATGAGAGAGTAGCTGTTAGGCATTTGGACGGGCACATATCACTGTAATTTCCCGGCAGGAAGAAGAATTAACCAATGTCTCAGCCACCCACCGGGAACCAGTATAGGTCCTGAACCAAAATTTTGGACTTGCGGTCAGCTCACCAAAAACGAGTTGAAAAATGGAGCTCAGGGGCACAGCAATTCACAAACAGGCCGAGTAATAAAGGACAACTATCGTCCAAAAATCTGTTGATGGAAGGCAACTAGGGGGACTTGAAAGCGAGGCAGAATAGCAGGAAACAGATTTCAAGAGGTACGTTGGAATCGCCTTTAAAGCACAGGAAGAGGGGCACAACTTCGACAATGATGCACTTGGCCAAAAAGGCTGAATGCATTTTCTCCTGAATATATTCAGGAGAAAACGCATACGCCCTTTTTGGCCAAGCAAGCAAACGGGCAATGCAAATCTGCACTACAAAGAAGTATCACTTCCCACCGGTCAAAAGGGACATCCACAAAATGTGTAAAAACCAGAAAGGCAAGACAGGCCCTGGAGAACAGGGAGCCTTGTTATGCTGATGGGCGGGATGTAAATTGCCAACTGCCTCTCTGGAGGAGTACATTGTGTTCCTTAAAACAAGTAAAGAACAGAGCTACAGAGCCAAGGGCACTTCCAGTCTAGGGAATACACTTTGGGAAAACTGAAAATCAATAAGACAGAGCCACCCCAAAATTTAGGGCTGCACTGCTTACAAGGACCTCAACTTGGGTACACCTTAAATATCCCAGGAAATATAAAAATGGTTCAAAAAATTGTGGTACTTACGTACGATGGAATATCCCTCAGCCATGAAATCAATGTCATAAGACCAGTAGCAGCAAAATGGGTGGATTCAGGTACGATGATTCTAAGTGAAATAAGTCACAGAGAAAAAGAAACTTATCATAAGATATCACTTATGAAGATCCTGTACACATGGCTACACTTGAACTGAGTTAGGAAAGAGAACAGTGTCTCACATTTAGAAAATACACTTATGCCTGCTTAAGGGGGAAGGAGAGGTGGGGTGATGCATAAAACCAGAGTTTGATATAAGCACAGGTACCGTTCCAAAAACCAACTATGGAATAGACAAGACCTATACCTTCCTCAGTGAAAGGGACTCAAAACCCCATATTTCCCGCAGAGGAATATATCTGACTAGTAAGAATCTTAAAACCTATGTATTGATATGTCTCCATAAGGGAATCAAGTGTGTCTAGACTGGCATAAACATGGCAGCGAGAATCAGCTCAAGCCCACTATAAAAAGGAATTTCAAAAACAAAACAAAAAAACTGGGAAATTCTTTACAATTCCTTCAGGGTCCCTGAGGAAACCTGGAATGACCCTATCTACAACGACAGCTGGATGTGGCATAAGGAGGGACACTTGGGACTGAGAGGATTGGTGAGATTGGGTGAGGAAATGCAGACCCTTTAAATCACAAATGCCTGGCACCCATTCCATGGGCCCCAACTCTCCAGGTTGAAGGGAATATTACTCCAGCTATAACATGTACGGGAAACCTAGAGAACGGACACACTGTGAATACGAAAGGTTTCCAAAACTCAACGAATAGTCCCTCTCCTGGTGCTCCGGTTTGACTTTCCATCTGCTTTACTATCAACCAACCAACTTGGAGAGACAGCCCCTTTAACCTCCTGGATCACACAGGATGCCAATTTGGCAGAGGATGAAACGGAAAAGGGAGAACCAATGAGACAGTAGCTGTTAGGCATTTGGACGGGCACATATCACTGTAATTTCCCGGCAGGAATAAGAATTAACCAAAGTCTCAGCCACCCACCGGGAACCAGTATAGGTCCTGAACCAAAATTTTGGACTTGCGGTCAGCTCACCAAAAACGAGTTGAAAAAAGGAGCTCAGGGGCACAGCAATTCACAAACTGGCCTAGAAATAAAGGACAACTATCGTCCAAAAATCTGTTGAGGGAAGGCAACGAGGCGGACTTGAAAGTGAGGCAGAATAGCAGGAAACAGATTTCAAGAGGTACGTTGGAATCGCCTTTAAAGCACAGGAAGAGGGGCACAACTTCGACAATGATGCACTTGGCCAAAAAGGGCATATGCGTTTTCTCCTGAATATATTCAGGAGAAAATGCATACGCCCTTTTTGGCCAAGCAAGCAAGCGGGCAATGCAAATCTGCACTACAAAGAAGTATCACTTCCAACCGGTCAAAAGGGACATCCACAAAATGTGTAAAAACCAGAAAGGCAAGACAGGCCCTGGAGAACAGGGAGCCTTGTTATGCTGATGGGCGGGATGTAAATTGCCAACTGCCTCTCTGGAGGAGTGCATTGTGTTCCCTAAAACAAGTAAAGAACAGAGCTACAGAGCCAAGGGCACTTCCAGTCTAGGGAATATACCTTGGGAAAACTGAAAATCAATAAGACAGAGCCACCCCAAAATTTAGGGCAGCACTGCTTACAAGGACCTCAACTTGGATACACCTTAAGTATCCCAGGAAATATAAAAATGGTTCAAAAAATTGTGGTACTTACGTACGATGGAATATCCCTCAGCCATGAAATCAATGTCATAAGACCAGTAGCAGCAAAATGGGTGGATTCAGGTACGATGATTCTAAGTGAAATAAGTCACACAGAAAAAGAAACTTATCATAAGATATCACTTATGAAGATCCTATAAACATGGCTACACTTGAACTGAGTTAGGAAAGAGAACAGTGTCTCATATTTAGAAAACACTCTTATGCCTGCTTAAGGGGGAAGGAGAGGTGGCGTGATGCATAAAACCAGAGTTTGATATAAGCACAGGTACCGTTCCAAAAACCAACTATGGAATAGACAAGACCTACACCTTCCTCAGTGAAAGGGACTCAAAACACCATATTTCCCGCAGAGGAATATATCTGACTAGTAAGAATCTTAAAACCTATGTATTGATATGTCTCCGTAAGGGAATCAAGTGTGTCTACACTGCCATTAACATGGCAGCGGGAATCAGCTCAAACCCACTATAAAAAGGAATTTCAAAAACAAACAAAAAAACTGGGAAATTCTTTACAATTCCTTCAGGGTCTCTGATGAAACCTGGAACAACCCTATCTACAACGACAGCTGGATGTGGCATAAGGAGCGACACTTGGGACTGAGATGATTGGTGAGATTGGGTGAGCAAATGCAGACCCTTTAAAGCACAAATGTTTGGCACCCATTCCATGAGTCCCAACTCTCCAGGTTGAAGGGAATATTACTACAGCTATAACATGTACGGGAAACCTAGAGAACGGACACACTGTGAATACGAAAGGTTTCTAAATCTCAACGAATAGTCCCTATCCTGGTGCTCCGGTTTGACTTTCCATCTGCTTTACTATCAACCTCCCAACTTGGAGAGACAGCCCCTTTAACCTCCTGGTTCGCACAGGTTGCCAATTTGGCAGAGGATGAAAGGGAAGAGGGAGAACCAATGAGAGAGTAGCTGTTAGGCAGTTGGACGGGCACATATCACTGTAATTTCCTGGCAGGAAGAAGAATTAACCAAAGTCTCAGCCACCCACCGGGAACCAGTATAGGTCCTGAACCAAAATTTTGGACTTGCGGTCAGCTCACCAAAAACGACTTGAAAAAAGGTGCTCAGGGGCACAGCAATTCACAAACTGGCCGAGAAATAAAGGACAACTATCGTCCAAAAATCTGTTGAGGGAAGGCAACGAGGCGGACTTGAAAGCGAGGCAGAATAGCAGGAAACAGATTTCAAGAGGTACGTTGGAATCGCCTTTAAAGCACAGGAAGAGGGGCACAACTTCGACAATGATGCACTTGGCCAAAAAGGGCGTATGCGTTTTCTCCTGAATATATTCAGGAGAAAACGCATACGCCCTTTTTGGCCAAGCAAGCAAGCGGGCAATGCAAATCTGCACTACAAAGAAGTATCACTTCCCACCGGTCAAAGGGGACATCCACAAAATGTGTAAGAACAAGAAAGGCCAGACAGGCCCTGGAGAACAGGGAGCCTTGTTATGCTGATGGGCGGGATGTAAATTGCCAACTGCCTCTCTGGAGGAGTGCATTCTGTTCCCTACAACAAGTAAAGAACAGAGCTACAGAGCCAAGGGCACTACCAGTCTAGGGAATATACCTTGGGAAAACTGAAAATCAATAATACAGAGACACCCCAAAATTTAGGGCTGCACTGCTTACAAGGACCTCAACTTGGGTACACCTTAAATATCCCAGGAAATATAAAAATGGTTCAAAAAATTGTGGTACTTACGTACGATGGAATATCCCTCAGCCATGAAATCAATGTCATAAGACCAGTAGCAGAAAAATGGGTGGATTCAGGCTCGGTGCTTCTAAGTGAAATAAGTCACACAGAAAAAGAAACTTATCATAAGATATCACTTATGAAGATCCTGTAAACATGGCTACAATTGAACTGAGTTAGGAAAGAGAACAGTGTCTCTCATTTAGAAAACACTCTTATGCCTGTTTAAGGGGGAAGGAGAGGTGGGGTGATGCATACAACCAGAGTTTGATATAAGCACACGTACCGTTCCAAAAACCAACTATGGAATAGACAAGACCTACACCTTCCTCAGTGAAAGGGACTCAAAACCCCATATTTCCCGCAGAGGAATATATCTGACTAGTAAGAGTCTTAAAACCTATGTATTGATATGTCTCCGTAAGGGAATCAAGTGTGTCTAGCCTGGCAAAAACATGGCAGCGAGAATCAGCTCAAACCCACTATAAAAAGGAATTTCAAAAACAAAACAAAAAAACTGGGAAATTCTTTACAATTCCTTCAGGGTCTCTGATGAAACCTGGAATGAACCTATCTACAACAACAGCTGGATGTGCATAAGAAGGGACACTTGGGACTGAGACGATTGGTGAGATTGGGTGAGCAAATGCAGACCCTTTAAAGCAATAATGCATGGCACCCATTCCATGGGTCCAAACTCTCCAGGTTGAAGGGAATATTACTACAGCTATAACATGTACGGGAAACCTAGAGAAAGGACACACTGTGAATACGAAAGGTTTCTAAAACTCAACGCATAGTCCCTCTCCTGGTGATCCGGTTTGACTTTACATCTGCTTTACTATCAACCTCCCAACTTGGAGAGACAGCCCCTTTAACCTCCTGGTTCGCACAGGTTGCCAATTTGGCAGAGGATGAAAGGGAAGAGGGAGAACCAATGAGAGAGTAGCTGTTAGGCATTTCGACGGGCAAATATCACTCTAACTTCCCGGCAGGAAGAATTATTAACCAAAGTCTCAGCCACCCACCGGGAACCAGTATAGGTCCTGAACCAAAATTTTGGACTTGCGGTCAGCTCACCAAAAACGAGTTGAAAAATGGAGCTCAAGGGCACAGCAATTCACAAACTGGCCGAGTAATAAAGGACGACTATCTTCCAAAAATCTGTTGAGGGAAGGCAACGAGGTGGACTTGAAAGCGAGGCAGAATAGCAGGAAACAGATTTCAAGAGGTACGTTGGAATCGCCTTTAAAGCACAGGAAGAGGGGCACAACTTCGACAATGATGCACTTGGCCAAAAAGTGCGTATGCGTTTTCTCCTGAATATATTCAGGAGAAAACGCATACGCCCTTTTGGCCAAGCAAGCAAGTGGGCAATGCAAATCTGCACTACAAAGAAGTGTCACTTCCCACCTGTCAAAAGGGACATCCACAAAATATGTAAAAACCAGAAAGGCAAGACAGGCCCTGGAGAACAGGGAGCCTTGTTATGCTGATGGGTGGGATGTAAATTGCCAACTGCCTCTCTGGAGGAGTGCATTGTGTTCCCTAAAACAAGTAAACAACAGACCTACAGAGCCAAGGGCACTTCCAGTCTAGGGAATATACCTTGGGAATACTGAAAATCAATAAGACAGAGCCACCCCAAAATTTAGGGCTGCACTGCTTACAAGGACCTCAACTTGGATACACATTAAGTATCCCAGGAAATAAAAAAATGGTTCAAAAAATTGTGGTTCTTACGTACGATGGAATATCCCTCAACCATGAAATCAATATCATAAGTCCAGTAGCAGCAAAATGGGTGGATTCAGGTATGATGATTCTAAGTGAAATAAGTCACACCGAAAAAGAAACTTATCATAAGATATCACTTATGAAGATCCTATAAACATGGCTACACTTGAACTGAGTTAGGAAAGAGAACAGTGTCTCACATTTAGAAAACACTCTTATGCCTGTTTAAAGGGGAAGGAGAGGTGGGGTGATGCATACAACCAGAGTTTGATATAAGCACACGTACCGTTGCAAAAACCCAATATGGAATAGACAAGACCTACACCTTCCTCAGTAAAAGGGACTCAAAACCGCATATTTCCCGCAGAAGAATATATCTGACTATTAAGAATATTAAAACCTATGTATTGATATGTCTCTGAAAGGGAAACAAGTGTGTCTAGACTGGCATAAACATTCCAGCGAGAATCAGCTCAAACCCACTATAAAAAGGAATTTCAAAAGCAAAACAAAAAAACTGGGAAATTCTTTAAAATTCCTTCAGGGTCTCTGATGAAACCTGGAATGACCGTATCTACAACGACAGCTGGATGTGGCATAAGGAAGGACACTTGGGACTGAGACGATTGGTGAGATTGGGTGAGGAAATGCAGACCCTTTAAAGCACAAACGCCTGGCACCCATTCCATGGGTCCCAACTCTCCAGGTTGAAGGGAATATTACTACAGATATAACATGTACGGGAAACATAGGGAACGGACACACTGTGAATACGAAAGGTTTCTAAAACTCAACGAATAGTCCCTCTCCTGGTGCTCCGGTTTGACTTTTCATCTGCTTTACTATCAACCTCCCATCCTTGAGAGACAGCCCCTTTAACCTCCTGGTTCACACAGGTTGCCAATTTGGCAGAGGATGAAAGGGAAGAGGGAGAACCAATGAGAGAGTAGCTGTTAGGCATTTGGATGGGCACATATCACTGTAATTTCCCGGCAGGAAGAAGAATTAACCAAATTCTCAGCCACCCACCGGGAACCAGTATAGGTCCTGAACCAAAATTTTGGACTTGCGGTCAGCTCACCAAAAACGAGTTGAAAAATGGAGCTCAGGGGCACAGCAATTCACAAACTGGCCGAGTAATAAAGGACAACTATCGTCCAAAAATCTGTTGAGGGAAGGCAACGAGCCGGACTTGAAAGCGAGGCAGAATAGCAGGAAACAGATTTCAAGAGGTACGTTGGAATCGCCTTTAAAGCACAGGAAGAGGGGCACAACTTCGACAATGATGCACTTTGCCAAAAAGGTTGTATGCGTTTTCTCCTGAATATATTCAGGAGAAAACACATACGCCCTTTTTGGCCAAGCAAGCAAACGGGCAATGCAAATCTGCACTACAAAGAAGTATCACTTCCCACCGGTCAAAAGGGACATCCACAAAATGTGTAAAACCAGAAAGGCAAGACAGGCCCTGGAGAACAGGGAGCCTTGTTATGCTGATGGGCGGGATGTAAATTGCCAACTGCCTCTCTGGAGGAGTGCATTGTGTTCCCTAAAACAAGTAAACAACAGACCTACAGAGCCAAGGGCACTTCCAGTCTAGGGAATATACCTTGGGAAAACTGAAAATCAATGAGACAGAGCCACCCCAAAATTTAGGGCTGCACTGCTTACAAGGACCTCAACTTGAATACACCTTAAGTATCCCAGGAAATATAAAAATGGTTCAAAAAATTGTGGTACTTACGTACGATGGAATATCCCTCAGCCATGAAATCAATGTCATAAGACCAGTAGCAGCAAAATGGGTGGATTCAGGTACGATGATTCTAAGTGAAATAAGTCACACAGAAAAAGAAACTTATCATAAGATATCACTTAGGAAGATCCTGTACACATGGCAACGCTTGAACTGAGTTAGGAAACAGAACAGTGTCTCACATTTAGAAAACACTCTTATGCCTGCTTAAGGGGGAAGGAGAGGTGGGGTGATGCATAAAACCAGAGTTTGATATAAGCACAGGTACCGTTCCAAAAACCAACTATGGAATAGACAAGACCTACACCTTCCTCAGTGAAAGGGACTCAAAAGCCCATATTTCCCGAAGAGGAATATATCTGACTAGTAAGAATCTTAAAACCTATGTATTGATATGTCTCCGTAAGGGAATCAAGTGTGTCTAGACTGGCATAATCATGGCAGCGA
Organism: Hyperoodon ampullatus; assembly: GCF_949752795.1. Classification (NCBI taxonomy): domain Eukaryota; kingdom Metazoa; phylum Chordata; class Mammalia; order Artiodactyla; family Ziphiidae; genus Hyperoodon; species Hyperoodon ampullatus. Next base: position 1,058,713 of record NW_027640363.1, read on the forward strand.
GAATCAGCTCAAACCAGTATAAAAAGAAATTTCAAAAACAAAACAAAAATCTGGGAAATTCTTTACAATTCCTTCAGGGTCTCTGATGAAACCTGGAATGACCCTATGTACAACGACAGCTGGATGTGGCATAAGCCTGGACACTTGGGACTTAGAGGATTGGTGAGATTGTGTGAGCAAATGCAGACCCTTTAAAGCAATAATGCATGGCACCCATTCCATGGGTCCCAACTCTCCAGATTAAAGGGAATATTACTACAGCTATAACATGTAAGGGAAACCTAGAAAACGGACACACTATGAATACAAAAGTTTTCTGAAACTGAACGAATAGTCCCTCTCCTGGTGCTCGGGTTTGACTTTCCATCTGCTTTACTATCAACCTCCCAACTTGGAGAGACATCCCCTTTAACCTCCTGGTTCGCACAGGTTTCCAATTTGGCAGAGGATGAAAGGGAATAGGGAGAACCAATGAGAGAATAGCTGTTACGCATTTGGACGGGCACATATCACTCTAATTTCCCGGCAGGAAGAAGAATTAACTAAAGTCTCAGCCATCCACCGGGAACCAGTATAGATACTGAACCAAAATTTTGGAATGCGGTGAGCTAACAAAAAACGAGTTGAAAAATGGAGCTCAGGGGCACAGCAATTCACAAACTGGCCGAGTAATAAAGGACAACTATCATCCAAAAATCTGTTGAGGGAAGGCAACGAGGCGGACTTGAAAGCGAGGCAGAATAGCAGGAAACAGATTTCAAGAGGTACGTTGGAATTGCCTTTAAAGCACAGGGAGAGGGGCACAACTTCGACAATGATGCACTTGGCCAAAAAGGGCGTATGCGTTTTCTCCTGAATATATTCAGGAGAAAACGCATACGCCCTTTTTGGCCAAGCAAGCAAGCGGGCAATGCAAATCTGCACTACAAAGAAGTATCACTTCCCACCGGTCAAAAGGGAAATCCACAAAATATGTAAAATCCAGAAATGCAATAGAGGCCCTGGAGAACATGGAGCCTTGTTATGCTGATGGGCGGGATGTAAACTGCCAACTGCCTCTATGGAGGAGTGCATTGTGTTCCCTAAAACAAATAAACAACAGAGCTACAGAGCCAAGGGCACTTCAAGTGTAGGGAATATACCTTGGGAAAACTGAAAATCGATAAGACAGAGCCACCCCAAAATTTAGGGCTGCACTGCTTACAAGGACCTCAACATGTGTACACGTTAAATATCCCAGGAAATATAAAAATGGTTCAAAAAATTGTGGTACTTACATACGATGGAATATCCCTCAGCCATGAAATCAATGTCATAAGACCAGTAGCAGCAAAATGGGTGGATTCAGGTACGATGATTCTAAGTGAAATAAGTCACACAGAAAAAGAAACTTATCATAAGATATCACTTATGAAGATCCTGTAAACATGGCTACATTTGAACTGAGTTAGGACAGAGAACAGTGTCTCATATTTAGAAAACACGCTTATGCCTGCTTAAGGGGGAAGGAGAGGTGGGGTGATGCATAAAACCAGAGTTTGATAAAAGCACAGGTACCGTTCCAAAAACCAACTATGGAATAGACAAGACCTACACCTTCCTCAGTGAAAGGGACTCAAAACCCCATATTTCCCGTAGAGGAATATATCTGACTAGTAAGAATCTTAAAACCTATGTATTGATATGTCTCTGTAAGGGAATCAAGTGTGTCTAGACTGGCATAAACATGGCAGCGAGAATCAGCTCAAACCCACTATAAAAAGGAATTTCAAAAACAAAACAAAAAAACTGGGAAATTCCTTACAATTCCTTCAGGGTCTCTGATGAAACGTGGAATGACCGTATCTACAACGACAGCTGGATGTGGCATAAGGAGGGACACTTGGGACTGAGACGATTGGTGAGATTGGGTGAGCAAATGCAGACCCTTTAAAGCACAAATGCCTGGCACCCATTCCATGGGTCCCAACTCTCCAGGTTGAAGGGAATATTACTACAGATATAACATGTACGGGAAACCTAGTGAACGGACACACTGTGAATACGAAAGGTTTCTAAAACTCAACGAATAATCCTTCTCCTAGTGCTCCGGTTTGACTTTTCATCTGCTTTACTATCAACCTCCCATCTTGGAGAGACAGCCCCTTTAACCTCCTGGTTTACACAGGTTGCCAATTTGGCAGAGGATGAAAGGGAAGAGGGAGAACCAATGAGAGAGTAGCAGTTAGGCATTTGGACGGGCACATATCACTGTAATTTCCCGGCAGGAAGAAGAATTAACCAAAGTCTCAGCCACCCACCGGGAACCAGTATAGGTCCTGAACCAAAATTTCGGACTTGCGGTCAGCTCACCAAAAACGAGTTGAAAAACGGAGCTCAGGGGCACAGCAATTCACAAACTGGCCGAGTAATAAAGGACAACTATCGTCCAAAAATCTGTTGAGGGAAGGCAACGAGGCTGACTTGAAAGCGAGGCAGAATAGCAGGAAACATATTTCAAGAGGTACGTTGGAATCGCCTTTAAAGCACAGGAAGAGGGGCACAACTTCGACAATGATGCACTTGACCAAAAAGGTTGTATGCGTTTTCTCCTGAATATATTCAGGAGAAAACGCATATGCCCTTTTTGGCCAAGCAAGCAAACGGGCAATGCAAATCTGCACTACAAAGAAGTATCACTTCCCACCGGTCAAAAGGGACACCCACAAAATGTGTAAAAACCAGAAAGGCAAGACAGGCCCTGGAGAACCGGGAGCCTTGTTATGCTGATGGGCGGGATGTAAATTGCCAACTGCCTCTCTGGAGGAGTGCATTGTGTTCCCTAAAACAAGTAAACAACAGACCTACAGAGCCAAGGGCACTTCCAGTCTAGGGAATATACCTTGGGAAAACTGAAAATCAATGAGACAGAGCCACCCCAAAATTTAGGGCTGCACTGCTTACAAGGACCTCAACTTGGATACACCTTAAGTATCCCAGGAAATATAAAAATGCTTCAAAAAATTGTGGTACTTTCATAAGATGGAATATCCCTCAGCCATGAAATCAATGTCATAAGACCAGTAGCAGCAAAATGGGTGGATTCAGGTACGATGATTCTAAGTGAAATAAGTCACACAGAAAAAGAAACTTATCATAAGATATCACTTATGAAGATCCTGTACACATGGCAACGCTTGAACTGAGTTAGGAAAGAGAACAGTGTCTCACATTTAGAAAACACTCTTATGCCTGCTTAAGGGGGAAGGAGAGGTGGAGTGATGCATAAAACCAGAGTTTGATATAAGCACAGGTACCGTTCCAAAAACCAACTATGGAATAGACAAGACCTACACCTTCCTCAGTGAAAGGGACTCAAAACCCCATATTTCCCGCAGAGGAATATATCTGTCTAGTAAGAATCTTAAAACCTATGTATTGATATATCTCCGTAAGGGAATCAAGTGTGTCTAGACTGGCATAAACATGGCAGCGAGAATCAGCTCAAACCAGTATAAAAAGGAATTTCAAAAACAAAACAAAAATCTGGGAAATTCTTTACAATTCCTTCAGGGTCTCTGATGAAACCTGGAATGACCCTATGTACAACAACAGCTGGATGTGGCATAAGCCTGGACACTTGGGACTTAGAGGATTGGTGAGATTGGGTGAGCAAATGCAGACCCTTTACAGCACAAATGCCTGGCACCCATTCCATGGGTCCCAAATCTCCAGGTTAAAGGGAATATTACTACAGCTATAACATGTGCGGGAAACCTAGGGAACTGACACACTGTGAATACGAAAGGTTTCTAAAACTCAACGAATAGTCCCTCTCCTGGTGCTCCGTTTTGACTTTCCATCTGCTTTACTATCAAACTCCCAACTTGGAGAGACATCCCCTTTAACCTCCTGGTTCGCACAGGTTGCCAATTTGGCAGAGGATGAAAGGGAAGAGGGAGAACCAATCAGGGAATAGCTGTTAGGCATTTGGACGGGCACATATCACTCTAATTTCCTGGCAGGAAGAAGAATTAAGCAAAGTCTCAGCCACTCACCAGGAATCAGTATAACTCCTGAACCAAAATTTTGGAATGCGGTCAGCTCACAAAAAACGAGTTGAAAAATGGAGCTCAGGGGCACAGCAATTCACAAACTGGCCGAGTAATAAAGGACAACTATCGTCCAAAAATCTGTTGAGGGAAGGCAACGAGGCGGACTTGAAAGCGAGGCAGAATAGCATAAAACAGATTTCAAGAGGTACGTTGGAATCGCATTTTAAGCACTGGAAGAGAGGCACAACTTCGACAATGATGCACTTGGCCAAAAAGGGCGTATGCGTTTTCTCCTGAATATATTCAGCAGAAAACACATACGCCCTTTTTGGCCAAGCAAGCAAGCGGGCAATGCAAATCTGCACTACAAAGAAGTCTCACTTCCCACCGTTCAAAAGGGACATCCACAAGATGTGTAAAAACCAGAAAGGCAAGACAGGCCCTGGAGAACAGGGAGCCTTGTTATGCTGAAGGTGGGGATGTAACTTGCCAACTGCCTCTCTGGAGGAGTGCATTGTGTTCCCTAAAACAAGTAAAGAACAGAGCTACAGAGCCAAGGGCACTTCCAGTCTAGGGAATATACCTTGGGAAAACTGAAAATCATTAATAGAGAGCCACACCAAAATTTAGGGCTTCACTGCTTACAAGGACCTCAACTTGGGTACACCTTAAATATCCCAGGAAATATAAAAATGGTTCAAAAAATTGTGGTACTTACATACGATGGAATATCCCTCAGCCATGAAATCAATGTCATAAGACCAGTAGCAGCAAAATGGGTGGATTCAGGTACGATGATTCTAAGTGAAATAAGTCACACAGAAAAAGAAACTTATCATAAGATATCACTTATGAAGATCCTGTAAACATGGCTACACTTGAACTGAGTTAGGAAAGAGAACAGTGTCTCACATTTAGAAAACACTCTTATGCCTGCTTAAGGGGGAAGGAGAGGTGGGGTGATGCATAAAACCAGAGTTTGATATAAGCACAGGTAGCTTTCCAAAAACCAACTATGGAATAGACAAGACCTACACCTTCCTCAGTGAAAGGGACTCAAAACCCCATATTTCCCGCAGAGGAATATATCTGACTAGTAAGAATCTTAAAACCTATGTACTGATATGTCTCCATAAGGGAATCAAGTGTGTCTAGACTGGCATAAACATGGCAGCGAGAATCAGCTCAAACCCACTATAAAAAGGAATTTCAAAAACAAAAACAAAAAAAAACTGGGAAATTCTTTACAATTCCTTCAGGGTCTCTGATGAAACCTGGAATGACCCTATCTACAATGACAGCTGGATGTGGCATAAGGAGGGACACTTGGGACTGAGACGATTGGTGAGATTGGGTGAGCAAATGCAGACCCTTTAAAGCACAAAGGCCTGGCACCCATTCCATGGGTCCCAACTCTCCAGGTTGAAGGGAATATTACTCCAGCTATAACATGTACGGGAAACCTAGAGAACGGACACACTGTGAATACGAAAGGTTTCTAAAACTCAACGAATAATCCCTGTCCTGGTGCTCCGGTTTGACTTTCCATCTGCTTTACTATCAACCTCCCAACTTGGAGAGACAGCCCCTTTAACCTCCCGGTTCGCACAGGTTGCCAATTTGGCAGAGGATGAAAGGGAAGAGGGAGAACCAATGAGAGAGTAGCTGTTAGGCATTTGGACGGGCACAGATCACTGTAATTTCCCGACAGGAAGAAGAATTAACCAATGTCTCAGCCACCCACCGGGAACCAGTATAGGTCCTGAACCAAAATTTTGGACTTGCGGTCAGCTCACCAAAAACGAGTTGAAAAATGCAGCTCAGGGGCACAGCAATTCACAACCTGGCCGAGTAATAAAGGACAACTATCGTCCAAAAATCTGTTGATGGAAGGCAACGAGGCGGACTTGAAAGCGAGGCAGAATAGCAGGAAACAGATTTCAAGAGTTACGTTGGAATCGCCTTTAAAGCACAGGAAGATGGGCACAACTTCGACAATGATGCACTTGGCCAAAAAGGCTGTATGCGTTTTCTCCTGAATATATCCAGGAGAAAACGCATACGCCCTTTTTGGCCAAGCAAGCAAGCGGGCAATGCAAATCTGCACTACAAAGAAGTATCACTTCCCACCGGTCAAAAGGGACATCCACAAAATGTGTAAAAACCAGAAAGGCAAGACAGGCCCTGGAGAACAGGGAGCCTTGTTATGCTGATGGGCGGGATGTAAATTGCCAACTGCCTCTCTGGAGGAGTGCACTGTGTTCCCTAAAACAAGTAAAGAACAGAGCTACAGAGCCAAGGGCACTTCCAGTCTCGGGAATATACCTTGGGAAAACTGAAAATCAATAAGACAGAGCAACCCCAAAAGTTAGGGCTGCACTGCTTACAAGGACCTCAACTTGGGTACACCTTAAATATCCCAGGAAATATAAAAATGGTTCAAAAAATTGTGGTACTTACGTACGATGGAATATCCCTTAGCCATGAAATCAATGTCATAAGACCAGTAGCAGCAAAATGGGTGGATTCAGGTACGATGATTCTAAGTGAAATAATTCACAGAGAATAAGAAACTTATCATAAGATATCACTTATGAAGATCCTGTACACATGGCTACACTTGAACTGAGTTAGGAAAGAGAACATTGTCTCACATTTAGAAAACACTCTTATGCCTGCTTAAGGGGGAAGGAGATTTGGGGTGATGCATAAAACCAGAGTTTGATATAAGCACAGGTACCGTTCCAAAAACCAGCTATGGAATAGAAAAGACCTATACCTTCCTCAGTGAAAGGGACTCAAAACCCCATATTTCCCACAGAGGAATATATCTGACTAGTAAGAATCTTAAAACCTATGTATTGATATGTCTCCGTAAGGGAATCAAGTGTGTCTAGACTGGCATAAACATGGCAGCGAGAATCAGCTCAAACCCACGATAAAAAGGAATTTAAAAAACAAAACAAAAAAACTGGGAAATTCTTTACAATTCCTTCAGGGTCTCTGATGAAACCTGGAATGACCCTATCTACAACGACAGCTGGATATGGCATAAGGCTGGACAATTGGGACTGAGACGATTGGTGAGATTGGGTGAGCAAATGCAGACCCTTTAAAGCAATAATGCATAGCACCCATTCCATGGGTCCCAACTCTCCAGGTTGAAGGGAATATTACTCCAGCTATAACATGTACGGGAAACCTAGAGAACGGACACACAGTGAATACGAAAGGTTTCTAAAACTCAACGAATAGTCCCTCTCCTGGTGCTCCAGTTTGACTTTACACCTGCTTTACTATCAACCTCCCAACTTGGAGAGACAGCCCCTTTAAACTCCCGGTTCGCACAGGTTGCCAATTTGGCAGAGGATGAAAGGGAAGAGGGAGAACCAATGAGAGAGTAGCTGTTAGGCATTTGGACGGGCACATATCACTGTAATTTCCCGGCAGGAAGAAGAATTAACCAATGTCTCAGCCACCCACCGGGAACCAGTATAGGTCCTGAACCAAAATTTTGGACTTGCGGTCAGCTCACCAAAAACGAGTTGAAAAATGGAGCTCAGGGGCACAGCAATTCACAAACTGGCCGAGTAATAAAGGACAACTATCGTCCAAAAATCTGTTGATGGAAGGCAACTAGGGGGACTTGAAAGCGAGGCAGAATAGCAGGAAACAGATTAGAAGAGGTACGTTGGAATCGCCTTTAAAGCACAGGAAGAGGTGCACAACTTCGACAATGATGCACTTGGCCAAAAAGGCTGAATGTATTTTCTCCTGAATATATTCAGGAGAAAACGCATACGCCCTTTTTGGCCAAGCAAGCAAACGGGCAATGCAAATCTGCACTACAAAGAAGTATCACTTCCCACCGGTCAAAAGGGACATCCACAAAATGTGTAAAAACCAGAAAGGCAAGACAGGCCCTGGAGAACAGGGAGCCTTGTTATGCTGATGGGCGGGATGTAAATTGCCAACTGCCTCTCTGGAGGAGTACATTGTGTTCCTTAAAACAAGTAAAGAACAGAGCTACAGAGCCAAGGGCACTTCCAGTCTAGGGAATATACCTTGGGAAAACTGAAAATCAATAAGACAGAGCCACCCCAAAATTTAGGGCTGCACTGCTTACAAGGACCTCAACTTGGATACACCTTAAATATCCCAGGAAATATAAAAATGGTTAAAAAATTGTGGTACTTACGTACGATGGAATATCCCTCAGCCATGAAATCAATGTCATAAGACCAGTAGCAGCAAAATGGGTGGATTCAGGTACGATGATTCTAAGTGAAATAAGTCCCAGAGAAAAAGAAACTTATCATAAGATATCACTTATGAAGATCCTGTACACATGGCTACACTTGAACTGAGTTAGGAAAGAGAACAGTGTCTCACATTTAGAAAACACACTTATGCCTGCTTAAGGGGGAAGGAGAAGTGGGGTGATGCATAAAACCAGAGTTTGATATAAGCACAGGTACCGTTCCAAAAACCAACTATGGAATAGACAAGACCTATACCTTCCTCAGTGAAAGGGACTCAAAACCCCATATTTCCCGCAGAGGAATATATCTGACTAGTAAGAATCTTAAAACCTATGTATTGATATGTCTCCATAAGGGAATCAAGTGTGTCTAGACTGGCATAAACATGGCAGCGAGAATCAGCTCAAACCCACTATAAAAAGGAATTTCAAAAACAAAACAAAAAAACTGGGAAATTCTTTACAATTCCTTCAGGGTCTCTGATGAAACCTGGAATGACCCTATCTACAACGACAGCTGGATGTGGCATAAGGCTGGACACTTGGGACTGAGACGATTGGTGAGATTGGCTGAGCAAATGCAGACCCTTTAAAGCAATAATGCATGGCACCCATTCCATGGGTCCCAACTCTCCAGGTTGAAGGGAATATTACTACAGCTATAACATGTACGGGAAACCTAGAGAACGGACACACTGTGAATACGAAAGGTTTCTAAAACTCAATGAATAGTCCCTCTCCTGGTGCTCCGGTTTGACTTTACACCTGCTTTACTATCATCCTCCCAACTTGGAGAGACAGCCCCTTTAACCTCCTGGTTCGCACAGGTTGCCAATTTGGCAGAGGATGAAAGGGAAGAGGGAGGACCAATGAGAGAGTAGCTGTTAGGCATTTGAACGGGCACATATCACTGTAATTCCCCGGCAGCAAGAAGAATTAACCAAAGTCTCAGCCCCCCACCGGGAACCAGCATAGGTCTTGAACCAAAATTTTGGACTTGCGGTCAGCTCACCAAAAACGAGTTGAAAAATGGAGCTCAGGGGCACAGCAATTCACAAACTGGCCGAGTAATAAAGGACAACTGTCGTCCAAAAATCTGTTGAGGGAAGGCAACGAGGCGGACTTGAAAGCGAGGCAGAATAGCAGGAAACAGATTTCAAGAGGTACGTTGGAATCGCCTTTAAAGCACAGGAAGAGGGGCTCAACTTCGACAATGATGCACTTGGCCAAAAACGGCGTATGCGTTTTCTCCTGAATATATTCAGGAGAAAACACATACACCCTTTTTGGCCAAGCAAGCAAGCAGGCAATGCAAATGTGCAATACAAAGAAGTATCACTTCCCACCGGTCAAAAGGGACATCCACAAAATGTGTAAAAACCATAAAGGCAAGACAGGCACTGGAGAACAGGGAGCCTTGTTATGCTGATGGGCGGGATGTAAATTGCCAACTGCCTCTCTGGAGGAGTACATTGTGTTCGCTAAAACAAGTAAAGAACAGAGCTGCAGAGCCAAGGGCACTTCCAGTCTAGGGAATATACCTTGGGAAAACTGAAAATCAATGAGACAGAGCCACCACAATATATAGGGCTGCACTGCTTACAAGGACCTCAACTTGGATACACCTTAAATATCCCAGGAAATATAAAAATGGATCAAAAAATTGTGGTACTTACGTACGATGGAATATCCCTCAGCCATGAAATCAATGTCATAAGACCAGTAGCAGCAAAATGGGTGGATTCAGGTACGATGATTCTAAGTGAAATAAGTCACACAGAAAAAGAAACTTATCATAAGATATCACTTATGAAGATCCTGTAAACATGGCTACACTTGAACTGAGTTAGGAAAGAGAACAGTGTCTCACATTTAGAAAACACTCTTATGCCTGCTTAAGGGGGAAGGAGAGGTGGGGTGATGCATAAAACCAGAGTTTGATATAAGCACAGGTACCGTTCCAAAAACCAACTATGGAATAGACAAGACCTATACCTTCCTCAGTGAAAGGGACTCAAAACCCCATATTTCCCGCAGAGGAATATATCTGACTAGTAAGAATCTTAAAACCTATGTATTGATATGTCTCCGTAAGGGAATCAAGTGTGTCTAGACTGGCATAAACATGGCAGCGAGAATCAGGTCAAACCCACTATAAAAAGGAATTTCAAAAACAAAACAAAAAAACTGGGAAATTCTTTACAATTCCTTCAGGGTCTCTGATGAAACCTGGAATGACCCTATCTACAACGACAGATGGATGTGGCATAAGGCTGGACACTTGGGAATGAGACGATTGGTGAGATTGGCTGAGCAAATGCAGACCCTTTAAAGCAATAATGCATGGCACCCATTCCATGGGTCCCAACTCTCCAGGTTGAAGGGAATATTACTACAGTTATAACATGTACGGGAAACCTAGAGAACGGACACACTGTGAATACGAAAGGTTTCTAAAACTCAGCTAATAGTCCCACTGCTTGTGCTCCGGTTTGACTTTCCATCTGCTTTACTATCAACCTCCCAACTAGGAGAGACAGCCCCTTTAACCTCCTGGTTCGCACAGGTTGCCAATTTGGCAGAGGATGAAAGGGAAGAGGGAGAACCAATGAGAGAGTAGCTGTTAGGCATTTGGACGGGCACATATCACTTTAATTTCCCGGCAGGAAGAAGAAATAACCAAAGTCTCAGACACCCACCGGGAACCATAATGGGTCCTGAACCAAAATTTTGGACTTGCGGTCAGCTCACCAAAAAGGAGTTGAAAAATGGAGCTCAGGGGCACAGCAATTCACAAACTGGCCGAGTAATAAAGGACAACTATCTTCCAAAAATCTGTTGATGGAAGGCAACGAGGCGGACTTGAAAGCGAGGCAGAATAGCAGGAAAGAGATTTCAAGAGGTACATTGGAATCGCCTTTAAAGCACAGGAAGAGGGGCACAACTTCGACAATGATGCACTTGGCCAAAAAGGGCGTATGCGTTTTCTCCTGAATATATTCAGGAGAAAACGCATACGCCCTTTTTGGCCAAGCAAGCAAGCGGGCAATGCAAATAGGCACTACAAAGAAGTATCACTTCCCACCGGTCAAAAGGGACATCCACAAAATGTGTAAAAACCAGAAAGGCAAGACAGGTCCTGGAGAACAGGGAGCCTTGTTATGCTGATTGGCGGCATGTAAATTGCCAACTGCCTCTCTGGAGGAGTGCATTGTGTTCCCTAAAACAAGTAAAGAACAGAGCTACAGAGCAGAAGGGCACTTCCAGTCTAGGGAATATACCTTTGGAAAACTGAAAATCAATAAGACAGAGCCACCAAATAATTTAGGGCTGCACTGCTTACAAGGACCTCAACTTGGGTACACCTTAAATATCCCAGGAAATATAAAAATGGTTCAAAAAATAGTGGTACTTACGTACGATGGAATATCCCTCAGCCATGAAATCAATGTCATAAGACCAGTAGCAGCAAAATGGGTGGATTCAGGTACGATGATTCTAAGTGAAATATGTCACAGAGAAAAAGAAACTTATCATAAGATATCACTTATGAAGATCCTGTAAACATGGCTACACTTGAACTGAGTTAGGAAAGAGAACAGTGTCTCACATTTAGAAAACACTCTTATGCCTGCTTAAGGGGGAAGGAGAGGTGGGGTGATGCATAAAACCAGAGTTTGATATAAGCACAGGTACCGTTCCAAAAACCAACTATGGAATAGACAAGACCTACACCTTCCTCAGTGAAAGGGACTCAAAACCCCGTATTTCCCACAGAGGAATATATCTGACTAGTAATAATATTAAAACCTATGTATTGATATGTCTCTGTAAGGGAATCAAGTGTGTCTAGACTGGCATAAACATGGCAGCGAGAATCAGCTCAAACCCACTATAAAAATGAATTTCAAAAACAAAACAAAAAAACTGGGAAATTCTTTACAATTCCTTCAGGGTCTCTGATGAAACCTGTAATGACCCTATCTACAACGACAGCTGGATGTGGCATAAGGCTGGACACTTGGGACTGACAGGATTGGTGAGATTGGGTGAGCAAATGCAGACCCTTTAAAGCAATAATGCATGGCACCCATTCCATGGGTCCCAACTCTCCAGGTTGAAGGGAATATTACTACAGCTATAACATGTACGGGAAACATAGAGAACGGACACACTGTGAATACGAAAGGTTTCTAAAACTCAATGAATAGTCCCTCTCCTGGTGCTCCGGTTTGACTTTACACCTGCTTTACTATCATCCTCCCAACTTGGAGAGACAGCCCCTTTAACCTCCTGGTTCGCACAGGTTGCCAATTTGGCAGAGGATGAAGGGGAAGAGGGAGGACCAATGAGAGAGTAGCTGTTAGGCATTTGAACGGGCACATATCACTGTAATTCCCCGGCAGCAAGAAGAATTAACCAAAGTCTCAGCCCCCCACCGGGAACCAGCATAGGTCCTGAACCAAAATTTTGGACTTGCGGTCAGCTCACCAAAAACGAGTTGAAAAATGGAGCTCAGGGGCACAGCAATTCACAAACTGGACGAGTAATAAAGGACAACTGTCGTCCAAAAATCTGTTGAGGGAAGGCAACGAGGCAGACTTGAAAGCGAGGCAGAATAGCAGGAAACAGATTTCAAGAGGTACGTTGTAATCGCCTTTAAAGCACAGGAAGAGGGGCTCAACTTCGACAATGATGCACTTGGCCAAAAAGGGCGTATGCGTTTTCCCCTGAATATATTCAGGAGAAAACACATACGCCCTTTTTGGCCAAGAAAGCAAGCGGGCAATGCAAATCTGCACTACAAAGAAGTATCATTTCCCACCGGTCAAAAGACACATCCACAAAATGTGTAAAAACCAGAAAGTCAAGACAGGTCCTAGAGAACAGGGAGCCTTGTTATGCTGATGGGCGGCATGTAAATTGCCAACTGCCTCTCTGGAGGAGTGCATTGTGTTCCCTAAAACAAGTAAAGAACAGAGCTACAGAGCAGAAGGGCACTTCCAGTCTAGGGAATATACCTTTGGAAAACTGAAAATCAATAAGACAGAGCCACCCAAAAATTTAGGGCTGCACTGCTTACAAGGACCTCAACTTGGGTACACCTTAAATATCCTAGGAAACATAAAAATGGTTCAAAAAATTGTGGTACTTACGTACGATGGAATATCCCTCAGCCATGAAATCAATGTCATAAGACCAGTAGCAGCAAAATGGGTGGATTCAGGTACGATGATTCTAAGTGAAATAAGTCACAGAGAAAAAGAAACTTATCATAAGATATCACTTATGAAGATCCTGTAAACATGGCTACACTTGAACTGAGTTAGGAAAGAGAACAGTGTCTCACATTTAGAAAATACTCTTTTGCCTGCTTAACGGGGAAAGAGAGGTGGGGTGATGCATAAAACCAGAGTTTGATATAAGCACAGGTACCATTTCAAAAACCAACTATGGAATAGAAAAGACCTACACCTTCCTCAGTGAAAGGGACTCAAAACCCCATATTTCCCGCCGAGGAATATATCTGACTAGTAAGAATCTTAAAACCTATGTATTGATATGTCTCTGTAAGGGAATCAAGTGTGTCTAGACTGGCATAAACATGGCAGCGAGAATCAGCTCAAACCCACTATAAAAAGGAATTTCAAAAACAAAACAAAAAAACTGGGAAATTCTTTACAATTCCTTAAGGGTCTCTGATGAGACCTGGAATGACCCAATCTACAACGACAGCTGGATGTGGCATAAGGCTGGACACTTGGGACTGAGACGATTGGTGAGATTGGGTGAGCAAATGCAGACCCTTTAAAGCAATAATGCATGGCACCCATTCCATGGGTCCCAACTCTCCAGGTTGAAGGGAATATTACTACATTTATAACATGTACGGGAAACCTAGAGAACGGACACACTGTGAATACGAAAGGTTTCTAAAACTCAACAAATAGTCCCTCTCCTGGTGCTCCGGTTTGACTTTCCATCTGCTTTACTATCAACCTCCCAACTTGGAGAGACAGCCCCTTTAACCTCCTGGTTCGCACATGTTTCCAATTTGGCAGAGGATGAAAGGGAAGAGGGAGAACCAATGAGAGAGTAGCTGTTAGGCGTTTGGACGGGCACATATCACTGTAATTTCATGGCAGGAAGAATAATTATCCAAAGTCTCAGCCACCCATCGGGAACCAGTATAGGTCCTGAACCAAAATTTTGGACTTGGGGTCAGCTCACCAAAAACGAGTTGAAAACTGGAGCTCAGGCGCACAGCAATTCACAAACTGGCCGAGTAATAAACGACAACTATCGTCCAAAAATCTGTTGAGGAAAGGCAACGAGGCGGACTTGAAAGCGAGGCAGAATAGCAGGAAAGAGATTTCAAGAGGTACATTGGAATCGCCTTTAAAGCACAGGAAGAGGGGCACAACTTCGACAATGATTCACTTGGCCAAAATGGGCGTATGCGTTTTCTCCTGAATATATTCAGGAGAAAACGCATACGCCCTTTTTGGCCAAGCAAGCAAGCGGGCAATGCAAATCGGCACTACAAAGAAGTATCACTTCCCACCGGTCAAAAGGGACATCCACAAAATGTGTAAAAACCAGAAAGGCAAGACAGGTCCTAGAGAACAGGGAGCCTTGATATGCTGATGGGCGGGATGTAAATTGCCAACTGCCTCTCTGGAGGAGTACATTGTGTTCCCTAAAACAAGTAAAGAACATAGCTACAGAGCCAAGGGCACTTCCAGTCTAGGAAATATACCTTGGGAAAACAGAAATTCAATAAGACAGAGCCACCCCAAAATTTAGGGCTGCACTGCTTACAAGGACCTCAACTTGGGTACACCTTAAATATCCCAGGAAATATAAAAAATGGTTCAAAAAATTGTGGTACTTACGTACGATGGAATATCCCTCAGCCATGAAATCAATGTCATAAGACCAGTAGCAGCAAAATGGGTGGATTCAGGTACGATGATTCTAAGTGAAATAAGTCACAGAGAAAAAGAAACTTATCATAAGATATCACTTATGAAGATCCTGTAAACATGGCTACACTTGAACTGAGTTAGGAAAGAGAACAGTGTCTCACATTTAGAAAACGCTCTTATGCCTACTTAAGGGGGAAGGAGAGGTGGGGTGATGCATAAAACCAGAGTTTGATATAAGCACAGGTACCGTTCCAAAAACCAACTATGGAATAGACAAGACCTACACCTTCCTCAGTGAAAGGGACTCAAAACCCCATATTTCCCGCAGAGGAATATATCTGACTAGTAAGAATCTTAAAACCTATGTATTGATATGTCTCCATAAGGGAATCAAGTGTGTCTAGACTGGCATAAACATGGCAGCGAGAATCAGCTCAAACCCACTATAAAAAGGAATTTCAAAAACAAAACCAAAAAACTGGCAAATTCTTTACAATTCCTTCAGGGTCCCTGATGAAACCTGGAATGACCCTATCTACAACGACAGCTGGATGTGGCATAAGGAGGGACACTTGGGACTGAGAGGATTGGAGAGATTGGGTGAGCAAATGCAGAGCCTTTAAAGCAATAATGCATGGCACACATTCCATGGGTCCCAACTCTCCAGGTTGAAGGGAATATTACTACAGATATAACATGTACGGGAAACCTAGAGAACGGACACTCTGTGAATACGAAAGGTTTCTAAAACTCAATGAATAGTCCCTCTCCTGGTGCTCCGGTTTGACTTTCCATCAGCTTTACTATCAACCTCCCAACTTGGAGAGACAGCCCCTTTAACCTCCTGGTTCGCACAGGTTGCCAATTTGGCAGAGGATGAAAGTGAATAGGGAGAACCAATGAGAGAGTACCTGTTAGGCATTTGGATGGGCACATAACACTGTAATTTCCCAGCAGGAAGAAGAATTAACCAAAGTCTCAGCCACCCACAGGGAACCAGTATAAGTCCTGAACCAAAATTTTGGACTTGCGGTCAGCTCACCAAAAACGAGTTGAAAAATGGTGCTCAGGGGCATAGCAATTCACAAACTGGCTGAGTAATAAAGGACAACTATCATCCAAAAATCTGTTGAGGGAAGGCAACGAGGCGGACTTGAAAGTGAGCCAGAATAGCAGGAAACAGATTTCAAGAGGTACGTTGGAATCGCCTTTAAAGCACAGGAAGAGGGGCACAACTTCGACAATGATGCACTTGGCCAAAAAGGGCGTATGCGTTTTCTCCTGAATATATTCAGGAGAAAACGCATACGCCCTTTTTGGCCAAGCAAGCAAGCAGGCAATGCAAATCTGCAATACAAAGAAGTATCACTTCCCACCCTTCAAAAGGGACATCCACAAAATGTGTAAAAACCAGAAAGGCAAGACAGGCCCTGGAGAACAGGGAGCCTTGTTATGCTGATGGGTGGGATGTAAATTGCCAACTGCCTCTCTGGAGGAGTACATTGTGTTCCCTAAAACAAGTAAAGAACAGAGCTGCAGAGCCAAGGGCACTTCCAGTCTACGAATATACCTTGGGAAAACTGAAAATCAATGAGACAGAGCCACCACAATATATAGGGCTGCACTGCTTACAAGGACCTCAACTTGGGTACACCTTAAATATCCCAGGAAATATAAAAATGGATCAAAAAATTGTGGTACTTAGGTACGGTGGAATATCCCTCAGCCATGAAATCAATGTCATAAGACCAGTAGCAGCAAAATGGGTGGATTCAGGTACGATGATTCTAAGTGAAATAAGTCACAGAGAAAAAGAAACTTATCATAAGATATCACTTATGAAGATCCTGTACACATGGCTACACTTGAACTGAGTTAGGAAAGAGAACAGTGTCTCACATTTAGAAAACACTCTTATGCCTGCTTAAGGGGGAAGGAGAGGTGGGGTGATTCATAAAACCAGAGTTTGATATAAGCACAGGTACCGTTCCAAAAACCAACTATGGAATAGAAAAGACCTACACCTTCCTCAGTGAAAGGGACTCAAAACCCCATATTTCCTGCAGAGGAATATATCTGACTAGTAAGAATCTTAAAACCTATGTATTGATATGTCTCCGTAAGGGAATCAAGTGTGTCTAGACTGGCATAAACATGGCAGCGAGAATCAGCTCAAACACACTATAAAAATGAATTTCAAAAACAAAACAAAAAAACTGGGAAATTCTTTACAATTCCTTCAGGGTCTCTGATGAAACCTGGAATGACCCTATCTACAACGACAGCTGGATGTGGCATAAGGCTGGACACTTGGGACTGAGAGGATTGGTGAGATTGGGTGAGCAAATGCAGACCCTTTAAAGCAATAATGCATGGCACCCATTCCATGGGTCCCAACTCTCCAGGTTGAAGGGAATATTACTACAGTTATAACATGTACAGGAAACCTAGAGAACGACACACTGTGAATATGAAAGGTTTCTAAAACTCAATAAATAGTCCCTCTCCTGGTGCTCCGGTTTGACTTTCCATCTGCTTTACTATCAAACTCCCAACTTGGAGAGACAGCCCCTTTAACCTCCTGGTTCGCACAGGTTTCCAATTTGGCAGAGGATGAAAGGGAAGAGGGAGAACCAATGAGAGAGTAGCTGTTAGGCATTTGGACGGGCACATATCACTGTAATTTCCCGGCAGGAAGAAGAATTAACCAAAGTCTCAGCCACCCACCGGGAACCAGTATAGGTCCTGAACCAAAATTTTGGACTTGCGGTCAGCTCACCAAAAACGAGTTGAATAATGGAGCTCAGGGGCACAGCAATTCACAAACTGGCCGAGTAAGAAAGGAGAACTATCGTCCAAAAATCTGTTGAGGGAAGGCAACGAGGCGGACATTAAAGCGAGGCAGAATAGCAGGAAACAGATTTCAAGAGGAACGTTGGAATCGCCTTTAAAGCACAGGAAGAGGGGCACAACTTCCACAATGATGCACTTGGCCAAAAAGGGAGTATGCGTTTTCTCCTGAATATATTCAGGAGAAAACGCATACGCCCTTATTGGCCAAGCAAGCAAGCGGGCAATGCAAATCTGCACTACAAAGAAGTATCACTTCCCACCGCTCAAAAGGGACATCCACAAAATGTGTAAAATCCAGAAAGGCAAGACAGGCCCTGGAGAACAGGGAGCCTTGTTATGCTGATGGGCGGGATGTAAATTGCCAACTGCCTCTCTGGAGGAGTGCATTGTGTTCCCTAAGACAAGTAAACAACAGAGCTACAGAGCCAAGGGCACTTCCAGTCTAGGGAATATACCTTGGGAAAACTGAAAATCAATAAGACAGAGCCACCCCAAAATTTAGGGCTGCACTGCTTACAGGGACCTCAACTTGGGTACACCTTAAATATCCCAGGAAATATAAAAATGGTTCAAAAAATTGTGGTACTTACGTACGAAAGCAGATCCCTCAGCCCTAATATCAATGACATAAGACCAGTAGCAGCAAAATGGGTGGATTCAGGTACGATGATTCTAAGTGAAATAAGTCACAGAGAAAAAGAAACTTATCATAAGATATCACTTATGAATATCCTGTAAACATGGCTACACTTGTACTGACTTAGGAAAGGGAACAGTGTCTCACATTTAGAAAACACTCTTATGCCTGCTTAAGGGGGAAGGAGAGGTGGGGTGATGCATAAAACCAGAGTTTGATATAAGCACAGGTACCGTTCCAAAAACCAACTATGGAATAGACAAGACCTACACCTTCCTCAGTGAAAGGGACTCAAAACCCCATATTTCCCGCTGAGGAATATATCTGACTAGTAAGAATCTTAAAACCTATGTATTGATATGTCTCCGTAAGGGAATCAAGTGTGTCTAGACTGGCATAAACATGGCAGCGAGAATCAGCTCAAACCCACTATAAAAAGGAATTTCAAAAACAAAACCAAAAAACTGGGAAATTCTTTACAATTCCTTCAGGGTCTCTGATGAAACCTGGAATGACCCTATCTACAACGACAGCTGGATGTGGCATAAGGCTGGACACTTGGGACTGAGACGATTGGTGAGATTGGCTGAGCAAATGCAGACCCTTTAAAGCAATAATTCATGGCACCCATTCCATGGGTCCCAACTCTCCAGGTTGAAGGGAATATTACTACAGTTATAACATGTACGGGAAACCTAGAGAACGGACACACTGTGAATACGAAACGTTTCTAAAACTCAACTAATAGTCCCTCTCCTTGTGCTCCGGTTTGACTTTCCATCTGCTTTACTATCAACCTCCCAACTTGGAGAGACAGCCCCTTTAACCTCCTGGTTCGCACATGTTTCCAATTTGGCAGAGGATGAAAGGGAAGAGGGAGAACCAATGAGAGAGTAGCTGTTAGGCATTTGGACGGGCACATATCACTGTAATTTCCCGGCAGGAAGAAGAATAAACCAAAGTCTCAGCCACCCACCGGGAACCAGTATAGGTCCTGAACCAAAATTTTGGACTGCGGTCAGCTCACCGAAAACGGGTTGAAAAATGGTGCTCAGGGGCACAGCAATTAACAAACAGGCCGAGTAATAAAGGACAACTATCGTCCAAAAATCTGCTGAGGGAAGGCAACGAGGCGGACTTGAAAACGAGGCAGAATAGCAGGAAACAGATTTCAAGAGGTACGTTGGAATCGCCTTTAAAGCACTGGAAGAGGGGCCCAACTTCGACAATGATGCACTTGGTCAAAAAGGGCGTATGCATTTTCTCCTGATTATATTCAGGAGAAAACGCATACGCCCTTTTTGGCCAAGCAAGCAAGCGGGCAATGCTAATCTGCACTACAAAGAAGTATCACTTCCCACTGTTCAAAAGGGACATCCACAAAATGTGTAAAAACCAGAAAGGCAAGACAGGCCCTGGAGAACAGGGAGCCTTGTTATCCTGAAGGGCGGGATGTAAATTGCCAACTGCCCCTCGGGAGAAGTGCATTGTGTTCCCTAATATATGTAAAGAACAGAGCTACAGAGCCAAGGGCACTTCCAGTCTAGGGAATATACCTTGGGAAAACTGAAAATCAATAAGACAGAGCCACCCCAAAAGTTAGGGCTGCACTGCTTACAAGGACCTCAACTTGGGTACACCTTAAATATCCCAGGAAATATAAAAATGGTTCAAAAAATTGTGGTACTTACATACGATGGAATATCCCTCAGCCATGAAATCAATGACATAAGTCCAGTAGCAGCAAAATGGGTGGATTCAGGTACGATGATTCTAAGTGAAATAAGTCACACAGAAAAAGAAACTTATCATAAGATATCACTTATGAAGATCCTGTAAACATGGCTACACTTGAACTGAGTTAGGAAAGAGAACAGTGTCTCACATTTAGAAAACACTCTTATGCCTTCTTAAGCGGGAAAGAGAGGTGGTGTGATGCATAAAACCAGAGTTTGATATAAGCACAGGTACCGTTCCAAAAACCAACTATGGAATAGACAAGACCTACACCTTCCTCAGTGAAAGGGACTCAAAACCCCATATTTCCCGCAGAGGAATATATCTGACTAGTAAGAATCTTAAAACATATATATTGATATGTCTCCGTAAGGGAATCAAGTGTGTCTAGACTGGCATAAACATGGCAGCGAGAATCAGCTCAAACCCACTATAAAAAGGAATTTTAAAAACAAAACAAAAAAAACTGGGAAATTCTTTACAATTCCTTCAGGGTCCTGATGAAACCTGGAATGACCCTATCTACAATGACAGCTGGATGTGACATAAGGAGGGACACTTGGGACTGAGACGATTGGTGAGATTGGGTGAGCAAATGCAGACCCTTTAAAGAACAAATGTCTGGCACCCATTCCATGGGTCCCAACTCTCCAGGTTGAAGGGAATATTACTACAGCTATAACATGTACGAGAAACCTAGAGAACGGACACACTGTGAATACGAAAGGTTTCTAAAACTCAACGAATAGTCCCTCTCCTGGTGCTCCGGTTTGACTTTCCATCTGCTTTACTATCAACCTCCCAACTTGGAGAGACAGCCCCTTTAACCACCTGGTTCGCACATGTTGCCAATTTGGCAGAGGATGAAAGGGAAGAGGGAGAACCAAAGAGAGAATAGCTGTTAGGCATTTTGACGGGCACATATCACTGTAATTTACATGCAGGAAGAAGAATTAAGCAAAGTCTCAGCCCCCACCGTGAACCAGTATAGGTCCTGAACCAAAATTTTGGACTTGCGGTCTGCTCACCAAAAACGAGTTGAAAAATGGAGCTCAGGGGCACAGCAATTCACAAACTGGCAGGGTAATAAAGGACAACTATCGTCCAAAAATCTGTTGAGGGAAGGCAATGAGGCGGACTTGAAAGCGAGGCAGAATAGCAGGAAACAGATTTCAAGAGGTTCGTTGGAATCGCATTTAAAGCACAGGAAGAGGGGCACAACTTCGACAATGATGCACTTGGCCAAAAAGGGCGTATGCGTTTTCTCCTGAATATATTCAGGAGAAAACGCATACGCCCTTTTTGGCCAAGCAAGCAAGCGGGCAATGCAAATCTGCACTACAAAGAAGTATCACTTCCCACCAGTCAAAAGGGACATCCACAAAATGTGTAAAAACCAGAAAGGCAAGACCGGCCCTGGAGAACAGGGAGCCTTGTTATGCTGATGGGCGGGATGTAAATTGCCAACTGCCTCTCTGGAAGAGTGCATTGTGTTCCCTAAAACAAGTAAACAACAGAGCTACAGAACCAAGGGCACTTCCAGTCTAGGGAATATACCTTGGGAAAACTGAAAATCAATAAGACAGTGCCACCCCAAAATTTAGGGCTGCACTGCTTACAAGGACCACAACTTGGGTACACGTTAAATATCCCAGGAAATATAAAAATGGTTCAAAAAATTGTGGTACTTACGTACGATGGAATATCCCTCAGCCATGAAATCAATGTCATAAGACCAGTAGCAGCAAAATGGGTGGATTCAGATACGATGATTCTAAGTGAAATAAGTCACAGAGAAAAAGAAACTTATCATAAATATCACTTATGAAGATCCTGTAAACATGGCTACACTTGAACTGAGTTAGGAAAGAGAATAGTGTCTCACATTTAGAAAACACTCTTATGCCTGCTTAAGGGGGAAGGAGAGGTGGCGTGATGCATAAAATCAGAGTTTGTTATAAGCACAGGTACCGTTCCAAAAACCAACTATGGAATAGACAAGACCTACACCTTCCTCAGTGAAAGGGACTCAAAACACCATATTTCCCGCAGAGGAATATATCTGACTAGTAAGAATCTTAAAACCTATGTATTGATATGTATTCATAAGGGAATCAAGTGTGACTAGAATGGCATAAACATGGCAGCGAGAATCAGCTCAAACCCACTATAAAAAGGAATTTTAAAAACAAAACAAAAAAACTGGGAAATTCTTTACAATTCCTTCAGGGTCTCTGATGAAACCTGGAATGACCCTATCTACAACGACAGCTGGATGTGGCATAAGGCTGGACACTTGGGACTGAGAGGATTGGTGAGATTCGGTGAGCAAATGCAGAAACTTTAAAGCACAAATGCCTGGCACCATTCCATGGGTCCCAACTCTCCAGGTTGAAGGGTATTTTACTATAGCTATAACATGTAAGGGAAACCTAGAGAACGGACCCACAGTGAATACGAAAGGTTTCTAAAACTCAACGAATAGTCCCTCTCCTTGTGCTCCGGTTTAACTTTCCATCTGCTTTACTATCAATCTCCCAACTTGGAGAGACAGCCCATTTAAGCTCCTGGTTCGCACAGGTTTCCAATTTGGCAGAGGATGAAAGGGAAGAGGGAGAACCAATGAGAGAGTAGCTGTTAGGCATTTGGACGGGTACATATCACCCTAACTTCCCAGCAGGATGAAGAATTAACGAAAGTCTCAGCCCCCCATCGGGAAACAGAATAGTTCCTGAAACAAAATTTTGGACTTGCGGTCAGCTCAGAAAAAACGAGTTGAAAAATGGAGCTCAAGGGCACAGCAATTCACAAACTGGCAGCGTAATAAAGGACAACTATCGTCCAAAAATCTGTTAAGGGAAGGCAACGAGGCGGACTTGAAAGCTACGCAGAATAGCAGGAAATAGATTTCAAGAGGTACGATGGAATCGCCTTTAAAGCACAGGAAGAGGGGCACAACTTCGACAATGATGCACTTGGCCAAAAAGGGCGTATGCGTTTTCTCCTGAATATATTCAGTAGAAAACGCATACGCCCTTTTTGGCCAAGCAAGCAAGCGGGCAATGCAAATCTGCACTACAAAGAAGTATCACTTCCCACCGGTCAAAAGGGACATCCACAAAATGTGTAAAAACCAAAAAGGTAAGACAGGCCCTGGAGAACAGGGAGCCTTGTTATCCTGATGGGCGGGATGTACACTGCCAACTGCCTCTCTTGAGGAGTGCATTGTATTCCCTAAAAAAGTAAACAACAGAGCTACAGAGCCAAGGGCACTTCCAGTCTAGGGAATATACCTTGGGAAAACTGAAAATCAATAAGACAGAGCCACCCCAAAATTTAGGGCTGCACTGCTTACAAGGACCTCAACATGGGTACACCTTAAATATCCCAGGAAATATAAAAATGGTTCAAAAAATTGTGGTACTTATGTACGATGGAATATCCCTCAGCCATGAAATCAATGTCATAAGACCAGTAGCAGCAAAATGGGTGGATTCAGGTACGATGATTCTAAGTGAAATAAGTCACAGAGAAAAAGAAACTTATCATAAGATATCACTTATGAAGATCCTGTAAACATGGCTACACTTGAACTGAGTTAGGAAAGAGAACATTGTCTCACATTTAGAAAACACTCTTATGCCTGCTTAAGGGGGAAGGAGAGGTGGGGTGATGCATAAAACCAGAGTTTGATATAAGCACAGGTACCGTTCCAAAAACCAGCTATGGAATAGAAAAGACCTATACCTTCCTCAGTGAAAGGGACTCAAAACCCCATATTTCCCACAGAGGAATATATCTGACTAGTAAGAATCTTAAAACCTATGTATTGATATGTCTCCGTAAGGGAATCAAGTGTGTCTAGACTGGCATAAACATGGCAGCGAGAATCAGCTCAAACCCACGATAAAAAGGAATTTAAAAAACAAAACAAAAAAACTGGGAAATTCTTTACAATTCCTTCAGGGTCTCTGATGAAACCTGGAATGACCCTATCTACAACGACAGCTGGATATGGCATAAGGCTGGACAATTGGGACTGAGACGATTGGTGAGATTGGGTGAGCAAATGCAGACCCTTTAAAGCAATAATGCATAGCACCCATTCCATGGGTCCCAACTCTCCAGGTTGAAGGGAATATTACTCCAGCTATAACATGTACGGGAAACCTAGAGAACGGACACACAGTGAATACGAAAGGTTTCTAAAACTCAACGAATAGTCCCTCTCCTGGTGCTCCAGTTTGACTTTACACCTGCTTTACTATCAACCTCCCAACTTGGAGAGACAGCCCCTTTAAACTCCCGGTTCGCACAGGTTGCCAATTTGGCAGAGGATGAAAGGGAAGAGGGAGAACCAATGAGAGAGTAGCTGTTAGGCATTTGGACGGGCACATATCACTGTAATTTCCCGGCAGGAAGAAGAATTAACCAATGTCTCAGCCACCCACCGGGAACCAGTATAGGTCCTGAACCAAAATTTTGGACTTGCGGTCAGCTCACCAAAAACGAGTTGAAAAATGGAGCTCAGGGGCACAGCAATTCACAAACTGGCCGAGTAATAAAGGACAACTATCGTCCAAAAATCTGTTGATGGAAGGCAACTAGGGGGACTTGAAAGCGAGGCAGAATAGCAGGAAACAGATTAGAAGAGGTACGTTGGAATCGCCTTTAAAGCACAGGAAGAGGTGCACAACTTCGACAATGATGCACTTGGCCAAAAAGGCTGAATGTATTTTCTCCTGAATATATTCAGGAGAAAACGCATACGCCCTTTTTGGCCAAGCAAGCAAACGGGCAATGCAAATCTGCACTACAAAGAAGTATCACTTCCCACCGGTCAAAAGGGACATCCACAAAATGTGTAAAAACCAGAAAGGCAAGACAGGCCCTGGAGAACAGGGAGCCTTGTTATGCTGATGGGCGGGATGTAAATTGCCAACTGCCTCTCTGGAGGAGTACATTGTGTTCCTTAAAACAAGTAAAGAACAGAGCTACAGAGCCAAGGGCACTTCCAGTCTAGGGAATATACCTTGGGAAAACTGAAAATCAATAAGACAGAGCCACCCCAAAATTTAGGGCTGCACTGCTTACAAGGACCTCAACTTGGATACACCTTAAATATCCCAGGAAATATAAAAATGGTTAAAAAATTGTGGTACTTACGTACGATGGAATATCCCTCAGCCATGAAATCAATGTCATAAGACCAGTAGCAGCAAAATGGGTGGATTCAGGTACGATGATTCTAAGTGAAATAAGTCCCAGAGAAAAAGAAACTTATCATAAGATATCACTTATGAAGATCCTGTACACATGGCTACACTTGAACTGAGTTAGGAAAGAGAACAGTGTCTCACATTTAGAAAACACACTTATGCCTGCTTAAGGGGGAAGGAGAAGTGGGGTGATGCATAAAACCAGAGTTTGATATAAGCACAGGTACCGTTCCAAAAACCAACTATGGAATAGACAAGACCTATACCTTCCTCAGTGAAAGGGACTCAAAACCCCATATTTCCCACAGAGGAATATATCTGACTAGTAAGAATCTTAAAACCTATGTATTGATATGTCTCCATAAGGGAATCAAGTGTGTCTAGACTGGCATAAACATGGCAGCGAGAATCAGCTCAAACCCACTATAAAAAGGAATTTCAAAAACAAAACAAAAAAACTGGGAAATTCTTTACAATTCCTTCAGGGTCTCTGATGAAACCTGGAATGACCCTATCTACAACGACAGCTGGATGTGGCATAAGGCTGGACACTTGGGACTGAGACGATTGGTGAGATTGGCTGAGCAAATGCAGACCCTTTAAAGCAATAATGCATGGCACCCATTCCATGGGTCCCAACTCTCCAGGTTGAAGGGAATATTACTACAGCTATAACATGTACGGGAAACCTAGAGAACGGACACACTGTGAATACGAAAGGTTTCTAAGACTCAATGAATAGTCCCTCTCCTGGTGCTCCGGTTTGACTTTACACCTGCTTTACTATCATCCTCCCAACTTGGAGAGACAGCCCCTTTAACCTCCTGGTTCGCACAGGTTGCCAATTTGGCAGAGGATGAAAGGGAAGAGGGAGGACCAATGAGAGAGTAGCTGTTAGGCATTTGAACGGGCACATATCACTGTAATTCCCCGGCAGCAAGAAGAATTAACCAAAGTCTCAGCCCCCCACCGGGAACCAGCATAGGTCTTGAACCAAAATTTTGGACTTGTGGTCAGCTCACCAAAAACGAGTTGAAAAATGGAGCTCAGGGGCACAGCAATTCACAAACTGGCCGAGTAATAAAGGACAACTGTCGTCCAAAAATCTGTTGAGGGAAGGCAACGAGGCGGACTTGAAAGCGAGGCAGAATAGCAGGAAACAGATTTCAAGAGGTACGTTGGAATCGCCTTTAAAGCACAGGAAGAGGGGCTCAACTTCGACAATGATGCACTTGGCCAAAAACGGCGTATGCGTTTTCTCCTGAATATATTCAGGAGAAAACACATACACCCTTTTTGGCCAAGCAAGCAAGCAGGCAATGCAAATGTGCAATACAAAGAAGTATCACTTCCCACCGGTCAAAAGGGACATCCACAAAATGTGTAAAAACCATAAAGGCAAGACAGGCACTGGAGAACAGGGAGCCTTGTTATGCTGATGGGCGGGATGTAAATTGCCAACTGCCTCTCTGGAGGAGTACATTGTGTTCGCTAAAACAAGTAAAGAACAGAGCTGCAGAGCCAAGGGCACTTCCAGTCTAGGGAATATACCTTGGGAAAACTGAAAATCAATGAGACAGAGCCACCACAATATATAGGGCTGCACTGCTTACAAGGACCTCAACTTGGATACACCTTAAATATCCCAGGAAATATAAAAATGGATCAAAAAATTGTGGTACTTACGTACGATGGAATATCCCTCAGCCATGAAATCAATGTCATAAGACCAGTAGCAGCAAAATGGGTGGATTCAGGTACGATGATTCTAAGTGAAATAAGTCACACAGAAAAAGAAACTTATCATAAGATATCACTTATGAAGATCCTGTAAACATGGCTACACTTGAACTGAGTTAGGAAAGAGAACAGTGTCTCACATTTAGAAAACACTCTTATGCCTGCTTAAGGGGGAAGGAGAGGTGGGGTGATGCATAAAACCAGAGTTTGATATAAGCACAGGTACCGTTCCAAAAACCAACTATGGAATAGACAAGACCTATACCTTCCTCAGTGAAAGGGACTCAAAACCCCATATTTCCCGCAGAGGAATATATCTGACTAGTAAGAATCTTAAAACCTATGTATTGATATGTCTCCGTAAGGGAATCAAGTGTGTCTAGACTGGCATAAACATGGCAGCGAGAATCAGGTCAAACCCACTATAAAAAGGAATTTCAAAAACAAAACAAAAAAACTGGGAAATTCTTTACAATTCCTTCAGGGTCTCTGATGAAACCTGGAATGACCCTATCTACAACGACAGATGGATGTGGCATAAGGCTGGACACTTGGGAATGAGACGATTGGTGAGATTGGCTGAGCAAATGCAGACCCTTTAAAGCAATAATGCATGGCACCCATTCCATGGGTCCCAACTCTCCAGGTTGAAGGGAATATTACTACAGTTATAACATGTACGGGAAACCTAGAGAACGGACACACTGTGAATACGAAAGGTTTCTAAAACTCAGCTAATAGTCCCACTGCTTGTGCTCCGGTTTGACTTTCCATCTGCTTTACTATCAACCTCCCAACTAGGAGAGACAGCCCCTTTAACCTCCTGGTTCGCACAGGTTGCCAATTTGGCAGAGGATGAAAGGGAAGAGGGAGAACCAATGAGAGAGTAGCTGTTAGGCATTTGGACGGGCACATATCACTTTAATTTCCCGGCAGGAAGAAGAAATAACCAAAGTCTCAGACACCCACCGGGAACCATAATGGGTCCTGAACCAAAATTTTGGACTTGCGGTCAGCTCACCAAAAAGGAGTTGAAAAATGGAGCTCAGGGGCACAGCAATTCACAAACTGGCCGAGTAATAAAGGACAACTATCTTCCAAAAATCTGTTGATGGAAGGCAACGAGGCGGACTTGAAAGCGAGGCAGAATAGCAGGAAAGAGATTTCAAGAGGTACATTGGAATCGCCTTTAAAGCACAGGAAGAGGGGCACAACTTCGACAATGATGCACTTGGCCAAAAAGGGCGTATGCGTTTTCTCCTGAATATATTCAGGAGAAAACGCATACGCCCTTTTTGGCCAAGCAAGCAAGCGGGCAATGCAAATAGGCACTACAAAGAAGTATCACTTCCCACCGGTCAAAAGGGACATCCACAAAATGTGTAAAAACCAGAAAGGCAAGACAGGTCCTGGAGAACAGGGAGCCTTGTTATGCTGATTGGCGGCATGTAAATTGCCAACTGCCTCTCTGGAGGAGTGCATTGTGTTCCCTAAAACAAGTAAAGAACAGAGCTACAGAGCAGAAGGGCACTTCCAGTCTAGGGAATATACCTTTGGAAAACTGAAAATCAATAAGACAGAGCCACCAAATAATTTAGGGCTGCACTGCTTACAAGGACCTCAACTTGGGTACACCTTAAATATCCCAGGAAATATAAAAATGGTTCAAAAAATAGTGGTACTTACGTACGATGGAATATCCCTCAGCCATGAAATCAATGTCATAAGACCAGTAGCAGCAAAATGGGTGGATTCAGGTACGATGATTCTAAGTGAAATATGTCACAGAGAAAAAGAAACTTATCATAAGATATCACTTATGAAGATCCTGTAAACATGGCTACACTTGAACTGAGTTAGGAAAGAGAACAGTGTCTCACATTTAGAAAACACTCTTATGCCTGCTTAAAGGGAAGGAGAGGTGGGGTGATGCATAAAACCAGAGTTTGATATAAGCACAGGTACCGTTCCAAAAACCAACTATGGAATAGACAAGACCTACACCTTCCTCAGTGAAAGGGACTCAAAACCCCGTATTTCCCACAGAGGAATATATCTGACTAGTAATAATATTAAAACCTATGTATTGATATGTCTCTGTAAGGGAATCAAGTGTGTCTAGACTGGCATAAACATGGCAGCGAGAATCAGCTCAAACCCACTATAAAAATGAATTTCAAAAACAAAACAAAAAAACTGGGAAATTCTTTACAATTCCTTCAGGGTCTCTGATGAAACCTGTAATGACCCTATCTACAACGACAGCTGGATGTGGCATAAGGCTGGACACTTGGGACTGACAGGATTGGTGAGATTGGGTGAGCAAATGCAGACCCTTTAAAGCAATAATGCATGGCACCCATTCCATGGGTCCCAACTCTCCAGGTTGAAGGGAATATTACTACAGCTATAACATGTACGGGAAACATAGAGAACGGACACACTGTGAATACGAAAGGTTTCTAAAACTCAATGAATAGTCCCTCTCCTGGTGCTCCGGTTTGACTTTACACCTGCTTTACTATCATCCTCCCAACTTGGAGAGACAGCCCCTTTAACCTCCTGGTTCGCACAGGTTGCCAATTTGGCAGAGGATGAAGGGGAAGAGGGAGGACCAATGAGAGAGTAGCTGTTAGGCATTTGAACGGGCACATATCACTGTAATTCCCCGGCAGCAAGAAGAATTAACCAAAGTCTCAGCCCCCCACCGGGAACCAGCATAGGTCCTGAACCAAAATTTTGGACTTGCGGTCAGCTCACCAAAAACGAGTTGAAAAATGGAGCTCAGGGGCACAGCAATTCACAAACTGGACGAGTAATAAAGGACAACTGTCGTCCAAAAATCTGTTGAGGGAAGGCAACGAGGCAGACTTGAAAGCGAGGCAGAATAGCAGGAAACAGATTTCAAGAGGTACGTTGTAATCGCCTTTAAAGCACAGGAAGAGGGGCTCAACTTCGACAATGATGCACTTGGCCAAAAAGGGCGTATGCGTTTTCCCCTGAATATATTCAGGAGAAAACACATACGCCCTTTTTGGCCAAGAAAGCAAGCGGGCAATGCAAATCTGCACTACAAAGAAGTATCATTTCCCACCGGTCAAAAGACACATCCACAAAATGTGTAAAAACCAGAAAGTCAAGACAGGTCCTAGAGAACAGGGAGCCTTGTTATGCTGATGGGCGGCATGTAAATTGCCAACTGCCTCTCTGGAGGAGTGCATTGTGTTCCCTAAAACAAGTAAAGAACAGAGCTACAGAGCAGAAGGGCACTTCCAGTCTAGGGAATATACCTTTGGAAAACTGAAAATCAATAAGACAGAGCCACCCAAAAATTTAGGGCTGCACTGCTTACAAGGACCTCAACTTGGGTACACCTTAAATATCCTAGGAAATATAAAAATGGTTCAAAAAATTGTGGTACTTACGTACGATGGAATATCCCTCAGCCATGAAATCAATGTCATAAGACCAGTAGCAGCAAAATGGGTGGATTCAGGTACGATGATTCTAAGTGAAATAAGTCACAGAGAAAAAGAAACTTATCATAAGATATCACTTATGAAGATCCTGTAAACATGGCTACACTTGAACTGAGTTAGGAAAGAGAAGAGTGTCTCACATTTAGAAAATACTCTTTTGCCTGCTTAACGGGGAAAGAGAGGTGGGGTGATGCATAAAACCAGAGTTTGATATAAGCACAGGTACCATTTCAAAAACCAACTATGGAATAGAAAAGACCTACACCTTCCTCAGTGAAAGGGACTCAAAACCCCATATTTCCCGCCGAGGAATATATCTGACTAGTAAGAATCTTAAAACCTATGTATTGATATGTCTCTGTAAGGGAATCAAGTGTGTCTAGACTGGCATAAACATGGCAGCGAGAATCAGCTCAAACCCACTATAAAAAGGAATTTCAAAAACAAAACAAAAAAACTGGGAAATTCTTTACAATTCCTTAAGGGTCTCTGATGAGACCTGGAATGACCCAATCTACAACGACAGCTGGATGTGGCATAAGGCTGGACACTTGGGACTGAGACGATTGGTGAGATTGGGTGAGCAAATGCAGACCCTTTAAAGCAATAATGCATGGCACCCATTCCATGGGTCCCAACTCTCCAGGTTGAAGGGAATATTACTACATTTATAACATGTACGGGAAACCTAGAGAACGGACACACTGTGAATACGAAAGGTTTCTAAAACTCAACAAATAGTCCCTCTCCTGGTGCTCCGGTTTGACTTTCCATCTGCTTTACTATCAACCTCCCAACTTGGAGAGACAGCCCCTTTAACCTCCTGGTTCGCACATGTTTCCAATTTGGCAGAGGATGAAAGGGAAGAGGGAGAACCAATGAGAGAGTAGCTGTTAGGCGTTTGGACGGGCACATATCACTGTAATTTCATGGCAGGAAGAATAATTAACCAAAGTCTCAGCCACCCATCGGGAACCAGTATAGGTCCTGAACCAAAATTTTGGACTTGGGGTCAGCTCACCAAAAACGAGTTGAAAACTGGAGCTCAGGCGCACAGCAATTCACAAACTGGCCGAGTAATAAACGACAACTATCGTCCAAAAATCTGTTGAGGAAAGGCAACGAGGCGGACTTGAATGCGAGGCAGAATAGCAGGAAAGAGATTTCAAGAGGTACATTGGAATCGCCTTTAAAGCACAGGAAGAGGGGCACAACTTCGACAATGATTCACTTGGCCAAAATGGGCGTATGCGTTTTCTCCTGAATATATTCAGGAGAAAACGCATACGCCCTTTTTGGCCAAGCAAGCAAGCGGGCAATGCAAATCGGCACTACAAAGAAGTATCACTTCCCACCGGTCAAAAGGGACATCCACAAAATGTGTAAAAACCAGAAAGGCAAGACAGGTCCTAGAGAACAGGGAGCCTTGATATGCTGATGGGCGGGATGTAAATTGCCAACTGCCTCTCTGGAGGAGTACATTGTGTTCCCTAAAACAAGTAAAGAACATAGCTACAGAGCCAAGGGCACTTCCAGTCTAGGAAATATACCTTGGGAAAACTGAAATTCAATAAGACAGAGCCACCCCAAAATTTAGGGCTGCACTGCTTACAAGGACCTCAACTTGGGTACACCTTAAATATCCCAGGAAATATAAAAATGGTTCAAAAAATTGTGGTACTTACGTACGATGGAATATCCCTCAGCCATGAAATCAATGTCATAAGACCAGTAGCAGCAAAATGGGTGGATTCAGGTACGATGATTCTAAGTGAAATAAGTCACAGAGAAAAAGAAACTTATCATAAGATATCACTTATGAAGATCCTGTAAACATGGCTACACTTGAACTGAGTTAGGAAAGAGAACAGTGTCTCACATTTAGAAAACGCTCTTATGCCTACTTAAGGGGGAAGGAGAGGTGGGGTGATGCATAAAACCAGAGTTTGATATAAGCACAGGTACCGTTCCAAAAACCAACTATGGAATAGACAAGACCTACACCTTCCTCAGTGAAAGGGACTCAAAACCCCATATTTCCCGCAGAGGAATATATCTGACTAGTAAGAATCTTAAAACCTATGTATTGATATGTCTCCATAAGGGAATCAAGTGTGTCTAGACTGGCATAAACATGGCAGCGAGAATCAGCTCAAACCCACTATAAAAAGGAATTTCAAAAACAAAACCAAAAAACTGGCAAATTCTTTACAATTCCTTCAGGGTCCCTGATGAAACCTGGAATGACCCTATCTACAACGACAGCTGGATGTGGCATAAGGAGGGACACTTGGGACTGAGAGGATTGGAGAGATTGGGTGAGCAAATGCAGAGCCTTTAAAGCAATAATGCATGGCACACATTCCATGGGTCCCAACTCTCCAGGTTGAAGGGAATATTACTACAGATATAACATGTACGGGAAACCTAGAGAACGGACACTCTGTGAATACGAAAGGTTTCTAAAACTCAATGAATAGTCCCTCTCCTGGTGCTCCGGTTTGACTTTCCATCAGCTTTACTATCAACCTCCCAACTTGGAGAGACAGCCCCTTTAACCTCCTGGTTCGCACAGGTTGCCAATTTGGCAGAGGATGAAAGGGAATAGGGAGAACCAATGAGAGAGTACCTGTTAGGCATTTGGATGGGCACATAACACTGTAATTTCCCAGCAGGAAGAAGAATTAACCAAAGTCTCAGCCACCCACAGGGAACCAGTATAAGTCCTGAACCAAAATTTTGGACTTGCGGTCAGCTCACCAAAAACGAGTTGAAAAATGGTGCTCAGGGGCATAGCAATTCACAAACTGGCTGAGTAATAAAGGACAACTATCATCCAAAAATCTGTTGAGGGAAGGCAACGAGGCGGACTTGAAAGTGAGCCAGAATAGCAGGAAACAGATTTCAAGAGGTACGTTGGAATCGCCTTTAAAGCACAGGAAGAGGGGCACAACTTCGACAATGATGCACTTGGCCAAAAAGGGCGTATGCGTTTTCTCCTGAATATATTCAGGAGAAAACGCATACGCCCTTTTTGGCCAAGCAAGCAAGCAGGCAATGCAAATCTGCAATACAAAGAAGTATCACTTCCCACCCTTCAAAAGGGACATCCACAAAATGTGTAAAAACCAGAAAGGCAAGACAGGCCCTGGAGAACAGGGAGCCTTGTTATGCTGATGGGTGGGATGTAAATTGCCAACTGCCTCTCTGGAGGAGTACATTGTGTTCCCTAAAACAAGTAAAGAACAGAGCTGCAGAGCCAAGGGCACTTCCAGTCTACAAATATACCTTGGGAAAACTGAAAATCAATGAGACAGAGCCACCACAATATATAGGGCTGCACTGCTTACAAGGACCTCAACTTGGGTACACCTTAAATATCCCAGGAAATATAAAAATGGATCAAAAAATTGTGGTACTTAGGTACGGTGGAATATCCCTCAGCCATGAAATCAATGTCATAAGACCAATAGCAGCAAAATGGGTGGATTCAGGTACGATGATTCTAAGTGAAATAAGTCACAGAGAAAAAGAAACTTATCATAAGATATCACTTATGAAGATCCTGTACACATGGCTACACTTGAACTGAGTTAGGAAAGAGAACAGTGTCTCACATTTAGAAAACACTCTTATGCCTGCTTAAGGGGGAAGGAGAGGTGGGGTGATGCATAAAACCAGAGTTTGATATAAGCACAGGTACCGTTCCAAAAACCAACTATGGAATAGAAAAGACCTACACCTTCCTCAGTGAAAGGGACTCAAAACCCCATATTTCCTGCAGAGGAATATATCTGACTAGTAAGAATCTTAAAACCTATGTATTGATATGTCTCCGTAAGGGAATCAAGTGTGTCTAGACTGGCATAAACATGGCAGCGAGAATCAGCTCAAACACACTATAAAAATGAATTTCAAAAACAAAACAAAAAAACTGGGAAATTCTTTACAATTCCTTCAGGGTCTCTGATGAAACCTGGAATGACCCTATCTACAACGACAGCTGGATGTGGCATAAGGCTGGACACTTGGGACTGAGAGGATTGGTGAGATTGGGTGAGCAAATGCAGACCCTTTAAAGCAATAATGCATGGCACCCATTCCATGGGTCCCAACTCTCCAGGTTGAAGGGAATATTACTACAGTTATAACATGTACAGGAAACCTAGAGAACGACACACTGTGAATATGAAAGGTTTCTAAAACTCAATAAATAGTCCCTCTCCTGGTGCTCCGGTTTGACTTTCCATCTGCTTTACTATCAAACTCCCAACTTGGAGAGACAGCCCCTTTAACCTCCTGGTTCGCACAGGTTTCCAATTTGGCAGAGGATGAAAGGGAAGAGGGAGAACCAATGAGAGAGTAGCTGTTAGGCATTTGGACGGGCACATATCACTGTAATTTCCCGGCAGGAAGAAGAATTAACCAAAGTCTCAGCCACCCACCGGGAACCAGTATAGGTCCTGAACCAAAATTTTGGACTTGCGGTCAGCTCACCAAAAACGAGTTGAATAATGGAGCTCAGGGGCACAGCAATTCACAAACTGGCCGAGTAAGAAAGGAGAACTATCGTCCAAAAATCTGTTGAGGGAAGGCAACGAGGCGGACATTAAAGCGAGGCAGAATAGCAGGAAACAGATTTCAAGAGGAACGTTGGAATCGCCTTTAAAGCACAGGAAGAGGGGCACAACTTCCACAATGATGCACTTGGCCAAAAAGGGAGTATGCGTTTTCTCCTGAATATATTCAGGAGAAAACGCATACGCCCTTATTGGCCAAGCAAGCAAGCAGGCAATGCAAATCTGCACTACAAAGAAGTATCACTTCCCACCGCTCAAAAGGGACATCCACAAAATGTGTAAAATCCAGAAAGGCAAGACAGGCCCTGGAGAACAGGGAGCCTTGTTATGCTGATGGGCGGGATGTAAATTGCCAACTGCCTCTCTGGAGGAGTGCATTGTGTTCCCTAAGACAAGTAAACAACAGAGCTACAGAGCCAAGGGCACTTCCAGTCTAGGGAATATACCTTGGGAAAACTGAAAATCAATAAGACAGAGCCACCCCAAAATTTAGGGCTGCACTGCTTACAGGGACCTCAACTTGGGTACACCTTAAATATCCCAGGAAATATAAAAATGGTTCAAAAAATTGTGGTACTTACGTACGAAAGCAGATCCCTCAGCCCTAATATCAATGACATAAGACCAGTAGCAGCAAAATGGGTGGATTCAGGTACGATGATTCTAAGTGAAATAAGTCACAGAGAAAAAGAAACTTATCATAAGATATCACTTATGAATATCCTGTAAACATGGCTACACTTGTACTGACTTAGGAAAGAGAACAGTGTCTCACATTTAGAAAACACTCTTATGCCTGCTTAAGGGGGAAGGAGAGGTGGGGTGATGCATAAAACCAGAGTTTGATATAAGCACAGGTACCGTTCCAAAAACCAACTATGGAATAGACAAGACCTACACCTTCCTCAGTGAAAGGGACTCAAAACCCCATATTTCCCGCTGAGGAATATATCTGACTAGTAAGAATCTTAAAACCTATGTATTGATATGTCTCCGTAAGGGAATCAAGTGTGTCTAGACTGGCATAAACATGGCAGCGAGAATCAGCTCAAACCCACTATAAAAAGGAATTTCAAAAACAAAACCAAAAAACTGGGAAATTCTTTACAATTCCTTCAGGGTCTCTGATGAAACCTGGAATGACCCTATCTACAACGACAGCTGGATGTGGCATAAGGCTGGACACTTGGGACTGAGACGATTGGTGAGATTGGCTGAGCAAATGCAGACCCTTTAAAGCAATAATTCATGGCACCCATTCCATGGGTCCCAACTCTCCAGGTTGAAGGGAATATTACTACAGTTATAACATGTACGGGAAACCTAGAGAACGGACACACTGTGAATACGAAACGTTTCTAAAACTCAACTAATAGTCCCTCTCCTTGTGCTCCGGTTTGACTTTCCATCTGCTTTACTATCAACCTCCCAACTTGGAGAGACAGCCCCTTTAACCTCCTGGTTCGCACATGTTTCCAATTTGGCAGAGGATGAAAGGGAAGAGGGAGAACCAATGAGAGAGTAGCTGTTAGGCATTTGGACGGGCACATATCACTGTAATTTCCCGGCAGGAAGAAGAATAAACCAAAGTCTCAGCCACCCACCGGGAACCAGTATAGGTCCTGAACCAAAATTTTGGACTGCGATCAGCTCACCGAAAACGGGTTGAAAAATGGTGCTCAGGGGCACAGCAATTAACAAACAGGCCGAGTAATAAAGGACAACTATCGTCCAAAAATCTGCTGAGGGAAGGCAACGAGGCGGACTTGAAAACGAGGCAGAATAGCAGGAAACAGATTTCAAGAGGTACGTTGGAATCGCCTTTAAAGCACTGGAAGAGGGGCCCAACTTCGACAATGATGCACTTGGTCAAAAAGGGCGTATGCATTTTCTCCTGATTATATTCAGGAGAAAACGCATACGCCCTTTTTGGCCAAGCAAGCAAGCGGGCAATGCTAATCTGCACTACAAAGAAGTATCACTTCCCACTGTTCAAAAGGGACATCCACAAAATGTGTAAAAACCAGAAAGGCAAGACAGGCCCTGGAGAACAGGGAGCCTTGTTATCCTGAAGGGCGGGATGTAAATTGCCAACTGCCCCTCGGGAGAAGTGCATTGTGTTCCCTAATATATGTAAAGAACAGAGCTACAGAGCCAAGGGCACTTCCAGTCTAGGGAATATACCTTGGGAAAACTGAAAATCAATAAGACAGAGCCACCCCAAAATTTAGGGCTGCACTGCTTACAAGGACCTCAACTTGGGTACACCTTAAATATCCCAGGAAATATAAAAATGGTTCAAAAAATTGTGGTACTTACATACGATGGAATATCCCTCAGCCATGAAATCAATGACATAAGTCCAGTAGCAGCAAAATGGGTGGATTCAGGTACGATGATTCTAAGTGAAATAAGTCACACAGAAAAAGAAACTTATCATAAGATATCACTTATGAAGATCCTGTAAACATGGCTACACTTGAACTGAGTTAGGAAAGAGAACAGTGTCTCACATTTAGAAAACACTCTTATGCCTTCTTAAGCAGGAAAGAGAGGTGGTGTGATGCATAAAACCAGAGTTTGATATAAGCACAGGTACCGTTCCAAAAACCAACTATGGAATAGACAAGACCTACACCTTCCTCAGTGAAAGGGACTCAAAACCCCATATTTCCCGCAGAGGAATATATCTGACTAGTAAGAATCTTAAAACATATATATTGATATGTCTCCGTAAGGGAATCAAGTGTGTCTAGACTGGCATAAACATGGCAGCGAGAATCAGCTCAAACCCACTATAAAAAGGAATTTTAAAAACAAAACAAAAAAAACTGGGAAATTCTTTACAATTCCTTCAGGGTCCTGATGAAACCTGGAATGACCCTATCTACAATGACAGCTGGATGTGACATAAGGAGGGACACTTGGGACTGAGACGATTGGTGAGATTGGGTGAGCAAATGCAGACCCTTTAAAGAACAAATGTCTGGCACCCATTCCATGGGTCCCAACTCTCCAGGTTGAAGGGAATATTACTACAGCTATAACATGTACGAGAAACCTAGAGAACGGACACACTGTGAATACGAAAGGTTTCTAAAACTCAACGAATAGTCCCTCTCCTGGTGCTCCGGTTTGACTTTCCATCTGCTTTACTATCAACCTCCCAAATTGGAGAGACAGCCCCTTTAACCACCTGGTTCGCACATGTTGCCAATTTGGCAGAGGATGAAAGGGAAGAGGGAGAACCAAAGAGAGAATAGCTGTTAGGCATTTTGACGGGCACATATCACTGTAATTTACATGCAGGAAGAAGAATTAAGCAAAGTCTCAGCCCCCACCGTGAACCAGTATAGGTCCTGAACCAAAATTTTGGACTTGCGGTCTGCTCACCAAAAACGAGTTGAAAAATGGAGCTCAGGGGCACAGCAATTCACAAACTGGCAGGGTAATAAAGGACAACTATCGTCCAAAAATCTGTTGAGGGAAGGCAATGAGGCGGACTTGAAAGCGAGGCAGAATAGCAGGAAACAGATTTCAAGAGGTTCGTTGGAATCGCATTTAAAGCACAGGAAGAGGGGCACAACTTCGACAATGATGCACTTGGCCAAAAAGGGCGTATGCGTTTTCTCCTGAATATATTCAGGAGAAAACGCATACGCCCTTTTTGGCCAAGCAAGCAAGCGGGCAATGCAAATCTGCACTACAAAGAAGTATCACTTCCCACCAGTCAAAAGGGACATCCACAAAATGTGTAAAAACCAGAAAGGCAAGACCGGCCCTGGAGAACAGGGAGCCTTGTTATGCTGATGGGCGGGATGTAAATTGCCAACTGCCTCTCTGGAAGAGTGCATTGTGTTCCCTAAAACAAGTAAACAACAGAGCTACAGAACCAAGGGCACTTCCAGTCTAGGGAATATACCTTGGGAAAACTGAAAATCAATAAGACAGTGCCACCCCAAAATTTAGGGCTGCACTGCTTACAAGGACCACAACTTGGGTACACGTTAAATATCCCAGGAAATATAAAAATGGTTCAAAAAATTGTGGTACTTACGTACGATGGAATATCCCTCAGCCATGAAATCAATGTCATAAGACCAGTAGCAGCAAAATGGGTGGATTCAGATACGATGATTCTAAGTGAAATAAGTCACAGAGAAAAAGAAACTTATCATAAATATCACTTATGAAGATCCTGTAAACATGGCTACACTTGAACTGAGTTAGGAAAGAGAATAGTGTCTCACATTTAGAAAACACTCTTATGCCTGCTTAAGGGGGAAGGAGAGGTGGCGTGATGCATAAAATCAGAGTTTGTTATAAGCACAGGTACCGTTCCAAAAACCAACTATGGAATAGACAAGACCTACACCTTCCTCAGTGAAAGGGACTCAAAACACCATATTTCCCGCAGAGGAATATATCTGACTAGTAAGAATCTTAAAACCTATGTATTGATATGTATTCATAAGGGAATCAAGTGTGACTAGAATGGCATAAACATGGCAGCGAGAATCAGCTCAAACCCACTATAAAAAGGAATTTTAAAAACAAAACAAAAAAACTGGGAAATTCTTTACAATTCCTTCAGGGTCTCTGATGAAACCTGGAATGACCCTATCTACAACGACAGCTGGATGTGGCATAAGGCTGGACACTTGGGACTGAGAGGATTGGTGAGATTCGGTGAGCAAATGCAGAAACTTTAAAGCACAAATGCCTGGCACCATTCCATGGGTCCCAACTCTCCAGGTTGAAGGGTATTTTACTATAGCTATAACATGTAAGGGAAACCTAGAGAACGGACCCACAGTGAATACGAAAGGTTTCTAAAACTCAACGAATAGTCCCTCTCCTTGTGCTCCGGTTTAACTTTCCATCTGCTTTACTAT
The DNA here is from genome assembly GCF_949752795.1 of Hyperoodon ampullatus. NCBI lineage: Eukaryota > Metazoa > Chordata > Mammalia > Artiodactyla > Ziphiidae > Hyperoodon > Hyperoodon ampullatus. The sequence continues at coordinate 1,099,077 of NW_027640363.1, forward strand.
CAATCTCCCAACTTGGAGAGACAGCCCATTTAACCTCCTGGTTCGCACAGGTTTCCAATTTGGCAGAGGATGAAAGGGAAGAGGGAGAACCAATGAGAGAGTAGCTGTTAGGCATTTGGACGGGTACATATCACCCTAACTTCCCAGCAGGATGAAGAATTAACGAAAGTCTCAGCCCCCCATCGGGAAACAGAATAGTTCCTGAAACAAAATTTTGGACTTGCGGTCAGCTCACAAAAAACGAGTTGAAAAATGGAGCTCAAGGGCACAGCAATTCACAAACTGGCAGCGTAATAAAGGACAACTATCGTCCAAAAATCTGTTAAGGGAAGGCAACGAGGCGGACTTGAAAGCTACGCAGAATAGCAGGAAATAGATTTCAAGAGGTACGATGGAATCGCCTTTAAAGCACAGGAAGAGGGGCACAACTTCGACAATGATGCACTTGGCCAAAAAGGGCGTATGCGTTTTCTCCTGAATATATTCAGTAGAAAACGCATACGCCCTTTTTGGCCAAGCAAGCAAGCGGGCAATGCAAATCTGCACTACAAAGAAGTATCACTTCCCACCGGTCAAAAGGGACATCCACAAAATGTGTAAAAACCAAAAAGGTAAGACAGGCCCTGGAGAACAGGGAGCCTTGTTATCCTGATGGGCGGGATGTACACTGCCAACTGCCTCTCTTGAGGAGTGCATTGTATTCCCTAAAAAAGTAAACAACAGAGCTACAGAGCCAAGGGCACTTCCAGTCTAGGGAATATACCTTGGGAAAACTGAAAATCAATAAGACAGAGCCACCCCAAAATTTAGGGCTGCACTGCTTACAAGGACCTCAACATGGGTACACCTTAAATATCCCAGGAAATATAAAAATGGTTCAAAAAATTGTGGTACTTATGTACGATGGAATATCCCTCAGCCATGAAATCAATGTCATAAGACCAGTAGCAGCAAAATGGGTGGATTCAGGTACGATGATTCTAAGTGAAATAAGTCACAGAGAAAAAGAAACTTATCATAAGATATCACTTATGAAGATCCTGTAAACATGGCTACACTTGAACTGAGTTAGGAAAGAGAACAGTGTCTCACATTTAGAAAACACTCTTATGCCTGCTTAAGGGGGAAGGAGAGGTGGGGTGATGCATAAAACCAGAGTTTGATATAAGCACAGGTACCGTTCCAAAAACCAACTATGGAATAGACAAGACCTACACCTTCCTCAGTGAAAGGGACTCAAAACCCCATATTTGCCGCAGAGGAATATATCTGACTAGTAAGAATCTTAAAACCTATGTATTGATATGTCTCCGTAAAGGAATCAAGTGTGTCTAGACTGGCATAAACATGGCAGCGAGAATCAGCTCAAACCCACTATCAAAAGGAATTTCAAAAACAAAACAAAAAACTGGGAAATTCTTAACAATTCCTTCAGGATCTCTGATGCAACCTGGAAAGACACTATCTACAACGACAGCTGGATGTGGCATAAGGCTGGACACTTGGGACTGAGAGGATTGGTGATATTGGGTGAGCAAATGCAGACCCTTTAAAGCACAAATACCTGGCACCATTCCATGGGTCCCAACTCTCCAGGTTGAAGGGAATTTTACTACAGCTAAACATGTATGGGAAACATAGAGAACGAACCCACTGTGAATATGAAAACTTTCTAAAACTCAACGAATAGTCCCTCTCCTGGTGCTCCAGTTTGAGTTTCCATCTGCTTTACTATCAATCTCCCAACTTGGAGAGACAGCCCCTTTAACCTCCTTGTTCGCACAGGTTTCCAATTTGGCAGAGGATGAAAGGGAAGAGGGAGAACCAATGAGAGAATAGCTGTTAGGCATTTGGACGAGCACATATCACTCTAACATCCCGGCAGGAAGAAGAATTAACCAAAGTCTCAGCCCCCCACTGGGAACCAGCATAGGTCATGAACCAAAATTTTGGACTTGCGGTCAGCTCACAAAAAACGAGTTGATAAATGGAGCTCAGGGGCACAGCAATCCGCAAGCTGACCGAGTAATAAAGGACAACTATCGTCCAAAAATCTGTTGAGGGAAGGCAATGAGGCCGACTTGAAAGCGAGGCAGAATAGCAGGAAACAGATTTCAAGAGGTACGTTGGAATCGCCTTTAAAGCACAGGAAGAGGGGCACAACTTTGAGAATGATGCACTTGGCCAAAAAGGGCGTATGCGTTTTCTCCTGAATATATTCAGGAGAAAACGCATACGCCCTTTTTGGCCAAGCAAGCAAGCGGGCAATGCAAATCTGCACTACAAAGAAGAATCACTTCCCACCGGTCAAAAGAGACATCCACAAAATGTGTAAAAACCAGAGAGGCAAGACAGACCCTGGAGAACAGGGAGCCTTGTTATGCTGAAGGGCGGGATGTAAATTGACAACTGCCTCTCTGGAGGAGTGCATTGTGTTCCCTAAAACAAGTAAACAACAGAGCTACAGAGCCAAGGGCACTTCCAGTCTAGGGAATATACCTTGGGAAAACTGAAAATCATTAAGACAGAGCCACCAAAAAATTTAGGGCTGCACTGCTTACAAGGACCTGAACTTGGGTACACCTTAATTATCCCAGGAAATATAAAAATGGCTCAAAAAATTGTGGTACTTACATATGATGCAATATCCCTCAGCCATGAAATCAATGTCATAAGACCAGTAGCAGCAAAATGGGTGGATTCCGGTACGATGATTCTAAGTGAAATAAGTCACACAGAAAAAGAAAGTTATCATAAGATATCACTTATGAAGATCCTGTAAACATGGCTACACTTGAACTGAGTTAGGAAAGAGAACAGGGTCTCACATTTAGAAAACACTCTTATGCCTGCTTAACGGGGAAGGAGAGGTGGGGTGATGCATAAAACCAGAGTTTGATATAAGCACAGGTACCGTTCCAAAAACCAACTATGGAATAGACAAGACCTACACCTTCCTCAGTGAAAGGGACCCGAGGCATCTGTGAGTAACCGTGAGCTGAGACCCAGGCCAGCTGCTGTTGAACTTTTCCCACCCTTCCCAGGTAAAACACCTGAATATGTACAAGGGCTCGAAAGCCTAGAGGAAGGGCCGTGGAGCCACACCAGCGACAGCACGCAGGCCAACTTGGGGCCTGCAGGCCAGCCAGTATGGTCCTGGCCCTGGGCACTCTTCTGGAAGCTTTCCATTGCCCTGCCTGAGATACCCCTCCTGTCCCGGCACCCACTGCTTTTTTCCTTTCTCACCTCTGTCCGGAGAGAAATTCCAGCGGAAGGTATGGGTGACACATCCTCTTCGTTACAGGTGGAAACCTGGCAACTCCTGCAGAAAGTCCAGCAGAGACCCACTCACACCGGGCCACCCACAAAGCCGTGGCCCCTCACTCCCTCCCTCCAGAACAGCCCCGAGACTGCTGACGGGGCAGAGAATATGGAGTCAGGCACAGCTTCAGGGGCTATTGCTGCCTGCAGCGCTGTTTATATTGAACTCAACACAGGCACACCTGGGGAGGGCCGGCCGGCAGGGTCAGGCTAACCAAGTCAGCTAATCCTCAGCCCTCAGGGAATCACATTGTTGAAAATGGACCTCGCTAAGGCAGAATAGAAGCCAAGGAATTAAAAGGACACAATGCCATTTGCAGCACCGTAGGTGTGTCTAGAGGTAATCACGTGACTTGTAGTAAGTCAGAAAGTGAAAGACACATATCGTATCATATCTCTTATAGGTGTGACCGAAAAATGGATACCAGGGCAGATATTTCCACGGAGAAGGGCAATCACAGATTCATTCAACAAACTTATGGTTCACCAATGGAAAGGTGTGAGGATTGGTTTCATTATGATATTGGGGTTAACAGACATATACAAACACAGGTGACATATATAATCACCAAAGACCTACAGAATACCAATAGAAGACTACTCAACATTCTGTCATAAGGTACATGGGAAAAGGATCCCAGGAAGAACAGACATATGTGTATGTGTAAAAGAACCACATCTTCCACACCTACAACAAGCCAAACATTGTAATCATATTTGCTGTAATAAAAAATAAAAAATTACATTAAAAACTCGAACAAGAAGCAGTGAGACAAACTTGAGGGGCTTTCTCCTGGCACATTCCATTCTAAATTCCAATCTAGAACATTACTTCCATTGAGTCTCTGTTGCTCTAGTAAGCAGATTTGGTAAGGGAGAACTGCTGCCACCTTGTGGCCGTTTCACAAAACAGCAGCTTTAATCCCAGCGCTAATGGTCAGTTGATATTCAAAATCATTGCAGGCCTGTAAAGGACACCTGCCCTGAAAACAAATACCGGGTTCATATATCGACCAAAAAATTCAAAGTATGTCCATATTTCAAAACGACAGTTTCAAAAGGCATATTTTACACACATTAGTGTTCTGCTTCTTTTTCTTTCTTTCTTTTTTTGTTAAAAAAACGGGAATGGCAAAAAGCATCCCTCAGAATGGGCGAAAATATTTGCAAACGAATCAATGGACAAAGGTTTAATCTCCAATATATATAAAGAGCTCATGCAGCTTAATATTAAAAAAACAAACAACCCAATACAAAAATGGGCAGAAGATCTAAAGAGACGTTTCTTCAAAGAAGACACAGAGATGGCCAAGACGCACATGAAAAGCTGCTCAACATCACTAATTATTAGAGAATGCAAATCAAAACTACAATGAGGTATCACCTCACACCTGTTAGAATCGGCATCATCAGAAAATCTACAAACAACAAATTCTGGGGAGGGTGTGGACAAAAGGATCCCTCTTCCACTAGTGGTGGAAATGTAAATTGATACAGTCACGATGGAGAACAGTATGGAGTTTCCTTAAAAAACCTAGATATAGAATTACCATATGATCCAGCAATCCCGCTTCTGGGCATATACCCAGAGAAAACCATAAATCAAAAAGGCACATTCACCACAATGGTCATTTCAGCACTATTTACAATAGCCAGGTAATGGAAGCAACCTAAATACCGACAGACAGACGAATGGATAAAGATGTGGTACATATATAAAATGGAATATTACTCACCCATAAGAAGGAATGAAACTGGGTCATTTGTAGAGACGTCGATGGATCTAGAGACTGTCATACAGAATGAAGTAAGTCAGAAATAGAAAAACAAATATGGTATATTAATGCATATATGTGGAACCTAGAAAAATGGTACAGATGAACTGGTTTGCAGGGAAGAAATAGAGACACAGAGGTAGAGAACACACGTATGGACACCTAGTGTGGGAAGCCATGGGGTGGTGGTGGTGGGATGAGTTGGGAGATTGGGATTGACCTGTACACATGTATATGCATAAAATACATAACTAATAATAACCTGCTGTATAAAAAAATAAATATAATTAAATTTCAAAATTTAAAAAATAAAATTTAAAAATAAAACAGAAAAAAGTTCTTCCCTTCACACAGATATATTTATATGAATGAATGATTTCCATGCTTATATCTATAAATACATAAAAGAGGAATAAAATCTAACTTGAACAAAAAAAGAAAAAAAATAACCTGAACCCACCAGTTAGACAGAGGAAAACACTATCAGGGCACTTGCTCCAGCGGTAAACAATTCTGAAATTGGTCAGAGGTGGGGAATCATCTCCCATAGAGCCAGCAGCCCACTCCTACGCAAGGAGCATCCTCATTGCAAAGAGGGGGCCATGCCGAGGCATCTGTGAGTAACCGTGAGCTGAGCCCCAGGCCAGCTGCTGTTGAACTTTTGCCACCCTTCCCAGGTAAAACACCTGAATATGTACAAGGGCTTGAAAGCCTAGAGAAAGGGCTGTGGAGCCACAACAGCGACAGCACGCAGGCCGACTTGGTGCCTGCAGGCCAGTCAGGATGGTCCTGTCCCCAGATGCTCTTCTGGAAGCTTTCCATTTCCCTGCCTGAGATACCCCTCCTGCCACGGCCCCCACTGCTTTTTTACTTCCTCACCTCTGCCTGAGGAGATATTCCAGTGGCAGGTATCGGTGACACATCCTCTTCTTTAGCAGGTGGCAGCCTGGCAACTCCTGCAGAAAGTCCAGCAGAGCCCCACTCACACTGGGCCACCCACAAAGCCACGGACCCTCACTCCCTCCCACCAGCACAGCTCCGGAACTGCCTACGGGGCAGAGAATATGCCGTCAGTCACAGCTACAAGGGCTGTCGCTCACTGGAGTGCTGTTTATATTGCCCTCAACCCAGGGACACCTGTGGCGGGCCGGCAGGCAGTTTCAGGCTGCCAAAATCAGCCAATCCTCACCCCTCAGGGTTCACAGTTGCAGAAAATGAAACTTGCTAAACGGGCCAGGCCCTAGGAACAGGTGTGGGCTCTTGAGAGTCAGGATAGACAAGGGGCTGCAGCTGCGGCTTGTTTTCTCATCATTTTATCTGGTCCATGAGTGGAAAACAACTTCAAGAAGACCCTATCCTAATGAGAGGAACCCAGGAGTCAGGGAGAGGAGTGATGGTGGGTGGAGACAGAGGCCTGGTGCCCTGGCTGCAGTGGAAGTGTCTGGAAGACCAGGCAGAAAGAGCCTGCAGAGAGTGATAGCCATGGTCACAGACCTGTCAGAGCTGCTGTTTGTTAGTTCAAGTCCTGCTCTGAGGTGTTCTGTGTCAGCTGTGAGCGACAGGTGAGCTGGGGGTTCTCTGCAAGGTGGGCTATGTGCACAGTTCCTGTGTGTCCAGCCCTGCTGGGGTACCTGCCCAGGGGAGCTCTGCATCCTGGGAAGGGCCTGAGTAGGAGAGCCCCATGGGCTGCTGGGTAGCTGCAGAGGTGAGCTCCATACCCTGGGAGGGACTTGACCACGAGAGCCCCGTGGGCTGTGGGGTAGGGGTGCCGCCCAGGTGAGCTCCATATCCTGGGATTAGCCTGACCACGAGAGCCCCATTGGCTGCTGGAGACCTGGTAAAGTATATCAGGACAGTCAGTGAAGCCACCGAGGATATACATCCAGTAGCTCCTATTTCCTACTCCCTGCTGGTCATTCTACCTTCCACCAGGCCATGGCATTCTGTATTAGACTTCAATGATGCCTTCTTCTGTATTCCATTCATCTCAGAGTCACAAGAATTTTTGGCTTGTGAGTGGCAGGACACAACATGCAACAAAAGCAATAATGCTGGGCCGTCCTGCCCCAATGGTTCAAAAATCCCCACACCATCATTGGGGAAATGTCCTCTAAAGACCTAAAAGTTCAACCTCTGTAAAAGGGAACCCTCCTTCAATATGCAGATGACATTCTGATCGCCAGGCCTACTAAAGACGCCTCTGAACTACCTAGCCAAGAAAGGATAGAAGGTGTCCAAGAAAAACGCTCAAATATCCCAGGCTAAGGTGACATGCCTGGGCTTCATTCTCACAGATATTCGGAGAAACGCATCCCAGGATAGGGAAGAAGCCATTTGCAGCCTTACCTCTTCTAAAACTAGAAGACAGCTTAGGGGTTCCTGGGGAGGCCAAGGTTTTCTGCATCTGGATCCCTAACTACAGTCTAATAGCTGGGCCTCTACATGAAACACTGACACGAAAAGATGATGATCCTTTTGAATAGAATCCAGAAGCAGCCTTTCAAGAATGGAAAGAGCAGTCAATACAGACCCTTGCCCAGGAACTGCCTAATTTAGCTAAACCCTTTGACCTTTACATACCCGGTCAAAGGTTAATCGCCCTTGGAGCCTTAGTGCAAAAACTGGGACCACTTGAAATGGAGCAACACAAGAATGCCCTTCAGGTATGATAAACTATGGTCACCAAGGGCTTTGCCCACCAACTCATCAGGCCAGGATACTGGGGTATCTAAAAAGCTGGAAATCAGCAGCCCGCAAGGCCAGCTCCCTCCTAAGGGAAAAGGGCCCCACGTGGTGATCCTAACCACCCATCATGCCCTGAAGTTGCAGGGGTCGCTCTGTGGACACACTGACCTCGAGTGAGGAGGCCCTCCAACTCCAACCTCCAGAGAGATAAACGGGGGCAACGGGCCCCCAAGATGACTCGTGTGACCATCACTTGACCTGGAGTTTCTCTCAGAAAACGACAAGACTGTGCCCCGAAAGAGCAGACTACTGCTTGCAGGACTTACTGCACCCAGAGGGGAGCTAATAAGCTTGGCGGGGGAAACGTATATCACGCTTTCACCATAGAAAACCCTACAGACACCGCGGTGATGGTGGCCAATATGACCGGCTGGACTGCTGGCTACTTCTAAAGGCCGTTGACTCAGTGGACGTCATGGTCCTGGATCACCACTGACCCTGGACTGTCTGGGAGTTGCGCGGGCAGGGCTCTGACACATGGTGCTGTTTGTACATTAATTCAGGGACCTAATTAAAGAAAGCACAGACTACTGGTCAGAGCATCTAGTCTGGCAAAAACTGTCAGCCTAAGGTCGCCGAACATATGTGGGGTGGGGTGAAACCTGCCACCGCAGCATCTCTGCGCCTCTCTTTCCTGGACCCTTAAAGGTCATTAGAATCTGTAACACTTCCAATGCTGGTGCTCAGGCGGACGAGAAGTGAGGCAGGAGGCCTTGGGACAATCAACCTCACCAGGAGGCTGGTGTGGAGACGTTTTGCCCCTCCCCCCATGTATCAGGGCTCCCACCACAACATGAAGCATTTACAAAAGAGGGGTCTGCACCCTCAACACCCCAAGAATAAGGAACGGAACAAAAAACAGAGGAGGTGTTCGTCTGCGGCAACGTTCATTAAAAATTCCTGGGAGATAAAAAGAGAATCTGGGCAATAAAATAAAGTCTAACCTGTTTTTCCTTTGTGCTTTGTCTAATTTCACGTGCTCCTAGGGTTCCGCATGCAGAGGTCCCACACCCGGCACTTCAGACCCGATTTCCTAGTGCAGAATGGCTGGGTCGACACCTCAGCTAGTGGGGTCCCATGCAGACTCCGCGGCATAGAGCCTGAGCTGCAGCCAACTCAGCCCTCGAGAGCTCCATCCCCTCCCTCCCACTGACGCTGCCGGGGACCCTACACAGCAGCCCAGCCCACAGCCCATGGGGGAGTGCACACTCTCACCTCTCCATTCTGTTTTCAAAATAATGTTTCCTTTGCTTCTGAACCAAACTCAGTCTTGATCTGTTGGCTCCAATGACACTGGGCACGGGGACTCCTGTTGGGGTCCACTCTGGAGGATCAGTAACAGAAATTGAGAACATTGTAACTTCAATGAACAGATGTGTGAGCCAAACTGTAGTTAACATAGAGCAGTGTATAATGCTCGGGTAAAATAAGATGTTTCTAAGACTTACATTTGATATTTCCATCACTTTCCTATAAGCAAGTTCAGTGAAGACGTCTGTCTTATTTGTCAGGTCAACATTAGAGAAATGAAGTGATTTATTTTCATGGATGTACATCGAATACTCTTGGCTGAAGCTTCAATCTTGTTTTGAATGCTTTTCCATTGAAAATGATACCTCTCTTTCAGCTCCCCCATTTCTGAGAAGTATAAAACCTTATAATTTATTATTACCAAAGGGGAAAGGTAGGAGAAGGGATAAATTAACAGTTTGGGATTAACACATACACACTGCTATGTATAAAATAGATCATCAACAAGGAACTACTGTATAGCACAGGGAACTACACTGAATATTTTGCAATAACCTATAAGGGGAAATAATCTGAAAAAGAATAGATATTTTTATTGACATCATCTATCAATGACAGATAAAATGTAACCTAAGCAAGGACGATGGTGAGCGCTCTGACCCTGAAGATTTCAGTCATCTAAAGTTTGGGCTCTGCCTATTTCCCAAGGCCCTTAAAGGACATACGTGTAGCCGTAGCTTAAAAATTCCCCAGTTTGGGGTTCGGGGAGGCACTGATTTGGAAAAATCCCTGGTGTTCTCCTTACATGCACGGGAACCTTCCTACAGCTAAAACATGCCTGTCACACCTAGAGGATGGTACACCGTTTGATCGGAAAGAGTTTGGAAAAGGCACCTCATCTCCTCATTGCATGGCGCTCGGGTTCAACCCTCCAGCATCTTTCCTAACAATCTCCTCACTTGGTGATATCAGCACCGTCAACATCCTGTTGCACACAGTTTGGAATTTGTCCAGAGGATGTAGCGGAAGGATGAGAAAAATATAGAGACATGTCTTAGGTGTTCGGACAGGCACATGCCACTCTAATTTCCAATCCAGAAGACAAATTCATCAAAGGCTAGAATTTCCCACGGAAACAGAATAGGGCTAGAGGAAATCCCGCTGTTTTGTGTCCAGTTTCCAAAAACACAAGTTGAAAAATGGAACTCAGGGGCACTAAAATTCATGAAACTGCAGAGTTGAAAATATCTATCGTCGAAAAATGTCTTGAGGTAAGTCACAGAAAAGGACTTGTAAGCAAGGGAGAGTGGCAGGAAACAGATTTAAAGAGGTAGAAAGGACTCCCCATTAAAGCACAAGAAAAGGGGCTGAACATCGCCAATGATGCAGTTGGCCAAAAAGGGTGTATGCATTTTTTCTGAATATATTCAAGTAAAGGCCATACACACTTTTTATCCAACCCAACAGGTGGGCACTGGAAATCAATATCACAAAAAGTATCACTTCACATCAGTCAGAAGGGCCATCCACATAAAGTGTAAACACCAGAAATGCAGGACAGGGCGAGGAGAAAAGGGAGCCCTGTGAGGCTGATAGTGGAAATGTAATTTGCCAACGGCCACTCTGGAGAAGTGTATTGTGTTTGCTAAAACATCTAAAAAATGAGCTACAGAGCATAGGGCACTTGCACTCATGGGCGTGTACCTTGGGAAAAACAAAAATCGACAGAAAACAGGCACCCGAACGTTTACCACCTCTCTGTTAAAAAGGGCCTCAACTTGGATATAACCTAAATGTCCCTGGAGGGATAAAATGGATAAAAGAGATGGGGTACTTATGTAGAGTGGAATATTACTCATCCAGAAATCAATGAAATAAGGCCAGTTGTAACAACTCTGGAGGAGTTACATACGATCATTCTAAGTGACATATGTCAGAAAGAAAAAGACACATATCATAAGATGTCACTTAAAGGTGGAATCAAAAATGGCTACACATGAAATAAATTACAAAACAGAAACATAGTCAAATATGTAGAAAATAGACATAAGGCTGCTAAATGGGAAAGGTGGGGAATGGTGAGGTATTATCCAGGAGGTTGAAATTAGCAAAGATACCATTCCAAGTACCAAATTGAATAACTGACAAGGCCTACACGGTACCTCAAAGAACTGCACTCAGCCCACTCAAGTCACTGGAAAATAATACATATGACTGGTAAGCATCTGAAAAAGAAGTTATTGTTGTCTCACAGTACATGAATCAAGTGGATGTACAGCAGCAAAAAACAGAGCTTTGAAAATCAGCTGTAACCAATATAAAAATAAATTTAAAACTATTTATAAAAACAGTGAGACAGACAAAAATTCTTACAACTTTTGTTGAAGGGCTACGATGTAACATGGATTGAACACATGTAGACCCACAGCAGGATGATTATATAAGGCTGGAAGCTATGCACGCTAAGAGATGTTAGAGAGGCTGGGTGAGGAAATGCAGACCTTTTAAAGTAATACTGCCTGGTACCCATTCCATGGGTCCCACATCTGCAGGTTCAAGGGAGTCTTCTGACAGCGAAAACATGCCTGCGAAACCGAGATGAATGTACACCGTGTGCTCAGGAAAGGTGTCTAAAATGCACCTCATTTTTGATCTCCTGCTGCTGGGGTTCGCCATTCCAGCCACATTACTAACAACCTCCCCACTTGGAGAATCAGCACCTTTAACCTCCTGTTTCCCACAGTTTGCAATTTGTGCAGAGGGTAAATGGGAAGAGGGGGAACCAATGAGAGATTAGCTGTAGGAGTTTTGACAGGCACATGTCACTCTAATTTCCCATTAGGAAGAAGAATTAACCAAAGGCTCAGCCTGCCTCCCCAGAACCAGAATAGGGCCGGAAGCAATCCAATGGTTTGGCGGCCAGCTCACAAAAAAAGCGAGTTGCAAAATGGAGCTCAGGAGCAGACAATTCAAAGACCTGCAAAGATATAAATGATAACCAACGTCCAAAAATATATTCAGGTAAGGCAACGAAGAGGATCTGAATGAGAGGCAGAATTGCAGGAAACAGATTTCAAAAGGTAGATTGTACTCACATTTAAAGCATATGAAAAGCAGCAGAATTTCTAAAATGATGCGGTTGGGCAAAAGGGTGTATGCATTTTTTTCGTGAATATCTTCAGGAAAAAAACACATGCAGAGTTTTTGGCCAACCAAGCAAGAGGGAAATGCAAATCTGCACAACAAAGGAGTCTCAATTTCCACTGCTCAGAAAGGCAATCCAAAAAATGTGTACAAACCAGAAATGCAGGAGAGGCCATGGAAAACAGGGAGCCTAGTCACGCTGATGGGTGGGGTATAAATATCCAAGAGCCACTCTGAAGAACTGTATGCTGTTTTTAAAACATCTAAAATACAAAGCCCCGGAGCAAGGGGACTTCAACTCATGGACATATAACTTGGGAAGACTAAATGTCAATAAGACACAGGCACCCCAAAGTTTAGGGCTGCTCTGCATACAAGAACCTCAACTTTGGTACACCTAAAATATCCCAGGAAAAAGAGAAATGCATAAAGAACTTGTGGTAATTTTGTACAACGGAATATCACTCAGACGTGAAATCAATGTATATAAGGCCAGTAGCAGCATAAAGAGTGGATTTAGGTATGATGATTTTAAGGGAAATTAGTCACACAGAAAAAGAATCTTATCATAAGATATCACTTATAGAGGGAATGTCAATATCACAACACATGAACTGAATTAGGAAAGAGAACAGAGTCTCACATTTAGCAAAAATCTCTTATGCCTGCTTCAGGGGAAAGGAGAGGTGGGGTGATGCATAAAACCAGAGTTTGATATTAGCACAGGTACCATTCCATAAACCAAATACAGAATAGACAAGACCTACACCTTCCTCAGTGAACGGGACTCAACACCCCTATGCCCCACAGAGGAATATATCTGACTACTAAGAATCTTAAAACATATGTATTGATATGTCTCCGTAAGGGAATCAATTGTGTCTAGACTGGCATAAACACGTCAGTGAAAATCAGCTCAACCCCATAATAAAAATGAATTTCAAAAACAAAACCAAAAAACAACAAAATTCTTACACAATTCCTTCAGGGGTTCTAATGAAACCTGGAATGACCCTATCTGCAAAGACAGCTGGATGAGACATAAGGCTGGACACTTGGGACTGAGAGGACTGGTGAGATTGGGAGAGAAAATGCAGAACCTTTAAAGTAGTAATGCATGCCACCATTCCATGGGTCCCAAATCTCCAGGTAGAAGGGAATATCACTACAGTTATAACATGTATGGGAAACCTAGAGAATGGACACCCTGTGATGGCGAAAGGTTTCTAAAACTCTCCTAATTTTTCCTCTCCTTGTGCTCCACTTTGGCATTCCAACTGCTTTACTATCAATCTCCCAACTTAGGAGAGTCAGCCCCTATAACCTCCTGGTTCGCACAGTTTGCTATTTGTGCAGATGATGAAAGGGAAGAGGGAGAACCAATCAGAGAGTAGATGTAGGCATTTGGACGGGCACATGTCACTCTAATTTCCCGTCAGGAAGAAGAATTAACCAAAGCCTCAGCCACCCACAGGGAACCAATAAAGCCACCCCTGGAACCAGTATAGGTCCTGAAGCAAAATTGTGGATTTGCGGCCAGCTCACAAAAATGGGATTTGAAAATTGGAGCTCAGGGGCCCAGCAATTCAAAAACCTGCAGAGTTATAAAGGACTACTCCCTTCCAGAAATCTGTTGAGGGAAGGCAATGAAGCGGACTTGAAAATGAGACAGAATTGCACAAAACATATTTCAAGAGGTAAATTGGAATCGCCTTTGAAGCACAGAAAAAGCATCCCAACTTGGACGGTGATGCACTTGGCCAAAAAGGGCGTATGCCTTTTCCCCTGAATATATTCAGGAGAAAACGCATACGTCCTTTCTGGCCAATGAAGCAAGCATGCAATGCAAATCCACACTACAAAGAATTGTCACTTCCCACCGGTCGAAAGGGACATCTGTATATCTGTAAAAACCAGAAAGGCAAGAGCGAGATGACAAGGGCATGAAGCAATGTGATCCCAAGGGTCATGGAGGGTTGTGATGACAAGCGCATGGAGCATTGTGATGACAAGATTATGTAGCATTTTGCTGACAAAGGCAAGGAGCATTGTGATGACAAGGTTCATGGAGCACTTTGATGACAAGCGTCATGGAGCATTGTGATTACAGGGGTCATGGAGCATTGGGATGACAAGAGCATGGATCATTGTGATGACAAGGTTCATGGAGCATTTTGATGACAAGAGTCCCGGATCATTGTGTCGTCAGGGTTCATGGAGCGTTGTGATGACAGTGGTCATGGAGCATTGTGATGACAGGGGTCAGGGAGCATTGTGATGAGAAGGTCATGGACCATTGGGCTGAAAATGTTCATGGAGTATTGTGATGAGAGGCGTCATGGAGCATTGTGATGACAAGGTACTGGAGCATTGTGATGAGAAGACCATGGAGCCTTGTGATGACATGTCTCATGGGGCATTCTGAGGAAAAGGGGCATGCAGCATTGTGATTACAGAGGTCTTGGAGCATTGTGGTGACAAGGGCATGGAGCATTGGGATGAGAAGGCCATGGAGCGTTCTGATGACATGCATCATGGAGCTTTGTGAGGACAAAGGCATGGAGCATTGTGTTTTCAGGGGTCTTGGAGCACTGTGATGAAAAGGGCATGGATCATTGTGATGAAAAAGGCATGGAGCCTGGTCATGACAGGGTTCAAGGAGCATACTGACGACAAGTGTCAGGGAGCATTGTGATGACAAGGGTATTGAGCATTGTGATGACAAAGGTCATGGAGCATTGTGATGAGAAGACGATGGATAATTGTGATGACGAGCGTCATGGGGCGTTGTGATGATAAGTGTTATGGAACATTTTGATCACAAGGATTTGGAGCATTGTGATGACAGAGGTCATGGGGCATTTTGATTTCATTGTGATGACAATAGCCTGAAGCATTATGATGATGGGCATGGTGCATTGTGATGACAGGGTTCATGGAGCATTGAGATGAAAAGGGGCATGGAGCATTGTGATTACAGGAGTCTTGGAGCATTGTGATGACAAGGGCATGGAGCATCGTGAATGAGAAGGCCATGGAGAATTCTGATGACATGCGTCATGGAGCTTTGTGATGACAAGGGCATGGAGCATTGTGATTACAGGGGTCTTGGAGCACTGTGATGACAAGGGTCATGGAGCCTTGTGATGACAAGGCCGTGGAACATTGTGATGGCAGTGGTCATGGAGCATTTTTATGACAGGGGTCATGGAGCATTGTGATGACCAGGGCATGGAACACTGTGATACATGGGTCATGGAGGATTGTAATGACAAGCGCATGGAGCATTGTGATAAGAATGGCATCGAGCATTGTGATGAAAAGCATCATGTAGCCTGTGATGACAAGGGCATGGAACAATGTGATGAGAGGTTTCATGGAGCATTGTGATGACAATGGCATGCAGCATTGTGATGCCAAGGGTCATGGAGCTTTGTGATGACAAAGGTCATAGAGCATTTTGATGACAAGAGGTGTGGTGCATTCTGTTGTGTAGGGCAGGGAGCATTGTGATAACAGGGTCATGGAGCAATTTGATGAAAAGTGTCATGGAACATTTTGATGACAGGGGTTATGGAACATTGAGATGTCAAGGGTCATGGAACATTTCCATGACAGGGTTTAAGGACCATTGTGATGACAGGGGAGTGGGTGTATTGTGATGACTAGTGAGGGAACATGTTGATATCAGTGGTGAGAGAGCATTTTTATAAGAAGTGCATGGAGCATTGTGATGACAATCTTTATGGAGCATTGTGATGACAAGGTTGTGGAGCATTGTGATGACAAGGGTCATGGAGCATTGAGTTGACAAAGGCACGGAGCATTGTGATGACAAGTGTCACGGAGCATTGTGATGAAAAGTTCATGGAGCATTGTGGTGACAAAGTTCACAGAGCCTTGTGATGATGAGGGCATGGACCATTGTGATGACACAGGTCATGAAGCCTTGTGAAGACTGGAGTCACGGAGAATTGTGATGACTGGGGTCATGGAGCATTGTGATGACAAGGGCATGGAGCTTTGTGATGACAGGGGCATAGGGCATTGGTCTGACAAGTTTCATGGATAATTGTGTTGACAGTGGGCATGGCACATTGTGATGACAAGGTCATGGAGCATTGTGAAGACAAGGTCATGGAGTATTGTGAAGACAGGTGTCAGGGAGCATTGTGATGACATATTTCATGGTCCATTGTGATGAGAATGGCATGGAGCATTGTGATGCCAAGTGTTATGGAGGATTGTGATGACAAAGGTAATGGAGCATTGTGATGACAAGGGCTTGGATCATTGTGATGACAAGGGCATGGAGCATTGTGATGACAATGGGCAGTGAGAATTTTGATCAAAAGGTCGTGAAGCATTGTGATAACAAAGGCATGGAGCTTGCTATGACAGGGGTCATGGGGCATTGCGATGACAAGTGCATGGAGAATTGTGATGACAAGAGCATGTAACATAGTGATGAGAACTCTCATGGAGCACTGTGATGACAAGGACGTGGAGAATTGTGATGACAAGGGACATGGTGCATTGTCATAACCAGGGCATGGAGCATTGTGATGGCAAGACCGTGGAGCACTGTGATGAGAAGACCATGGATAATTGTGATGACGAGCATCATGGAACACTGTAATGACAAGGGGCATGGAGCATTGTGATGACAGGTGTCATGGAGCATTGTGACGACAGGGGTCATGGATCATTGTGATGACAAGTGTCACGGAGCATTCTGATGACAAGCTTGTGGAGTATTGTGATGACAATGGCATGGAGCATTGTGATGAAAAGGGCATGGATCACTGTGATGAAAAAGGCATGGAGACTTGTCATGACAGGGTTCAATGAGCATACTGACGACAGGTATCAGGGAGCATTGTGATGACAAGTGTATTGAGAATTGTGATGACAAGGGTCATGGAGCATTGTGATGAGAAGTCCATGGATAATTGTGATGACCAGCATCATGGGGCGTTGTGATGACAAGTATTATGGAACATTGTGATCACAAGGGTTTGGAGCATTGTGATGACAGAGGTCATGGATCATTTTGATTTCATTGTGATGACAATAGCATGAAGCATTATGATGATGGGCATGGTGCATTATGATGACAGGGTTCATGGATCATTGAGATGAAAAGGGGCATGGAGCATTGTGATTACAGGGGTCTTGGAGCATTGTGATGAGAAGGGTCATGGAGCCTTGTAATGACAAGGCCATGGAACATCGTGATGGCAGGGGTAATGGAGCATTGTTATCACAGGTGTAATGGAGCATTGTGATGGCAAGGGCATGGAGCATTGTGATGAGAAGGCCATGGAGCATTCTGATGACATGTGTCAGGTAGCATTGTGATGACAATGGCATGGAGCAATGTGATGAGAGCGTTCATGGAGCATTGTGATGACCATGACATGGAGCATTGTGATGCAAAGGGTCATGGATCTTTGTGATGACAAAGGTCATGGAGCATTTTGATGACAAGGGCGTGGTGCATTGTGATGAGAAGGGCAGGGAGCATTGTGATGACAGGGTCATGGAACAATTTGATGAAAAGGGTCATGCAACATTTTGATGACAGGGGTTATGGAACATTGTGATGTCAGGGGTCATTGAGCATTTTGATGAAATGGTTCATGGAGCATTTTGATGACAGGGGTTATGGAACATTGTGATGTCAGGGGTCATCGAACATTGTGATGATAAGTGCATGTAGAATTGTGATGACAGGAGTCATGGAACATTGTGATGACAGGGGTGAGGGAGTATTGTGATGAATAGTGATGTAACATTGTGATATCAGTGGTGAGAGAGCATTTTGATGAGAAGTGCATGGAGCATTGTGATGACAAGGTTTATGGAGCATTGTGATGACAAGATTGTGGAGCACTGTGATGACAAGCGCATGGCGCATTGTGATGACATGGGTCATGGAGCATTGTGCTGACAAGCGCATGGAGCATTGTGATGACAAGGGTCATGGAGCATTGTGCTGAGAAAGGCATAGAGCATTGTGATGACAAGGGTCAAAGAGCATTGTGATGAAAAGTTCATGGAGCATTGTGGTTAAAAAGTCACAGAGACTGTAGATGAGGAGGGCATGGACCATTGTGATGACAAAGGTCATGAAGCATTGTGATGACTGGAGTCACGGAGAATTGTGATGACAGGGGTCGTGGAGCATTGTGATAAGAAGGGCATGGAACATTGTGATGACAAGGGCATGGAGCATTGGTCTAATAAGTTTCATGGATTATTGCGATGACAGTTGGAATGGCGCATTGTGATGACAAGGGCATGGAGCACTGTGATGACCAGGTCATGCAGTATTGTGAAGACAGGTGTCAGGGAGCATTGTGATGACATATGTAATGGCCCATTGTGATGACAATGGCATGGAGCATTGTGTTGCCAAGTGTCATGGAGGATTCTGATGACAAAGGTAATGGAGCATTGTGATGACAATGGCTTGGAGCATTGTGATGACAAGGGTCAGGGAGCATTCTGATGACAAGCTTGTGGAGTAATTTGATGACATTGGCATGGAGCATTGTGATGAAAACGGCATGGGGCATTGTGATGAAAAAGGCATGGAGCCTTTTCGTGACAGGTTTCAAGGAGCATTCTGACGACAAGTGTCAGGGAGCATTGTGATGACAAGTGTATTGAAAATTATGATGACAAAGGTCATGGAGCATTGTGATGAAAAGGGCATGGAGTATTGTGATGAAAGGCATCATGGAGCGTTGTGATGACAAGTGTTATGGAACATTGTGATCACAAGGGTTTGGAGCATTGTGAGGACAGAGGTCTTGGATCATTTTGATTTCAAGGAACATGGAGCATTGTGATGACAAGGGCAGGAAGCAATGTGATCCCAAGGTTCATGGAGTATTGTGATGACAAGCGCATAGAGCATCGTAATGACAGGGTCATGTAGCATTTTGCTGACAAAGGCATGGAGCATTGAGATGACAGGTGTCCAGGAGCACTGTGATGGCAAGCGTCAAGGAGCATTGTGTTTACAGGGGTCAAGGAGCATTGGGATGACAAGGGCATGCATCATTGTGATGCCAAGTGTCATGGAGCATTGGGCTGAAAATGTTCATGGAGTTTTGTGATGACAGGGGTCATGGAGCATTGTGATGACTAGGGAATGGAGCATTGTGATGACAAGAGTACCGGATCATTGTGTTGTCAGGTGTCATGGAGCGTTGTGATGACAGTGGTCATGGAGCATTGTGATGATATTGGTCAAGGAGCATTGTAATGAGAAGGTCATGGAGCATTGGGCTGAAAACGTTCATGGAGTATTGTGATGACAGGTGTCATGGAGCATTGTGATGATAAGGGAATGGAGCATTTTGATGACAACGTCCTGGAGCATTGTGATGAGAAGTCCATGGAGCCTTGTGATGCCAAGTCTCATGGAGCATTCTGATGAAAAGGGGCATGGAGCATTGTGATTACAGGGGTCTAGGACCATTGTGATGACAAGGGCATGGAGCATTGTGATGAAAAGTGCATGGATCATTGTGATGAAAAAGGCATGGAGCCGTGTCATGAAAGGGTTCAAGGAGCATACCAATGGCAAGAGTAAGGGAGCATTGTGATGACATGTGTATTGAGCATTGTGATGACAAATGTCATGGGGCATTGTGATGAGAAGTCCATGGATAATTGTGATGACCAGCGTCATGGGGCATTGTGATGACAAGTGTTATGGAACATTGTGATCACAAGGGTTTGGAGCATTGTGATGACAGAGGTCATGGAGCATTTTGATTTCATTGTGATGACAATAGCATGAAGCATTATGATGATGGGCATGGTGCATTGTGATGACAGTGTTCATGGAGCATTTTTTTTTTTTTTTTTTTTTTTTTTTTTTTTTGCGGTAGGCGGGCCTCTCACTGTTGTGGCCTCTCCCCTTGCGGAGCACAGGCTCCGGAGCACAGGCTCAGTGGCCATGGCTCACGGGCCCAGCCGCTCCACGGCATGTGGGATCTTCCCAGACCGGGGCACGAACCCGTGTCCCCTGCATCGGCAGGCGGACTCTCAACCACTGCGCCACCAGGGAAGCCCTTCATGGAGCATTTTGATGAAAAGGGTCATGGAGCATTTGTCTGACAAGTTTCATGGATTATTGTGATGACAGTGGGCATGGCACATTGTGATGACAAGGGCATGAAGCATTGTGATGACAAGGTCATGGAGTATTGTGAAGACAGGTGTCAGGGAGCATTGTGATGACATATGTCATGTTCCATTGTGATGACAATAACACGGAGCATTGTGATGCCAAGTGTCATGGAGGATTGTTGTGACAAACGTAAAGGAGCATTTTGATGACAAGGGCATGGAGCATTGAGATGACAAGGTCCACTGATAATTTTAATGTCCAGGTCGTGAAACATTGTGATGACAAGCGCATGGAGCTTCCTATGACAGGGGTCATGGAGCATTGCGATGACAAGTGCATGGAGTATTGTGATGACAAGAGCATATAACATTGTGATGAGAAGTGCCATGGAGCATTGTGATGACAAGGAAGTGGAGAATTGTGAGGACGAGGGACATTGAGCTTTGAGATGACCAGGGCATGGAGAATTGTGATGGCAAAACCGTGGAGCATTGTGATGAGAAGACCTTGCGTAATTGTGATGACGAGCATCATGAAGCACTGTAATGACAAGGGGCATGAAGCATTGTGATGACAGGTATCAGGGAGCATTGTGATGACAGGGGTCATGGAGCATTGTGATGACAAGGGCACGGAGCATTGTGATGACAAGTGCCATTGAGAATTTTGATGACAAGTCATGAAGCATTGTGATGACAAACACTTGGAGCGTGCTATGACAGGGGGCATGGAACATTGCAATGACAAGTGCATGGAGAATTGTGATGACAAGAGCATGTAACATTGTGATGAGAAGTGTCATGTAGCATTGTGATGACAAGGACGTGGAGAATTGTGATGACAAGGGACATGGAGCATTGTGATGAGCAGGGCATAGAGCATTGTGATGACAGGTGTCATGGAGCATTATTATGACAAGGGCCATAGTGCATTCTGACATAAGATATCACTTATGAAGGGAATGTAAACATGGCTACATATGAACTGAATTAGGAAAGAGAACAGTGTCTCAGATATAGAAAACACACTTATGCTTGCTTAAGGGGAAAGGAGAGGTGGGGAGACACACAAAACCAGAGTTTGATATTAGCACAGGTAACATTCCATAATCCAAATACAGAAGAGACAAGCCCTACTCCTTCCTCAGTGAACGGGACTCAACACCCTAATTCCCGGCAGAGAAATATATCTGACTAGTAAGAATCTTAAAACCTATGTATTGATATGTCTCCATAAAGGAACCAAGTGTGCCTAGCACGACATAAACACGGCAGTGAGAAGCAGCTCAAACCCACTATAAAAATGAATTTCAAAACAAAACAAAAAACAGTTTAATTCTTACACAATACCTTCAGGGGTTCTGATGAAACTTGGAATGACCCTGTCTACAACGACAGCTGGATGTGGCATAAGGCTGGTCACTTGGGACTGAGACGATGGGTGAGATTGGGTGAGAAAAGGCAGACCCTCTAAAGCAATAATTCCTGCCCATCATTCCATGGTTCCCAACTCTCCAGGTAGATGGGAATATCACTACAGTTATAACATGTATGGGAAACCTAGAGAATGGACACCCTCTGATGGAGAAAGGTTTCTAAAACTCTACTAATTTTTTTTCTCTCCTTGTGCTCCAACTTGACATTCCAACTGCTTTAATATCAATCTCCCAACTTGGAGAGTCAACCCCTATAACCTGTTTCGCACAGTTGGCACATTGTTCAGAGGATATAAGGGAAAAGGGAGAACCAATGAGAGAGTAGCTGTAGGCATTTGGACGGCCACATGTCACTCTAATTTCCCGTCACGAAGAAGAATTAACCAAACTCTCAGCCACCCACCGGGAACCAGTATAGGTCCTGCACCAAAATTTTGGACTTGCGGTCAGTTCACAAAAAATGAGTTGAAAAATGGAGCTCAGGGGCACAGCAATTCACAAACTGACAGAATAATAAAGGAAAACTATCGTCTAAAAATCTGTTGAGGGAAGGCAACGAGGTGGACTTGAAATCGAGGCAGAATAGCAGGAAACAGATTTCAAGAGGTACATTGGAATCGCCTTTAAAGCACACGAAGAGGGGCACAACTTCGACAATGATGCACTTGGCCAAAAAGGGCGTATTCGTTTTCTCCTGAAGATATTCAGGAGAAAACGCATACGCCTTTTTTGGCCAAGCAAGCAAGAAGGCAATGCAAATTGGCACTACAAAGAAGTATCACTTCCCACCGGTCAAAAGGGACATCCACAAAATATGTAAAAACCAGAAAGGCAAGAGAGGCCCTGGAGAACAGGGAGCCTTGTTATGCTGATGGGCGGGATGTAAATTGCCAACTGCCTCCCTGGAGGAGTGTATTGTGTTCCCTAAAACAAGTAAAGAACAGAGCTACAGAGCCAAGGGCACTTCCAGTCTAGGGAATAAACCTTGGGAAAACTGAAAAACAATAATACAGAGCCACCCCAAAATTTAGGGCGGCACTGCCTACAAGAACTTCAACTTGGGTACACCTTAAATATCCCAGGAAATATAAAAATGGTTCAAAAATTTGTGGTACATACGTACGATGGAATATCCCTCAGCCATGAAATCAATGTCATAAGACCAGTAGCAGCAAAATGAGTGGATTCAGGTACGATGATTCTAAGTGAACAAAGTCACACAGAAACAGAAACTTATCATAAGATATCACTTATGATGATCATGTCAACATGGCTACACCTGAACTTAGATAGGAAAGAGAACAGAGTCTCACATTTAGAAAACACTCTTATTCCTTCTTAAGGGGGAATGAGAGGTGGGGTGATGCATAAAACCAGAGTTTGATATAAGCACAGGTACTGTTCCAAAAACCAACTATGGAATACAGAAGACATACACCTTCCTCAGTGAAAGGGACTCAAAACCCCATATTTCCCACAGAGGAATATATGTGACCAGTAAGAATCTTAAAACCTATGTATTGATATGACACCATAAGGGAATCAAGTGTTTCTAGACTGGCATAAACATGGCAGCGAGAATCAGCCTAAACTCACTATAAAAAGGAATTTAAAAAACAAAACAAAAAAAACATGGAAATTCTTTACAATTCCTTCAGTCCCTGATGAACCCTGGAATGACCCTAACTACAATAACAGCTGGATATGGCATAAGGCTGGACACTTGGGAATGAGAGAATTGGTGACATTGGGTGAGCAAATGCAGACCCTTTAAAGCAATAACGCATGGCACCCATTCCATGGGTCCCAACTCTCCAGGTGGAAGGGAATATTACTAGAGCTATAACATGTAAAGGAAACCTAGAGAATGGACACAGTGTGAATACGAAAGGTTTCTAAAACTCAACTAATAGTCCCTCTCCTGGTGCTCACGTTTGACTTTCAAACTGCTTTACTATCAATCTCCCAACGTAGAGTGACAGTACATTTAACCTCCTGGTTCGCACACGTTGCCAATTAGGCAGAGGATGAAAGGGAAGAGGGAGAACCAATGAGAGAATAGCTGTTTGGCATTTCGACGGGCACATGTCACTCTAATTTCCTGGCAGGAAGAATAATTAACCAAAGTCTCAGCCACCCACTGGGAACCAGTATAGGTACTGAACCAAAATATTGGTCTTGCGTTCATCTCACAAAAAACGAGTTGAAAAATGGAGCTCAGGGGCACAGCAATTCACAAACTGGCACAGTAATAAAGGACAACTATCATCCAAAAATCTGTTGACGGAAGGCATTGAGGCAGCTTGAAAGCGAGGCAGAATAGCAGGAAAGAGATTTCAAGAGGTATGTTGGAATCGCCTTTAAAGCACAGGAAGAGGGGCACAACTTCGACAATGATGCACTTGGCCAAATAGGGCATATGCGTTTTCTCCTGATTATATTTAGGAGATAACGCATATGCCCTTTTTGGCCAAGCAAGCAAGTGGACAATGCAAATCTGCACTACAAAGAAGTATCACTTCCCACCGGTCAAAAGGGACATCCACAAAATGTGTAAAAACCAGAAAGGCAAGACAGGCTCTGGAGAACAGGGAGCCTTGTTATGCTGATGGGGGGGATGTAAATTGCCAACTCCCTCTCTGGAGGAGTGCATTGTGTTCCCTAAAACAAGTAAACAACAGAGCTACAGAGCCAAGGGCATTTCCAGTCTAGGGAATATACCTTGAGAAAACTGAAAATCAATAAGACAGAGCCACACCAAAATTTAGGGCTGCACTGCTTACAAGAACCTCAAGTTGGGTACACCTTAAATATCCCAGGAAATATAAAATTGGTTCAAAATATTGTGGTACTTACGTACGATGGAATATCCCTCAGCCATGAAATCAATGTCATAAGACCAGTAGCAGCAAAATGAGTGGATTCCGGTTCGATGATTCTAAGTGAAATAAGTCACACAGAAAAAGCAACTTATCATAAGATATCACTTATGAAGATCCTGTAAACATGGCTACATTTGAACTTAGCTAGGAAAGAGAACAGAGTCTCACATTTGGAAAACACTCTTATGCCTGCTTAAGGGGGAAGGAGAGGTGGGTGATGCATAAAACCAGAGTTTGATATAAGCACAGGTACCGTTCCAAAAACCAACTATGGAATAGACAAGACCTACACCTTCCTCAGTGAAAGGGACTCAAAACCCCATATTTCCGGCAGAAGGATATATCTGACTAGTAAGAATCTTAAAACCTATGTATTGATATGTCTCTGTAAGGGAATCAAGTGTTTCTAGACTGGCATAAACATGGCAGCGAGAATCAGCTGAAATCCACTATCAAAAGGAATTTCACAAACAAAACAAAAAAACAGGGAAATTCTTTAAAATTCCTTCAGGGTCTCTGATGAAACCTGGAATAACCCTATCTACAAGGACAGCTGGATGTGGCATAAGGCTGGACACTTGGGACTGAGAGGATTGGTGAGATTGGGTGAGCAAATGCAGACCCTTTAAAGCAATAATGCATGGCACCCACTCCTTGGGTCCCAACTCTCCAGGTTGAAGGGAATATTACTACAGCTATAACATGTACGGGAAACCTAGAGAATGGACACACTGTGAATACGAACGGTTTCTAAAACTCAAATAATAGTCCCTCTCCTGGTGCTCAGGTGTGACTCTCCAACTGATTTACTATCAATCTCCCAACTTTGAGAGACAGCCCCTTTAACCTCCTGGTTCGCACACATTGCCAATTTGGCAGAGGATGAAAGGGAAGAGGGAGAACCAATGAGAGAGTAGCTGTTAGGCATTTGGACGGGCACATGTCACTCTAATTTCACGGGAGGAAGAAGAAGTAACCAAAGTCTCAGCCACCCACGGGGAACAAGTAGAGGTTCTGAACCAAAATTTTGCATTTGCGGTCAGCTCACAAAAAATGAGTTGAAAAATGGGGCTCAGGGTACAGCAATTCACAAACTGGAAGAGTAATAAAGGACAACTATCATCCAAAAATCTGTTGAGGGAAGGCAACGAGGTGGACTTGAAATCGAGGCAGAATAGCAGGAAACAGATTTCAAGAGGTATGTTGGAATCGCCTTTAAAGCACCAGAAGTGGGGCACAACTTCGACAATGATGCACTTGGCCAAAAAGGGTGTTTGCATTTTCTCCTGAATATATTCAGGAGAAAACGCATACGCCCTTTTTGGCCTAGCAAGCAAGCAGGCAATGCAAATCTGCACTACAAAGAAGTATCACTTCCCACCAGTCAAAAGGGACATCCGCAAAATGTGTAAAAACCAGAAAGGCAAGACAGGCCCTGGAGAACAGGGAGCATTGTTATGCTGAAGGGCAGGATGTAAATTGCCAACTGCCTCTCTGGTGGAGTGAACTGTGTTCCCTAAAACAAGTAAAGAACAGAGCTACAGAGCCAAGGGCACTTCCAGTCTAGGGAATATACCTTGGGAAAACTGAAAATCAATAAGACAGAGCCACCCCAACGTTTAGGGCTGCACTGCTTACAAGAACCTCAACTTGGGTACACCTTAAATATCCCAGGAAATATAAAAATGGTTCAAAAAATTGTGGTACTTACGTACGATGGAATATCCCTCAGCCATGAAATCAATGTCATAAGACCAGTAGCAGCAAAATGAGTGGATTCAGGTTCGATGATTCTAAGTGAAATAAGTCACACAGAAAAAGCAACTTATCATAAGATATCACTTATGAAGATCCTGTAAACATGGCTACACTTGAACTGAGCTAGGAAAGAGAACATAGTCTCACATTTAGAAAACACTCTTATGCCTGCTTAAGGGGGAAGGAGAGGTGGGGTGATGCATAAAACCAGAGTTTGATATAAGCACAGGTACCGTTCCAAAAACCAACTATGGAATAGACAAGACCTACACCTTCCTCAGTGAAAGGGACTCAAAACCCCATATTTCCCGCAGAAGAATATATCTGACAAGTAAGAATCTTAAAACCTATGTATTGATATGTCTCTGTAAGGGAATCAAGAGTGTCTAGACTGGCATAAGCATGGCAGCGAGAATCAGCTCAAACCCACTATAAAAAGGAATTTCAAAAACAAAACAAAGAAACAGGCAAATTCATTCCAATTCCTTCAGGTTCTCTGATGAAACCTGGAATGACCCTATCTACAATGACAGCTGGATGTTACATAAGGCTGGACACGTGGCACTGAGAGGATTGGTGAGATTGGGTGAGCAAATGCAGACCCTTCAAAGCAATAATGCATGGCACACATTACATGCGTCCCAACTCTCCAAGTTGAAGGGGATATTACTACAACTATAACATGTACCGGAAACCTAGAGAATGGACAGACTGTGAACAAGAAACGTTTCTAAAACTCAACTAATACTCCGTCTCCTGGTGCTCATGTTTGACACTGCAACTGCTTTACTATCAATCTCCCAACTTAGAGACAGCACATTTAACCCCCTTGTTGGCACACGTTGCCAATTTGGCACAGGATGAAAGGGAAGAGGGAGAACCAATGAGAGAGTAGCTGTTTGGCATTTGGACGGGCACATGTCACTCTAATTTCCCGGCAGGAAGAAGAGTTAACCAAAGTCTCAGCCACCCACCGGGAACCCATATACGTCCTGAACCAAAATATTGGTCTTGCGTTCAGCTCACAAAAAACGAGTTGCAAAATGGGGCTCAGGGGCACAACAATTCACAAACTGGCAGAGTAATAAAGGACAACTATCATCCAAAAATCTGTTGAGGGAAGGCAGCGAGGTAGACTTGAAAGCTAGGCAGAATAGCAGGAAACAGATTTCAAGAGGTACGTTGGAATTGCCTTTAAAGCACAGGAAAAGGGGCACAACTTCGATAATGATGCACTTGGCCAAAAAGGGCGTATGCATTTTCTCCTGAATATATTTAGGAGAGAACTCATATGCCCGTTTTGGCCAAGCAAGCAAGCGGACAATGCAAATCTGCAATACAAAGAAGTATCTCTTCCCACCGGTACAAAAGGGACATCCACAAAATGTGTAAAAACCAGAAAGGCAAGACAGGCCCTGGAGAACAGGGAGCCTTGTTATGCTGATGGGCGGGATATAAATTGCCAACTGCCTCTCTGGAGGAGTGCATTGGGTTCCCTAAAACAAGTAAACAACAGATCTACAGAGCCAAGGGCACTTCCAGTCTAGGGAATGTACCTTGGGAAAACTGAAAATCAATAAGACACAGCCACCTCAAAATTTAGGGCTGCACTGCTTACAAGAACCTCAACTTGGGTACACCTTAAATATCCCAGGAAATATAAAAATGGCTCAAAAAATTGTGGTACTTATGTACGATGGAATATCCGTCAGGCATGATATCAATGTCACAAGACCAGTAGAAACAAAATGAGTGGATTCTGTTATGATGATTCTAAGTGAAATAAGACACACAGAAAAAGAAATTTATCATAAGATATCACTTATGAAGATTCTGTAACATGGCTACACTTGAACTGAGTTAGGAAAGAGAACAGAGTCTCACATTTAGAAAACACACTAATGCCTGCTAGAGTTGGAAGGAGAGGTGGGGTGATGCATAAAACCAGAGTTTGATATAAGCACAGGTACTGTTCCAAAAACCAACTATGGAATACAGAAGACCTACAAGTTCCTCACTGAAACGGACTCAAAACCCCATATTTCCGGCAGAGGAATATATCTGACTAGTAAGAATCTTAAAACCTATGTATTGATATGTCTCCGTAAGGGAATCAAGTGTTTCTAGACTGGCATAAACATGGCAGCGAGAATCAGCTCAAACCCACTATCAAAAGGAATTTCAAAAACAAAACAAAGAAAACAGGGAAATTCTTTACAATTACTTCAGGGTCTCTGATGAAACCTGGAATGACCCTATCTACAACGACCGCTGGATGTGGCATAAGGCTGGACACTTGGGACTGAGAGGATTGGTGAGATGGGGTGAGCAAATGCAGACCTTGTAAACCAATAATGCATGGCACCCATTCCATGGGTCCCAACTCTGCGGGTTGAAGGGAATATTAATACAGCTATAACATATACAGGAAACCTAGAGAATGGACACACTGTGAATACAAAAGGTTTCTAAAACTCAACGAATAGTCCCTCTACTGGTTTTCCAGTTTGAATTTCTAACTGCTTTACTAACAATCTCCCAACTTGGAGAGACACCACTTTTAACCTCCTGGTACACACACGTTGCCAATTTGGCAGAGGATGAAAGGAAAGGGGGAGAACCAATGACAGAGTAGCTGTTAGGCATTTAGATGGGCACATGTCACTCTAATTTCACGTGAGGAAGAAGAATTAACCAAAGTCTCAGCCACCCACGGGGAACAAGTAGAGGTCCTGAACCAAAATTTTGGACATGCGGTCAGCTCACAAAAAATGAGTTGAAAAATGGGGCTCAGGGCACAGCAATTCACAAACTGGAAGAGTAATAAAGGACAACTATCATCCAAAAATCTGTTGAGGGAAGGCATCGAGGCGGAGTTGAAATCGAGGCAGAATAGCAGGAAACAGATTTCAAGAGGTATGTTGGAATCGCCTTTAAAGCAAAAGAAGTGGGGCACAACTTCGACAATGATGCACTTGGCGAAAAAGGGCGTTTGCATTTTCTGCTGAATATTTTCAGGAGAAAATGCATACGACCTTTTTGGCCAAGCAAGCAAGCAGGCAATGCAAATCTGCACTACAAAGAAGTATCACTTCCCACCGGTCAAAAGGGACATCCGCAAAATGTGTAAAAACCAGAAAGACAAGACAGGCCCTGGAGAACAGGGAGCATTGTTATGCTGATGGGCAGGATGTAAATTGCCAACTGCCTCTCTGGTGGAGTGAATTGTGTTCCCTAAAACAAGTAAACAACAGAGCTACAGAGCCAAGGGCACTTCCAGTCTAGGGAATATACCTTGGGAAAACTGAAAATCAATAAGACAGAGCCACCCCAACGTTTAGGGCTGCACTGCTTACAAGAACCTCAACATGGGTACACCTTAAATATCCCAGGAAATATAAAAATGGTTCAAAAAATTGTGGTACTTACGTACGATGGAATATCCCTCAGCCATGAAATCAATGTCATAAGAACAGTAGCAGCAAAATGAGTGGAATGAGGTTCGATGATTCTAAGTGAAATAAGTCACACAGAAAAAGCAAGTTATCATAAGATATCACTTACGAAGATCCTGTAAACATGGCTACACTTGAACTGAGTTAGGAAAGAGAACAGTGTCTCACATTTAAAAAACACTCTTATGCCTGCTTAAGGCGGAAGGAGAGGTGGGGTGATGCATAAAACCAGAGTTTGATATAAGCACAGGTACCGTTCCAAAAACCAACTATGGAATAGACAAGACCTACACCTTCCACAGTGAAAGGGACTCAAAACCCCATATTTCCCGCAGAAGAATATATCTGACTAGTAAGAATCTTAAAACCTATGTATTGATATGTCTCTGTAAGGGAATCAAGTGTCTAGACTGGCATAAACATGGCAGCGAGAATCAGCTGAAATCCACTATCAAAAGGAATTTCACAAACAAAACAAAAAAACAGGCAAATTCTTTACAATTCCTTCAGGGTCTCTGATGAAATCTGGAATGACCCTATCTACAACGACCGCTGGATGTGGCATAAGGCTGGACACTTGGGACTTAGAGGATTGGTGAGATTGGGTGAGCAAATGCAGACCTTGTAAACCAATAATGCATGGCACCCATTCCATGGGTCCCAACTCTGCGGGTTGAAGGGAATATTAATACAGCTATAACTTGTACAGGAAACCTAGACAATGGACACACTGTGAATACAAAAGGTTTCTAAAACTCAGCGAATAGTCCCTCTCCTGGTGTTCCGGTTTGACTTTCCCACTGCTTTACTATCAATCTCCCAAATTGGAGAGACACCCCTTTTAACCTCCTGGTACACACACGTTGCCAATTTGGCAGATGATGAAAGGAAAGGGGGAGAACCAATGACAGAGTAGCTGTTAGGCATTTAGAAGGGCATATGTCACTCTAATTTCACGGTAGGAAGAAGAATTAACCAAAGTCTCAGCCTCCCACGGGGAACAATTAGAGGTCCTGAACCAAAATTTTGGACGTGCGGTCAGCTCACAAAAAATAAGTTGAAAAATGGGGCTCAGGGCACAGCAATTCACAAACTGGAAGAGTAATAAAGGACAACTATCATCCAAAAATCTGTTGAGGGAAGGGAACGAGGCGGAGTTGAAATCGAGGCAGAATAGCAGGAAACAGATTTCAAGAGGTACGTTGGAATCGCCTTTAAAGCACAGGAAGAGTGGAACAACTTCGACAATGATGCACTTGGCCAAAAAGGGTGTATGCGTTTTCTCTTGAATATATTCAGGAGAAAACGCATACGCCCTTTTTGGCCAAGCAAGCAAGCGGGCAATGCAAATCTGCACTACAAAGAAGTATCACTTCCCACCGGTCAAAAGGGACATCCACAAAATGTGTAAAAACCAGAAAGGCAAGACAGGCCCTGGAGAACAGGGAGCCTTTTTATGCTGATGGGCGGGATGTAAATTGCCAACTGCCTCTCTGGAGGAGTGCATTGTGTTCCCTAAAACAAGTAAAGAACAGAGCTACAGAGCCAAGGGCACTACCAGTCTAGGGAATATACCTTGGGAAAACTGAAAATCAATAAGACAGAGCCACCCCAAAATTTACGGCTGCACTGCTCACAATAACCACAACTTCGGTACACCTTAAATATCCCAGGAAATATAAAAATGGTTCAAAAAATTGTGGTACTTACGTACGACGGAATATCCCTCAGCCATGAAATCAATGTCATAAGACCAGTAGCAACAAAATGAGTGGATTCTGTTATGATGATTCTAAGTGATATAAGACACACAGAAAAAGAAATTTATCATAAGATATCACTTATGAAGAACCTGTAAACATGGCTACACTTGAACTTAGCTGGGAAAGAGAACAGAGTCTCACATTTGGAAAACACTCTTATGCCTGCTTAAGGGGGAAGGAGAGGTGGGGTGATGCATAAAACCAGAGTTTCATATAAGCACACCTACCGTTCCGAAAACCAACTAAGGAATAGACAAGACCTACACATTCCTCAGTGAAAGGGACTGAAAAGCCCATATTTCCCGCAGAAGAATATATCTGACTAGTAAAAATCTTAAAACCTAAGTATTGATATGTCTCTGTAAGGGAATCAAGTGTGTCTAGACTGGCATAAACTTGGCAGCGAGAATCAGCTGAAACCCACTATCAAAAGGAATTTTACAAACAAAACAAAAAAACAGGGAAATTCTTTACAATTCCTTCAGGGTCTCTGATGACCCTGGAATGACCCTATCTACAACGACAGCTGGATGTGGCATAAGGCTGGACACTTGGGACTGAGAGGATTGGTGAGATTGGGTGAGCAAATGCAGACCTTGTAAACCAATAATGCATGGCACCCATTCCATGGGTCCCAACTCTGCGGGTTGAAGGGAATATTAATACAGCTATAACATGTACAGGAAACCTAGAGAATGGACACACTGTGAATACAAAAGGTTTCTAAAACTCAACGAATAGTCCCTCTCCTGGTGTTCCGGTTTGACTTTCCAACTGCTTTACTATCAATCTCCCAACTTGGAGAGACACCACTTTTAACCTCCTGGTACACACACGTTGCCAATTTGGCAGAGGATGAAAGGAAAGGGGGAGAACCAATGACAGAGTAGCTGTTAGGCATTTAGACGGGCACATGTCACTCTAATTTCACGGGAGGAAGAAGAACTAACCAAAGTCTCAGCCTCCCACGGGTAAAAAGTAGAGGTCGTGAACCAAAATTTTGGACTTGCGGTCAGCTCACAAAAAATGAGTTGAAAAATGGGGCTCAGGGCACAGCAATTCACAAACTGGAAGAGTAATAAAGGACAACTATCATCCAAAAATCTGTTGAGGGAAGGCAACGAGGCGGACTTGAAATCGAGGCAGAATAGCAGGAAACAGATTTCAAGAGGTATGTTGGAATCGCCTTTAAAGCACCAGAAGTGGGGCACAACTTCGACAATGATGCACTTGGCCAAAAAGGGCGTTTGCATTTTCTCCTGAATATATTCAGGAGAAAACGCATACGCCCTTTTTGGCCTAGCAAGCAAGCAGGCAATGCAAATCTGCACTACAAAGAAGTATCACTTCCCACCGGTCAAAAGGGACATCCGCAAAATGTGTAAAAACCAGAAAGGCAAGACAGGCACTGGAGAACAGGGAGCATTGTTATGCTGATGGGCTGGATGTTAATTGCCAACTGCCTCTCTGGAGGAGTGAACTGTGTTCCCTAAAACAAGTAAACAACAGAGCTACAGAGCCAAGGGCACTTCCAGTCTAGGGAATATTCCTTGGGAAAACTGAAAATCAATAAGCCAGAGCCACCCCAACGTTTAGGGCTGCACTGCTTACAAGAACCTCAACTTGGGTACACCTTAAATATCCCAGGAAATATAAAAATGGTTCAAAAAATTGTGGTACTTACGTACGATGGAATATCCCTGAGCCATGAAATC
Organism: Hyperoodon ampullatus; assembly: GCF_949752795.1. Taxonomy (NCBI): domain Eukaryota; kingdom Metazoa; phylum Chordata; class Mammalia; order Artiodactyla; family Ziphiidae; genus Hyperoodon; species Hyperoodon ampullatus. Next base: position 1,132,470 of record NW_027640363.1, read on the forward strand.
AATGTCATAAGACCAGTAGCAGCAAAATGAGTGGATTCAGGTTCGATGATTCTAAGTGAAATAAGTCACACAGAAAAAGCAACTTATCATAAGATATCACTTATGAAGATCCTGTAAACATGGCTACACTTGAACTGAGCTAGGAAAGAGAACATAGTCTCACATTTAGAAAACACTCTTATGCCTGCTTAAGGGGAAGGAGAGGTGGGTTGATGCATAAAACCAGAGTTTGATATAAGCACAGGTACCGTTCCAAAAACCAACTATGGAATAGACAAGACCTACACCTTCCTCAGTAAAAGGGACTCAAAACCCCATATTTCCCGCAGAAGAATATATCTGACAAGTAAGAATCTTAAAACCTATGTATTGATATGTCTCTGTAAGGGAATCAAGAGTGTCTAGACTGGCATAAGCATGGCAGCGAGAATCAGCTCAAACCCACTATAAAAAGGAATTTCAAAAACAAAACAAAAAAACAGGCAAATTCTTTCCAATTCCTTCAGGGTCTCTGATGAAAACTGGAATGACCCTATCTACAATGACAGCTGGATGTTACATAAGGCTGGACAAGTGGCACTGAGAGGATTGGTGAGATTGGGTGAGCAAATGCAGACCCTTCAAAGCAATAATGCATGGCACACATTACATGCGTCCCAACTCTCCAAGTTGAAGGGGATATTACTACAACTATAACATGTACCGGAAACCTAGAGAATGGACACACTGTGAACAAGAAACGTTTCTAAAACTCAACTAATACTCCGTCTCCTGGTGCTCATGTTTGACACTGCAACTGCTTTACTATCAATCTCCCAACTTAGAGACAGCACATTTAACCCCCTTGTTGGCACACGTTGCCAATTTGGCACAGGATGAAAGGGAAGAGGGAGAACCAATGAGAGAGTAGCTGTTTGGCATTTGGACGGGCACATGTCACTGTAATTTCCCGGCAGGAAGAAGAATTAACCAAAGTCTCAGGCCCACACCGGGAACCAGCATAGGTCCTGAACCAAAATTTTGCACTTGCGGTCAGCTCACCAAAAACGAGTTGAAAAATGGAGCTCAGGGGCACAGCCATTCACAAACTGGCCGAGTAATAAAGGACAACTATCGTCCAAAAATCTGTTTAGGGAAGGCAACGAGGCGGACTTGAAAGCGAGGCAAAATAGCAGGAAACATATTTCAAGAGGTACGTTGGAATTGCCTTTAAAGCACAGGAAGAGGGGCACAACTTCGACAATGATGCACTTGGCCAAAAAGGGCGTATGCGTTTTCTCCTGAATATATTCAGGAGAAAACGCATATGCCCTTTTCGGCCAAGCAAGCAAGCGGGCAATGCAAATCTGCACTACAAAGAAGTATCACTTCCCACCTGTCAAAAGGGACATCCACAAAATGTGTAAAAACCAGAAAGGAAAGACAGGCCCTGGAGAACAGGGAGCCTTGTTATGCTGATGGGCGGGATGTAAATTGCCAACTGCCTCTCTGGAAGAGTGCATTGTGTTCCCTAAAACAAGTAAAGAACAGAGCTACAGAGCCAAGGCCACTTCCAGTCTAGGGAATATACCTTGGGAAAACTGAAAATCAATAAGACAGAGCCACCCCAAAATTTACGGCTGCACTGCTCACAATAACCACAACTTCGGTACACCTTAAATATCCCAGGAAATATAAAAATGGTTCAAAAAATTGTGGTACTTACGTACGACGGAATATCCCTCAGCCATGAAATCAATGTCATAAGACCAGTAGCAACAAAATGAGTGGATTCTGTTATGATGATTCTAAGTGATATAAGACACACAGAAAAAGAAATTTATCATAAGATATCACTTATGAAGAACCTGTAAACATGGCTACACTTGAACTTAGCTGGGAAAGAGAACAGAGTCTCACATTTGGAAAACACTCTTATGCCTGCTTAAGGGGGAAGGAGAGGTGGGGTGATGCATAAAACCAGAGTTTCATATAAGCACACCTACCGTTCCGAAAACCAACTAAGGAATAGACAAGACCTACACATTCCTCAGTGAAAGGGACTGAAAAGCCCATATTTCCCGCAGAAGAATATATCTGACTAGTAAAAATCTTAAAACCTAAGTATTGATATGTCTCTGTAAGGGAATCAAGTGTGTCTAGACTGGCATAAACTTGGCAGCGAGAATCAGCTGAAACCCACTATCAAAAGGAATTTTACAAACAAAACAAAAAAACAGGGAAATTCTTTACAATTCCTTCAGGGTCTCTGATGACCCTGGAATGACCCTATCTACAACGACAGCTGGATGTGGCATAAGGCTGGACACTTGGGACTGAGAGGATTGGTGAGATTGGGTGAGCAAATGCAGACCTTGTAAACCAATAATGCATGGCACCCATTCCATGGGTCCCAACTCTGCGGGTTGAAGGGAATATTAATACAGCTATAACATGTACAGGAAACCTAGAGAATGGACACACTGTGAATACAAAAGGTTTCTAAAACTCAACGAATAGTCCCTCTCCTGGTGTTCCGGTTTGACTTTCCAACTGCTTTACTATCAATCTCCCAACTTGGAGAGACACCACTTTTAACCTCCTGGTACACACACGTTGCCAATTTGGCAGAGGATGAAAGGAAAGGGGGAGAACCAATGACAGAGTAGCTGTTAGGCATTTAGACGGGCACATGTCACTCTAATTTCACGGGAGGAAGAAGAACTAACCAAAGTCTCAGCCTCCCACGGGTAAAAAGTAGAGGTCGTGAACCAAAATTTTGGACTTGCGGTCAGCTCACAAAAAATGAGTTGAAAAATGGGGCTCAGGGCACAGCAATTCACAAACTGGAAGAGTAATAAAGGACAACTATCATCCAAAAATCTGTTGAGGGAAGGCAACGAGGCGGACTTGAAATCGAGGCAGAATAGCAGGAAACAGATTTCAAGAGGTATGTTGGAATCGCCTTTAAAGCACCAGAAGTGGGGCACAACTTCGACAATGATGCACTTGGCCAAAAAGGGCGTTTGCATTTTCTCCTGAATATATTCAGGAGAAAACGCATACGCCCTTTTTGGCCTAGCAAGCAAGCAGGCAATGCAAATCTGCACTACAAAGAAGTATCACTTCCCACCGGTCAAAAGGGACATCCGCAAAATGTGTAAAAACCAGAAAGGCAAGACAGGCACTGGAGAACAGGGAGCATTGTTATGCTGATGGGCTGGATGTAAATTGCCAACTGCCTCTCTGGAGGAGTGAACTGTGTTCCCTAAAACAAGTAAACAACAGAGCTACAGAGCCAAGGGCACTTCCAGTCTAGGGAATATTCCTTGGGAAAACTGAAAATCAATAAGCCAGAGCCACCCCAACGTTTAGGGCTGCACTGCTTACAAGAACCTCAACTTGGGTACACCTTAAATATCCCAGGAAATATAAAAATGGTTCAAAAAATTGTGGTACTTACGTACGATGGAATATCCCTGAGCCATGAAATCAATGTCATAAGACCAGTAGCAGCAAAATGAGTGGATTCAGGTTCGATGATTCTAAGTGAAATAAGTCACACAGAAAAAGCAACTTATCATAAGATATCACTTATGAAGATCCTGTAAACATGGCTACACTTGAACTGAGCTAGGAAAGAGAACATAGTCTCACATTTAGAAAACACTCTTATGCCTGCTTAAGGGGAAGGAGAGGTGGGTTGATGCATAAAACCAGAGTTTGATATAAGCACAGGTACCGTTCCAAAAACCAACTATGGAATAGACAAGACCTACACCTTCCTCAGTAAAAGGGACTCAAAACCCCATATTTCCCGCAGAAGAATATATCTGACAAGTAAGAATCTTAAAACCTATGTATTGATATGTCTCTGTAAGGGAATCAAGAGTGTCTAGACTGGCATAAGCATGGCAGCGAGAATCAGCTCAAACCCACTATAAAAAGGAATTTCAAAAACAAAACAAAAAAACAGGCAAATTCTTTCCAATTCCTTCAGGGTCTCTGATGAAAACTGGAATGACCCTATCTACAATGACAGCTGGATGTTACATAAGGCTGGACAAGTGGCACTGAGAGGATTGGTGAGATTGGGTGAGCAAATGCAGACCCTTCAAAGCAATAATGCATGGCACACATTACATGCGTCCCAACTCTCCAAGTTGAAGGGGATATTACTACAACTATAACATGTACCGGAAACCTAGAGAATGGACACACTGTGAACAAGAAACGTTTCTAAAACTCAACTAATACTCCGTCTCCTGGTGCTCATGTTTGACACTGCAACTGCTTTACTATCAATCTCCCAACTTAGAGACAGCACATTTAACCCCCTTGTTGGCACACGTTGCCAATTTGGCACAGGATGAAAGGGAAGAGGGAGAACCAATGAGAGAGTAGCTGTTTGGCATTTGGACGGGCACATGTCACTGTAATTTCCCGGCAGGAAGAAGAATTAACCAAAGTCTCAGGCCCACACCGGGAACCAGCATAGGTCCTGAACCAAAATTTTGCACTTGCGGTCAGCTCACCAAAAACGAGTTGAAAAATGGAGCTCAGGGGCACAGCCATTCACAAACTGGCCGAGTAATAAAGGACAACTATCGTCCAAAAATCTGTTTAGGGAAGGCAACGAGGCGGACTTGAAAGCGAGGCAAAATAGCAGGAAACATATTTCAAGAGGTACGTTGGAATTGCCTTTAAAGCACAGGAAGAGGGGCACAACTTCGACAATGATGCACTTGGCCAAAAAGGGCGTATGCGTTTTCTCCTGAATATATTCAGGAGAAAACGCATATGCCCTTTTCGGCCAAGCAAGCAAGCGGGCAATGCAAATCTGCACTACAAAGAAGTATCACTTCCCACCTGTCAAAAGGGACATCCACAAAATGTGTAAAAACCAGAAAGGAAAGACAGGCCCTGGAGAACAGGGAGCCTTGTTATGCTGATGGGCGGGATGTAAATTGCCAACTGCCTCTCTGGAAGAGTGCATTGTGTTCCCTAAAACAAGTAAAGAACAGAGCTACAGAGCCAAGGCCACTACCAGTCTAGGGAATATACCTTGGGAAAACTGAAAATCAATAAGACAGAGCCACCCCAAAATTCAGGGCTGCACTGCTTACAAGGACCTCAACTTGGGTACACCTTAAATATCCCAGGAAATATAAAAATGGTTCAAAAAATTGTGGTACTTACGTACGATGGAATATCCCTCAGCCATGAAATCAATGTCATAAGACCAGTAGCAGCAAAATGGGTGGATTCAGGTACGATGATTCTAAGTGAAATAAGTCACACAGAAAAAGAAACTTATCATAAGATATCACTTATGAAGATCCTGTAAACATGGCTACACTTGAACTGAGTTAGGAAAGAGAACAGTGTCTCACATTTAAAAAACACTCTTATGCCTGCTTAAGGCGGAAGGAGAGGTGGGGTGATGCATAAAACCAGAGTTTGATATAAGCACAGGTACCGTTCCAAAAACCAACTATGGAATAGACAAGACCTACACCTTCCTCAGTGAAAGGGACTCAAAACCCCATATTTCCCGCAGAGGAATATATCTGACTAGTAAGAATCTCAAAACCTATGTATTGATATGTCTCCGTAAGGGAATCAAGTGTGTCTAGACTGGCATAAACATGGCAGCGAGAATCAGCTCAAACCCACTATAAAAAGGAATTTCAAAAACAAAACAAAAAAAACTGGGAAATTCTTTACAATTCCTTCAGGGTCAATGATGAAACCTGGAATGACCCTATTTACAATGACAGCTGGATGTGGCATAAGGAGGGACACTTGGGACTGAGTCGATTGGTGAGATTGGGTGAGCAAATGCAGACCCTTTAAAGCACAAATGCCTGGCACCCATTCCATGGGTCCCAACTCTCCAGGTTGAAGGGAATATTACTACAGCTATAACATGTACGGGAAACCTAGAAAACGGACACACTTTGAATACGAAAGGTTTCTAAAACTCAACGAATAGTCCCTCTCCTGGTGCTCCGGTTTGACTTTCCATCTGTTTTACTATCCACCTCCCAACTTGGAGAGACAGACCCTTTAACCTCCTGGTTCGCACAGGTTGCCAATTTGGCAGAGGATGAAAGGGAAGAGGGAGAACCAATGAGAGAGTAGCTGTTAGGCATTTGGACGGGCACATATCACTGTAATTTCCCAGCAGGAAGAAGAAATAAACAAAGTCTCAGCCCCCCACCGGGAACCATCATAAGTCCTGAACCATAATTTTGAACTTGCGGTCAGCTCACAAAAAACGAGTTGAAAAATGGTGCTCAAGGGCAGAGCAATTCACAAACTGGCAGAGTAATAAAGGACAACTATCGTCCAAAAATCTGTTAAGGGAAGGCAAGGAGGCGGACTTGAAAGCGATGCAGAATAGCAGGAAACAGATTTCAAGAGGTACGTTGGAATAGCCTTTAAAGCACAGGAAGAGGGGCACAACTTCGACAATGATGCACTTGGCCAAAAACGGCATATGTGTTTTCTCCTGAATACATTCAGGAGAAAACGCATAGGCCCTTTTTGGCCAAGCAAGCAAGCAGGCAATGCAAATCTGCACTACAAAGAAGTATCACTTCCCACCGGTCAAAGGGACATCCACAAAATGTGTAAAAACCAGAAAGGCAAGACAGGCCCTGGAGAACAGGGAGCCTAGTTATGCTGATGGGCGGGATGTAAATTGCCAACTGCCTCTCTGGAGGAGTGCATTGTGTTCCCTAAAACAAGTAAACAACAGAGCTACAGAGCCAAGGCCACTTCCAGTCTAGGGAATATACCTTGGGAAAACTGAAAATCAATAAGACAGAGCCACTCCAAAATTTAGGGCAGCACTGCTTACAAGGACCTCAACTTGGGTACACCTTAAATATCCCAGGAAATATAAAAATGGTTCAAAAATATGTGGTACTTACGTACGATGGAATATCCCTCAGCCATGAAATCAATGTCATAAGACAAGTAGCAGCAAAATGGGTAGATTCAGGTACGATGATTCTAAGTGAAATAAGTCACACAGAAAAAGAAACTTATCATAAGATATCACTTATGAAGATCCTGTAAACATGGCTACACTTGAACTGAGTTAGGAAAGAGAACAGTGTCTCACATTTAGAAAACACTCTTATGCCTGCTTAAGGGGGAAGGAGAGGTGGGGTGATGCATAAAACCAGAGTTTGATATAAGCACAGGTACCGTTCCAAAAACGAACTATGGAATAGACAAGACCTACACCTTCCTCAGGGAAAGGGACTCAAAACCCCATATTTCCTGCAGAGGAATATATCTGACTAGTAAGAATCTTAAAACGTATGTATTGATATGTCTCAATAAGGGAATCAAGTGTGTCAGACTGGCATAAACATGGCAGCGAGAATCAGCTCAAACCCACTATAAAAAGGAATTTCAAAAACAAAACAAAAAAACTGGGAAATTCTTTACAATTCCTTCAGGGTTTCTGATGAAAGCTGGAATGACCATATCTACAACGACAGCTGGATGTGGCATAAGGCTGGAAACTTGGGACTGAGAGGATTGGTGAGATTGGGTGAGCAAATGCAGACCCTTTAAAGCACAAATGCCTGGCACCCATTCCATGGGTCCCAACTCTCCAGGTTGAAGGGAATGTTACTACAGCTATAACATGTACAGGAAACCTAGAGAACGGACACACTGTGAATACGAATGATTTCTAAAACTCAACGAATAGTCCCTATCCTGGTGCTCGGGTTTGACTTTCCATCTGCTTTACTATCAACCTCCAAACTTGGAGAGACAGCCCGTTTAACCTCCTGGTTCGCACAGGTTGCCAATTTGGCAGAGGATGAAAGGGAAGAGGGAGAACCAATGAGAGAGTAGCTGTTAGGCATTTGGACGGGCACATATCACTCTAATTTCCCGGCAGGAAGAAGAATTAACCAAAGTCTCAGCCACCCACCGGGAACCAGCATAAATCCTGAACCAAAATTTTGGACTTGCGGTCAGCTCACAAAAAACGAGTTGAAAAATGGATCTCAGGGGCACAGCAATTTACAAACTGGCAGAGCAATAAAGGAGAACTATCGTCCAAAAATCTGTTGAGGGAAGACATCGAGGCGGACTTGAAAGCGAGGCAGAATAGCAGGAAACAGATTTCAAGAGGTACGTTGGAATCGCCTTTAAAGCACAGGAAGAGGGACACAACTTCGACAAAGATGCACTTGGCCAAAAAGGGCGTACGCGTTTTCTCCTGAATATATTCAGGAGAAAACGCGTACGCCCTTTTTGGCCAAGCATGGAAGCGGGCAATGCAAATCTGCACTACAAAGAAGTATCACTTCCCACCGGTCAAAAGGGACATCCACAAAATTTGTAAAAACCAGAAAGGCAAGACAGGCCCTGGAGAACAGGGAGCCTTGTTATGCTGATGGGCGGGATGTAAATTGCCAACTGCTTCTCTGGAGGAGTGCATTGTGTTCCCTAAAACAAGTAAACAACAGAGCTACAGAGCCAAGGGCACTTCCAGTCTAGGGAATATACCTTGGGAAAATTGAAAATCAATAAGACAGAGCCACCCCAAAATTTAGGGCTGCACTGCATACAAGGACCTCAACTTGGGTACACCTTAAGTATCCAAGGAAATATAAAAATGGTTCAAAAAATTGTGGTACTTACGTACGATGGAATATCCCTCAGCCATGAAATCAATGTCATAAGACCAGTAGCAGCAAAATGGGTGGATTCAGGTACGATGATTCTAAGTGAAATAAGTCACACAGAAAAAGAAACTTATCATAAGATATCACTTATGAAGATCCTGTAAACATGGCTACACTTGAACTGAGTTAGGATAGAGAACAGAGTCTCAAATTTAGAAAACACTCTTATGCCTGCTTAAGGGGGAAGGAGAGGTGGGGTGATGCATAAAACCAGAGTTTGATATAAGCACAGGTACCGTTCCAAAAACCAACTATGGAATACACAAGTCCTATACCTTCCTCAGTGAAAGGGACTCAAAACCCCATATTTCCCGCAGAGGAATATATCTGACTAGTAAAAATCTTAAAACCTATGTATTGATATGTCTCCGTAAGGGAATCAAGTGTGTCTAGACTGGCATAAACATGGCAGCGAGAATCAGCTCAAACCCACTATAAAAAGGAATTTCAAAAACAAAACAAAAAAACTGGGAAATTCTTTACAATTCCTTCAGGGTCTCTGATGAAACCTGGAATGACCCTTTCTACAACGACAGCTGGAGGTGGCATAAGGCTGGACAGTTGGGACTGAGAGGATTGGTGAGATTGGGTGAGGAAATGCAGTCCCTTTAAAGCAATAATGCCTGGCACCCATTCCATGGGTCCCAACTCTCCAGGTTGAAGGGAATATTACTACAGCTATAACATGTACGGGAAACCTAGAGAACGGACACACTGTGAATACGAAAGGTTTCTAAAACTCAACGAATAGACCCTCCCATGGTGCTCCGGTTTGACTTTCCATCTGCTTTACTATCAATCTCCCAACTTGGAGAGACAGCCCCTTTAACCTCCTGGTTCGCACAGGTTTCCAATTTGGCAGAGGATGAAAGGGAAGAGGGAGAACCAATGAGAGAGTAGCTGTTAGGCATTTGGACGGGCACATATCACTGTAATTTCCCGGCAGGAAGAAGAATTAACCAAAGTCTCAGCTCCGCACTCTGAACCAGCATAGGTCCTGAACCAAAATTTTGGACTTACTATCAGCTCACCGAAAACGAGTTGAAAAATGGAGCTCAGGGGCACAGCAATTCACAAATTGGCCGAGTAATAAAGGACAACTATCGTCCAAAAATCTGTTGAGGGAAGGCAACGAGGCGGACTTGAAAGTGAGGCAGAATAACAGGAAACAGATTTCAAGAGGTATGTTGGAATCGCCTTTAAAGCACAGGAAGAGGGGCAAAACTTCGACAATGATGCACTTGGCCAAAAAGGGTGTATGCGTTTTCTCCTGAATATATTCAGGAGAAAACGCATACGGCATTTTTGACCAAGCAAGCAAGCGGACAATGCAAATCTGCACTACAAAGAAGTATCACTTCCCACCGGTCAAAAGGGACAACCACAAAATGTGTAAAAACTAGAAAGGCAAGACAGGCCATGGAGAACAGGGAGCCTTGTTATGCTGATGGGCGGGATGTAAATTGCCAACTGCCTCTCTGGAGGAGTACATTGTGTTCCCTAAAACAAGTAAAGAACAGAGCTACAGAGGCAAGGGCACTTCCAGTCTAGGGAATATACCTTGGGAAAACTGAAAATCAATAAGACAGAGCCACCCCAAAATTTAGGGCTGCACTGCTTACAAGGACCTCAACTTGGGTACACATTAAATATCCCAGGAAATATAAAAATGGTTCAAAAAATTGTGGTACTTACGTACGATGGAATATCCCTCAGCCATGAAATCAATGTCATAAGACCAGTAGCAGCAAAATGGGTGGATTCAGGTACGATGATTCTAAGTGAAATAAGTCACACAGAAAAAGAAACTTATCATAAGATATCACTTATGAAGATTCTGTAAACTTGGCTACACTTGAACTGAGTTAGGAAAGAGAACAGTGTCTCACATTTAGAAAACACTCTTATGCCTGCTTAAGGGGGAAGGAGAGGTGGCGTGATGCATAAAACCAGAGTTTGATATAAGCACAGGTACCGTTCCAAAAACCAACTATGGAATAGACAAGACCTACACCTTCCTCAGTGAAAGGGTCTCATAACCCCATATTTCCTGCAGAGAAATATATCTGACTAGTAAGAATCTTAAAACCTATGTATTGATATGTCTCCGTAAGGGAATCAAGTGTGTCTAGACTGGCATAAACATGGCAGCGAGAATCAGCTCAAACCCATTATAAAAAGGAATTTCAAAAACAAAACGAAAAAACTGCATAATTCTTTAAAATTCCTTCAGGGTCTCTGATGAAACTTGGAATGACCCTATCTACAATGACAGCTGGATGTGGCATAAGGAGGGACACTTGACACTGAGACGATTGGTGAGATTGGGTGAGGAAATGCAGACCCTTTAAAGCACAAATGCCTGGCACCCATTCCATGGTTCCCAACTCTCCATGATAGAGGGAATATTACTACAGTTATAACATGTAAGGGAAACCTGGAGAACGGACACACTGTGAATATTAAAGGTTTCTAAAACTCAACGAATAGTCCCTCTCCTGGAGCCCCAGTTTGACTTTCCATATGCTGTACTATCAAGCTCCCAACTTGGAGAGACAGCCCCTTTAACCACCTGGTTTCCACAGGTTGCCAATTTGGCAGAGGATGAAAGGGAAGAGGGAGAATCAATGAGAGAGTAGTTGTTATTCGTTTGCACGGGCACATATCACTGTAATTTCCCCGCCGGAAGAAGAATTAACCAATGTGTCAGCCACCCACCGGGAACCAGTATAGGTCCTGAACCAAAATTTTGGGCTTGCGGTCAGCTAACAAAAAACGAGTTGAAAAATGGAGCTCAGGGGCACAGCAATTCACAAACTGACCGAGTAATAAAGGACAACTATCGTCCAAAAATCTGTTGAGGGTAGGCAACGAGGCGGACTTGAAAGCGAGGCACAATAGCAGGAAACAGATTTCAAGAGGTACGTTGGAATCGCCTTTAAGGCACAGGAAGAGGGGCACAACTTCGACAATGATGCACTTGGCCAAAAAGGGTGTATGCGTTTTATCCTGAATATATTCAGGAGAAAACACATACGCCCTTTTTGGCCAAGCAAGCAAGCGGGCAATGCAAATCTGCACTACAAAGAAGTATCACTTCCCACCGGTCAAAAGGGACATCCACAAAATGTGTAAAAACCAAAAAGGCAAGACAGGCCCTGGAGAACAGGGAGCCTTGTTATGCTGATGTGCGGGATGTAAATTGCCAACTGCCTCTCTGGAAGAGTGCATTGTGTTCCCTAAAACAAGTAAAAACAGAGCTACAGAGCCAAGGGCACTTCCAGTCTAGGGAATATACCTGGGGAAAACTGAAAATCAATAAGACAGAGCCACCCCAAAATTTAGGGCTGCACTGCTGACAAGGACCTCAACTTGGGTACACCTTAAATATCCCAGGAAATATAAAAATGGTTCAAAAAATTGTGGTACTTACGTACGATGGAATATCCCTCAGCCATGAAATCAATGTCATAAGACCAGTAGCAGCAAAATAGGTGGATTCAGGTACGATGATTCTAAGTGAAATAAGTCACACAGAAAAAGAAACTTATCATAAGATATCACTTATGAAGATCCTGTAAACATGGCTACACTTGAACAGAGTTAGGAAAGAGAACAGTGTCTCACATTTAGAAAACACTCTTATGCCTGCTTAAGGGGGAAGGAGAGGTGGGGTGATGCTTAAAACAAGAGTTTGATATAAGCACAGGTACCGTTCCAAAAACCAACTATGCAATAGACAAGACCTACACCTTCCTCAGTGAAAGGGACTCAAAACCCCATATTTACCGCAGAGGAATATATCTGACTAGTAAGAATCTTAAAACCTATGTATTGATATGTCTCTGTAAGGGAATCAAGTGTGTCTAGACTGGCATAAACATGGCAGCGAGAATCAGCTCAAACCCACTATAAAAAGGAATTTCAAATACAAAACAAAAAACTGGCAAATTCTTTACAATTCCTTCAGGGTCTCTGATGAAACCTGGAATGACCCTATCTACAACGACAGCTGGATGTGGCATAATGATGGACACTTGGGACTGAGAGGATTGGTGAGTTTGGGTGAGCAAATGCAGACCCTTTAAAGCAATAATGCATGGCACCCATTCCATGGGTCCCAACTCTCCAGGTTGAAGGGAATATTACTACAGTTATAACATGTACGGGAAACCTAGAGAACGGACACACTGTGAATATGAAAGGTTTCTAAAACTCAACGAATAGACCCTCCCATGGTGCTCCGGTTTGACTTTCCATCTGCTTTACTATCAATCTCCCAACTTGGAGAGACAGCCCCTTTAACCTCCTGGTTCGCACAAGTTGCCAATTTGGCAGAGGATGAAAGGGAAGAGGGAGAACCAATGAGAGAGTAGCTGTTAGGCATTTTGACGGGCACATATCACTCTAACTTCCCGGCAGGAAGAAGAATTAACCAAAGTCTCAGCCCCGCACCGGGAACCAGCATAGGTCCTGAACCAAAATTTTGGACTTGCGTTCAGCTCACCGAAAACGAGTTGAAAAATGGAGCTCAGGGGCACAGCAATTCACAAACTGGCCGAGTAATAAAGGACAACTATCGTCCAAAAATCTGTTGAGGGAAGGCAACGAGGTGGACTTGAAAGCGAGGCAGAATATCAGGAAACAGATTTCAAGAGGTACGTTGGAATCGCCTTTAAAGCACACGAAGAGGGGCACAACTTCGACAATGATGCACTTGGCCAAAAAGGGCGTATGCGTTTTCCCCTGAATATATTCAGGAGAGAACGCATAGACCCTTCTTGGGCAAGCAAGTAAGCGGGCAATGGAAATCTGCACTACAAAGAAGTATCACTTCCCTCCGGTCAAAAGGGACATCCACAAAATGTGTAAAAACCAGAAAGGCAAGACAGGCCCTGGAGAACAGGAAGACTTGTTATGCTGATGGGCGGGATGTAAATTGCCAACTGCCCCACTGGAGGAGTACATTTTGTTCCCTAAAACAAGGAAAAGAACAGAGCTACAGAGCCAAGGGCACTTCCAGTCTAGGGAATATACCTTGAGTAAACTGAAAATCAATAAGACAGAGCCACCCCAAAATTTAGGGCTGCACTGCTTACAAGGACCTCAACTTGGGTACACCTTAAATATCCCAGGAAATATAAAAATGGTTCAAAAAATTGTGGTACTTACGTACGATGGAATATACCTCATCCATGAAATCAATGTCATAAGACCAGTAGCAGCAAAATGGGTGGATTCAGGTACGATGATTCTAAGTGAAATAAGTCACACAGAAAAAGAAACTTATCATAAGATATCACTTATGAAGATCCTGTAAACATGGCTACACTTGAACTGAGTTAGGAAGGAGAAGAGTGTCTCACATTTAGAAAACACTCTTATGGCTGCTTAAGGGGGAAGGAGAGGAGGGGTGATGCATAAAACCAGAGTTTGATATAAGCACAGGTACCGTTCCAAAAACCAACTATGGAATAGACAAGACCTACACCTTCCTCAGTGAAAGGGACTCAAAACCCCATATTTCCCACAGAGGAATATATCTGACTAGTAAGAATCTTAAAACCTATGTATTGATATGTCTCCGTAAGGGAATCAAGTGATTCTAGACTGGCATAAACATGGCAGCGAGAATCCGCTCAAACCCACTATAAAAAGGAATTTCAAAAACAAAACAAAAAAACTGGGAAATTCTTTACAATACCTTCAGGGTCTCTGATGAAGGCTGGAATGACCCTATCTACAACGACAGCTGGATGTGGCATAAGGAGGGACACTTGGGACTGAGACGATTGGTGAGATTGGGTGAGCAAATGCAGACCCTTTAAAGCAATAATGCATGGCACCCATTCCATGGGTCCAAACTCTCCAGGTTGAAGGGAATATTACTACAGCTATAACATGTGCGGGAAACCTAGAGAACGGACACACTGTGAATACGAAAGGTTTCTAAAACTCAACGCATAGTCCCTCTCCTGGTGCTCCGGTTTGACTTTCCGTCTGCTTTACTATCAACCTCCCAACTTGGAGAGACAGCCCCTTTAACATCTAGGTTCGCACAGGTTGCCAATTTGGCAGAGGATGAAAGGGAAGAGGGAGAACCAATGAGAGAGTAGCTGTTAGGCATTTGGACGGGCACATATCACTGTAATTTCCCGGCAGGAAGAAGAATTAACCAAATTCTCAGCCACCCACCGGGAACCAGTATAGGTCCTGAACCAAAATTTTGGACTTGCGGTCAGCTCACCAAAAACGAGTTGAAAAATGGAGCTCAGGGGCACAGCAATTCACAAACTGGCCGAGTAATAAAGGACAACTATCGTCCAAAAATCTGTTGAGGGAAGGCAACGAGGCGGACTTTACAGCGAGGCAGAATAGCAGGAAACAGATTTCAAGAGGTACGTTGGAATCGCCTTTAAAGCACAGGAAGAGGGGCACAACTTCGACAATGATGCACATGGCCAAAAAGGGCGTATGCGTTTTCTCCTGAATATATTCAGGAGAAAACGCATACGCCCTTTTTGGCCAAGCAAGCAAGCGGGCAATGCAAATCTGCACTACAAAGAAGTATCACTTCCCACCGGTCAAAAGGGACATCCACACAATGTGTAAGAACAAGAAAGGCAAGACAGGCCCTGGAGAACAGGGAGCCTTGTTATGCTGATGGGCGGGATGTAAATTGCCAACTGCCTCTCTGGAGGAGTGCATTCTGTTCCCTAAAACAAGTAAAGAACAGAGCTACAGAGCCAAGGGCACTACCAGTCTAGGGAATATACCTTGGGAAAACTGAAAATCAATAAGACAGAGCCACCCCAAAATTTAGGGCTGCACTGCATACAAGGACCTCAACTTGGATACACCTTAAGTATCCCAGAAAATATAATCATGGTTCAAAAAATTGTGGTACTTACGTACGATGGAATATCCCTCAGCCATGAAATCAATGTCATAAGACCAGTAGCAGCAAAATGGGTGGATTCAGGTACGATGATTCTAAGTGAAATAAGTCACAGAAAAAGAAACTTATCATAAGATATCACTTATGAAGATCCTGTAAACATGGCTACACTTGAACTGAGTTAGGAAAGAGAACAGTGTCTCACATTTAGAAAACACTCTTATAGCTGCTTAAGGGGGAAGGAGAGGTGGGGTGATGCATAAAACCAGAGTTTGATATAAGCACAGGTACCGTTCCAAAAACCGACTATGGAATAGACAAGACCTACACCGTCCTCAGCGAAAGGGACTCAAAACCCCATATTTCCCGCAGAGGAAAATATCTGACTAGTAAGAATCTTAAAACCTATGTATTGATATGTCTCCGTAAGGGAATCAAGTGTGTCTAGACTGGCATAAACATGGCAGCGAGAATCAGCTCAAACCCACTATAAAAAGGAATTACAAAAACAAAACAAAAAAACTGGGAAATTCTTTGCAATTCCTTCAGGGTCTCTGATGAAAGCTGGAATGACCCTATCTACAACGACAGCTGGATGTGGCATAAGGAGGGACACTTGGGACTGAGACGATTGGTGAGATTGGGTGAGCAAATGCAGACCCTTTAAAGCAATAATGCATGGCACCCATTCCATGGGTCCGAACTCTCCAGGTTGAAGGGAATATTACTACAGCTATAACATGTGCGGGAAACCTAGAGAACGGACACACTGTGAATACGAAAGGTTTCTAAAACTCAACGCATAGTCCCTCTCCTGGTGCTCCGGTTTGACTTTCCGTCTGCTTTACTATCAACCTCCCAACTTGGAGAGACAGCCCCTTTAACCTCTTGGTTCGCACAGGTTGCCAATTTGGAAGAGGATGAAAGGGAAGAGGGAGAACCAATGAGAGAGTAGCTGTTAGGCATTTGGACGGGTACATATCACTGTAATTTCCCGGCAGGAAGAAGAATTAACCAAATTCTCAGCCACTCACCGGGAACCAGTATAGGTCCTGAACCAAAATTTTGGACTTGCGGTCAGCTCACCAAAAACGAGTTGAAAAATGGAGCTCAGGGGCACAGCAATTCACAAACTGGCCGAGTAATAAAGGACAACTATCGTCCAAAAATCTGTTGAGGGAAGGCAACGAGGCGGACTTGAAAGCGAGGCAGAATAGCAGGAAACAGATTTCAAGAGGTACGTTGGAATCGCCTTTAAAGCACAGGAAGAGGGGCACAACTTCGACAATGATGCACTTGGCCAAAAAGGGCGTATGTGTTTTCTCCTGAATATATTCAGGAGAAAACGCATACGCCCTTTTTGGCCAAGCAAGCAAGCGGGCAATGCAAATCTGCACTACAAAGAAGTATCACTTCCCACCGGTCAAAAGGGACATCCACAAAATGTGTAAGAACAAGAAAGGCAAGACAGGCCCTGGAGAACAGGGAGCCTTGTTATGCTGATGGGCGGGATGTAAACTGCCAACTGCCTCTCAGGAGGAGTGCATTCTGTTCCCTAAAACAAGTAAAGAACAGAGCTACAGAGACAAGGGCACTACCAGTCTAGGGAATATACCTTGGGAAAACTGAAAATCAATAAGACAGAGCCACCCCAAAATTTAGGGCTGCACTGCATACAAGGACCTCAACTTGGATACACCTTTAGTATCCCAGAAAATATAAACATGGTTCAAAAAATTGTGGTACTTACGTACGATGGAATATCCCTCAGCCATGAAATCAATGTCATAAGACCAGTAGCAGCAAAATGGGTGGATTCAGGTACGATGATTCTAAGTGAAATAAGTCACACAGAAAAAGAAACTTATGATAAGATATCACTTATGAAGATCCTGTAAACATGGCTACACTTGAACTGAGTTAGGAAAGAGAACAGTGTCTCACATTTACAAAACACTCTTATAGCTGCTTAAGGGGGAAGGAGAGGTGGGGTGATGCATAAAACCAGAGTTTGATATAAGCACAGGTACCGTTCCAAAAACCAACTATGGAATAGACAAGACCTACACCGTCCTCAGCGAAAGGGACTCAAAACCCCATATTTCCCGCAGAGGAAAATATCTGACTAGTAAGAATCTTAAAACCTATGTATTGATATGTCTCCGTAAGGGAATCAAGTGTGTCTAGACTGGCATAAACATGGCAGCGAGAATCAGCTCAAACCCACTATAAAAAGGAATTTCAAAAACAAAACAAAAAAACTGGGAAATTCTTTACAATTCCTTCAGGGTCTCTGATGAAGGCTAGAATGACCCTATCTACAACGACAGCTGGATGTGGCATAAGGGGGGACACTTGGGACTGAGACGATTGGTGAGATTGGGTGAGCAAATGCAGACCCTTTAAAGCAATAATGCATGGCACCCATTCCATGGGTCCGAACTCTCCAGGTTGAAGGGAATATTACTACAGCTATAACATGTGCGGGAAACCTAGAGAACGGACACACTGTGAATACGAAAGGTTTCTAAAACTCAACGAATAGTCCCTCTCCTGGTGCTCCGGTTTGACTTTCCGTCTGCTTTACTATCAACCTCCCAACTTGGAGAGACAGCCCCTTTAACCTCTTGGTTCGCACAGGTTGCCAATTTGGCAGAGGATGAAAGGGAAGAGGGAGAACCAATGAGACAGTAGCTCTTAGGCATTTGGACGGGCACATATCACTGTAATTTCCCGGCAGGAAGAAGAATTAACCAAATTCTCAGCCACCCACCGGGAACCAGTATAGGTCCTGAACCAAAATTTTGGACTTGCGGTCAGCTCACCAAAAACGAGTTGAAAAATGGAGCTCAGGGGCACAGCAATTCACAAACTGGCCGAGTAATAAAGGACAACTATCGTCCAAAAATCTGTTGAGGGAAGGCAACGAGGCGGACTTGAAAGCGAGGCAGAATAGCAGGAAACAGATTTCAAGAGGTACGTTGGAATCGCCTTTAAAGCACAGGAAGAGGGGCACAACTTCGACAATGATGCACTTGGCCAAAAAGGGCGTATGCGTTTTCTCCTGAATATATTCAGGAGAAAACGCATACGCCCTTTTTGGCCAAGCAAGCAAGCGGGCAATGCAAATCTGCACTACAAAGAAGTATCACTTCCCACCGGTCAAAAGGGACATCCACAAAATGTGTAAGAACAAGAAAGGCAAGACAGGCCCTGGAGAACAGGGAGCCTTGTTATGCTGATGGGCGGGATGTAAATTGCCAACTGCCTCTCTGGAGGAGTGCATTCTGTTCCCTAAAACAAGTAAAGAACAGAGCTACAGAGCCAAGGGCACTACCAGTCTAGGGAATATACCTTGGGAAAACTGAAAATCAATAAGACAGAGCCACCCCAAAATTTAAGGCTGCACTGCATACAAGGACCTCAATTTGGATACACGTTAAGTATCCCAGAAAATATAAACATGGTTCAAAAAATTGTGGTACTTACGTACGATGGAATATCCCTCAGCCATGAAATCAATGTCATAAGACAAGTAGCAGCAAAATGGGTGGATTCAGGTACGATGATTCTAAGTGAAATAAGTCACACAGAAAAAGAAACTTATCATAAGATATCACTTATGAAGATCCTGTAAACATGGCTACACTTGAACTGAGTTAGGAAAGAGAACAGTGTCTCACATTTAGAAAACACTCTTATACCTGCTTAAGGGGGAAGGAGAGGTGGGGTGATGCATAAAACCAGAGTTTGATATAAGCACAGGTACCGTTCCAAAAACCAACTATGGAATAGACAAGACCTACACCGTCCTCAGCGAAAGGGACTCAAAACCCCATATTTCCCGCAGAGGAAAATATCTGACTAGTAAGAATCTTAAAACCTATGTATTGATATGTCTCCGTAAGGGAATCAAGTGTGTCTAGACTGGCATAAACATGGCAGCGAGGGCTTCCCTGGTGGCGCAGTGGTTGAGAGTCCGCCTGCCGATGCAGGGGACACGGGTTCATGCCCCGGTCCGGGAAGATCCTACATGCCGCGGAACGGCTGGGCCCGTGAGCCATGGCCGCTGAGCCTGCGCGTCCGGAGCCTGTGCTCCGCAACGGGAGAGGCCACAACAGTGAGAGGCCCGCGTACTGCAAAAAAAAAAAAAAAAAAACATGGCAGCGAGAATCAGCTCAAACCCACTATAAAAAGGAATTTCAAAAACAAAACAAAAAAACTGGGAAATTCTTTACAATTCCTTCAGGGTCTCTGATGAAGGCTAGAATGACCCTATCTACAACGACAGCTGGATGTGGCATAAGGAGGGACACTTGGGACTGAGACGATTGGTGAGTTTGGGTGAGCAAATGCAGACCCTTTAAAGCAATAATGCATGGCACCCATTCCATGGGTCCGAACTCTCCAGGTTGAAGGGAATATTACTACAGCTATAACATGTGCGGGAAACCTAGAGAACGGACACACTGTGAATACGAAAGGTTTCTAAAACTCAACGCATAGTCCCTCTCCTGGTGCTCCGGTTTGACTTTCCGTCTGCTTTACTATCAACCTCCCAACTTGGAGAGACAGCCCCTTTAACCTCTTGGTTCGCACAGGTTGCCAATTTGGCAGAGGATGAAAGGGAAGAGGGAGAACCAATGAGAGAGTAGCTGTTAGGCATTTGGACGGGCACATATCACTGTAATTTCCCGGCAGGAAGAAGAATTAACCAAATTCTCAGCCACCCACCGGGAACCAGTATAGGTCCTGAACCAAAATTTTGGACTTGCGGTCAGCTCACCAAAAACGAGTTGAAAAATGGAGCTCAGGGGCACAGCAATTCACAAACTGGCCGAGTAATAAAGGACAACTATCGTTCAAAAATCTGTTGAGGGAAGGCAACGAGGCGGACTTGAAAGCGAGGCAGAATAGCAGGAAACAGATTTCAAGAGGTACGTTGGAATCGCCTTTAAAGCACAGGAAGAGGGGCACAACTTCGACAATGATGCACTTGGCCAAAAAGGGCATATGCGTTTTCTCCTGAATATATTCAGGAGAAAACGCATACGCCCTTTTTGGCCAAGCAAGCAAGCGGGCAATGCAAATCTGCACTACAAAGAAGTATCACTTCCCACCGGTCAAAAGGGACATCCACAAAATGTGTAAGAACAAGAAAGGCAAGACAGGAACTGGAGAACAGGGAGCCTTGTTATGCTGATGGGCGGGATGTAAATTGCCAACTGCCTCTCTGGAGGAGTGCATTCTGTTCCCTAAAACAAGTAAAGAACAGAGCTACAGAGTCAAGGGCACTACCAGACTAGGGAATATACCTTGGGAAAACTGAAAATCAATAAGACAGAGCGACCCCAAAATTTAGGGCTGCACTGCATACAAGGACCTCAACTTGGATACACCTTAAGTATCCCAGAAAATATAAACATGGTTCAAAAAATTGTGGTACTTACGTACGATGGAATATCCCTCAGCCATGAAATCAATGTCATAAGACCAGTAGCAGCAAAATGGGTGGATTCAGGTACGATGATTCTAAGTGAAATAAGTCACACAGAAAAAGAAACTTATCATAAGATATCACTTATGAAGATCCTGTAAACATGGCTACACTTGAACTGAGTTAGGAAAGAGAACAGTGTCTCACATTTAGAAAACACTCTTATACCTGCTTAAGGGGGAAGGAGAGGTGGGGTGATGCATAAAACCAGAATTTGATATAAGCACAGGTACCGTTCCAAAAACCAACTATGGAATAGACAAGACCTACACCGTCCTCAGCGAAAGGGACTCAAAACCCCATATTTCCCGCAGAGGAAAATATCTGACTAGTAAGAATCTTAAAACCTATGTATTGATATGTCTCCGTAAGGGAATCAAGTGTGTCTAGACTGGCATAAACATGGCAGCGAGAATCAGCTCAAACCCACTATAAAAAGGAATTTCAAAAACAAAACAAAAAAACTGGGAAATTCTTTACAATTCCTTCAAGGTCTCTGATGAAAGCTGGAATGACCCTATCTACAACGACAGCTGGTTGTGGCATAAGGATGGACACTTGGGACTGAGACGATTGGTGAGATTGGGTGAGCAAATGCAGACCCTTTAAAGCAATAATGCATGGCACCCATTCCATGGGTCCGAACTCTCCAGGTTGAAGGGAATATTACTACAGCTATAACATGTGCGGGAAACCTAGAGAACGGACACACTGTGAATACGAAAGGTTTCTAAAACTCAACGAATAGTCCCTCTCCTGGTGCTCCGGTTTGACTTTCCGTCTGCTTTACTATCAACCTCCCAACTTGGAGAGACAGCCCCTTTAACCTCTTGGTTCGCACAGGTTGCCAATTTGGCAGAGGATGAAAGGGAAGAGGGAGAACCAATGAGAGAGTAGCTCTTAGGCATTTGGACGGGCACATATCACTGTAATTTCCCGGCAGGAAGAAGAATTAACCAAATTCTCAGCCACCCACCGGGAACCAGTATAGGTCCTGAACCAAAATTTTGGACTTGCGGTCAGCTCACCAAAAACGAGTTGAAAAATGGAGCTCAGGGGCACAGCAATTCACAAACTGGCCGAGTAATAAAGGACAACTATCGTCCAAAAATCTGTTGAGGGAAGGCAACGAGGCGGACTTGAAAGCGAGGCAGAATAGCAGGAAACAGATTTCAAGAGGTACGTTGGAATCGCCTTTAAAGCACAGGAAGAGGGGCACAACTTCGACAATGATGCACTTGGCCAAAAAGGGCGTATGCGTTTTCTCCTGAATATATTCAGGAGAAAACGCATACGCCCTTTTTGGCCAAGCAAGCAAGCGGGCAATGCAAATCTGCACTACAAAGAAGTATCACTTCCCACCGGTCAAAAGGGACATCCACAAAATGTGTAAGAACAAGAAAGGCAAGACAGGCCCTGGAGAACAGGGAGCCTTGTTATGCTGATGGGCGGGATGTAAATTGCCAACTGCCTCTCTGGAGGAGTGCATTCTGTTCCCTAAAACAAGTAAAGAACAGAGCTACAGAGCCAAGGGCACTACCAGTCTAGGGAATATACCTTGGGAAAACTGAAAATCAATAAGACAGAGCCACCCCAAAATTTAGGGCTGCACTGCATACAAGGACCTCAACTTGGATACACCTTAAGTATCCCAGAAAATATAAACATGGTTCAAAAAATTGTGGTACTTACGTACGATGGAATATCCCTCAGCCATGAAATCAATGTCATAAGACCAGTAGCAGCAAAATGGGTGGATTCAGGTACGATGATTCTAAGTGAAATAAGTCACACAGAAAAAGAAACTTATCATAAGATATCACTTATGAAGATCCTGTAAACATGGCTACACTTGAACTGAGTTAGGAAAGAGAACAGTGTCTCACATTTAGAAAACACTCTTATACCTGCTTAAGGGGGAAGGAGAGGTGGGGTGATGCATAAAACCAGAGTTTGATATAAGCACAGGTACCGTTCCAAAAACCGACTATGGAATAGACAAGACCTACACCGTCCTCAGCGAAAGGGACTCAAAACCCCATATTTCCCGCAGAGGAAAATATCTGACTAGTAAGAATCTTAAAACCTATGTATTGATATGTCTCCGTAAGGGAATCAAGTGTGTCTAGACTGGCATAAACATGGCAGCGAGAATCAGCTCAAACCCACTATAAAAAGGAATTACAAAAACAAAACAAAAAAACTGGGAAATTCTTTGCAATTCCTTCAGGGTCTCTGATGAAAGCTGGAATGACCCTATCTACAACGACAGCTGGATGTGGCATAAGGAGGGACACTTGGGACTGAGACGATTGGTGAGATTGGGTGAGCAAATGCAGACCCTTTAAAGCAATAATGCATGGCACCCATTCCATGGGTCCGAACTCTCCAGGTTGAAGGGAATATTACTACAGCTATAACATGTGCGGGAAACCTAGAGAACGGACACACTGTGAATACGAAAGGTTTCTAAAACTCAACGCATAGTCCCTCTCCTGGTGCTCCGGTTTGACTTTCCGTCTGCTTTACTATCAACCTCCCAACTTGGAGAGACAGCCCCTTTAACCTCTTGGTTCGCACAGGTTGCCAATTTGGCAGAGGATGAAAGGGAAGAGGGAGAACCAATGAGAGAGTAGCTGTTAGGCATTTGGACGGGCACATATCACTGTAATTTCCCGGCAGGAAGAAGAATTAACCAAATTCTCAGCCACCCACCGGGAACCAGTATAGGTCCTGAACCAAAATTTTGGACTTGCGGTCAGCTCACCAAAAACGAGTTGAAAAATGGAGCTCAGGGACACAGCAATTCACAAACTGGCCGAGTAATAAAGGACAACTATCGTCCAAAAATCTGTTGAGGGAAGGCAACGAGGCGGACTTGAAAGCGAGGCAGAATAGCAGGAAACAGATTTCAAGAGGTACATTGGAATCGCCTTTAAAGCACAGGAAGAGGGGCACAACTTCGACAATGATGCACTTGGCCAAAAAGGGCGTATGCGTTTTCTCCTGACTATATTCAGGAGAAAACGCATACGCCCTTTTTGGCCAAGCAAGCAAGCGGGCAATGCAAATCTGCACTACAAAGAAGTATCACTTCCCACCGGTCAAAAGGGACATCCACAAAATGTGTAAGAACAAGAAAGGCAAGACAGGCCCTGGAGAACAGGGAGCCTTGTTATGCTGATGGGCGGGATGTAAATTGCCAACTGCCTCTCTGGAGGAGTGCATTCTGTTCCCTAAAACAAGTAAAGAACAGAGCTACAGAGCCAAGGGCACTACCAGTCTAGGGAATATACCTTGGGAAAACTGAAAATCAATAAGACAGAGCCACCCCAAAATTTAAGGCTGCACTGCATACAAGGACCTCAACTTGGATACACCTTAAGTATCCCAGAAAATATAAACATGGTTCAAAAAATTGTGGTACTTACGTACGATGGAATATCCCTCAGCCATGAAATCAATGTCATAAGACAAGTAGCAGCAAAATGGGTGGATTCAGGTACGATGATTCTAAGTGAAATAAGTCACACAGAAAAAGAAACTTATCATAAGATATCACTTATGAAGATCCTGTAAACATGGCTACACTTGAACTGAGTTAGGAAAGAGAACAGTGTCTCACATTTAGAAAACACTCTTATACCTGCTTAAGGGGGAAGGAGAGGTGGGGTGATGCATAAAACCAGAGTTTGATATAAGCACAGGTACCGTTCCAAAAACCAACTATGGAATAGACAAGACCTACACCGTCCTCAGCGAAAGGGACTCAAAACCCCATATTTCCCGCAGAGGAAAATATCTGACTAGTAAGAATCTTAAAACCTATGTATTGATATGTCTCCGTAAGGGAATCAAGTGTGTCTAGACTGGCATAAACATGGCAGCGAGAATCAGCTCAAACCCACTATAAAAAGGAATTTCAAAAACAAAACAAAAAAACTGGGAAATTCTTTACAATTCCTTCAGGGTCTCTGATGAAGGCTGGAATGACCCTATCTACAACGACAGCTGGATGTGGCATAAGGAGGGACACTTGGGACTGAGACGATTGGTGAGATTGGGTGAGCAAATGCAGACCCTTTAAAGCAATAATGCATGGCACCCATTCCATGGGTCCGAACTCTCCAGGTTGAAGGGAATATTACTACAGCTATAACATGTGCGGTAAACCTAGAGAACGGACACACTGTGAATACGAAAGGTTTCTAAAACTCAACGCATAGTCCCACTCCTGGTGCTCCGGTTTGACTTTCCGTCTGCTTTACTATCAACCTCCCAACTTGGAGAGACAGCCCCTTTAACCTCTTGGTTCGCACAGGTTGCCAATTTGGCAGAGGATGAAAGGGAAGAGGGAGAACCAATGAGAGAGTAGATGTTAGGCATTTGGACGGGCACATATCACTGTAATTTCCTGGCAGGAAGAAGAATTAACCAAATTCTCAGCCATCCACCGGGAACCAGTATAGGTCCTGAACCAAAATTTTGGACTTGCGGTCAGCTCACCAAAAACGAGTTGAAAAATGGAGCTCAGGGGCACAGCAATTCACAAACTGGCCGAGTAATAAAGGACAACTATCGTCCAAAAATCTGTTGAGGGAAGGCAACGAGGCGGACTTTACAGCGAGGCAGAATAGCAGGAAACAGATTTCAAGAGGTACATTGGATTCGCCTTTAAAGCACAGGAAGAGGGGCACAACTTCGACAATGATGCACTTGGCCAAAAAGGGCGTATGCGTTTTCTCCTGAATATATTCAGGAGAAAACGCATACGCCCTTTTTGGCCAAGCAAGCAAGCGGGCAATGCAAATCTGCACTACAAAGAAGTATCACTTCCCACCGGTCAAAAGGGACATCCACAAAATGTGTAAGAACAAGAAAGGCAAGACAGGCCCTGGAGAACAGGGAGCCTTGTTATGCTGATGGGCGGGATGTAAATTGCCAACTGCCTCTCAGGAGGAGTGCATTCTGTTCCCTAAAACAAGTAAAGAACAGAGCTACAGAGCCAAGGGCACTACCAGTCTAGGGAATATACCTTGGGAAAACTGAAAATCAATAAGACAGAGCCACCCCAAAATTTAGGGCTGCACTGCATACAAGGACCTCAACTTGGATACACCTTAAGTATCCCAGAAAATATAAACATGGTTCAAAAAATTGTGGTACTTACGTACGATGGAATATCCCTCAGCCATGAAATCAATGTCATAAGACCAGTAGCAGCAAAATGGGTGGATTCAGGTACGATGATTCTAAGTGAAATAAGTCACACAGAAAAAGAAACTTATCATAAGATATCACTTATGAAGATCCTGTAAACATGGCTACACTTGAACTGAGTTAGGAAAGAGAACAGTGTCTCACATTTAGAAAACACTCTTATACCTGCTTAAGGGGGAAGGAGAGGTGGGGTGATGCATAAAACCAGAGTTTGATATAAGCACAGGTACCGTTCCAAAAACCGACTATGGAATAGACAAGACCTACACCGTCCTCAGCGAAAGGGACTCAAAACCCCATATTTCCCGCAGAGGAAAATATCTGACTAGTAAGAATCTTAAAACCTATGTATTGATATGTCTCCGTAAGGGAATCAAGTGTGTCTAGACTGGCATAAACATGGCAGCGAGAATCAGCTCAAACCCACTATAAAAAGGAATTACAAAAACAAAACAAAAAAACTGGGAAATTCTTTGCAATTCCTTCAGGGTCTCTGATGAAAGCTGGAATGACCCTATCTACAACGACAGCTGGATGTGGCATAAGGAGGGACACTTGGGACTGAGACGATTGGTGAGATTGGGTGAGCAAATGCAGACCCTTTAAAGCAATAATGCATGGCACCCATTCCATGGGTCCGAACTCTCCAGGTTGAAGGGAATATTACTACAGCTATAACATGTGCGGGAAACCTAGAGAACGGACACACTGTGAATACGAAAGGTTTCTAAAACTCAACGCATAGTCCCTCTCCTGGTGCTCCGGTTTGACTTTCCGTCTGCTTTACTATCAACCTCCCAACTTGGAGAGACAGCCCCTTTAACCTCTTGGTTCGCACAGGTTGCCAATTTGGCAGAGGATGAAAGGGAAGAGGGAGAACCAATGAGAGAGTAGCTGTTAGGCATTTGGACGGGCACATATCACTGTAATTTCACGGCAGGAAGAAGAATTAACCAAATTCTCAGCCACCCACCGGGAACCAGTATAGGTCCTGAACCAAAATTTTGGACTTGTGGTCAGCTCACCAAAAACGAGTTGAAAAATGGAGCTCAGGGGCACAGCAATTCACAAACTGGCCGAGTAATAAAGGACAACTATCGTCCAAAAATCTGTTGAGGGAAGGCAACGAGGCGGACTTGAAAGCGAGGCAGAATAGCAGGAAACAGATTTCAAGAGGTACGTTGGAATCGCCTTTAAAGCACAGGAAGGGGGGCACAACTTCGACAATGATGCACTTGGCCAAAAAGGGCGTATGCGTTTTCTCCTGAATATATTCAGGAGAAAACGCATACGCCCTTTTTGGCCAAGCAAGCAAGCGGGCAATGCAAATCTGCACTACAAAGAAGTATCACTTCCCACCGGTCAAAAGGGACATCCACAAAATGTGTAAGAACAAGAAAGGCAAGACAGGCCCTGGAGAACAGGGAGCCTTGTTATGCTGATGGGCGGGATGTAAATTGCCAACTGCCTCTCAGGAGGAGTGCATTCTGTTCCCTAAAACAAGTAAAGAACAGAGCTACAGAGCCAAGGGCACTACCAGTCTAGGGAATATACCTTGGGAAAACTGAAAATCTATAAGACAGAGCCACCCCAAAATTTAGGGCTGCACTGCATACAAGGACCTCAACTTGGATACACCTTAAGTATCCCAGAAAATATAAACATGGTTCAAAAAATTGTGGTACTTACGTACGATGGAATATCCCTCAGCCATGAAATCAATGTCATAAGACCAGTAGCAGCAAAATGGGTGGATTCAGGTACAATGATTCTAAGTGAAATAAGTCACACAGAAAAAGAAACTTATCATAAGATATCACTTATGAAGATCCTGTAAACATGGCTACACTTGAACTGAGTTAGGAAAGAGAACAGTGTCTCACATTTAGAAAACACTCTTATACCTGCTTAAGGGGGAAGGAGAGGTGGGGTGATGCATAAAACCAGAGTTTGATATAAGCACAGGTACCGTTCCAAAAACCGACTATGGAATAGACAAGACCTACACCGTCCTCAGCGAAAGGGACTCAAAACCCCATATTTCCCGCAGAGGAAAATATCTGACTAGTAAGAATCTTAAAACCTATGTATTGATATGTCTCCGTAAGGGAATCAAGTGTGTCTAGACTGGCATAAACATGGCAGCGAGAATCAGCTCAAACCCACTATAAAAAGGAATTTCAAAAACAAAACAAAAAAACTGGGAAATTCTTTGCAATTCCTTCAGGGTCTCTGATGAAAGCTGGAATGACCCTATCTACAACGACAGCTGGATGTGGCATAAGGAGGGACACTTGGGACTGAGACGATTGGTGAGATTGGGTGAGCAAATGCAGACCCTTTAAAGCAATAATGCATGGCACCCATTCCATGGGTCCGAACTCTCCAGGTTGAAGGGAATATTACTACAGCTATAACATGTGCGGGAAACCTAGAGAACGGACACACTGTGAATACGAAAGGTTTCTAAAACTCAACGCATAGTCCCTCTCCTGGTGCTCCGGTTTGACTTTCCGTCTGCTTTACTATCAACCTCCCAACTTGGAGAGACAGACCCTTTAACCTCTTGGTTCGCACAGGTTGCCAATTTGGCAGAGGATGAAAGGGAAGAGGGAGAACCAATGAGAGAGTAGCTGTTAGGCATTTGGACGGGCACATATCACTGTAATTTCACGGCAGGAAGAAGAATTAACCAAATTCTCAGCCACCCACCGGGAACCAGTATAGGTCCTGAACCAAAATTTTGGACTTGCGGTCAGCTCACCAAAAACGAGTTGAAAAATGGAGCTCAGGGGCACAGCAATTCACAAACTGGCCGAGTAATAAAGGACAACTATCGTCCAAAAATCTGTTGAGGGAAGGCAACGAGGCGGACTTGAAAGCGAGGCAGAATAGCAGGAAACAGATTTCAAGAGGTACGTTGGAATCGCCTTTAAAGCACAGGAAGGGGGGCACAACTTCGACAATGATGCACTTGGCCAAAAAGGGCGTATGCGTTTTCTCCTGAATATATTCAGGAGAAAACGCATACGCCCTTTTTGGCCAAGCAAGCAAGCGGGCAATGCAAATCTGCACTACAAAGAAGTATCACTTCCCACCGGTCAAAAGGGACATCCACAAAATGTGTAAGAACAAGAAAGGCAAGACAGGCCCTGGAGAACAGGGAGCCTTGTTATGCTGATGGGCGGGATGTAAATTGCCAACTGCCTCTCTGGAGGAGTGCATTCTGTTCCCTAAAACAAGTAAAGAACAGAGCTACAGAGCCAAGGGCACTACCAGTCTAGGGAATATACCTTGGGAAAACTGAAAATCAATAAGACAGAGCCACCCCAAAATTTAGGGCTGCACTGCATACAAGGACCTCAACTTGGATACACCTTAAGTATCCCAGAAAATATAAACATGGTTCAAAAAATTGTGGTACTTACGTACGATGGAATATCCCTCAGCCATGAAATCAATGTCATAAGACCAGTAGCAGCAAAATGGGTGGATTCAGGTACGATGATTCTAAGTGAAATAAGTCACACAGAAAAAGAAACTTATCATAAGATATCACTTATGAAGATCCTGTAAACATGGCTACACTTGAACTGAGTTAGGAAAGAGAACAGTGTCTCACATTTAGAAAACACTCTTATACCTGCTTAAGGGGGAAGGAGAGGTGGGGTGATGCATAAAACCAGAGTTTGATATAAGCACAGGTACCGTTCCAAAAACCAACTATGGAATAGACAAGACCTACACCGTCCTCAGCGAAAGGGACTCAAAACCCCATATTTCCCGCAGAGGAAAATATCTGACTAGTAAGAATCTTAAAACCTATGTATTGATATGTCTCCGTAAGGGAATCAAGTGTGTCTAGACTGGCATAAACATGGCAGCGAGGCCTTCCCTGGTGGCGCAGTGGTTGAGAGTCCGCCTGCCGATGCAGGGGACACGGGTTCGTGCCCCGGTCCGGGAAGATCCTACATGCCGCGGAGCGGCTGGGCCCGTGAGCCATGGCCGCTGAGCCTGCGCGTCCGGAGCCTGTGCTCCGCAACGGGAGAGGCCACAACAGTGAGAGGCCCGCGTACTGCAAAAAAAAAAAAAAAAAAAACATGGCAGCGAGAATCAGCTCAAACCCACTATAAAAAGGAATTTCAAAAACAAAACAAAAAAACTGGGAAATTCTTTACAATTCCTTCAGGGTCTCTGATGAAGGCTAGAATGACCCTATCTACAACGACAGCTGGATGTGGCATAAGGAGGGACACTTGGGACTGAGAGGATTGGTGAGATTGGGTGAGCAAATGCAGACCCTTTAAAGCAATAATGCATGGCACCCATTCCATGGGTCCGAACTCTCCAGGTTGAAGGGAATATTACTACAGCTATAACATGTGCGGGAAACCTAGAGAACGGACACACTGTGAATACGAAAGGTTTCTAAAACTCAACGCATAGTCCCTCTCCTGGTGCTCCGGTTTGACTTTCCGTCTGCTTTACTATCAACCTCCCAACTTGGAGAGACAGCCCCTTTAACCTCTTGGTTCGCACAGGTTGCCAATTTGGCAGAGGATGAAAGGGAAGAGGGAGAACCAATGAGAGAGTAGCTGTTAGGCATTTGGACGGGCACATATCACTGTAATTTCCCGGCAGGAAGAAGAATTAACCAAATTCTCAGCCACACACCGGGAACCAGTATAGGTCCTGAACCAAAATTTTGGACTTGCGGTCAGCTCACCAAAAACGAGTTGAAAAATGGAGCTCATGGGCACAGCAATTCACAAACTGGCCGAGTAATAAAGGACAACTATCGTCCAAAAATCTGTTGAGGGAAGGCAACGAGGTGGACTTTACAGCGAGGCAGAATAGCAGGAAACAGATTTCAAGAGGTACGTTGGAATCGCCTTTAAAGCACAGGAAGAGGGGCACAACTTCGACAATGATGCACTTGGCCAAAAAGGGCGTATGTGTTTTCTCCTGAATATATTCAGGAGAAAACGCATACGCCCTTTTTGGCCAAGCAAGCAAGCGGGCAATGCAAATCTGCACTACAAAGAAGTATCACTTCCCACCGCTCAAAAGGGACATCCACACAATGTGTAAGAACAAGAAAGGCAAGACAGGCCCTGGAGAACAGGGAGCCTTGTTATGCTGATGGGCGGGATGTAAATTGCCAACTGCCTCTCTGGAGGAGTGCATTCTGTTCCCTAAAACAAGTAAAGAACAGAGCTACAGAGCCAAGGGCACTACCAGTCTAGGGAATATACCTTGGGAAAACTGAAAATCAATAAGACAGAGCCACCCCAAAATTTAGGGCTGCACTGCATACAAGGACCTCAACTTGGATACACCTTAAGTATCCCAGAAAATATAAACATGGTTCAAAAAATTGTGGTACTTACGTACGATGGAATATCCCTCAGCCATGAAATCAATGTCATAAGACCAGTAGCAGCAAAATGGGTGGATTCAGGTACGATGATTCTAAGTGAAATAAGTCACACAGAAAAAGAAACTTATCATAAGATATCACTTATGAAGATCCTGTAAACATGGCTACACTTGAACTGAGTTAGGAAAGAGAACAGTGTCTCACATTTAGAAAACACTCTTATACCTGCTTAAGGGGGAAGGAGAGGTGGGGTGATGCATAAAACCAGAGTTTGATATAAGCACAGGTACCGTTCCAAAAACCAACTATGGAATAGACAAGACCTACACCGTCCTCAGCGAAAGGGACTCAAAACCCCATATTTCCCGCAGAGGAAAATATCTGACTAGTAAGAATCTTAAAACCTATGTATTGATATGTCTCCGTAAGGGAATCAAGTGTGTCTAGACTGGCATAAACATGGCAGCGAGGCCTTCCCTGGTGGCGCAGTGGTTGAGAGTCCGCCTGCCGATGCAGGGGACACGGGTTCGTGCCCCGGTCCGGGAAGATCCTACATGCCGCGGAGCGGCTGGGCCCGTGAGCCATGGCCGCTGAGCCTGCGCGTCCGGAGCCTGTGCTCCGCAACGGGAGAGGCCACAACAGTGAGAGGCCCGCGTACTGCAAAAAAAAAAAAAAAAAAAACATGGCAGCGAGAGTCAGCTCAAACCCACTATAAAAAGGAATTTCAAAAACAAAACAAAAAAACTGGGAAATTCTTTACAATTCCTTCAGGGTCTCTGATGAAGGCTAGAATGACCCTATCTACAACGACAGCTGGATGTGGCATAAGGAGGGACACTTGGGACTGAGAGGATTGGTGAGATTGGGTGAGCAAATGCAGACCCTTTAAAGCAATAATGCATGGCACCCATTCCATGGGTCCGAACTCTCCAGGTTGAAGGGAATATTACTACAGCTATAACATGTGCGGGAAACCTAGAGAACGGACACACTGTGAATACGAAAGGTTTCTAAAACTCAACGCATAGTCCCTCTCCTGGTGCTCCGGTTTGACTTTCCGTCTGCTTTACTATCAACCTCCCAACTTGGAGAGACAGCCCCTTTAACCTCTTGGTTCGCACAGGTTGCCAATTTGGCAGAGGATGAAAGGGAAGAGGGAGAACCAATGAGAGAGTAGCTGTTAGGCATTTGGACGGGCACATATCACTGTAATTTCCCGGCAGGAAGAAGAATTAACCAAATTCTCAGCCACACACCGGGAACCAGTATAGGTCCTGAACCAAAATTTTGGACTTGCGGTCAGCTCACCAAAAACGAGTTGAAAAATGGAGCTCATGGGCACAGCAATTCACAAACTGGCCGAGTAATAAAGGACAACTATCGTCCAAAAATCTGTTGAGGGAAGGCAACGAGGTGGACTTTACAGCGAGGCAGAATAGCAGGAAACAGATTTCAAGAGGTACGTTGGAATCGCCTTTAAAGCACAGGAAGAGGGGCACAACTTCGACAATGATGCACTTGGCCAAAAAGGGCGTATGTGTTTTCTCCTGAATATATTCAGGAGAAAACGCATACGCCCTTTTTGGCCAAGCAAGCAAGCGGGCAATGCAAATCTGCACTACAAAGAAGTATCACTTCCCACCGCTCAAAAGGGACATCCACACAATGTGTAAGAACAAGAAAGGCAAGACAGGCCCTGGAGAACAGGGAGCCTTGTTATGCTGATGGGCGGGATGTAAATTGCCAACTGCCTCTCTGGAGGAGTGCATTCTGTTCCCTAAAACAAGTAAAGAACAGAGCTACAGAGCCAAGGGCACTACCAGTCTAGGGAATATACCTTGGGAAAACTGAAAATCAATAAGACAGAGCCACCCCAAAATTTAGGGCTGCACTGCATACAAGGACCTCAACTTGGATACACCTTAAGTATCCCAGAAAATATAAACATGGTTCAAAAAATTGTGGTACTTACGTACGATGGAATATCCCTCAGCCATGAAATCAATGTCATAAGACCAGTAGCAGCAAAATGGGTGGATTCAGGTACGATGATTCTAAGTGAAATAAGTCACACAGAAAAAGAAACTTATCATAAGATATCACTTATGAAGATCCTGTAAACATGGCTACACTTGAACTGAGTTAGGAAAGAGAACAGTGTCTCACATTTAGAAAACACTCTTATACCTGCTTAAGGGGGAAGGAGAGGTGGGGTGATGCATAAAACCAGAGTTTGATATAAGCACAGGTACCGTTCCAAAAACCAACTATGGAATAGACAAGACCTACACCGTCCTCAGCGAAAGGGACTCAAAACCCCATATTTCCCGCAGAGGAAAATATCTGAATAGTAAGAATCTTAAAACCTATGTATTGATATGTCTCCATAAGGGAATCAAGTGTGTCTAGACTGGCATAAACATGGCAGCGAGAATCAGCTCAAACCCACTATAAAAAGGAATTTCAAAAACAAAACAAAAAAACTGGGAAATTCTTTACAATTCCTTCAGGGTCTCTGATGAAACCTGGAATGACCCTATCTACAACGACAGCTGGATGTGGCATAAGGAGGGACACTTGGGACTGAGACGATTGGTGAGATTGGGTGAGCAAATGCAGACCCTTTAAAGCAATAATGCATGGCACCCATTCCATAGGTCCGAACTCTCCAGGTTGAAGGGAATGTTACTACAGCTATAACATGTGCGGGAAACCTAGAGAACGGACACACTGTGAATACGAAAGGTTTCTAAAACTCAACGAATAGTCCCTCTCCTGGTGCTCCGGTTTGCCTTTCCGTCTGCTTTACTATCAACCTCCCAGCTTGGAGAGACAGCCCCTTTAACCTCTTGGTTCGCACAGGTTGCCAATTTGGCAGAGGATGAAAGGGAAGAGGGAGAACCAATGAGAGAGTAGCTGTTAGGCATTTGGACGGGCACATATCACTGTAATTTCCCGGCAGGAAGAAGAATTAACCAAATTCTCAGCCACCCACCGGGAACCAGTATAGGTCCTGAACCAAAATTTTGGACTTGCGGTCAGCTCACCAAAAACGAGTTGAAAAATGGAGCTCAGGGGCACAGCAATTCACAAACTGGCCGAGTAATAAAGGACAACTATCGTCCAAAAATCTGTTGAGGGAAGGCAACGAGGCGGACTTGAAAGCGAGGCAGAATAGCAGGAAACAGATTTCAAGAGGTACGTTGGAATCGCCTTTAAAGCACAGGAAGCGGGGCTCAACTTCGACAATGATGCACTTGGCCAAAAAGGGCGTATGCGTTTTCTCCTGAATATATTCAGGAGAAAACGCATACGCCCTTTTTGGCCAAGCAAGCAAGCGGGCAATGCAAATCTGCACTACAAAGAAGTATCACTTCCCACCGGTCAAAAGGGACATCCACAAAATGTGTAAGAACAAGAAAGGCAAGACAGGCCCTGGAGAACAGGGAGCCTTGTTATGCTGATGGGCGGGATGTAAATTGCCAACTGCCTCTCTGGAGGAGTGCATTCTGTTCCCTAAAACAAGTAAAGAACAGAGCTACAGAGCCAAGGGCACTACCAGTCTAGGGAATATACCTTGGGAAAACTGAAAATCAATAAGACAGAGCCGCCCCAAAATTTAGGGCTGCACTGCATACAAGGGCCTCAACTTGGATACACCTTAAGTATCCCAGAAATTATAAACATGGTTCAAAAAATTGTGGTACTTACGTACGATGGAATATCCCTCAGCCATGAAATCAATGTCATAAGACCAGTAGCAGCAAAATGGGTGGATTCAGGTATGATGATTCTAAGTGAAATAAGTCACACAGAAAAAGAAACTTATCATAAGATATCACTTATGAAGATCCTGTAAACATGGCTACACTTGAACTGAGTTAGGAAAGAGAACAGTGTCTCACATTTAGAAAACACTCTTATACCTGCTTAAGGGGGAAGGAGAGGTGGGGTGATGCATAAAACCAGAGTTTGATATAAGCCCAGGTACCGTTCCAAAAACCAACTATGGAATAGACAAGACCTACACCGTCCTCAGCGAAAGGGACTCAAAACCCCATATTTCCCGCAGAGGAAAATATCTGACTAGTAAGAATCTTAAAACCTATGTATTGATATGTCTCCGTAAGGGAATCAAGTGTGTCTAGACTGGCATAAACATGGCAGCGAGAATCAGCTCAAACCCACTATAAAAAGGAATTTCAAAAACAAATCCAAAAAACTGGGAAATTCTTTCCAATTCCTTCAAGGTCTCTGATGAAAGCTGGAATGACCCTATCTAAAACGACAGCTGGATGTGGCATAAGGAGGGACACTTGGGACTGAGACGATTGGTGAGATTGGGTGAGCAAATGCAGACCCTTTAAAGCAATAATGCATGGCACCCATTCCATGGGTCCGAACTCTCCAGGTTGAAGGGAATATTACTACAGCTATAACATGTGCGGTAAACCTAGAGAACGGACACACTGTGAATACGAAAGGTTTCTAAAACTCAACGCATAGTCCCTCTCCTGGTGCTCCGGTTTGACTTTCCGTCTGCTTTACTATCAACCTCCCAACTTGGAGAGACAGCCCCTTTAACCTCTTGTTTCGCACAGGTTGCCAATTTGGCAGAGGATGAAAGGGAAGAGGGAGAACCAATGAGAGAGTAGCTGTTAGGCATTTGGACGGGCACATATCACTGTAATTTCCCGGCAGGAAGAAGAATTAACCAAATTCTCAGCCACCCACTGGGAACCAGTATAGGTCCTGAACCAAAATTTTGGACTTGCGGTCAGCTCTCCAAAAACGAGTTGAAAAATTGAGCTCAGGGACACAGCAATTCACAAACTGGCCGAGTAATAAAGGACACCTATCGTCCAAAAATCTGTTGAGGGAAGGCAACGAGGCGGACTTGAAAGCGAGGCAGAATAGCAGGAAACAGATTTCAAGAGGTACGTTGGAATCGCCTTTAAAGCACAGGAAGAGGGGCACAACTTCGACAATGATGCACTTGGCCAAAGAGGGCGTATGCGTTTTCTCCTGAATATATTCAGGAGAAAACGCATACGCCCTCTTTGGCCAAGCAAGCAAGCGGGCAATGCAAATCTGCACTACAAAGAAGTATCACTTCCCACCGGTCAAAAGGGACATCCACAAAATGTGTAAGAACAAGAAAGGCAAGACAGGCCCTGGAGAACAGGGAGCCTTGTTATGCTGATGGGCGGGATGTAAATTGCCAACTGCCTTTCTGGAGGAGTGCATTCTGTTCCCTAAAACAAGTAAAGAACAGAGCTACAGAGCCAAGGGCACTACCAGTCTAGGGAATATACCTTGGGAAAACTGAAAATCAATAAGACAGAGCCACCCCAAAATTTAGGGCTGCACTGCATACAAGGACCTCAACTTGGATACACCTTAAGTATCCCAGAAAATATAAACATGGTTCAAAAAATTGTGGTACTTACGTACGATGGAATACCCCTCAGCCATGAAATCAATGTCATAAGACCAGTAGCAGCAAAATGGGTGGATTCAGGTACGATGATTCTAAGTGAAATAAGTCACACAGAAAAAGAAACTTATCATAAGATATCACTTATGAAGATCCTGTAAACATGGCTACACTTGAACTGAGTTAGGAAAGAGAACAGTGTCTCACATTTAGAAAACACTCTTATACCTGCTTAAGGGGGAAGGAGAGGTGGGGTGATGCATAAAACCAGAGTTTGATATAAGCACAGGTACCGTTCCAAAAACCAACTATGGAATAGACAAGACCTACACCGTCCTCAGTGAAAGGGACTCAAAACCCCATATTTCCCGCAGAGTAATATATCTGACTAGTAAGAATCTTAAAACCTATGTATTGATATGTCTCCGTAAGGGAATCAAGTGTGTCTAGACTGGCATAAACATGGCAGCGAGAATCAGCTCAAACCCACTATAAAAAGGAATTTCAAAAACAAAACAAAAAAACTGGGAAATTCTTTACAATTCTTTCAGGGTCTCTGATGAAACCTGGAATGACCCTATCTACAACGACTGCTGGATGTGGCATAAGGAGGGACACTTGGGACTGAGACGATTGGTGAGATTGGGTGAGCAAATGCAGACCCTTTAAAGCAATAATGCATGGCACCCATTCCATGGGTCCGAACTCTCCAGGTTGAAGGGAATATTACTACAGCAATAACATGTGCGGGAAACCTAGAGAACGGACACACTGTGAATACGAAAGGTTTCTAAAACTCAACGAATAGTCCCTCTCCTGGTGCTCCGGTTTGACTTTCCGTCTGCTTTACTATCAACCTCCCAACTTGGAGAGACAGCCCCTTTAACCTCTTGGTTCGCACAGGTTGCCAATTTGGCAGAGGATGAAAGGGAAGAGGGAGAACCAATGAGAGAGTAGCTGTTAGGCATTTGGACGGGCACATATCACTGTAATTTCCCGGCAGGAAGAAGAATTAACCAAATTCTCAGCCACCCACCGGGAACCAGTATAGGTCCTGAACCAAAATTTTGGACTTGCGGTCAGCTCACCAAAAACGAGTTGAAAAATGGAGCTCAGGGGCACAGCAATTCACAAACTGGCCGAGTAATAAAGGACAACTATCGTCCAAAAATCTGTTGAGGGAAGGCAACGAGGTGGACTTGAAAGCGAGGCAGAATAGCAGGAAACAGATTTCAAGAGGTACGTTGGAATCGCCTTTAAAGCACAGGAAGCGGGGCTCAACTTCGACAATGATGCACTTGGCCAAAAAGGGCGTATGCGTTTTCTCCTGAATATATTCAGGAGAAAACGCATACGCCCTTTTTGGCCAAGCAAGCAAGCGGGCAATGCAAATCTGCACTACAAAGAAGTATCACTTCCCACCGGTCAAAAGGGACATCCACAAAATGTGTAAGAACAAGAAAGGCAAGACAGGCCCTGGAGAACAGGGAGCCTTGTTATGCTGATGGGCGGGATGTAAATTGCCAACTGCCTCTCTGGAGGAGTGCATTCTGTTCCCTAAAACAAGTAAAGAACAGAGCTACAGAGCCAAGGGCACTACCAGTCTAGGGAATATACCTTGGGAAAACTGAAAATCAATAAGACAGAGCCTCCCCAAAATTTAGGGCTGCACTGCATACAAGGGCCTCAACTTGGATACACCTTAAGTATCCCAGAAATTATAAACATGGTTCAAAAAATTGTGGTACTTACGTACGATGGAATATCCCTCAGCCATGAAATCAATGTCATAAGACCAGTAGCAGCAAAATGGGTGGATTCAGGTATGATGATTCTAAGTGAAATAAGTCACACAGAAAAAGAAACTTATCATAAGATATCACTTATGAAGATCCTGTAAACATGGCTACACTTGAACTGAGTTAGGAAAGAGAACAGTGTCTCACATTTAGAAAACACTCTTATACCTGCTTAAGGGGGAAGGAGAGGTGGGGTGATGCATAAAACCAGAGTTTGATATAAGCCCAGGTACCGTTCCAAAAACCAACTATGGAATAGACAAGACCTACACCGTCCTCAGCGAAAGGGACTCAAAACCCCATATTTCCCGCAGAGGAAAATATCTGACTAGTAAGAATCTTAAAACCTATGTATTGATATGTCTCCGTAAGGGAATCAAGTGTGTCTAGACTGGCATAAACATGGCAGCGAGAATCAGCTCAAACCCACTATAAAAAGGAATTTCAAAAACAAATCCAAAAAACTGGGAAATTCTTTCCAATTCCTTCAAGGTCTCTGATGAAAGCTGGAATGACCCTATCTAAAACGACAGCTGGATGTGGCATAAGGAGGGACACTTGGGACTGAGACGATTGGTGAGATTGGGTGAGCAAATGCAGACCCTTTAAAGCAATAATGCATGGCACCCATTCCATGGGTCCGAACTCTCCAGGTTGAAGGGAATATTACTACAGCTATAACATGTGCGGTAAACCTAGAGAACGGACACACTGTGAATACGAAAGGTTTCTAAAACTCAACGCATAGTCCCTCTCCTGGTGCTCCGGTTTGACTTTCCGTCTGCTTTACTATCAACCTCCCAACTTGGAGAGACAGCCCCTTTAACCTCTTGTTTCGCACAGGTTGCCAATTTGGCAGAGGATGAAAGGGAAGAGGGAGAACCAATGAGAGAGTAGCTGTTAGGCATTTGGACGGGCACATATCACTGTAATTTCCCGGCAGGAAGAAGAATTAACCAAATTCTCAGCCACCCACTGGGAACCAGTATAGGTCCTGAACCAAAATTTTGGACTTGCGGTCAGCTCTCCAAAAACGAGTTGAAAAATTGAGCTCAGGGACACAGCAATTCACAAACTGGCCGAGTAATAAAGGACACCTATCGTCCAAAAATCTGTTGAGGGAAGGCAACGAGGCGGACTTGAAAGCGAGGCAGAATAGCAGGAAACAGATTTCAAGAGGTACGTTGGAATCGCCTTTAAAGCACAGGAAGAGGGGCACAACTTCGACAATGATGCACTTGGCCAAAGAGGGCGTATGCGTTTTCTCCTGAATATATTCAGGAGAAAACGCATACGCCCTCTTTGGCCAAGCAAGCAAGCGGGCAATGCAAATCTGCACTACAAAGAAGTATCACTTCCCACCGGTCAAAAGGGACATCCACAAAATGTGTAAGAACAAGAAAGGCAAGACAGGCCCTGGAGAACAGGGAGCCTTGTTATGCTGATGGGCGGGATGTAAATTGCCAACTGCCTTTCTGGAGGAGTGCATTCTGTTCCCTAAAACAAGTAAAGAACAGAGCTACAGAGCCAAGGGCACTACCAGTCTAGGGAATATACCTTGGGAAAACTGAAAATCAATAAGACAGAGCCACCCCAAAATTTAGGGCTGCACTGCATACAAGGACCTCAACTTGGATACACCTTAAGTATCCCAGAAAATATAAACATGGTTCAAAAAATTGTGGTACTTACGTACGATGGAATACCCCTCAGCCATGAAATCAATGTCATAAGACCAGTAGCAGCAAAATGGGTGGATTCAGGTACGATGATTCTAAGTGAAATAAGTCACACAGAAAAAGAAACTTATCATAAGATATCACTTATGAAGATCCTGTAAACATGGCTACACTTGAACTGAGTTAGGAAAGAGAACAGTGTCTCACATTTAGAAAACACTCTTATACCTGCTTAAGGGGGAAGGAGAGGTGGGGTGATGCATAAAACCAGAGTTTGATATAAGCACAGGTACCGTTCCAAAAACCAACTATGGAATAGACAAGACCTACACCGTCCTCAGTGAAAGGGACTCAAAACCCCATATTTCCCGCAGAGGAATATATCTGACTAGTAAGAATCTTAAAACCTATGTATTGATATGTCTCCGTAAGGGAATCAAGTGTGTCTAGACTGGCATAAACATGGCAGCGAGAATCAGCTCAAACCCACTATAAAAAGGAATTTCAAAAACAAAACAAAAAAACTGGGAAATTCTTTACAATTCTTTCAGGGTCTCTGATGAAACCTGGAATGACCCTATCTACAACGACTGCTGGATGTGGCATAAGGAGGGACACTTGGGACTGAGACGATTGGTGAGATTGGGTGAGCAAATGCAGACCCTTTAAAGCAATAATGCATGGCACCCATTCCATGGGTCCGAACTCTCCAGGTTGAAGGGAATATTACTACAGCAATAACATGTGCGGGAAACCTAGAGAACGGACACACTGTGAATACGAAAGGTTTCTAAAACTCAACGAATAGTCCCTCTCCTGGTGCTCCGGTTTGACTTTCCGTCTGCTTTACTATCAACCTCCCAACTTGGAGAGACAGCCCCTTTAACCTCTTGGTTCGCACAGGTTGCCAATTTGGCAGAGGATGAAAGGGAAGAGGGAGAACCAATGAGAGAGTAGCTGTTAGGCATTTGGACGGGCACATATCACTGTAATTTCCCGGCAGGAAGAAGAATTAACCAAATTCTCAGCCACCCACCGGGAACCAGTATAGGTCCTGAACCAAAATTTTGGACTTGCGGTCAGCTCACCAAAAACGAGTTGAAAAATAGAGCTCAGGGGCACAGCAATTCACAAACTGGCCGAGTAATAAAGGACAACTATCGTCCAAAAATCTGTTGAGGGAAGGGAACGAGGCGGACTTGAAAGCGAGGCAGAATAGCAGGAAACAGATTTCAAGAGGTACGTTGGAATCGCCTTTAAAGCACAGGAAGAGGGGCACAACTTCGACAATGACGCACTTGGCCAAAAAATGGCGTATGCGTTTTCTCCTGAATATATTCAGGAGAAAACGCATACGCCCTTTTTGGCCAAGCAAGCAAGCGGGCAATGCAAATCTGCACTACAAAGAAGTATCACTTCCCACCGGTCAAAAGGGACATCCACAAAATGTGTAAGAACAAGAAAGGCAAGACAGGCCCTGGAGAACAGGGAGCCTTGTTATGCTGATGGGCGGGATGTAAATTGCCAACTGCCTCTCTGGAGGAGTGCATTCTGTTCCCTAAAACAAGTAAAGAACAGAGCTACAGAGTCAAGGGCACTACCAGTCTAGGGAATATACCTTGGGAAAACTGAAAATCAATAAGACAGAGCCACTCCGAAATTTAGGGCTGCACTGCATACAAGGACCTCAACTTGGATACACCTTAAGTATCCCAGAAAATATAAACATGGTTCA
This sequence comes from Hyperoodon ampullatus, assembly GCF_949752795.1. Taxonomy (NCBI): domain Eukaryota; kingdom Metazoa; phylum Chordata; class Mammalia; order Artiodactyla; family Ziphiidae; genus Hyperoodon; species Hyperoodon ampullatus. Next base: position 1,174,814 of record NW_027640363.1, read on the forward strand.
AAAAATTGTGGTACTTACGTACGATGGAATATCCCTCAGCCATGAAATCAATGTCATAAGACCAGTAGCAGCAAAATGGGTGGATTCAGGTACGATGATTCTAAGTGAAATAAATCACACAGAAAAAGAAACTTATCATAAGATATCACTTATGAAGATCCTGTAAACATGGCTACACTTGAACTGAGTTAGGAAAGAGAACAGTGTCTCACATTTAGAAAACACTCTTATACCTGTTTAAGGGGGAAGGAGAGGTGGGGTGATGCATAAAACCAGAGTTTGATATAAGCACAGGTACCGTTCCAAAAACCAACTATGGAATAGACAAGACCTACACCGTCCTCAGTGAAAGGGACTCAAAACCCCATATTTCCCGCAGAGGAAAATATCTGACTAGTAAGAATCTTAAAACCTATGTATTGATATGTCTCCGTAAGGGAATCAAGTGTGTCTAGACTGGCATAAACATGGCAGCGAGAATCAGCTCAAACCCACTATAAAAAGGAATTTCAAAAACAAAACAAAAAAACTGGGAAATTCTTTACAATTCCTTCAGGGTCTCTGATGAAACCTGGAATGACCCTATCTACAACGACAGCTGGATGTGGCATAAGGAGGGACACTTGGGACTGAGACGATTGGTGAGATTGGGTGAGCAAATGCAGACCCTTTAAAGCAATAATGCATGGCACCCATTCCATGGGTCCGAACTCTCCAGGTTGAAGGGAATATTACTACAGCTATAACATGTGCGGGAAACCTAGAGAACGGACACACTGTGAATACGAAAGGTTTCTAAAACTCAACGAATTGTCCCTCTCCTGGTGCTCTGGTTTGACTTTCCACCTGCTTTACTATCAATCTCCCAAACTGGAGAGACATCTCCTTTAACCTCCTGGTTCGCACAGGTTTCCAATTTGGCAGAGGATGAAAGGGAAGAGGGAGAACCAATGAGAGAGTAGCTGTTAGGCATTTGGACGGGCACATATCACTGTAATTTCCCGGCAGGAAGAAGAATTAACCAAAGTCTCAGCCACCCACCGGGAACCAGTATAGGTCGTGAACCAAAATTTTGTACTTGCGGTCAGCTCACAACAGAAGAGTTGAAAAATGGAGCTCAGGGGCACAGCAATTCACAAACTGGCCGAGTAATAAAGGACAACTATCTTCCAAAAATCTGTTGAGGGAAGGCAACGAGGCGGACTTGAAAGCGAGGCAGAATAGCAGGAAACAGATTTCAAGAGGTACGTTGGAATCGCCTTTAAAGCACAGGAAGAGGGGCACAACTTCGACAATGATGCACTTGGCCAAAAAGGGCGTATGCGTTTTCTCCTGAATATATTCAGGAGAAAACTCATACGCCCTTTTTGGCCAAGCAAGCAAACAGGCAATGAAAATCTGCACTACAAAGAAGTATCACTTCCCACCGGTCAAAATGGACATCCACAAATGTGTAAAAACCAAAAAGGCAAGACAGGCCCTGGAGAACAGGGAGCCTTGTTATGCTGATGGGCGGGATGTAAATTGCCAACTGCCTCTCTGGAGGAGTACATTGTGTTCCCTAAAACAAGTAAAGAACAGAGCTACAGAGCCAAGGGCACTTCAAGTCTAGGGAATATACCTTGGGAAAACTGAAAATCAATAAGACAGAGCCACCCCAAAATTTAAGGCTGAACTGCTTACAAGGACCCCTACTTGGGTACACCTTAAATATCCCAGGAAATATAAAAATAGTTCAAAAATTGTGGTACTTACGTACGATGGAATATCCCTCAGCCATGAAATCAATGTCATAAGACCAGTAGCAGCAAAATGGGTGGTTTCAGGTACGATGATTCTAAGTGAAATAAGTCACACAGAAAAAGAAACTTATCATAAGATATCACTTATGAAGATCCTGTAAACATGGCTACACTTGAACTGAGCTAGGAAAGAGAACATAGTCTCACATTTAGAAAACACTCTTATGCCTGCTTAAGGGGAAGGAGAGGTGGGTTGATGCATAAAACCAGAGTTTGATATAAGCACAGGTACCGTTCCAAAAACCAACTATGGAATAGACAAGACCTACACCTTCCTCAGTAAAAGGGACTCAAAACCCCATATTTCCCGCAGAAGAATATATCTGACAAGTAAGAATCTTAAAACCTATGTATTGATATGTCTCTGTAAGGGAATCAAGAGTGTCTAGCCTGGCATAAGCATGGCAGCGAGAATCAGCTCAAACCCACTATAAAAAGGAATTTCAAAAACAAAACAAAAAAACAGGCAAATTCTTTCCAATTCCTTCAGGGTCTCTGATGAAAACTGGAATGACCCTATCTACAATGACAGCTGGATGTTACATAAGGCTGGACAAGTGGCACTGAGAGGATTGGTGAGATTGGGTGAGCAAATGCAGACCCTTCAAAGCAATAATGCATGGCACACATTACATGCGTCCCAACTCTCCAAGTTGAAGGGGATATTACTACAACTATAACATGTACCGGAAACCTAGAGAATGGACACACTGTGAACAAGAAACGTTTCTAAAACTCAACTAATACTCCGTCTCCTGGTGCTCATGTTTGACACTGCAACTGCTTTACTATCAATCTCCCAACTTAGAGACAGCACATTTAACCCCCTTGTTGGCACACGTTGCCAATTTGGCACAGGATGAAAGGGAAGAGGGAGAACCAATGAGAGAGTAGCTGTTTGGCATTTGGACGGGCACATGTCACTGTAATTTCCCGGCAGGAAGAAGAATTAACCAAAGTCTCAGGCCCACACCGGGAACCAGCATAGGTCCTGAACCAAAATTTTGCACTTGCGGTCAGCTCACCAAAAACGAGTTGAAAAATGGAGCTCAGGGGCACAGCCATTCACAAACTGGCCGAGTAATAAAGGACAACTATCGTCCAAAAATCTGTTTAGGGAAGGCAACGAGGCGGACTTGAAAGCGAGGCAAAATAGCAGGAAACATATTTCAAGAGGTACGTTGGAATTGCCTTTAAAGCACAGGAAGAGGGGCACAACTTCGACAATGATGCACTTGGCCAAAAAGGGCGTATGCGTTTTCTCCTGAATATATTCAGGAGAAAACGCATATGCCCTTTTCGGCCAAGCAAGCAAGCGGGCAATGCAAATCTGCACTACAAAGAAGTATCACTTCCCACCTGTCAAAAGGGACATCCACAAAATGTGTAAAAACCAGAAAGGAAAGACAGGCCCTGGAGAACAGGGAGCCTTGTTATGCTGATGGGCGGGATGTAAATTGCCAACTGCCTCTCTGGAAGAGTGCATTGTGTTCCCTAAAACAAGTAAAGAACAGAGCTACAGAGCCAAGGCCACTTCCAGTCTAGGGAATATACCTTGGGAAAACTGAAAATCAATAAGACAGAGCCACCCCAAAATTCAGGGCTGCACTGCTTACAAGGACCTCAACTTGGGTACACCTTAAATATCCCAGGAAATATAAAAATGGTTCAAAAAATTGTGGTACTTACGTACGATGGAATATCCCTCAGCCATGAAATCAATGTCATAAGACCAGTAGCAGCAAAATGGGTGGATTCAGGTACGATGATTCTAAGTGAAATAAGTCACACAGAAAAAGAAACTTATCATAAGATATCACTTATGAAGATCCTGTAAACATGGCTACACTTGAACTGAGTTAGGAAAGAGAACAGTGTCTCACATTTAAAAAACACTCTTATGCCTGCTTAAGGCGGAAGGAGAGGTGGGGTGATGCATAAAACCAGAGTTTGATATAAGCACAGGTACCGTTCCAAAAACCAACTATGGAATAGACAAGACCTACACCTTCCTCAGTGAAAGGGACTCAAAACCCCATATTTCCCGCAGAGGAATATATCTGACTAGTAAGAATCTCAAAACCTATGTATTGATATGTCTCCGTAAGGGAATCAAGTGTGTCTAGACTGGCATAAACATGGCAGCGAGAATCAGCTCAAACCCACTATAAAAAGGAATTTCAAAAACAAAACAAAAAAAACTGGGAAATTCTTTACAATTCCTTCAGGGTCAATGATGAAACCTGGAATGACCCTATTTACAATGACAGCTGGATGTGGCATAAGGAGGGACACTTGGGACTGAGTCGATTGGTGAGATTGGGTGAGCAAATGCAGACCCTTTAAAGCACAAATGCCTGGCACCCATTCCATGGGTCCCAACTCTCCAGGTTGAAGGGAATATTACTACAGCTATAACATGTACGGGAAACCTAGAAAACGGACACACTTTGAATACGAAAGGTTTCTAAAACTCAACGAATAGTCCCTCTCCTGGTGCTCCGGTTTGACTTTCCATCTGTTTTACTATCCACCTCCCAACTTGGAGAGACAGACACTTTAACCTCCTGGTTCGCACAGGTTGCCAATTTGGCAGAGGATGAAAGGGAAGAGGGAGAACCAATGAGAGAGTAGCTGTTAGGCATTTGGACGGGCACATATCACTGTAATTTCCCAGCAGGAAGAAGAAATAAACAAAGTCTCAGCCCCCCACCGGGAACCATCATAAGTCCTGAACCATAATTTTGAACTTGCGGTCAGCTCACAAAAAACGAGTTGAAAAATGGTGCTCAAGGGCAGAGCAATTCACAAACTGGCAGAGTAATAAAGGACAACTATCGTCCAAAAATCTGTTAAGGGAAGGCAAGGAGGCGGACTTGAAAGCGATGCAGAATAGCAGGAAACAGATTTCAAGAGGTACGTTGGAATAGCCTTTAAAGCACAGGAAGAGGGGCACAACTTCGACAATGATGCACTTGGCCAAAAACGGCATATGTGTTTTCTCCTGAATACATTCAGGAGAAAACGCATAGGCCCTTTTTGGCCAAGCAAGCAAGCAGGCAATGCAAATCTGCACTACAAAGAAGTATCACTTCCCACCGGTCAAAGGGACATCCACAAAATGTGTAAAAACCAGAAAGGCAAGACAGGCCCTGGAGAACAGGGAGCCTAGTTATGCTGATGGGCGGGATGTAAATTGCCAACTGCCTCTCTGGAGGAGTGCATTGTGTTCCCTAAAACAAGTAAACAACAGAGCTACAGAGCCAAGGCCACTTCCAGTCTAGGGAATATACCTTGGGAAAACTGAAAATCAATAAGACAGAGCCACTCCAAAATTTAGGGCAGCACTGCTTACAAGGACCTCAACTTGGGTACACCTTAAATATCCCAGGAAATATAAAAATGGTTCAAAAATATGTGGTACTTACGTACGATGGAATATCCCTCAGCCATGAAATCAATGTCATAAGACAAGTAGCAGCAAAATGGGTAGATTCAGGTACGATGATTCTAAGTGAAATAAGTCACACAGAAAAAGAAACTTATCATAAGATATCACTTATGAAGATCCTGTAAACATGGCTACACTTGAACTGAGTTAGGAAAGAGAACAGTGTCTCACATTTAGAAAACACTCTTATGCCTGCTTAAGGGGGAAGGAGAGGTGGGGTGATGCATAAAACCAGAGTTTGATATAAGCACAGGTACCGTTCCAAAAACGAACTATGGAATAGACAAGACCTACACCTTCCTCAGGGAAAGGGACTCAAAACCCCATATTTCCCGCAGAGGAATATATCTGACTAGTAAGAATCTTAAAACGTATGTATTGATATGTCTCAATAAGGGAATCAAGTGTGTCAGACTGGCATAAACATGGCAGCGAGAATCAGCTCAAACCCACTATAAAAAGGAATTTCAAAAACAAAACAAAAAAACTGGGAAATTCTTTACAATTCCTTCAGGGTTTCTGATGAAAGCTGGAATGACCATATCTACAACGACAGCTGGATGTGGCATAAGGCTGGAAACTTGGGACTGAGAGGATTGGTGAGATTGGGTGAGCAAATGCAGACCCTTTAAAGCACAAATGCCTGGCACCCATTCCATGGGTCCCAACTCTCCAGGTTGAAGGGAATGTTACTACAGCTATAACATGTACAGGAAACCTAGAGAACGGACACACTGTGAATACGAATGATTTCTAAAACTCAACGAATAGTCCCTATCCTGGTGCTCGGGTTTGACTTTCCATCTGCTTTACTATCAACCTCCAAACTTGGAGAGACAGCCCGTTTAACCTCCTGGTTCGCACAGGTTGCCAATTTGGCAGAGGATGAAAGGGAAGAGGGAGAACCAATGAGAGAGTAGCTGTTAGGCATTTGGACGGGCACATATCACTCTAATTTCCCGGCAGGAAGAAGAATTAAGCAAAGTCTCAGCCACCCACCGGGAACCAGCATAAATCCTGAACCAAAATTTTGGACTTGCGGTCAGCTCACAAAAAACGAGTTGAAAAATGGATCTCAGGGGCACAGCAATTTACAAACTGGCAGAGCAATAAAGGAGAACTATCGTCCAAAAATCTGTTGAGGGAAGACATCGAGGCGGACTTGAAAGCGAGGCAGAATAGCAGGAAACAGATTTCAAGAGGTATGTTGGAATCGCCTTTAAAGCACAGGAAGAGGGACACAACTTCGACAAAGATGCACTTGGCCAAAAAGGGCGTACGCGTTTTCTCCTGAATATATTCAGGAGAAAACGCGTACGCCCTTTTTGGCCAAGCAAGGAAGCGGGCAATGCAAATCTGCACTACAAAGAAGTATCACTTCCCACCGGTCAAAAGGGACATCCACAAAATTTGTAAAAACCAGAAAGGCAAGACAGGCCCTGGAGAACAGGGAGCCTTGTTATGCTGATGGGCGGGATGTAAATTGCCAACTGCTTCTCTGGAGGAGTGCATTGTGTTCCCTAAAACAAGTAAACAACAGAGCTACAGAGCCAAGGGCACTTCCAGTCTAGGGAATATACCTTGGGAAAACTGAAAATCAATAAGACAGAGCCACCCCAAAATTTAGGGCTGCACTGCATACAAGGACCTCAACTTGGGTACACCTTAAGTATCCAAGGAAATATAAAAATGGTTCAAAAAATTGTGGTACTTACGTACGATGGAATATCCCTCAGCCATGAAATCAATGTCATAAGACCAGTAGCAGCAAAATGGGTGGATTCAGGTACGATGATTCTAAGTGAAATAAGTCACACAGAAAAAGAAACTTATCATAAGATATCACTTATGAAGATCCTGTAAACATGGCTACACTTGAACTGAGTTAGGATAGAGAACAGAGTCTCAAATTTAGAAAACACTCTTATGCCTGCTTAAGGGGGAAGGAGAGGTGGGGTGATGCATAAAACCAGAGTTTGATATAAGCACAGGTACCGTTCCAAAAACCAACTATGGAATACACAAGTCCTATACCTTCCTCAGTGAAAGGGACTCAAAACCCCATATTTCCCGCAGAGGAATATATCTGACTAGTAAAAATCTTAAAACCTATGTATTGATATGTCTCCATAAGGGAATCAAGTGTGTCTAGACTGGCATAAACATGGCAGCGAGAATCAGCTCAAACCCACTATAAAAAGGAATTTCAAAAACAAAACAAAAAAACTGGGAAATTCTTTACAATTCCTTCAGGGTCTCTGATGAAACCTGGAATGACCCTTTCTACAACGACAGCTGGAGGTGGCATAAGGCTGGACAGTTGGGACTGAGAGGATTGGTGAGATTGGGTGAGGAAATGCAGTCCCTTTAAAGCAATAATGCCTGGCACCCATTCCATGGGTCCCAACTCTCCAGGTTGAAGGGAATATTACTACAGCTATAACATGTACGGGAAACCTAGAGAACGGACACACTGTGAATACGAAAGGTTTCTAAAACTCAACGAATAGACCCTCCCATGGTGCTCCGGTTTGACTTTCCATCTGCTTTACTATCAATCTCCCAACTTGGAGAGACAGCCCCTTTAACCTCCTGGTTCGCACAGGTTTCCAATTTGGCAGAGGATGAAAGGGAAGAGGGAGAACCAATGAGAGAGTAGCTGTTAGGCATTTGGACGGGCACATATCACTGTAATTTCCCGGCAGGAAGAAGAATTAACCAAAGTCTCAGCTCCGCACTCTGAACCAGCATAGGTCCTGAACCAAAATTTTGGACTTGCTATCAGCTCACCGAAAACGAGTTGAAAAATGGAGCTCAGGGGCACAGCAATTCACAAATTGGCCGAGTAATAAAGGACAACTATCGTCCAAAAATCTGTTGAGGGAAGGCAACGAGGCGGACTTGAAAGTGAGGCAGAATAACAGGAAACAGATTTCAAGAGGTATGTTGGAATCGCCTTTAAAGCACAGGAAGAGGGGCAAAACTTCGACAATGATGCACTTGGCCAAAAAGGGTGTATGCGTTTTCTCCTGAATATATTCAGGAGAAAACGCATACGGCATTTTTGACCAAGCAAGCAAGCGGACAATGCAAATCTGCACTACAAAGAAGTATCACTTCCCACCGGTCAAAAGGGACAACCACAAAATGTGTAAAAACTAGAAAGGCAAGACAGGCCATGGAGAACAGGGAGCCTTGTTATGCTGATGGGCGGGATGTAAATTGCCAACTGCCTCTCTGGAGGAGTACATTGTGTTCCCTAAAACAAGTAAAGAACAGAGCTACAGAGGCAAGGGCACTTCCAGTCTAGGGAATATACCTTGGGAAAACTGAAAATCAATAAGACAGAGCCACCCCAAAATTTAGGGCTGCACTGCTTACAAGGACCTCAACTTGGGTACACATTAAATATCCCAGGAAATATAAAAATGGTTCAAAAAATTGTGGTACTTACGTACGATGGAATATCCCTCAGCCATGAAATCAATGTCATAAGACCAGTAGCAGCAAAATGGGTGGATTCAGGTACGATGATTCTAAGTGAAATAAGTCACACAGAAAAAGAAACTTATCATAAGATATCACTTATGAAGATTCTGTAAACTTGGCTACACTTGAACTGAGTTAGGAAAGAGAACAGTGTCTCACATTTAGAAAACACTCTTATGCCTGCTTAAGGGGGAAGGAGAGGTGGCGTGATGCATAAAACCAGAGTTTGATATAAGCACAGGTACCGTTCCAAAAACCAACTATGGAATAGACAAGACCTACACCTTCCTCAGTGAAAGGGTCTCATAACCCCATATTTCCTGCAGAGAAATATATCTGACTAGTAAGAATCTTAAAACCTATGTATTGATATGTCTCCGTAAGGGAATCAAGTGTGTCTAGACTGGCATAAACATGGCAGCGAGAATCAGCTCAAACCCATTATAAAAAGGAATTTCAAAAACAAAACGAAAAAACTGCATAATTCTTTATAATTCCTTCAGGGTCTCTGATGAAACCTGGAATGACCCTATCTACAATGACAGCTGGATGTGGCATAAGGAGGGACACTTGACACTGAGACGATTGGTGAGATTGGGTGAGGAAATGCAGACCCTTTAAAGCACAAATGCCTGGCACCCATTCCATGGTTCCCAACTCTCCATGATAGAGGGAATATTACTACAGTTATAACATGTAAGGGAAACCTGGAGAACGGACACACTGTGAATATGAAAGGTTTCTAAAACTCAACGAATAGTCCCTCTCCTGGAGCCCCAGTTTGACTTTCCATATGCTGTACTATCAAGCTCCCAACTTGGAGAGACAGCCCCTTTAACCACCTGGTTTCCACAGGTTGCCAATTTGGCAGAGGATGAAAGGGAAGAGGGAGAATCAATGAGAGAGTAGTTGTTATTCGTTTGCACGGGCACATATCACTGTAATTTCCCCGCCGGAAGAAGAATTGACCAATGTGTCAGCCCCCCACCGGGAACCAGTATAGGTCCTGAACCAAAATTTTGGGCTTGCGGTCAGCTAACAAAAAACGAGTTGAAAAATGGAGCTCAGGGGCACAGCAATTCACAAACTGACTGAGTAATAAAGGACAACTATCGTCCAAAAATCTGTTGAGGGTAGGCAACGAGGCGGACTTGAAAGCGAGGCACAATAGCAGGAAACAGATTTCAAGAGGTACGTTGGAATCGCCTTTAAGGCACAGGAAGAGGGGCACAACTTCGACAATGATGCACTTGGCCAAAAAGGGTGTATGCGTTTTATCCTGAATATATTCAGGAGAAAACACATACGCCCTTTTTGGCCAAGCAAGCAAGCGGGCAATGCAAATCTGCACTACAAAGAAGTATCACTTCCCACCGGTCAAAAGGGACATCCACAAAATGTGTAAAAACCAAAACGGCAAGACAGGCCCTGGAGAACAGGGAGCCTTGTTATGCTGATGTGCGGGATGTAAATTGCCAACTGCCTCTCTGGAAGAGTGCATTGTGTTCCCTAAAACAAGTAAAGAACAGAGCTACAGAGCCAAGGGCACTTCCAGTCTAGGGAATATACCTGGGGAAAACTGAAAATCAATAAGACAGAGCCACCCCAAAATTTAGGGCTGCACTGCTGACAAGGACCTCAACTTGGGTACACCTTAAATATCCCAGGAAATATAAAAATGGTTCAAAAAATTGTGGTACTTACGTACGATGGAATATCCCTCAGCCATGAAATCAATGTCATAAGACCAGTAGCAGCAAAATAGGTGGATTCAGGTACGATGATTCTAAGTGAAATAAGTCACACAGAAAAAGAAACTTATCATAAGATATCACTTATGAAGATCCTGTAAACATGGCTACACTTGAACAGAGTTAGGAAAGAGAACAGTGTCTCACATTTAGAAAACACTCTTATGCCTGCTTAAGGGGGAAGGAGAGGTAGGGTGATGCTTAAAACAAGAGTTTGATATAAGCACAGGTACCGTTCCAAAAACCAACTATGCAATAGACAAGACCTACACCTTCCTCAGTGAAAGGGACTCAAAACCCCATATTTATCGCAGAGGAATATATCTGACTAGTAAGAATCTTAAAACCTATGTATTGATATGTCTCCGTAAGGGAATCAAGTGTGTCTAGACTGGCATAAACATGGCAGCGAGAATCAGCTCAAACCCACTATAAAAAGGAATTTCAAAAACAAAACAAAAAAACTGGGAAATTCTTTACAATTCCTTCAGGGTCTCTGATGAAGGCTAGAATGACCCTATCTACAACGACAGCTGGATGTGGCATAAGGGGGGACACTTGGGACTGAGACGATTGGTGAGATTGGGTGAGCAAATGCAGACCCTTTAAAGCAATAATGCATGGCACCCATTCCATGGGTCCGAACTCTCCAGGTTGAAGGGAATATTACTACAGCTATAACATGTGCGGGAAACCTAGAGAACGGACACACTGTGAATACGAAAGGTTTCTAAAACTCAACGAATAGTCCCTCTCCTGGTGCTCCGGTTTGACTTTCCGTCTGCTTTACTATCAACCTCCCAACTTGGAGAGACAGCCCCTTTAACCTCTTGGTTCGCACAGGTTGCCAATTTGGCAGAGGATGAAAGGGAAGAGGGAGAACCAATGAGAGAGTAGCTCTTAGGCATTTGGACGGGCACATATCACTGTAATTTCCCGGCAGGAAGAAGAATTAACCAAATTCTCAGCCACCCACCGGGAACCAGTATAGGTCCTGAACCAAAATTTTGGACTTGCGGTCAGCTCACCAAAAACGAGTTGAAAAATGGAGCTCAGGGGCACAGCAATTCACAAACTGGCCGAGTAATAAAGGACAACTATCGTCCAAAAATCTGTTGAGGGAAGGCAACGAGGCGGACTTGAAAGCGAGGCAGAATAGCAGGAAACAGATTTCAAGAGGTACGTTGGAATCGCCTTTAAAGCACAGGAAGAGGGGCACAACTTCGACAATGATGCACTTGGCCAAAAAGGGCGTATGCGTTTTCTCCTGAATATATTCAGGAGAAAACGCATACGCCCTTTTTGGCCAAGCAAGCAAGCGGGCAATGCAAATCTGCACTACAAAGAAGTATCACTTCCCACCGGTCAAAAGGGACATCCACAAAATGTGTAAGAACAAGAAAGGCAAGACAGGCCCTGGAGAACAGGGAGCCTTGTTATGCTGATGGGCGGGATGTAAATTGCCAACTGCCTCTCTGGAGGAGTGCATTCTGTTCCCTAAAACAAGTAAAGAACAGAGCTACAGAGCCAAGGGCACTACCAGTCTAGGGAATATACCTTGGGAAAACTGAAAATCAATAAGACAGAGCCACCCCAAAATTTAAGGCTGCACTGCATACAAGGACCTCAATTTGGATACACCTTAAGTATCCCAGAAAATATAAACATGGTTCAAAAAATTGTGGTACTTACGTACGATGGAATATCCCTCAGCCATGAAATCAATGTCATAAGACAAGTAGCAGCAAAATGGGTGGATTCAGGTACGATGATTCTAAGTGAAATAAGTCACACAGAAAAAGAAACTTATCATAAGATATCACTTATGAAGATCCTGTAAACATGGCTACACTTGAACTGAGTTAGGAAAGAGAACAGTGTCTCACATTTAGAAAACACTCTTATACCTGCTTAAGGGGGAAGGAGAGGTGGGGTGATGCATAAAACCAGAGTTTGATATAAGCACAGGTACCGTTCCAAAAACCAACTATGGAATAGACAAGACCTACACCGTCCTCAGCGAAAGGGACTCAAAACCCCATATTTCCCGCAGAGGAAAATATCTGACTAGTAAGAATCTTAAAACCTATGTATTGATATGTCTCCGTAAGGGAATCAAGTGTGTCTAGACTGGCATAAACATGGCAGCGAGGGCTTCCCTGGTGGCGCAGTGGTTGAGAGTCCGCCTGCCGATGCAGGGGACACGGGTTCATGCCCCGGTCCGGGAAGATCCTACATGCCGCGGAACGGCTGGGCCCGTGAGCCATGGCCGCTGAGCCTGCGCGTCCGGAGCCTGTGCTCCGCAACGGGAGAGGCCACAACAGTGAGAGGCCCGCGTACTGCAAAAAAAAAAAAAAAAAAAAAAACATGGCAGCGAGAATCAGCTCAAACCCACTATAAAAAGGAATTTCAAAAACAAAACAAAAAAACTGGGAAATTCTTTACATTTCCTTCAGGGTCTCTGATGAAGGCTAGAATGACCCTATCTACAACGACAGCTGGATGTGGCATAAGGAGGGACACTTGGGACTGAGACGATTGGTGAGATTGGGTGAGCAAATGCAGACCCTTTAAAGCAATAATGCATGGCACCCATTCCATGGGTCCGAACTCTCCAGGTTAAAGGGAATATTACTACAGCTATAACATGTGCGGGAAACCTAGAGAACGGACACACTGTGAATACGAAAGGTTTCTAAAACTCAACGCATAGTCCCTCTCCTGGTGCTCCGGTTTGACTTTCCGTCTGCTTTACTATCAACCTCCCAACTTGGAGAGACAGCCCCTTTAACCTCTTGGTTCGCACAGGTTGCCAATTTGGCAGAGGATGAAAGGGAAGAGGGAGAACCAATGAGAGAGTAGCTGTTAGGCATTTGGACGGGCACATACCACTGTAATTTCCCGGCAGGAAGAAGAATTAACCAAATTCTCAGCCACCCACCGGGAACCAGTATAGGTCCTGAACCAAAATTTTGGACTTGCGGTCAGCTCACCAAAAACGAGTTGAAAAATGGAGCTCAGGGGCACAGCAATTCACAAACTGGCCGAGTAATAAAGGACAACTATCGTTCAAAAATCTGTTGAGGGAAGGCAACGAGGCGGACTTGAAAGCGAGGCAGAATAGCAGGAAACAGATTTCAAGAGGTACGTTGGAATCGCCTTTAAAGCACAGGAAGAGGGGCACAACTTCGACAATGATGCACTTGGCCAAAAAGGGCGTATGCGTTTTCTCCTGAATATATTCAGGAGAAAACGCATACGCCCTTTTTGGCCAAGCAAGCAAGCGGGCAATGCAAATCTGCACTACAAAGAAGTATCACTTCCCACCGGTCAAAAGGGACATCCACAAAATGTGTAAGAACAAGAAAGGCAAGACAGGACCTGGAGAACAGGGAGCCTTGTTATGCTGATGGGCGGGATGTAAATTGCCAACTGCCTCTCTGGAGGAGTGCATTCTGTTCCCTAAAACAAGTAAAGAACAGAGCTACAGAGTCAAGGGCACTACCAGTCTAGGGAATATACCTTGGGAAAACTGAAAATCAATAAGACAGAGCGACCCCAAAATTTAGGGCTGCACTGCATACAAGGACCTCAACTTGGATACACCTTAAGTATCCCAGAAAATATAAACATGGTTCAAAAAATTGTGGTACTTACGTACGATGGAATATCCCTCAGCCATGAAATCAATGTCATAAGACCAGTAGCAGCAAAATGGGTGGATTCAGGTACGATGATTCTAAGTGAAATAAGTCACACAGAAAAAGAAACTTATCATAAGATATCACTTATGAAGATCCTGTCAACATGGCTACACTTGAACTGAGTTAGGAAAGAGAACAGTGTCTCACATTTAGAAAACACTCTTATACCTGCTTAAGGGGGAAGGAGAGGTGGGGTGATGCATAAAACCAGAGTTTGATATAAGCACAGGTACCGTTCCAAAAACCAACTATGGAATAGACAAGACCTACACCGTCCTCAGCGAAAGGGACTCAAAACCCCATATTTCCCGCAGAGGAATATATCTGACTAGTAAGAATCTTAAAACCTATGTATTGATATGTCTCCGTAAGGGAATCAAGTGTGTCTAGACTGGCATAAACATGGCAGCGAGAATCAGCTCAAACCCACTATAAAAAGGAATTTCAAAAACAAAACAAAAAAACTGGGAAATTCTTTACAATTCCTTCAAGGTCTCTGATGAAAGCTGGAATGACCCTATCTACAACGACAGCTGGTTGTGGCATAAGGATGGACACTTGGGACTGAGACGATTGGTGAGATTGGGTGAGCAAATGCAGACTCTTTAAAGCAATAATGCATGGCACCCATTCCATGGGTCCGAACTCTCCAGGTTGAAGGGAATATTACTACAGCTATAACATGTGCGGGAAACCTAGAGAACGGACACACTGTGAATACGAAAGGTTTCTAAAACTCAACGAATAGTCCCTCTCCTGGTGCTCCGGTTTGACTTTCCGTCTGCTTTACTATCAACCTCCCAACTTGGAGAGACAGCCCCTTTAACCTCTTGGTTCGCACAGGTTGCCAATTTGGCAGAGGATGAAAGGGAAGAGGGAGAACCAATGAGAGAGTAGCTCTTAGGCATTTGGACGGGCACATATCACTGTAATTTCCCGGCAGGAAGAAGAATTAACCAAATTCTCAGCCACCCACCGGGAACCAGTATAGGTCCTGAACCAAAATTTTGGACTTGCGGTCAGCTCACCAAAAACGAGTTGAATAATGGAGCTCAGGGGCACAGCAATTCACAAACTGGCCGAGTAATAAAGGACAACTATCGTCCAAAAATCTGTTGAGGGAAGGCAACGAGGCGGACTTGAAAGCGAGGCAGAATAGCAGGAAACAGATTTCAAGAGGTACGTTGGAATCGCCTTTAAAGCACAGGAAGAGGGGCACAACTTCGACAATGATGCACTTGGCCAAAAAGGGCGTATGCGTTTTCTCCTGAATAAATTCAGGAGAAAACGCATACGCCCTTTTTGGCCAAGCAAGCAAGCGGGCAATGCAAATCTGCACTACAAAGAAGTATCACTTCCCACCGGTCAAAAGGGACATCCACAAAATGTGTAAGAACAAGAAAGGCAAGACAGGCCCTGGAGAACAGGGAGCCTTGTTATGCTGATGGGCGGGATGTAAATTGCCAACTGCCTCTCTGGAGGAGTGCATTCTGTTCCCTAAAACAAGTAAAGAACAGAGCTACAGAGCCAAGGGCACTACCAGTCTAGGGAATATACCTTGGGAAAACTGAAAATCAATAAGACAGAGCCACCCCAAAATTTAAGGCTGCACTGCATACAAGGACCTCAACTTGGATACACCTTAAGTATCCCAGAAAATATAAACATGGTTCAAAAAATTGTGGTACTTACGTACGATGGAATATCCCTCAGCCATGAAATCAATGTCATAAGACAAGTAGCAGCAAAATGGGTGGATTCAGGTACGATGATTCTAAGTGAAATAAGTCACACAGAAAAAGAAACTTATCATAAGATATCACTTATGAAGATCCTGTAAACATGGCTACACTTGAACTGAGTTAGGAAAGAGAACAGTGTCTCACATTTAGAAAACACTCTTATACCTGCTTAAGGGGGAAGGAGAGGTGGGGTGATGCATAAAACCAGAGTTTGATATAAGCACAGATACCGTTCCAAAAACCAACTATGGAATACACAAGACCTACACCGTCCTCAGCGAAAGGGACTCAAAACCCCATATTTCCCACAGAGGAAAATATCTGACTAGTAAGAATCTTAAAACCTATGTATTGATATGTCTCCGTAAGGGAATCAAGTGTGTCTAGACTGGCATAAACATGGCAGCGAGAATCAGCTCAAACCCACTATAAAAAGGAATTTCAAAAACAAAACAAAAAAACTGGGAAATTCTTTACAATTCCTTCAGGGTCTCTGATGAAGGCTGGAATGACCCTATCTACAACGACAGCTGGATGTGGCATAAGGAGGGACACTTGGGACTGAGACGATTGGTGAGATTGGGTGAGCAAATGCAGACCCTTTAAAGCAATAATGCATGGCACCCATTCCATGGGTCCGAACTCTCCAGGTTGAAGGGAATATTACTACAGCTATAACATGTGCGGTAAACCTAGAGAACGGACACACTGTGAATACGAAAGGTTTCTAAAACTCAACGCATAGTCCCTCTCCTGGTGCTCCGGTTTGACTTTCCGTCTGCTTTACTATCAACCTCCCAACTTGGAGAGACAGCCCCTTTAACCTCTTGGTTCGCACAGGTTGCCAATTTGGCAGAGGATGAAAGGGAAGAGGGAGAACCAATGAGAGAGTAGCTGTTAGGCATTTGGACGGGCACATATCACTGTAATTTCCCGGCAGGAAGAAGAATTAACCAAATTCTCAGCCACCCACCGGGAACCAGTATAGGTCCTGAACCAAAATTTTGGACTTGCGGTCAGCTCACCAAAAACGAGTTGAAAAATGGAGCTCAGGGGCACAGCAATTCACAAACTGGCCGAGTAATAAAGGACAACTATCGTCCAAAAATCTGTTGAGGGAAGGCAACGAGGCGGACTTGAAAGCGAGGCAGAATAGCAGGAAACAGATTTCAAGAGGTACGTTGGAATCGCCTTTAAAGCACAGGAAGAGGGGCACAACTTCGACAATGATGCACTTGGCCAAAAAGGGCGTATGCGTTTTCTCCTGAATATATTCAGGAGAAAACGCATACGCCCTTTTTGGCCAAGCAAGCAAGCGGGCAATGCAAATCTGCACTACAAAGAAGTATCACTTCCCACCGGTCAAAAGGGACATCCACAAAATGTGTAAGAACAAGAAAGGCAAGACAGGCCCTGGAGAACAGGGAGCCTTGTTATGCTGATGGGCGGGATGTAAATTGCCAACTGCCTCTCTGGAGGAGTGCATTCTGTTCCCTAAAACAAGTAAAGAACAGAGCTACAGAGCCAAGGGCACTACCAGTCTAGGGAATATACCTTGGGAAAACTGAAAATCAATAAGACAGAGCCACCCCAAAATTTAGGGCTGCACTGCATACAAGGACCTCAACTTGGATACACCTTAAGTATCCCAGAAAATATAAACATGGTTCAAAAAATTGTGGTACTTACGTACGATGGAATATCCCTCAGCCATGAAATCAATGTCATAAGACCAGTAGCAGCAAAATGGGTGGATTCAGGTACGATGATTCTAAGTGAAATAAGTCACACAGAAAAAGAAACTTATCATAAGATATCACTTATGAAGATCCTGTAAACATGGCTACACTTGAACTGAGTTAGGAAAGAGAACAGTGTCTCACATTTAGAAAACACTCTTATACCTGCTTAAGGGGGAAGGAGAGGTGGGGTGATGCATAAAACCAGAGTTTGATATAAGCACAGGTACCGTTCCAAAAACCGACTATGGAATAGACAAGACCTACACCGTCCTCAGCGAAAGGGACTCAAAACCCCATATTTCCCGCAGAGGAAAATATCTGACTAGTAAGAATCTTAAAACCTATGTATTGATATGTCTCCGTAAGGGAATCAAGTGTGTCTAGACTGGCATAAACATGGCAGCGAGAATCAGCTCAAACCCACTATAAAAAGGAATTACAAAAACAAAACAAAAAAACTGGGAAATTCTTTGCAATTCCTTCAGGGTCTCTGATGAAAGCTGGAATGACCCTATCTACAATGACAGCTGGATGTGGCATAAGGAGGGACACTTGGGACTGAGACGATTGGTGAGATTGGGTGAGCAAATGCAGACCCTTTAAAGCAATAATGCATGGCACCCATTCCATGGGTCCGAACTCTCCAGGTTGAAGGGAATATTACTACAGCTATAACATGTGCGGGAAACCTAGAGAACGGACACACTGTGAATACGAAAGGTTTCTAAAACTCAACGCATAGTCCCTCTCCTGGTGCTCCGGTTTGACTTTCCGTCTGCTTTACTATCAACCTCCCAACTTGGAGAGACAGCCCCTTTAACCTCTTGGTTCGCACAGGTTGCCAATTTGGCAGAGGATGAAAGGGAAGACGGAGAACCAATGAGAGAGTAGCTGTTAGGCATTTGGACGGGCACATATCACTGTAATTTCCCGGCAGGAAGAAGAATTAACCAAATTCTCAGCCACCCACCGGGAACCAGTATAGGTCCTGAACCAAAATTTTGGACTTGCGGTCAGCTCACCAAAAACGAGTTGAAAAATGGAGCTCAGGGACACAGCAATTCACAAACTGGCCGAGTAATAAAGGACAACTATCGTCCAAAAATCTGTTGAGGGAAGGCAACGAGGCGGACTTGAAAGCGAGGCAGAATAGCAGGAAACAGATTTAAAGAGGTACGTTGGAATCGCCTTTAAAGCACAGGAAGAGGGGCACAACTTCGACAATGATGCACTTGGCCAAAAAGGGCGTATGCGTTTTCTCCTGAATATATTCAGGAGAAAACGCATACACCCTTTTTGGCCAAGCAAGCAAGCGGGCAATGCAAATCTGCACTACAAAGAAGTATCACTTCCCACCGGTCAAAAGGGACATCCACAAAATGTGTAAGAACAAGAAAGGCAAGACAGGCCCTGGAGAACAGGGAGCCTTGTTATGCTGATGGGCGGGATGTAAATTGCCAACTGCCTCTCTGGAGGAGTGCATTCTGTTCCCTAAAACAAGTAAAGAACAGAGCTACAGAGCCAAGGGCACTACCAGTCTAGGGAATATACCTTGGGAAAACTGAAAATCAATAAGACAGAGCCACCCCAAAATTTAAGGCTGCACTGCATACAAGGACCTCAACTTGGATACACCTTAAGTATCCCAGAAAATATAAACATGGTTCAAAAAATTGTGGTACTTACGTACGATGGAATATCCCTCAGCCATGAAATCAATGTCATAAGACAAGTAGCAGCAAAATGGGTGGATTCAGGTACGATGATTCTAAGTGAAATAAGTCACACAGAAAAAGAAACTTATCATAAGATATCACTTATGAAGATCCTGTAAACATGGCTACACTTGAACTGAGTTAGGAAAGAGAACAGTGTCTCACATTTAGAAAACACTCTTATACCTGCTTAAGGGGGAAGGAGAGGTGGGGTGATGCATAAAACCAGAGTTTGATATAAGCACAGATACCGTTCCAAAAACCAACTATGGAATACACAAGACCTACACCGTCCTCAGCGAAAGGGACTCAAAACCCCATATTTCCCACAGAGGAAAATATCTGACTAGTAAGAATCTTAAAACCTATGTATTGATATGTCTCCGTAAGGGAATCAAGTGTGTCTAGACTGGCATAAACATGGCAGCGAGAATCAGCTCAAACCCACTATAAAAAGGAATTTCAAAAACAAAACAAAAAAACTGGGAAATTCTTTACAATTCCTTCAGGGTCTCTGATGAAGGCTGGAATGACCCTATCTACAACGACAGCTGGATGTGGCATAAGGAGGGACACTTGGGACTGAGACGATTGGTGAGATTGGGTGAGCAAATGCAGACCCTTTAAAGCAATAATGCATGGCACCCATTCCATGGGTCCGAACTCTCCAGGTTGAAGGGAATATTACTACAGCTATTACATGTGCGGTAAACCTAGAGAACGGACACACTGTGAATACGAAAGGTTTCTAAAACTCAACGCATAGTCCCTCTCCTGGTGCTCCGGTTTGACTTTCCGTCTGCTTTACTATCAACCTCCCAACTTGGAGAGACAGCCCCTTTAACCTCTTGGTTCGCACAGGTTGCCAATTTGGCAGAGGATGAAAGGGAAGAGGGAGAACCAATGAGAGAGTAGCTGTTAGGCATTTGGACGGGCACATATCACTGTAATTTCCCGGCAGGAAGAAGAATTAACCAAATTCTCAGCCACCCACCGGGAACCAGTATAGGTCCTGAACCAAAATTTTGGACTTGCGGTCAGCTCACCAAAAACGAGTTGAAAAATGGAGCTCAGGGGCACAGCAATTCACAAACTGGCCGAGTAATAAAGGACAACTATCGTCCAAAAATCTGTTGAGGGAAGGCAACGAGGCGGACTTGAAAGCGAGGCAGAATAGCAGGAAACAGATTTCAAGAGGTACGTTGGAATCGCCTTTAAAGCACAGGAAGAGGGGCACAACTTCGACAATGATGCACTTGGCCAAAAAGGGCGTATGCGTTTTCTCCTGCATATATTCAGGAGAAAACGCATACGCCCTTTTTGGCCAAGCAAGCAAGCGGGCAATGCAAATCTGCACTACAAAGAAGTATCACTTCCCACCGGTCAAAAGGGACATCCACAAAATGTGTAAGAACAAGAAAGGCAAGACAGGCCCTGGAGAACAGGGAGCCTTGTTATGCTGATGGGCGGGATGTAAATTGCCAACTGCCTCTCTGGAGGAGTGCATTCTGTTCCCTAAAACAAGTAAAGAACAGAGCTACAGAGCCAAGGGCACTACCAGTCTAGGGAATATACCTTGGGAAAACTGAAAATCAATAAGACAGAGCCACCCCAAAATTTAAGGCTGCACTGCATACAAGGACCTCAACTTGGATACACCTTAAGTATCCCAGAAAATATAAACATGGTTCAAAAAATTGTGGTACTTACGTACGATGGAATATCCCTCAGCCATGAAATCAATGTCATAAGACAAGTAGCAGCAAAATGGGTGGATTCAGGTACGATGATTCTAAGTGAAATAAGTCACACAGAAAAAGAAACTTATCATAAGATATCACTTATGAAGATCCTGTAAACATGGCTACACTTGAACTGAGTTAGGAAAGAGAACAGTGTCTCACATTTAGAAAACACTCTTATACCTGCTTAAGGGGGAAGGAGAGGTGGGGTGATGCATAAAACCAGAGTTTGATATAAGCACAGGTACCGTTCCAAAAACCAACTATGGAATAGACAAGACCTACACCGTCCTCAGCGAAAGGGACTCAAAATCCCATATTTCCCGCAGAGGAAAATATCTGACTAGTAAGAATCTTAAAACCTATGTATTGATATGTCTCCGTAAGGGAATCAAGTGTGTCTAGACTGGCATAAACATGGCAGCGAGGGCTTCCCTGGTGGCGCAGTGGTTGAGAGTCCGCCTGCCGATGCAGGGGACACGGGTTCGTGCCCCGGTCCGGGAAGATCCTACATGCCGCGGAGCGGCTGGGCCCGTGAGCCATGGCCGCTGAGCCTGCGCGTCCGGAGCCTGTGCTCCGCAACGGGAGAGGCCACAACAGTGAGAGGCCCGCGTACTGCAAAAAAAAAAAAAAAAAAAAAACATGGCAGCGAGAATCAGCTCAAACCCACTATAAAAAGGAATTTCAAAAACAAAACAAAAAAACTGGGAAATTCTTTACAATTCCTTCAGGGTCTCTGATGAAAGCTGGAATGACCCTATCTACAACGACAGCTGGATGTGGCATAAGGAGGGACACTTGGGACTGAGACGATTGGTGAGATTGGGTGAGCAAATGCAGACCCTTTAAAGCAATAATGCATGGCACCCATTCCATGGGTCCGAACTCTCCAGGTTGAAGGGAATATTACTACAGCTATAACATGTGCGGGAAACCTAGAGAACGGACACACTGTGAATACGAAAGGTTTCTAAAACTCAACGCATAGTCCCTCTCCTGGTGCTCCGGTTTGACTTTCCGTCTGCTTTACTATCAACCTCCCAACTTGGAGAGACAGCCCCTTTAACCTCTTGGTTCGCACAGGTTGCCAATTTGGCAGAGGATGAAAGGGAAGAGGGAGAACCAATGAGAGAGTAGCTGTTAGGCATTTGGACGGGCACATATCACTGTAATTTCCCGGCAGGAAGAAGAATTAACCAAATTCTCAGCCACCCACCGGGAACCAGTATAGGTCCTGAACCAAAATTTTGGACTTGCGGTCAGCTCACCAAAAACGAGTTGAAAAATGGAGCTCATGGGCACAGCAATTCACAAACTGGCCGAGTAATAAAGGACAACTATCGTCCAAAAATCTGTTGAGGGAAGGCAACGAGGTGGACTTTACAGCGAGGCAGAATAGCAGGAAACAGATTTAAAGAGGTACGTTGGAATCGCCTTTAAAGCACAGGAAGAGGGGCACAACTTCGACAATGATGCACTTGGCCAAAAAGGGCGTATGTGTTTTCTCCTGAATATATTCAGGAGAAAACGCATACGCCCTTTTTGGCCAAGCAAGCAAGCGGGCAATGCAAATCTGCACTACAAAGAAGTATCACTTCCCACCGCTCAAAAGGGACATCCACACAATGTGTAAGAACAAGAAAGGCAAGACAGGCCCTGGAGAACAGGGAGCCTTGTTATGCTGATGGGCGGGATGTAAATTGCC
This sequence comes from Hyperoodon ampullatus, assembly GCF_949752795.1. NCBI lineage: Eukaryota > Metazoa > Chordata > Mammalia > Artiodactyla > Ziphiidae > Hyperoodon > Hyperoodon ampullatus. The sequence goes on from NW_027640363.1 coordinate 1,197,657, forward strand.
AACTGCCTCTCTGGAGGAGTGCATTCTGTTCCCTAAAACAAGTAAAGAACAGAGCTACAGAGCCAAGGGCACTACCAGTCTAGGGAATATACCTTGGGAAAACTGAAAATCAATAAGACAGAGCCACCCCAAAATTTAGGGCTGCACTGCATACAAGGACCTCAACTTGGATACACCTTAAGTATCCCAGAAAATATAAACATGGTTCAAAAAATTGTGGTACTTACGTACGATGGAATATCCCTCAGCCATGAAATCAATGTCATAAGACCAGTAGCAGCAAAATGGGTGGATTCAGGTACGATGATTCTAAGTGAAATAAGTCACACAGAAAAAGAAACTTATCATAAGATATCACTTATGAAGATCCTGTAAACATGGCTACACTTGAACTGAGTTAGGAAAGAGAACAGTGTCTCACATTTAGAAAACACTCTTATACCTGCTTAAGGGGGAAGGAGAGGTGGGGTGATGCATAAAACCAGAGTTTGATATAAGCACAGGTACCGTTCCAAAAACCAACTATGGAATAGACAAGACCTACACCGTCCTCAGCGAAAGGGACTCAAAACCCCATATTTCCCGCAGAGGAAAATATCTGAATAGTAAGAATCTTAAAACCTATGTATTGATATGTCTCCATAAGGGAATCAAGTGTGTCTAGACTGGCATAAACATGGAAGCGAGAATCAGCTCAAACCCACTATAAAAAGGAATTTCAAAAACAAAACAAAAAAACTGGGAAATTCTTTACAATTCCTTCAGGGTCTCTGATGAAACCTGGAATGACCCTATCTACAACGACAGCTGGATGTGGCATAAGGAGGGACACTTGGGACTGAGACGATTGGTGAGATTGGGTGAGCAAATGCAGACCCTTTAAAGCAATAATGCATGGCACCCATTCCATAGGTCCGAACTCTCCAGGTTGAAGGGAATATTACTACAGCTATAACATGTGCGGGAAACCTAGAGAACGGAAACACTGTGAATACGAAAGGTTTCTAAAACTCAACGAATAGTCCCTCTCCTGGTGCTCCGGTTTGCCTTTCCGTCTGCTTTACTATCAACCTCCCAACTTGGAGAGACAGCCCCTTTAACCTCTTGGTTCGCACAGGTTGCCAATTTGGCAGAGGATGAAAGGGAAGAGGGAGAACCAATGAGAGAGTAGCTGTTAGGCATTTGGACGGGCACATATCACTGTAATTTCCCCGCAGGAAGAAGAATTAACCAAATTCTCAGCCACCCACCGGGAACCAGTATAGGTCCTGAACCAAAATTTTGGACTTGCGGTCAGCTCACCAAAAACGAGTTGAAAAATGGAGCTCAGGGGCACAGCAATTCACAAACTGGCCGAGTAATAAAGGACAACTATCGTCCAAAAATCTGTTGAGGGAAGGCAACGAGGCGGACTTGAAAGCGAGGCAGAATAGCAGGAAACAGATTTCAAGAGGTACGTTGGAATCGCCTTTAAAGCACAGGAAGCGGGGCTCAACTTCGACAATGATGCACTTGGCCAAAAAGGGCGTATGCGTTTTCTCCTGAATATATTCAGGAGAAAACGCATACGCCCTTTTTGGCCAAGCAAGCAAGCGGGCAATGCAAATCTGCACTACAAAGAAGTATCACTTCCCACCGGTCAAAAGGGATATCCACAAAATGTGTAAGAACAAGAAAGGCAAGACAGGCCCTGGAGAACAGGGAGCCTTGTTATGCTGATGGGCGGGATGTAAATTGCCAACTGCCTCTCTGGAGGAGTGCATTCTGTTCCCTAAAACAAGTAAAGAACAGAGCTACAGAGCCAAGGGCACTACCAGTCTAGGGAATATACCTTGGGAAAACTGAAAATCAATAAGACAGAGCCACCCCAAAATTTAGGGCTGCACTGCATACAAGGACCTCAACTTGGATACACCTTAAGTATCCCAGAAATTATAAACATGGTTCAAAAAATTGTGGTACTTACGTACGATGGAATATCCCTCAGCCATGAAATCAATGTCATAAGACCAGTAGCAGCAAAATGGGTGGATTCAGGTATGATGATTCTAAGTGAAATAAGTCACACAGAAAAAGAAACTTATCATAAGATATCACTTATGAAGATCCTGTAAACATGGCTACACTTGAACTGAGTTAGGAAAGAGAACAGTGTCTCACATTTAGAAAACACTCTTATACCTGCTTAAGGGGGAAGGAGAGGTGGGGTGATGCATAAAACCAGAGTTTGATATAAGCACAGGTACCGTTCCAAAAACCAACTATGGAATAGACAAGACCTACACCGTCCTCAGTGAAAGGGACTCAAAACCCCATATTTCCCGCAGAGGAATATATCTGACTA